>NC_052147.1:58443096-59043096 GCF_902713615.1 Scyliorhinus canicula
GAGTTGCCGCCTCACAGACAGCTATGGGCCAGAGCCACCTGGACAATGCAGCAGCGTTCCGGGGGCCATAGCTGGGAATGTCGGTGGCATTATCCAGGCGCTGGATAGCGTGGCGCAGACCCAGAGGGACTGGTTGATATGACACAAATCCAGAAGGAGGTGGCAAAATCACAGCCTGATGTGGCGCAGTGTCATTTGAGTGTCCCTTTAAGAAAGTTTTTATCGTCAGATCACATGGCTTCAGTGATGTCATTGTGTGGGCTCAGACAGAGAACAGATGTGTTTCTCTATCTTTATTTTAAAAGCGGTTTCCAGACTGCTTGATAACTTAAAACAGATAATTGCTTTCTGGAAGGAATTCAAATCTGTTGTTTGAAAAGGGGAACAGAGTATCAATAACAAGTCTTATACCAGTAAGAATGCCGTGTGCTGGGCGACACCTTTGAAAAGGGGGTTCTGGTTTTGCTTGGATTTTGTTATTGACTTGGAACAGTTAAGGGGGAATTCATTAAGGGTTATACATAGATTACTGTAGCTGTGTGGGGTCTTTATGTTTGTAGTTAATAAAAAGTATTGCTGCATGTATTAATACAAATGTTAACCAAATTCTTAGAATAAAGCATTTTTTTAAATTAAAAGCGCATAAGAAGTCCGTTGAATAACAGCTGAAAGGCAGGCTCTGGTGCTCATCTTAGCCAAATTCAACAAAAAAGTTGCAGGTCAGGTGGACTCCATAATATACTTTGGATTTGTTAAACCCTGGCCCATAACACAGTCCCAGACAGAGATGGTTCACTCCCTGTGCTCCATGGCCGCAAACATGCAGACCCTGATCAAGACCAGAGCGTGCCTCCAGGACTGGCAGAATCAGGTGGCGGGGGAGCCTCAGGGGATAGTTCTGCTCACACCCCCCTCCCATGGAGTAGCCCGGGGGCCATCGGGCAACCCGAGGGAGGAGGAGGTGATGGTGCCCGTGCCTGTGACTCCCACAGGGGAGGTGCTGGAAAACCACAGCACCTCGGACTGCTCCCCCCTCTTGTCCCTGGTGCATCTGTGGGCAGCGGGCAGAACAGGGCAGCACCACGCCACCTGTGACACTCAAGGAGCAGCCGGGCCCATCCGGGCCCTGTCGCCCCAGACGACGCCTGCCAATGGAGACCCAGGTCACAGGGCGGAAATCAAAGCAAGCCGCCTCCAATCCTGCTGCACCATCTCTGGACCCATCTAAACATAGCGTTAGTGCCCTTAAGGCCAGAAAGTTAAACATCGGTTTAGTTGGCATGGGTGCAGGGCACAGGTTTGTTACATGGGCTAGGGCACAAATCTATATATATTTGTTTACACTTATATTTGGTGCTCTGTCAGATGTGTGTGAGGGGTGGGCTAGTCTGTGATGGCCAGAGAGGGGGTGCAGGGAGGGAATGGGCAGATGTGGGTGGCCCGTGCTGACCTCCCCCCCCCCCCCCCGACCGTCCCCACCACCAGCACCCCAGGGATGCGATGGGACCGTGTGATGGAATGGCCAGGTCGCATACAGGGATCACCCAGGTGGACGGTGGAAAGTGTTACCGTGGGCAAGAGACAGGCCTCATCATACAATGCTGAGTGCCAGAGCTCATCGCAGAGTGGGTTGTCATCATCTTCCATCCCATGGACCAGACCCGTTGTTACTGCCAACCCAGGGCCCCAGTCCGTAGTGCGGCAGTTATGTATCACAGATGGAGTTGCAGACGGGGGATTGGCCGGGGGTGGGAGTGAGAGGGTGTGGGGGTGGGATGAGAGGTCCGTGCCCCTGGCTGGTCCCATCCCCACCCCTAGTTGGTGAACCTGGCGGCGATCAGAGTGTCCCATGCACATTGGACATAGCGCACAAGTCTTGCAGCCTCCCTTGCATGCCTGGGCCCCATCCTCCCCCTCCCCCACATCCTCCTCGGCGGATGAGGCCTAGTGTATCTCCTCCTCCCCCAGCACGTCACCTCTGTGCTGCACGATGTTGTGGAGGACGCAGCCGGCCACCACAATGCAGGGTACCCGCTCAGAATCATACTGGAGGGCCCCTCCACAGCGGTCCAGGCACCTGAACCATATCTTTAGGAGATTGAAGCACTGCTCGATCACGCTCCTGGTCGCTGTATTGGCATCATTGCAGTGGGTCTCCACGTCAGCCTGTGGCCTCCGGATAGGTGTCATCAGCCACGACCGAAGCGGATAACCCCCTGTAGCCCAGGAGCAAACCTCTCAGCCGGTGAGGGGGGTGGGGGGAACGTCCCGTCGATGGCGGCAAACCCCGCTGTCCGGGCATCCTGGTGGGCTCGGTCCTCATTGATGTGGATGTATTGAGACGCCTGGGCATATGCCAACTGGGACTCCATGGCGGCACAGATGCACCTGTGCACTGAGCTCTGTAACATCCCGGTCAGGTCCCCACTCGCCGCCTGGAAGGAGCCCGTCGCTTAAAGGTTCACGGCGACCGTCACCTTGACGGCCACTGGGAGCAGGTGTCCTCCCACATATCTCCGCATTGCCAGGTACGCCATGATCTTGCAGATGTCGCACTGTCTCTCTGCTCAGCCGAAGTCTTCAATGGCCCGCCCGGTCCAGCAGGTCCTTGAATGACAGGTGGTGCCGGTACACACAAGGCGTCATGCGGCACTTCCTTGGTGTCTCCTGTTCCACGGCCTGTTGGGCGGCCAGCTCTCCATCCTGGGCACTTGCCACCTGTTCCTCTGTAGCACGCTCCACTGCCGCACACTCCACTTCTGCAGCTTCCTCCTCCTATTCCTCCTCCAGTGCCCGCTCGTACAGCGGCAGGACATCCCCCAGGGCTGCAGCGACTTGCAGGGAGGCCACGATTGCTGGTTGAATTCCAATACCCATTGCCTGCAGGGAGTGAAAGGCCGACATGTTATCCTGGTGCGTACCCTCATGCCCAACCTTGTCCAACGGGCTACATGGTGGCCCCAGTTGGCACTGCAGGCTCTGCCCCCGCATGTGTCCACCACCCCCCCTCCACATCCCCGCACCCCTGCATCATCGATGCCTGGCATCGTGGGGGCCTCTGGCCCTGACGCCCATCCGTGATGCCAGGGTACCATCGGCTGGCACTGTCTTGCTATCAGTACGCTCCGCGGCCCCCGCACAACTCAACCGCAGGGGTTACTGTTTTGCCCAGGTGGGTGGTGGCTGGGTGGGGAGGTGGGTATGGCGGAGGATGGGGTGTGGGGATGGGTGAACCCACATAGTCGGTGTCACTGTAGAACCAAGGGCCAGGGTGGGTGACCAGTGGGGCGCGCAGCAAGATGGCTGCCTTGCAGGCTGCTGCAATGGCAGTCCATGACTGGACACTGCACCTGTCCCGTGGGTGGTCACCCCGGGCACTCGGTCCTTTCCCCCATCACCCACCTCCTCCTTCTTCCCGGCCCTGGAAGGGCACGCCCCCCCCCTCCCCCCCCCCCCCCCTCCCCACCCCCAGCCCGCCCGGCCAGTGTCCGTCCCGGCAGCCCACAGTCGCTTCCCTTTGTTCCCTACCTCCTCTCTCTCCCCCATCAGCCACGGCGCTGGTTTCACGAGTTTTAAAAGCCCAAGTGAACCACTCCCATTGGAGGCAGAGCATCGCCAAAGCTCCGGAGAATATCAGGTAGGGCCCGCTAATGATATGCAAATGGTGTTTACGGTACGTGCGTTCTGGACCGCATTGACGCCGCTGTTGAGGTGACGGAGAATTACGATTTGGCGTTAAATAGACGGCCACTGCGATTTTGGCGTCAGCCAACGGAGAATCCCGGCCAATGTCTTTCTGAAGGTTAGGCCTTCAGTTGGGTCCTTCCTTTTCCATCAGCTTGTAATGATCTTCATTGACGACTCCTGAGGAAGCAGGCAACCGGCAGTAGAGAGTGGGAGAAAGCACAGCTCCTCTTCCTTTGAGCGTTTAGTGGCTTCTGGCAAGACCATCTACTAGTTCTGTAGATTCAGGATCATTTCAAATTTACAGCAACAATGTGCCAGGCAGTCACTGGTTTTCGACCAATAAAGCAGTTATTTCAGCAGGAGAGAGAGAAAGTAACATTCTCTTTGCTCCTCTCACCTACTTTCCTGTGAGCAAAAGTCTAGTTTCCAGTCAGTATCTCGTCACCATTGAAACTTCAAAGTGAGGTTATGCTGAAAAGTCAGTGGAGCATTGTGCCTTCTGGCCATAATGCCTCAGAGCACTTTGCAATATCAATGTGCATTTATGAAACTCATTGTGAGAATCATACTGTTCGTTTCTTTTGTTCCCATTTTCTTTCCTTTTATTACTTTTGGTCCATGGACCCATATTTTGGATGTGCCTTTAAGTAAATGTTACAGACGCCAAACCAGGTCCCAATAGTGGCTAAAGTACAGGACCAGAATCGCAATGTTTTTTTAAAGGCTGTGCGGAAAGAGCAATTCGCTCCAAGAGTGATTGCATAAGAAATAAGGCTTGGTTAATTTTACAAACAGAACTTTATTATTAATTTTCTTCCAATTAAGGGACAATTTACCGTTGTCAATCCACCTAGCCTGCACATCTTCGAGTTGTGGGAGTGAGACCCATGAATATACCTGGAGAATGTGCAAACTCCACATGGACAGTAACTCAGAGCCGGCATCAAACCCGGGCCCTCGGCGCTGTAAGGCAGCAGTGCTAACCACTGCGCTACTGTGTCGTTCTACAAAACGTTATTATAACAAAAGAAAAAACAATATTTACATTTTTAAACTTCAAACCTAACAAGAACAGCTTACATGTATATTTTAACCCTAACACACCATTTCCCATTAAACTCCACGTAAAATGAACATATACAGCTCTCAACACCACTTACATAGCAAAGCAAAAATGATACTTGCATTATGGAACATATTCCTGCTGGTAGTGAGGCTCTTTCAGACCCTGTCCGAAAGCCTGACTCTGTGGCAGTTTTTTCATGGTCTCCCTCGATTGTTCTCCAAACCTTTCTGCTCCCACATCTGTTTGAACAGGATTTTTTATCCCTTGGAGCTCTGCCCAGTGAGTCAAAGATAGTTCTGTCCAGACATGGCCAGACTTGAACTTATCATTGCTATCTGGACTTTTGATTACCTACTCCCATTTGCACAAAAGAACAAGACCATGTGATGAATATGCAACTAACCTCCAATTTACAGACAAAAGAAGCCATCAGATTCTGTAATGGGCTAATGGCTGGTCAGACAAGAGTGTGCTAAAGGACAATGGATCTTGAGTGAATCAACCCGGCTGAACAGGGGTATCCTGTTTATTCCCACTGATGAGTTCAAGTCTCAATGTAACTCAGACCAGGAGTGGGTGCAAACCTCTTACTCAGTGCTGACAGTTTTGCCCTCAGGCTGTTAATCCCTAAATTGTCCGCTTCATCTTTGGTCCAATTTCCTAACATCTCCCAGTTGTCACACAGAGGACTCAAACTGAAGCAACCCACTTGTCAGGACATTATGTTCAAGTTTTTGTATTTTGGAGAGGAGAAACAGATTCACCGGTGCCGAGTAAATCTTTGGAGCCAACCTTGAAGGAAGTCAGTTCGATTGGTTGGCTGGCAACTGTGGGTTGGCCAGGAACAGTGGTCTGCCTGACAACAGTCAATGATTGGTTCCTGTGTGATGCTTTCTGAAAGAGCTTGGCAGAAGTGTTTAGACCTTGGAAATGAAAGGGGTACACTCTCGCTCCCTCTCTCTCGCTGTTGAAGTAATTTTAAATTGCTTTATTGTTCTAAAACCAGTGAATACTTGGCACATCTTTGCTGTAAACTTGGACTAATCCTGAATCTATGGAGAAAGTAGACAACCTTGCCAGAGAAAACTGTCGCAAACCTAGAAGGAAGTACCGAACCGAAAGCTCAAACTCCAGAAAGAAATTAACTGGAAGCCATCCTAGTGCATCAAAGATCCTTTATCCTTTTGTTTGTATTAATGTTTTCTTTACCTCTCAATTAACCTTTCCCCCTGTGTTGTTTGTCTGTGGGTGTGGGGAGTGTGGGTAGTTAGAGACGTGTGTGTGTGAGGGGGGGGGGGGGGGGGGGGTTGGGAAATGGGTATAGATAATCACTTACATTTTTATCAGTTTAATTATAATGCTGTACATAATAAAAGGTTGTCTGTGTTAAAGTTACAAAACTGGTGACTGCAGTTTATTGGGCTCAGCCAAGGACCTTAAGTATTTTAAAATAACTTCTAATTTCACTTGTGTTGTGACTCCGGGTCAAGAATTGACTGCGCACTAGTCCAGGGGTCGTGACCTCATTTAAGATAGCAAAAAAATTCCAAGGTGTTTTAATCAATATTACTAAGGTGTGCAGTAACCTCCATTAAGTATAAAACATTGCCAAGTGGTTATAAGGTGAATGATCTATCAACATATTTTAGGTTGTATGGGTTGAGGAAGTAAGGTTTTCCAAGATATTTTCTACTCTTCTTCAAGTAGCACCAAGGATCTGGGTCATCGGCCTGAACCATCAGGGCAGGAAGACAAAACTTTGGCATTAGGCCTTGTTCAAAGTATGGTACTTTAATGCGGCATTCCATCATTACGTATATTTGTCCACGTATATCGTGCTGCCAATCAGAACTTTGCTGTACTGATGAAAGGTCACTTTACTCAAGACCAGATTCAATATGACGGATCAATTTAAGTGGCACTGGTAAAACCTACATTAATTTGCCAGCAGCAGTATTTTCAGTCAGCGGCAACAGGTGGAACCACTGTTTCAGGTGTTTCCACTGCCTCTAGCAGAAACATGCCAATTAGTATTTGGAGACAGCCCCCACAACTTTGGATTTTGGGGGCCGCTTTCTGCCATCTTGGAGTCGAGTGTAGTTCGACCTTTGAATCCAAAATGAATTTCACCTGAAACGGTGAGAGATATTTTCAACATAAACATTAAATGTACAGGATTCAGCACAATCTCCGGTGAATCTTACCATCTGACACATCATTTAGCGGTCACGGAGGAGTTGGGTACGAGAGGATAATGAAAACAATTTACTGTTAAAGCCAACTATTTACAGGTCACAATCCAGGTCCCAGCCGGGACTTCTCTGCCTAGTCTCCTATCTGGGCCGGCTTTTATGTCCATAACCAATTTCTCCGCTGATGGGCCCCCATTCCTCAGCGGGGGAATGGCCGTATTCCACGAGGTTTAGGGGAAGGTTAATCAGTCCTCGCCGTATGTCTCGTGAGGGTTATAACACATCATTAATTTGGGAGCTGAATTCTTTGACAGCAAACCCTTTCAAAGACACCAAACAGTAGTGCATTCTGCACGCACAAAAGGAACTGGCTCAGCCTTCACATCTGTCCCACTCTCTAACCTCATGGGAGACCAGAGGCAGGTGTGGGATTACATGAATTGATAGCGTGCTTATTTGACTATTTTAAATAAACAACTTTTGCTTTTGTGTCTAGCTGCAGGAGGGGCAAGGCTGAGCAAATATCATTAAAATAAAAGCATACGACAGAATTCGGGTGAGGGGTCAAGTGAATCTTTATTTTCCCCTGCTGATCAGCCTGCTGGGTGTTTCATTTTCTCACGAGATCTGAAACTGCTGCAGGCAGTCGGAGCGGATAAACGGTTAAATCGCTTGTGGGCTATTTCGCGACTCACTATCTGGACAGAGAGGTTAGCCTATTTCAAATAAATGGGCCCTTGGTTAAAATAATGAACAAAGGAAAGTAATTTGAACTTATTAATAAGCTCACTGTTATGATCATCAATAGACATTTCTGGCCTTCCACAAAGATTTATTTTCTTAAACTGTGAGGAAAAACCACGGTCGTTATTTTCTTAAAAAACGAAAGCGTTAAAAAATATGGTTTGCAGGCATTGAGGGCCTAATTGGCGACCCCCAGAATAAGGGGCGAAATTCTCCGACCCCCAGCAGGGTCGGAGAATCGCCTGGGGCCGCCGTAAAACCCGCCCCCGCCGTGGCAGAGATTCTCCGCCACGTGGGAAGTGGCGGTGGCGGGAATCTCGCCACTCCGATCGGCGAGGCCCCTGCGGTGATTCTCCGGCCCGGATGGGCCGAAGTCCCGCCGCTGGGAGGCCTCTCCCACCGCCGAGGTTTGAACCACCTCTGTAATGGCGGGATCAGCGGCGCGGGCGGGCCCCGGGGTCCTGGGGGGGGCGGGGGGGCGATCGAACCCCGGGGGGTGCCCCCACGGTGGTCTGGCCCGCGATCGGGGCCCCCCGCTCAGACTCCGGGCCAGTGCCCTGGGTGCACTCTTTCTCCTTCCGCGGCCGCCAGGGCCTCCGCCATGGAGGAAGCGGAAGAGAAACCCACATCGCGCCGGTGGTGACGTCAGCGGCAGCTGGCCGCTGGCGTCACTACCGGTGCATGCGCTGACCGGCAAAAGCCTTTCGGCCAGCCCCGCTGCCGGGGGCGCCGGTTTTTTGCGGCAGTCTTCTGGTGCCAACCACTCCGGCGCGGGGCTGGCCCCCAAAGGTGGGGAGAATTCCCCACCTTTGGGGAGGCCCGACCCCTGAGTGGTTGGCGCCACTTCCCTACGCCGGGACCCTCCTTCACACCGGGTAGGGGAAAATCCCGCCCCAGGTTTGTAGGCCGAGAAATTTGACCGCTCCTGAATCAGCAGGCATGGGGCAAGCACACGGCTGTTCATGTTGCAGAGACCATGTGACATTGGTGCTGGTGGATTATTGTCGAGAGCCAGGCATGCAGCCAGCACTATCCGTGCTACTCCTAGAATCACTGCACCATATTTCACTCAACCATTTCCTACTCTCGCCCTGATTGCAAGCCACACTTCTCCACATCTTACACAGCATATACAAATTATTACATCCTGACTAAGCACTTCCAAAGATGCCGGGTTGAATTCTCCGTTTCAGAGACTAAGGGCGGAATTCTCCCATTGGGAGACAAACAGCCGACGCTGGAGTGATTCACTCCGGCGTCGGAGGCCGCTCCTCGCCCCCTATTCTCCCCCCCGGGGGGGCTAGGAGCAGCAATAGGTGAATTCCGCGCGCCGGGTCATGACGCTTGCGCCAAAGCGGCTCGCTGGGAATGACGTGGCCGGCGGCGCCGAAGTGACGTCAGCCGCGCATGCGCGGTTGCTGTCTTCCTCTCCGCTGCCCTGCAAGACATGGTGGCTTGATCTTGCGGGGCGGCGGAGGGAAAAGAGTGCATATTTTAGAGACGCCGGCCCGACAATCGGTGGGCACCAATCGCGGGCCAGACATCTGCTGAGCATGCCCGTGGTGCTCGATCCTCCCTCCGCCCCCCACAGGCCCCACACTCACCGGTCGCGCGCTGTTCACGCCGGCAGCGACCAGGTGTCGTTGGCGCCGGCGTGAACCAAAGAACAAAGAACAAAGAAAATTACAGCACAGGAACAGGCCCTTCGGCCCTCCCAGCCTGCGCCGATCCAGATCCTTTATCTAAACCTGTCTCCTATTTTCCAAGGTCTACTTCCCTCTGTTCCCACCCATTCATATACCTGTCTAGATGCTTCTTAAATGATGCTATCGTGCCCGCCTCTACCACCTCCACTGGTAAAGCGTTCCAGGCACCCACCACCCTCTGCGTAAAAAACTTTCCACGCAGATCTCCCTTAAACTTTCCCCCTCTCACTTTGAAATCGTGACCCCTTGTAACTGACACCCCCACTCTTGGGAAAAGCTTGTTGCTATCCACCCTATCCATACCTCTCATAATTTTGTAGACCTCAATCAGGTTCCCCCCTCAACCTCCGTCTTTCCAACGAAAACAATCCTAATCTACTCAACCTTTCTTCATAGCTGGAACCGGTCGGGTTCGGCAGGCCGCTCGGCCCATTTGGGCCGGAGAATCGCCGGTCGCTGTGAGAAACGGTGAGCGGCGATTCTCCGAGCGGCCTGTCGCAAAACGCGACATGCCATTTTGGGGGGGGGGTGAGAGAATCGCGGGGGGTGCCAGGGCGGTGTGGCGTGATTCGCCTGGCCCTCCCGCGATTCTCCCACCCGGCGTGGGGTGCGGAGAATCGCGCCCTAAGTGTTGACGCCAGGACTGAATCGTGTGGGTTCTACAGCCCCGAAAGCGGCGCCAGTCCCTGAGCGATTCAGGACATCCTAATGGGCTAGACCCGGTGCCACGTTAAACTAGTGCAATTCCAATGAACGCTGACGTGTGATTCGCCAGGGTCGGGATCGGTACTGGAGAGCCTGACAAGCAGGAGCTGCATACAGGTACTGCACTTCCCACACACCTTCATCCCAGCCAAGAGGAGGGCACTGGTTGCACTGGTGCACGTCCATCCCATTGATGGGTTGGCTAGTGCCAGAGGATACCTAAGGGGATGATCTGGGGGGGGGGCACCCATACGTCCCATGGCTCTAGGTTCACAGCGGGCAGTCAGCGGTGTCGCAGCCACATGGCTGCCTTGTAGGCTGCGGAAGTGCTGGTCCGTGCCAGTTCACCCCGAGACCCACCTCCTGGCTGGCCCCCGCTAGTCCCCCTGACCTTGGCAGAAGCACCCCGGCTCAGCCAGTGGCACAACTGTCATCACACTGTAGTGATGTTAGACACTTTCCGCACTCCATCTCTCCCTCAGCAGCCAGGGCACCTGTTTCCCCATTTTAAATACCACAAGTGAACCTCACCATCGGAAATTCCTCCTGGCGGAGACGGAGCTTCGCCCGGACATTGCCGAGATGCGGCCAATGCTGTTACTATACAATTTGCATGCCCATGCCAGGATGCTGTCGATGCACCAGAGCATGGCGTTCTGTCGGGCGCCCGACACCAATCTTGCTTTTCGGCTGAAGCACGATTCTCCACCCGATCGACAAATTACAATTGTACACTCCGGGATGAGAACGCCAGCCTAAAGTACAGACTCAAATGTTCCGTTCATTGGATTGTCGGAGACTGGACATAAGATGGGAGATGTGGGTCAGGAACCTGCAGACGTCCTGACGCATGGACCTACGTGAGAAGTTAAACTTCTGGTGGAAAATCTCTGTTGCCCATGACCCTGTGCAAATAGCTCCAACTCTGAGCTAGAGATAATGGGCGGGATTCTCCCTTCTGGTGACTAAGTCCCCACGCCAGCGGGAAAACCGGCGCCAACCACTCCAGCGTCAACAGCCCCCGATAGTGCGGAATTTTCTGCATTTTCGGGGGCTAGGTGGACGCCAGAGGGGTTGCACCGCTCCAGCCGGCCCGGAACGGCCAGCGCGAGTTTGCGCATGCGCGGAACGGCATGCGTGATCCCGCGCGTGCAAAGACCGGCCGGCGTATTTTCACACATGCGCGGGGGCTTCTCTTCTCCGCGCCGGCCGCTAGGCAATATGGTGGAGCCCTACAGGGTCCCGGCACGGAAGAAAGAAGTGCCCCCACGGGACAAGCCCGCCCGCAGATCAGTGGGCCCCGATCGCGGGCCAGGCCACAGTGTAGCCCTCCCCCCCCCAGGGTCGGATCCCCCCGCGCCCCCCCCCCCCCCCCCGAGGACCGCCCACGCAAACTCACCTGCCAGGTGCGTGAGGTGAGTAATTCACTCCAGCGGGACTGGCCAAAAATGGACGGCCTCTCAGCCCATCGGGGCCCGGATAATTGCCGGGGGGTGGGGGGGGACTGCTGTCAACAGTCCCCGACCGGCGTGGCGGGAATCCTGCTGCCGTCCGAAAAACGGCCCTGGAGAATACGGCAGCCGGTGTTGGGGCAGCGGGCAGGATTCGCGCCTCACCACGGGGAGTCTCCGACCCGGCGGGGGGTTGGAGAATCCCGGCCAATGACTTGGGACAGATCTACGGTATTTACCTGCATAGTTACCCAGGAAATGTTAGAACCAGGTCTAATACATAGGCAACTTCCCAACCAACTCCCCCAATCAATTACCCCCATCACCCCGCTACCCCCTCTCTGACCTATGAGACTGTAAGAAACAAGAACAGGAGTAGGCTGCCCAGCCCCTCGAGACTGTTCCGCCATTCAGTAGGATCATGGCTGATCCAACATTCCTCACATCCACTTTCCTGCCCTTTCCCCGTAACCCTTGATTTCCTTACTGATCAAAAATCTATCTATCTCAGCCTTAAATATACTTAAGGACACTGCCCCCACAGCTCTTAGAACAGTACAGCACAGAACAGGCCCTTCGGCCCTCGATGTTGTGCCGAGCAATGATCACCCCACTCAAACCCACATATTCACCCCATACCCTTAACCCAACAACCCCCCATTAACCTTATTCTTTAGGACACTAAGGGCAATTTATCATGGCCAATCCACCTCACCCGCACACCTTTGGACTGTGGGAGGAAACCCACACACACACGGGGAGGATGTGCAGACTCCACACAGACAGTGACCCAGCCGGGAATCGAACCTGGGACCCTGGAGCTGTGAAGCATTTATGCTAACCACCATGCTACCGTGCTGCCTCTCTGTGGCAAGGAGTTCCAAAGTCTCACAACCCTCTGAGAGAATAAATTTATCCTCATCTCAGTCTTAAATTGGCACTTCTTCATTCTGAGACTATGCCCTCTGGTCCTCGACTCTCCCATGAGGGGAAACATCCTCTCAGCATTTACCCTGTCAAGCCCCTTAACAATCCTGTATGTTACAATGAGATCACCTCTCATTTTTCTAAATTCCAATGAGTAGGGTCCCAACCTGTTTAAACTTTGCTCAAAGGACAATCCATGCATATTGGGGATCATCCGAGTGAACCTTTCTGAAACTCCTCCAATGAAATAATGGGCGCAATTTAATGGAAATGCAACAGTCCCATTTTGGGCACATTTAGCCGGGTGTTTCCCAGCGTTTGCCGTGCCCAAACCACCCCGCTATTAAATGAGACTCTGCTTCATTTTTGGGCCTTAGTGAGGAACCCCCCACTGAGGCCGCAATTTCCTGCAATAGCGAGCTCAGTCCGTCAGTGCAGAAAGAAATGGGAGCGCCATTTAAAAATGGCGGCCCGAGCTGGAACACCCCCAACCCCTCCAACTTACCAATTAGAGTCCGCGTGGAGTTTGCACCTTCTCCCCGTGTCTGTGTGAGTCTCACCCCCACAACGCAGGGTAGATGGATTGGCCACGCTAAATTGCCTCTTGATTGGAATTTTTTTTTAAAAACTTATCGGTCCTTGAGCCACCCCTGCACTCCACTTCAGGGCCCCACCGGACCTGGTCCGTGGAACAGGGAAGATGCCAGCCTTGCACCCAGGTGGCACTGTCAGGGTGCACAAGTTTATAGATTGTATGTAACTGAGGCCCCAGCGCTGATCCTGACAGCACATAGTCACAGCCTGCCAACTTGGAAAATCTTCATTTTTTTCTCCTACTTTCTGTTTCCTGTCCATGAATCAATCCTCTGTTTACACTAATGTACCGCCCCCAACTCCATGAGCTCTTACCTTTTGTGTAGCACCTCACTATATTTCTTTTGGACATTGCGGTTCTCCTTTATTTACCCCACTAGCTATTCACAAAAAATTCTGATAATAATTTAACAAACAGGTTTTCCCTTTCACAAAACCATGTTGGCTTGTTCTAACGCTTTTCTGAGCGCATTGTTAAGATTTCCTTAATAACAGATTCCAGAACTTTCTTTTGACTGATATTTCAAAAATGTTTGATTTCATTATGCGTATGTTTTGGGATTACAACTTGTAGTTTGGACAGAGATGTTTTAAATATAAGGGGCGAGATTCTCCGTCCCGCCAGCCCCGCTTTCTGACGCAGCGCAGCCCGCCGGCGGTGGGATTCTCCCAGTGGCCACCCCACGTCATAGGGAAATCCGCGGGCATGGGTGCACTGATGGCGAAGCGGAGGATCCTACCGCACAGAATCCCGCAGAAGATAATGGAAGCATCTGGTTTGAGGAGGTTGGTAAACAGATCCAACATAATAGCAATTCAAAGGGAAAGAACTGTGACAATGGTGGGAAATCCCAGCAATTTGCATAATGCTGGGACGATGAATTATGCGGCCGAGGGCTATCTTGGAAATAATGTGGCAGAATGGGCAGGAAGTCACACGCTCCACGGTCATATCTGTGTGTCCCGGGCAGCTTCTCATTCATTGTGTGTTGGCGATCAAAGATGGAGATGGCAGGCAGGAGTCAACAAGCACTGGTCCAAAGGGTCAGCAACGTTTTGCTGGACACATTTCTTCAAGCAGTGGAGGACTGGAGGAACGTTTTTTTTAGATCATAGAATTTACAGTGCAGAAGGAGGCCATTCGGCCCATCGAGTCTGCACCGGCTCCTGGAAAGAGCACCCTACCCAAGGTTAACACCTCCATCCTATCCCCATAACCCAGTAACCCCACCCAACACTAAGGGCAATTTTGGACACTAAGGGCAATTTATCATGTCCAATCCACCTAACCTGCACATCTTTGGACTGTGGGAGGAAACCGGAGCACCCGGAGGAAACCCACGCACACAGGGGGAGGATGTGCAGACTCCACACAGACAGTGACCCAAGCCGGAACCGAACCTACCCTGGAGCTGTGAAGCGATTGTGCTATCCACAATGCTACCGTGCTGCCCTTTTTCTGAGGGATGGGAGGAGGAGTTCCACTTGTCTCACCACACCTGCATGGGAGAAGGACACCAGGGTGGTGAGTGCCAATACAGTGCAGTGCAGGGAGAGTACGAATGAGTCATCTGTGCCACCAGAGTATGTGAACCCACTACTCCACATACTCACTTCACTGAATGGGAACTGGCAGATGGTCTTCAATGGCAAGGCTACCATCCTTGCTGTCCATGCATGGATGTCCTTCACAAGCCATTGCAGTGGTTTGCAGGTATTGAGGCTACCGCTGCCTCAGCCACACTGAAGGTACTCATTGTGAGGTGGGGGTGCTGGTTGGCACATGGGTGCTGCTGCTGCCGCATCATGGAATACAATGTTGACAAATGTGAGGTTATCCATTTTGGTAGGAATAACAGCAAACGGAATTATTATTTAAACGATAAAATATTAAAGCATGCCGCTGTTCAGAGAGACTTGGATGTGCTAGTGCATGAGTCACAGAAGGTTGGTTTACAAGTGCAACAGGTGATTAAGAAGGCAAATGGAATTTTGTCCTTCATTGCTAGAGGGATGGAGTTTAAGACTAGGGAGGTTATGTTGCAATTGTATAAGGTGTTAGTGAGGCCGCACCTGGAGTAATGTGTTCAGTTTTGGTCTCCTTACTTGAGAAAGGACGTACTGGCGCTGGAGGGTGTGCAGAGGAGATTCACTAGGTTAATCCCAGAGCTGAAGGGGTTGGATTATGAGGCGAGGTTGAGTAGACTGGGACTGTACTCATTGGAATTTAGAAGGATGAGGGGGGATCTTATAGAAACATTTAAATTTATGAAGGGAATAGATAGGATAGATGCGGGCAGGTTGTTTCCACTGGCGGGTGACAGCAGAACTAGGGGGCATAGCCTCAAAATAAGGGGAAGTAGATTTAGGACTGAGTTTAGGAGGAACTTCTTCACCCAAAGGGTTGTGAATCTATGGAATTCCTTGCCCAGTGAAGCAGTTGAGGCTCCTTCATTACATGTTTTTAAGGTAAAGATAGATAGTTTTTTGAAGAATAAAGGGATTAAGGGTTATGGTGTTCGGGCCGGAAAGTGGAGCTGAGTCCACAAAAGATCAGCCATGATCTAATTGAATGGCGGAGCAGGCTCGAGGGGCCAGATGGCCTACTCCTGCTCCTAGTTCTTATGTTCTTATGTTCTTATCTCTGTTGCCTTTGTCCTTCCAGTTGCTGGGGTTTGCAGGTCTGGAGGGTGCTGCTGAAGGGACTAGCAGCAGTGCATCTTTCACATGGCACACAGTTGCCAAGGGAGATTAGCAGCCTGCGGATGTCACCTGCAACACCGTGCTCACAAACCATTTTGGATCTATATGCAGGAGAGGACAGCATCCACAGGCAGGAAGTGGAGAAGATTGGAAGGGGTGTGCCCAATCTCCAGTCCCTCATGCAGTCTGAAAAGTGGCTGCTGAGACAGCAGGAAAGAACTGTGACTGTCCCTGTGACAATGGTGGTACATGAGGAAACATGTTTAATCTCTGCACATCGAAACCTGAGGGTGTTACCCAGTACATTCTCTCCTCTTTCCATTGCAATAAGCTAACCTACACATCTTTGGACAAAATGGGGCAATTTATCATGGCCAATCCACCTGCTCACCTTTGGACTGTGGGAACAAACCGGAACACCCGAAGGAAACCCACGCAGACACGGGGAGAACGTGCAAGCTCCAGACAGACAGTCACCCAAGGCCATAATTGACCCCGGGTGCCTGGTATTGTGAGGCAGCAGTGCTAACCACTGTGCCACCGTGCCACCAACGTGCACGCATTGAAGTCTCTATGGGGAACATGGACATGGAGAACTGGCCCAGCAGAATGCCCTGTTTCTGCTGAAGATACCTATGGGTCAGTGTTATCACTCTTGGGGTGCAGTAACATTTCCTCACAGCTTTATAAATTTAAAATAGTTGGGTGCTCGTCCGAGACCCTAACAAAGCCAGGGCTCTTTGCTGGGATTTTGCAAGTGTAATTCCTTGTTTGGTTTGGGGCTGTTGAATTTAAAGACAGCGAGTGTTGAGATGTTACTTTAAGGTGTTTTTTAATAGGGAGTGACTTGTAAAATTGTTCTTTCAGAAGTTAAGAGTTTCCTACGTGTTGAAGAAATAACCTTCGGTGGTTTACAAAAGGTCATTAAAACAAAACGTTAATTGGCAGGCAAGTTGCAGTTGGATTTACCTCCAGGGGTGAGAAAAGTAGAGGTAATCAAAGCGATAGCCAAGCATTTAAGTTTGGAAGAGATGCCAGGTACACAGACTCAGTTGTGACAGGAATCATTCAAATTAGTTAAGGTCCAGTTTCAAATTAAACAATTTCAACGTGCAGAAATATTGAGACAGCTGGAATGAGAAGCAAAAGAAAGAAAGAGACAACGGCAAAAGAAAAAAGTAAAGAGAGAGGGCGGGATTCTCCGCCCCCCCCCCCCCCCCCCCCCCCGGCCGGGTCGGAGGATTGCCGGAGGACGGCGTGAATCCTGCCCCCGCCGGCTGCCGAATTCTCCGGCAGCGGAGATTTGGCGGGGGCGGGAATCGCGCCGTGCCGGTCGGCGGCCGCTCACAGCGGCCCCCCCCGGCGATTCTCCGACCCACGATGGGCCGAAGCCCCACTCGTTCTATGTAGGTACCGCCGGCGTAAATTGGATTAGGTCCCTTACCAGCGGGACCTGGCGGCGCAGGCGGGCTCCGGGATCCTGGAGGGGGCCACGGGGCGATCTGGCCTCTGGTGGCTTGCGATCGGAGCCCACTGATCCGCGGGCAGGCTTGTGCTGTGGGGGAACTGTGCCGGCCGTGTAGGCCTCCGCGATGGCCGGCGTGAAGGTGAACCCCGCCCACTGCGCATGCGCGGGGATGACGTCAGCAGCTGCTGACGCTCCCGTGCATGCGCGGACCCGCACCGTCCGGCGGAGTTCCTTCAACCCGGCTAGCGCGGCGCCAAAGGCCTTCCACGCTGGCCGGCAGGGCGCAAACCACTCCAGTGCCAGCATAGCCCCTGAACGTGCGGAGGATTCCACACCTTTGGGGCCACCCGACTCTGGAGTGGTTCACGCCACTCCGTACCCCTGGGACCCCCCCCCCCCCCCCCCCCCCCCCCCCCCCCACCGCCCCGCCAAGTATGGGAGAATCCCGCCCAGAGAATTTGAGCTTCAGAAAGTAAACTTGAAGGAGAGGGAATTGGAAAGGCAGAGAGCATACCAATTTAAAAAGTTGGAATTAAAGGCAGAACATGAGGAAAGTCTAGAGGGGACGAGTAAACCTTCCTCGTCCAAATTTTCATGGGGATATGTTTAAGTATGTTCAAGCACTGTCAAGGTTTGATGAAAAAGACGGGGAAGCATTGTTTATCTCATTTGAGAAAGTATCTAAACAATTGAATTGGCCAAAAACCATACGGGCATTGTTTGTTCAATCAAAATTAGTAGGCAGAGCCAGTGAAGTGTTTTCATCATTGTCAGAGCAGGGATCTAGAGATTATACTGAGGTGAGAAAAGCCATTTTAAATGCACGTATAGTGAGAAGTTTTTAAATCCCAGGAAAGAACCAGCTGAGATGTATATAAAATCTGAAAGAATCAAACAAAATAATTTTGATAGATGGATAACACATTAAAAATAGACCTAAAATATGAAGCTCTGAGAAATGACTATTCTGGAGGAATTTAAAGGTTTACTTCCTGCAGAAGTGAGAACTCATGTGGAAGAGCAAAGGGTTAAAACTGCTAGACAGGCAACAGAAATGGCAGATGATTCTGAATTAGTTCACAAATCAAGGTTTGTCTTTCGACTTAATTTTCAGTCTGTGAAAGTGTACCCTACCTAAGTTCACCCTATCCCTGAAATCCAGTAACCCTATCAAACCTTCTGGACGCTAAGGACAATTTAGCATGGCCAACCCACCTAACCTTCCCATCCTTGGACTGTAGGACGAAACTGGAGCACCCGGAGGAAACCCATGCAGACAGGGGGAGAAAGTGCAAACTCCACACAGACAGCCACCCGAGAGTGGAATTGAACCAATGTCGCTGGAGCTGTGATGCAGCAGTGCTAACCACTGTGTGTTCCTATGGAGCACATAGCCCTTGTCCACGCCCTTCCCTGTAGCTGGAGTACACCATGCTCCCAATGATTCCTCCTGTTGCGCGTCCTCTGCACCCTTTGACCGTCTCCTATCTCTGACTTCTGACTATGAGGTCAACATTGCACCGAGGCTGCTTTAATCTGTAACTCCTTCCCAGAGGAGCGTTTGTGTTCTCTGACACCTGACTTCAAGCCCCAGAGCAACTAGGACTTGGACTTTCATGGAGTTCCGCATTGCCCTGATCACTGAGAACTAATGACCCCACTGAAACCACCTTCTGAGTCTCCATGCAACCCATCCCTCTTCTGCAACACTTCCATACTCCACTTCCTATTCCAGAGTCCGGGTACATCTCCTTTCATTCAAACACATGTTGTCCCTTTGACCCCTACGTTTGTTTTATGTACCTTCATTGGGCCCCAACTTCCCATCCCTCAGACGACTTTCTGCCTTCCATTATTCCCCCTTTGCCCCTCCCAGCCTTCCTTTCTCATTGCGCCCACTTGTGTTTGTCATCCCCACCCCCCACTCACACCCCGCTCCCGGTCGTAATGCCCGTTTGTGGAAGTGGAGTTTGTGAAAGAGCCGCAGTATAATGGTGTGGACCCCGGTGTCGGCCTTCGGAGCAGACGACCCCTGCATTCCCCAACCCTGGTTGCTATGCTGGTCAGTTTCTGAAAGTGGAGACCTGCATGATTACCACAACACGGTGATGTCCTTCTGGACCATGTTGACCAGCAGTGGGAGGAGACCAATCCTACAGCCAGTGTGGCATTTAGTGCAGCAAGCCCGGCACAGCACTGCGGCAGAGAGGCGTTGTGTGTTGCACCCACCTCAGAGTCACGAGTGAACTGAGGTCCAACATCCGCATGTCTCGCCATTTCAAATGGGTCTGAGGCCGGCGTAATTTCCCGCTGGAGTGAGGCAAGATTGGAAAGTGTCTCGAGATTCCAGTGAGCGGCTGTTTTAACGAGGATTCATGGGATGGTAACGACCGCAAATGGCATTCACGCCACTGGGCAGCGGGATAACTGACCCGCCATTAACCTGCCATTGACTTTTTGCCAACGGCTGGATTTTTCCACTCATGCCCACCCCGAGAGCCGTACGATGGGAAAATTCCACCCATTAACCCTGTTTTTGTCTCCACAGATGCTGCCAGCTGTGTTGAGCATCTCCAGCATTTTCTGCTTTTCATACCTAATCACTAGGGTACCTTACTGTGCTTTGAAACACTATATGCATATAAATTATAGACGGAAGCTTCCAACATTTATTCAGAGTAACAGTTTCAGTGCGAAAACTGGCGAGTAGCTCTCCAGCTGCACAGTCGAGTTTTCTCTCCAGATTCTCTGGCACTCTGTGCACAGAAAATGTGGGAGTCTGCTTTTCACCCTCATTCTGGCTGGCAGCGGTGGTTCCACAGATATAGGGGTGCCATCTTTAAAGGGCACCCCGATCTGCACTAAAAAGAAACTCTCTCCACCCCCAGCCCCAGATCTCTTTTATGGACACGGGCTCCCCTCCTCCCACAGGCATCTGGGCAATCTCCACCCCCCCCCCACCCCAACCACAGAGGGATCAGGTATCACCCCCACCACACCACACCACACATCAGGGGAGCCTACAGTGGGGCTCCCCAGAGTAGCTGCCCCTGACACTACCATCCTGGCCAGATCGGTTCTGCCAGGTGGCATGTCCCTCACCCCCATCGCTCCCGCAACTATACTTACCTTGGCGGCCCTGGCAGGTCCCCTTCAACTACTTCAGGCAGGGGATAGGGGTTCACGCCCACGCACCAGCCAGAGGATGCTATTAGATGCAAATAGGTCGTAATGATCCATTTGCATCTACTAAGTGGGCCACACCTCCACCCTGTCCCCGTAACCCAGTAACCCCACCTAACCTTTTGGACACTAAGGACAATTTAGCATGGGCAATCCACCTAACCTGCACATCTTTGGGCTGTAGGAGGAAACTGGAGCACCCGGAGGAAACCCACGCAGACACGCGGAGGAACTGCAAACGCCACACAGTCAGCCGAGGCCGGAATTGAACCCTGGAGCTGTGAGACAGCAGTGCTAACTACTATGCCGCTGGCATCTACCAGTGTGGTCCTGATGTGGTGGACCTCACAGTGGACCAAGGAGGTAATTGCCCTAAAAATACATGCGAGGGCCACCCTCACTCCTCCACAATGCACAACCTGCCCACCCCTACCCTGCCAGACCCCCCCCCCCCCCCCCCCCACCGATCACCCTGCAGAGACCCTCTAACTAAAGGAAACCCACTGGGACCCCTTAAGTGAAGGAACCCCACCTCCCCAGACACCCCCTAAATAAGGAACCCCCCCCCCCCCCCCCCCCACAGACCCTCCTAGAGAAGAGAGCCCTGACTGGAAGCTAGAGAGCAATCTAGACAGGGACAGTGAATAAAATCACTCTGTGACATTCACCTGGGCAGACACCTGCTTGCTCAGACAGAGGAAACACTCTGGGCGCGATTCTCCCAAAACGGGAGAAATCGTAAAGCTGGCGTCAAACCCGGGCGGGTTTGACGCCAGCGCGCCCCTTCCCGACCGGGAACCGATTCTGGTCCCCGGTCGGGGCTAGCAGCCCGACGCCGTAGGCTCCGGCATGACGGGCTTAACAAATATCGTTAAGCCCGCTTGCCGGAATTAGCGCCGGCTGACGCGTCATATGACGTCAGCCGCACATGCGTGGATTGGAAGACTCCAACCCGCGCATGCGCTGATGACGTCATCGCGTATTTGCGCGAAACCCGCGCATGCGCAGGCCGGGTTGCCCCTCAGCCGCCCCGCGAATGGATACTGCGGGGCGGCGGAAGGAGAAAGAGTGCGCGGGCATCGGGCCCGCTGCCCGCGATCGGTGCCCACCGATCGCGGGCCCATGGCACCCTTGGCACGGCCGTGGTACTGCCGTGCCAATCGGTGCCATGGTTATGAAAAGCGAGTTTGTGACGCCGTTTTTACGAACGGCCAGACCAGGTGTGTTTGCCGTTCGTAAAAACGGCGTAAAGGGCTGGGACTTCGGCCCATCGAACAGCTGTGAATCGCTACCGGCCGTAAAAAAACGGTGGCAGCGATTTGGGTCGGGAGTTGGGCGGGGGGTGGGGGAGAATAGCGGGAGGGCGGGAAAAATGTCGGGAAGGCCCTCCCTCTATTCTCCGACCCGTCGTGGGGGTCGGAGAATTTCGCCCTATGTGTCTATTCCTGGAAAGGGAAAAGCAGTGACCTGTGTTTAAACCTTTCAGATCCATTAGCTGTAAGTCATTCATTCATTTCTCTTTGTGGGTTGTGATTCACAGCTTCCACACACACAGCTGTGAACTTTGCTTCATTCGTTTCTCATTATGGGTTATTATCCCAGCAGTGCTGAAGCCACAATATTTATAAACATCAACCACTTCAAAGAGAGTTACGTGCATACCAATCACCTGCCTTCATGCTTGAGTGGTTATGAAGGGCTGCGTTGGAAACTGACAGCACTTACCTGTCCAGGTGAGTGTTACAACAGTAATCTTTTTCACTTGTCCCTGTTTGGATTACTGTCTAGTTTCCAGCCAGGGGTATATTTTCTGGGAGGAATCTGTGGGGGGGGGGGGGGGGGGGGGGGGGGGGGGGGGGGGGTTCCTGGGATGCCTCCCTCTGGGGGTGTCTCCCTGTAAGGGGGAGGGTCAACCCCCTGCGCATTGGGGGAGGGGAGGCACCCAGAAAACCTGGGGGTGGGGAGCTGATGTGGGGTGCAGGGGGGTGGGGGCTGGGGGGGGGGGGGGGGCTCGGATCCCTCGCGATCCGTGGACAGCACAGTAGCACAACGTAAACAGCGCCCTGGACCCCGCTAGCGCCCTGGACCCCGCCAGACACAACCACCTACCTTCCACAAGGGCTGACGTCTCCCATCGGATCCCAGGATCATCCAGCAGCAGCCGCCGACCGAGGAAGCGAGGGAAATGCAGCGGTCTGCAGTTTAGACTGAAGCAACGCGGTTTCTAGACCCCTCTCCCCAGCATACTCCTGGCAAACGTCCATGCGATTGAAAACAAGCTTAATGAACTTAACGCCAGACTTACCTCTCAGAGGGAAGTATGAGACTGCTGTGTGCTCTGTTTCACAGAGACATGGCTCAGCCCCGCCTCACCGGACTGTGCCATACAACCTGAAGGCTTCTCTATTCACCGGGCGGACCGCACGGCATCTTCAGGCAAAGCGAAGGATGGAGGGGTTTGCCTCCTCATCAACTCCTCCTGGTGCTTGGATGTGGTGACCCTGGCGACCAACTGCTCCCCGGACCTGGAATATCTGACTGTGAAGAGCCGCCCATACTATCTTCCACGTGAGTTCACTTTAGCCATTATCACAGAGGTCTACATCCCACCCCAGGCAGAAGTGAGGAAGGCGCTGGATGAAATGTACACAGTCATAAACAACAACGAAACAGAACACCCGGAGGCCTTGTTCATTGTGGCCGGAGACTTCAACAAAGCCAACCTCAAGAGTGTACTGCCAAAATTCCACCAGCACATCTCCTGTCCCACCAGAGGCGACAACACTCTTGACCACTGCTACTCAAAAATCAAGGGCGCCTACCGTTCCATCCCCCGACCGCATTTTGGGAAATCAGACCATAGGACTGTGCACCTTCTCCCAGCATACAAGCAGAAACTCAAGCAGAGAATCCAGCTAAGAAGGTTGTGCAGTGCTGGTCCGAGGAGACAGAAGAGCTCTTACGTGACTGCTTGGAGACAGTGGACTGGTCCATATTTAAGAACTCAGCGACTAACTTAAATGAGTATGTCACCACCGTCACAGACTTCATCAGCAAATGTGTGGACGGCTGTGTGCCAAAGAAAGCAGTACGTACGTTCCCCAACCGGAAACCATGGCTCAACCGCGAGATTGACTCCCTACTGAAGGACAGATCTGAGGCGTTCAAGGCAGACGACCCTGTCCTATACAAGAAATCCAGGTACAACCTCCGCAAAGCCATCCGAGATGCCAAGAGAGAATATCAAACTTAGCTAGAGTCACAGGCAGACTCTCGGCGGTTGTGGTAAGGACTAAACAACATAACGGGCTACAAAGCGAAGCTGGGCAGTATCTCTGGCAGCAGCGCACCCTTCCCCGATGAACTTAATGCATTCTATGCTCGGTTTGAGCAGGTAACCAACAATCCGCTGTCAAGTGCCCCAGCAGCCCATAATTCACCCATACCCACCATTACAGTTTCCGAAGTCAGATCGGCCTTCCTGAAAGTGAACCCACGGAAGGCGATGGGCCCGGACGGGATCCCTGGTCGTGCACTCAGAGCCTGTGCATACCAGCTGGCAGAGGTATTCACAGACATCTTTAACCTATCCCTACTCCACTCCGAGGTCCCCACCTGCTTCAAGAAGACCACCATCATACCGGTACCAAAGAAGAACCAGGCAACATGCCTCAATGACTACCGCCCGGTGGCCCTGACATCAGTTGTAATGAAGTGCTTCGAGAGGCTGATCATGAAGCGCATCACCTCCATACTCCCGGCACGCCTTGACCCACTTCAATTCGCATACCGTCGCAACCAGTCCACATCAGACGCCATTTCCCTGGCCCTATACTCATCCCTGGAGCATCTCGAAAACAAGGACTCATACATCAGACTCCTATTTATTGACTACAGCTCCGCCTTCAACACCATAATCCCAGCCAAGCTCATATCAAAGCTCCAAAACCTAGGACTTGGCTCCCCACTCTGCAACTGGATCCTTGACTTTCTGACCAACAGACCACAATCAGTAAGAATGAATACCAACACCTCCTCCACAATAGTCCTCAATACCGGTGCCCCGCAAGGCTGTGTACTTAGCCCCCTACTCTACTCTCTATACACACACGACTGCATGGCAAAACTTAGTTCCAACTCCATCTACAAGTTTGCTGATAATACGACCATAGTGGGCCGGATCTCGAATAATGACGAGTCCAAATACAGGAGGGAGATAGAGAACCTAGTGGAGTGGTGTAACGACAACAATCTCTCCCTCAATGCCAGCAAGACTAAAGAGCTGGTCATCGACTTCAGGAAGCAAAGTACTGTACACACCCCTGTCAGCATCAACGGGGCCGAGGTGGAGATGGTTAGCAGTTTCAAATTCCTAGGGGTGCACATCACCAAAAATCTATCCTGGTCCACTCACGTCGACGCTATCACCAAGAAAGCACAACAGCGCCTATACTTCCTCAGGAAACTAAGGAAATTCGGCATGTCCACCTTAACCCCTACCAACTTTTACAGATGCACCATAGAAAGCATCCTATCTGTATGGTATGGCAACTGCTCGGCCCAGGACCGCAAGGAACTTCAGAGAGTCGTGAATACCGCCCAGTCCATCACACGAACCTGCCTCCCATCCATGGACTCCATCTACACCTCCCGCTGCCGGGGGAAAGCAGGCAGCATAATCAAGGATCCCTCCCACCCGGCTTACTCACTTTTCCAACTTCTTTCATCGGGCAGGAGATACAGAAGTCTGAGAACACGCACGAACAGACTCAAAAACAGCTTCTTCCCCACTATCACCAGACTCCTAAATGACCCTCTTATTGGCTGACCTCATTAACACTACACCCTGTATGCTTCATCCGATGCCAATGCTTATGTAGTTACATTGTATATCTTGTGTTGCCCTATTATGTATTCTCATGTATTTTCTTGTATTTTCTTGAATTTTGTTTAATTCCCTTTTCTTCCATGTACTGAATGATCTGTTGAGCTGCTTGCAGAAAAATACTTTTCACTGTACCTCGGTACACGTGACAATAAACAAATCCAAACCAATCCAATCCACAGTGGTTGGCGCAGTTGCTTCACAGCTCCAGGGTCCCAGGTTCGATACCTGGCTTGGGTCACTGTCTGTGCCAGAGTCTGCACGTTCTCTTCGTGTCTGTGTGGGTTTCCTTCGGGTGCTTCTGTTCCCTCCCAGAGTCCAAAGATGTGCAGGTTAGGTGGATTGGCCAGGATAAATTTCCCTTAGTGTCCAAAAAAAAGGTTAGGCGGGGTAGCTGGTTTACGGGGATGGGATGGCGGCGTGTGCCTGGGTGGGGTGCTCTTTCCAGGGGCCGGTGCACTCGATGGGACGACGGAGGTTGGGGGGGGGGGGGGGCGACCTGATAGAGGTCGGCAAAATTGAGGGACATAGACAGAGTGGATAGTCAGAGGCTTTTCCCCAGGGTAGAGGGGTCAATTACTAGGGGGCATATGTTTAAGGTGCGAGGGGCAAGGTTTAGAGGAGATGTATGAGGCAAGTTTTTTACACAGAGGGTAGTGGGTGCCTGGAACTCGCTGCCGGAGGAGGTGGTGGAAGCAGGGACGATAGTGACGTTTAAGGGGCATCTTGACAAATACATGAATAGGATGGGAATAGAGGAATACGGACCCAGGAAGTGTAGAAGATTTTAGTTTAGATGGGCAGCATGGTCGGAACAGACTTGGAGGGCCGAAGGGCCTGTTCCTGTGCTGTACTTTTCTTTGTTCTTTGTTCCGCACTGTAAATTCTATGTTCTAATCCCCGCCATGCATTTGTGATCAGTAATAATTCAACTTCAACGGGAAAACATTGGGCGGGATTCTCCATCGGCGGGATCCTCTGTTTTGCCACCAGTACACTCAGGTCCCCGGATTTCCCGAGGCGTGGCATGGCCACAATGGGAAACCCCATTGGCAAGCTGCAGGAACGGAGGATCCCACTGCTGGCGGGGGCATGCCGCACCGGAAAACAGGTCTGGCAGGATGGAGAATCCCACTGATAGTCTCCCAGAAGGAGAATCTGGCCCATGATCTCAGTGGCAAGAATCTCACTTCCCAACTCTCGCGTTGGGACCGCGTTGTTCTTTACAGTGACAGTTTAACACAGGGTCAAAATTGCCCCCTATATAGCAAGTACATGATTTTAATATTACAAGCGAATGCAGGAATAGTAGATTTGGATACTTCTTTTTACCGCATATATAGACCAGAATGATTTGCTGCAGTGACAAAGATATTGTTGTTTGCAGGTTCTTTGCACTTGTTTCCCCAAGAACGTGCCCTCCACTGCTGGCTACAAGCCACGTGCAAAATTGTTGGGGCTCATTAAGACTGGCTGCCTGAAAGATTTCGGCCTTAGGTGATCTTCACAATTTTACTTGTGGCCAGCTGCGCTGAACCTGTGTTTGGAGAGTTCCATGCTCTGTGAGCAATATAAAAGCACCTCGAGTTTAGATTTGATTAAGCTGGGCTTCCTTTAATCATTGTATACAAAGCTTTCGCCCAAAGTAAATAACTGTGCATCTATTAGCCTGTAGGAACATACAGTCGCAAATTCAATACCGATGCCTATTTCTTAATAAAAGGTTTCAACAACAGTTTCAAGTGGAGTATAACGATGGCAAAAATGCGGGCCATATGTTTAATGTTAAAACAAAACTGATAAAAACAAATTAACAGATCATCAAGCAGATTTGTTCTTCTGTGCAAACAAACATGGTTTGTAATACATTCATTAGCTAATAGCTAACTTGCCTCAAGCACTTGAAGTGTGAACACAAAGGAAGCTTATCAACTGCTTTGCTAAGAGACCAGAAAGGCAACCTGGAGATAACTAGACAACACACACATCTAGTTAAATAACTGAAACACCCACATTCTTACTTGATAACCCCTGTCCTCCAAAATTCTCTGAATTTTGTACACACAGACCTCAACTTATTGTCCTTTGAATGCATATTTTTGCTTATGCTGTAGATAAGTTTTATTTGCTTTACTTTCACAGTTAGATAAAATCATAAGAAATAGGAGCAGGAATAAACCATTTGACCCTTTGTGACATTCAGCAAGATCATGATTGAAATTTCAACTTCAGTGTCCTGTACTGTCGACATATCCATTTATTAATTTAGCACCTAAATATTTATCAACCACGGTCTTAAACACACTGAACAATAGAGGGTCCCCAGCTCTCCGGGGTCAGGAATTTCAAAGATTCACAACCCGCTTGAGTGAAGAAATTTCTCCGCATCCCATTCCGAAATGTCCGATTCCATGCCTCAGCCCAGAGAATTGTTTCAGCAACTATCCTCCTAGGCCCCTTAAGTGATTTATACATTTCAGTCAGATCACCTCGAAACATTGTGGTAACATTGTTAAATAACCGATGGTGGAAAACATTAAAACATGCACAGAAAGCAAAGCATGTTCTTGGGTGTTTAACATAATCTGGCTTTCAACAGCAATGTGTTGGCAATGTCCACGATTGAGCAGTTGTGGGTGTCACAAATAGTCACACAAAGGTCTAAGCTAATGTGTGGCATTCAATTCCTCCATAAAGTGAGATCAAACACAATTAAAACAATGTTAATACCTTGAAGGATCAATGAAGTGGATAACAATAGAAACTGGTAAGTGTAGGCAATTAGCAATATATGGTCTGTGTGGTCATCTGCAGCAGCCTAACTAAAATTACATCTTCCCCCGACTGTTTCTTCAAGTGCAAATTGCAGACATTACTGTCAAAATTCTGTCATCAGAGGCTAATTCCTTCCCAGCTCCTAGGTCATCATGGGGTTCATTTATCATTTGCCCCATGCCCTCCTTTAATTTACCCCAATGACCTCCGATAAATTGCCCCCAGTGCTACCTATAAATTATTGCCTCAGCCTCTGGCCTCCAGCCCTCCCCCACTGGCCCCCGGCTCTTCCAATCTGGCCTCCAGCTCTCCCCTACTGGCCCCCGGCTTGTCCGCTCCGGCTTCCAGCTCCCACCCACTGGCACCCAGCTCTTCCGCTCTGGCCTCCAGCTCTCCCCACTGGCCCCCGGTTCTTCCGCTCTGGCCTCCAGCTCTCCCCCACTGGCCCCCGGATCTTCTGCTCTGGCCTCCAGCCCTCCCCCACTGACCCCCGGCTCTTCTCGTCCGGCCTCCAGCTCTCCCCCACTGGCTCCCGGCTCTTCCCGTCCGGCCTCCAGCTCTCCCCCACTGGTCCCCGGCTCCTCCGCTCTGGCCTCCAGCTCTCCCCCACTGGCTCCCGGCTCTTCTGCTCTGGCCGCCAGCTCTCCCCCACTGGTCCCTGGCTCCTCCGCTCTGGCCTCCAGCTCTCCCCCACTGGCTCCCGGCTCTTCTGCTCTGGCCACCAGCTCTCCCCCACTGGCCCCGGCTCCTCCGCTCTGGCCTCCAGCTCTCCCCCACTGGCTCCCGGCTCTTCTGCTCTGGCCGCCAGCTCTCCCCCACTGGCCCCGGCTCCTCCGCTCTGGCCTCCAGCTCTCCCCCACTGGCCCCCGGCTTGTCCGCTCTGGCCTCCAGCTCTCCCCCACTGGCCCCCGGCTTGTCCGCTCTGGCCTCCAGCTCTCCCCCACTGGCCCCCGGCTTGTCCGCTCTGGCCTCCAGCTCTCCCCCACTGGCCCCCGGCTTGTCCGCTCTGGCCTCCAGCTCTCCCCCACTGGCACCCAGCTCTTCCGCTCTGGCCTCCAGCTCTCCCCCACTGGCCCCCGGATCTTCTGCTCTGGCCTCCAGCTCCCACCCACTGGCCCCCGGCTCTTCTCGTCCGGCCTCCAGCTCTCCCCCACTGGCTCCCGGCTCTTCCGCTCTGGCCTCCAGCTCTCCCCCACTGGCCCCCGGCTCTTCCGCTCTGGCCTCCAGCTCTCCCCCAGTGGCTCCCGGCTCTTCCCCTCCGGCCTCCAGCTCTCCCCCACTGGCCCCGGCTCTTCTGCTCTGGCCTCCAGCTCTCCCCCACTGGCCCCCTGCTCTGTCGCACTGGCCGCCAGCTCGCCCTCACTGGCTTCCAGTTCCCTCTTGCTGGCCTCCCCCATAAAAACCCTGCTTGGTCATTCGGAGCATCCCGAAGGAATGGCTAATCGTAGCACTGAAAAGCGAACAAAACCAAATGGCAAAATGCTATCCCACTGAAAACCATTTTGGGGAAAACAATTAGTCCTCGATGCCAGCTCTGGGTGCCAGTGAGGAGGATTTCTACTCATAAGGAGAAGCCCCAGAGCAGCCATTTATAATGGTCAGTGAGTGGGTGACATTCCGAATCCCAGATTGCAGTGAGAGGGTTTTTCTTCAAAGTATTTTTATTGGTTTAACAATTAGTTACAGTAGCATTTGCCATCGATAACACATAATAAAAAAAGAACAAACAAAAACAAAAGGAAAAGAAGGAAGATCAGAAAAAGGAAAACCAGCAATCTATCAAATGGGTATACATCAAGGAAATAATGAAGGATAGACAAACGTTTGCACGTTCAAGGGAAAGAACGTATGTACAGAGATGGGGGGTCCCAGTCTCTGAGCCCCATGTAGGTTTGTTGCAACAGCCGTACTGTTTTGCTTATGTCCCTGCTGCCTGCAACATACAACGTACCAGAGGGTCGTGTTTGCCGTCTGCTGGGTGTGCTTTAGCGCTGCTGCTGTGGTTGTCCCATGTATACAATCACCCTTTGTCCTTTCTGGTTCCCCTGCCCTGCCCTGCCCCCCCCCCCCCTCCTATCCTCCCTCCCTATCCTCTCCCCCCACCTTTCCCCTCCCTCCTCCTTCCTTTTCTCCCTCCGTTGGCCAATTCGGTCCTCCCTCCATCTCCCCCCTCACTTATCGGTTGCTGGCCACAAACAGGTCTGGAACAGGCTGGTGAACTGCTTTCATTTGCTGTGGGAGCCTCCCTCCAATCCTCCAAATATATTTTATTTTCCCCAATTGGAGAAACTCTGCCAAGTCGGACAGCCAGTCTGCGGCCTTGGGTGGCGCTGCCGATCGCCAGCTGAGCCGAGTCTTTGGCGGGCAATAAGGGAGGCAAAGCCGTCTGTCCCTCTCCCTGTAAAGAGCTCTGGCTGTTCCAATATCCTGAAGACCACCACTAGCAGGCAAGACTCCACCCTCACCCCCATAACCTTGGACATGGCCTCAAAAAAGGCTTTCCAGTATCCGACGATTCTGGGGCCAGGTCTCCCTAGCACCGTTCACATTTGTCCTCCACCTCCGGGAAGAACCCGCACATGCGTGTTCTGGTTAAGTGCACCCTTTGCTCGCGGTCATTAGTCTGTCCAATAGGGAGTGTCCTGGGAGCTGGGGGAACGTTGCTCTTTCCTTTCGGAGGAAGTTCCTTATTTGCATGCATCAGAGCTCGCTCCCTTTCGGGAGCTGGAGCTTGTCCGTGAGTTCCCCCAGGGTCACTACTCAGCCGTTCACATATAAGTCCCCTACTGTCAGTAATAATAATGATCTTTATTGTCACAAGTAGGTTTACATTAACACTGCAATGAAGTTACTGTGAAAAGCTTCTAGTCAACACGATCTGGCGCCTGTTCGTGTACACTGAGGGAGAATTCAGAATGTCCAATTCACCTAACAGTACGTCTGGGACGTGTGGGAGGAAACCGGAGCACCCGGAGGAAACCCATGCAGATACAGGAAAAGTGTGCAGACTCCGCACAGACAGTACCCCTTCATCCTGTCTCCATATTTTAAAGGAATAATCATTTTAATTAATTATTTATTTAATAATCTTTATTGTCAGTGTTTAGGAGTAAGACGGGTCTGTATGACCCGCACTCTGTCAGGTCTTTGTCTTTTAAGAGATCAGTGATATCGAGGCCTGTGCCAGCGTGAGTGGCAAGGTCTCTCTCTCAATAGCAAGTCATTGAACATCTCCCGCAGGTAGGGAGCCAGTACTTTCGCAAATTATTATAGATGTTCACCGGGAATCGGTCCGGCCCCAGTATCATCCTCAACTGTATGGAATCAATACTCTCCATGACTGACTCTCTGTGACTTCCCCCAGTTCTGGTGGTGCTTCCAGTGCCTGCCTCTTTTCCTCCATGGGGGTCCCCCCCCCCCCCCCCCCCCCCCCCCCCCCACCCCTCCATCTGTTCCATAAAGGCGCTCAGTTCTCTTGCCTTGGCCAATTGTTTCCCCGCTTTGGGGCTGAATTTGTCCGTCCGGGAGCCTGTATAACAGGTGAAGTCTCCCCCCATAAGTCGGTGGGCGTCTAGATCAGGGATTTCTACCATGGTTTTTATGATAAAGTCTGCATTGTCCCAGTAGGGGCTGCATAAATTCACCAGCATTATTGGTGCCCCTTCCAGGATACCGCTGACCATTATATACCATCCCCTGGGTCTGTCACTGTGTTTGTCGCTTTAAATGTCATCCTCTTACTGAACTGTATGGCCATCCCCCAGCCCTCATCCCAGAGCACGCTGGGTACGCCTATCCTATCCAACTCTTTCAGTATGACTCTTGGAGGAAGACTATATCAGTCCTTAGGCTTTTCAGACGGGCAAAGACTCTGGATCTTTTCCCTGAACCATTGAGTCCCCTGGTGTTCCAGATGAACATTCTATGGAGAGTTTATGTCTCCTACCTTCTGTGGGGTCAGCCATACTCACCATGTGGATGTGCCTATGCACTCTGGGGTTTTCCTTTGGGAGCCATCTAAGATGGCCACCGTTGACTTCTGGGTACCAGCAGTCCCCATGTGCGACCTGTTGTAGCCAGCATTCTACCCTCCCACCCCCACCTATCACCCAGTCCTCCCCTGGGCCCCTCTACCTTGACTAAGCCCTTTCCCCATTACCGTGTGGGTGTCTCCCCCCTCCCTACATCCCCCCGTGCACCCGACCTAGTGTCGTGACCCACCTCCCACTCCCAAGTGCTCCCTTCCCTCCTTTTCAGGAGCTGCACCGCCACCCCCCCTCCCCCCCTCCTCTCTTACTTCCTTATACCAGCATATTCGCCATTGAGGTGGCTCCCCCCTCCTTGGAGCGACTCCTCCCATCCGTTCTGTTCCCCTCCCTTCTCATGTTCGTGTCCCTGCCTCACAGCACCAAGGTCCCAGGTTCGATCCCAGCTCTGGGTCACTGTCCGTGTGGTGTTTGCTCATTCTCCCCGTGTCTGCATTGGTTTCCTCCGGGTGCTCTGGTTTCTTCCCACAGTTCAAAAATGTGCCGGTTAAGTTGATTAGCTATGCTAAAATAATAAAGTGTCCAAAGGTTAGATGGGGATGGGACGGTGGATTGGGCCTAGGTAGGGTGCTCTTTCAAAGGGTTGGTGCAGACTCGATGGGCCGAATGGTCTCATTCTGCACTGTAGGGATTCCGTGACTCTATGACTCATGCTCTGTTGATCCGCGAATCAACCACCAACTCAACAGCTGCTCTGTGAACTCTGCCACGCTACATTCTTCATTACCTTATTTATGAACAGACAACTATTTCCATTAGTAGACCATTAAAGAAATGGTGGTGTAACACAGTATGGTCGCTCAAAATTTCAGTCTATCAGGAGACTTCTGAATTCTCTGAGAACGCCTTCGCTCCCTGGCCGGCCCTGCCTCAGTTGAGGTAGTGATGTCTTGAGCAGCAGTCAGGTCGTTTGTTGCTTCACGTGGTGCATTAGTGCAGACATCTGTTTCATTCCCACTGGAACATCACAAGGCCCTTTCCTCTGGAGTAACCTGTCCCACTTAACGTGGCACCACTGGATGTAACACTGATAGGTGTTGCTTTGTTAGTCTGCTCTGCTTGTATTGTGTTGTTTTCTCTCTTCGTGATGTGGTCGACATGTTTTCTTACTTTTCATCCTTGGAGGTCAACCAGACAGGACACAAGGCCTGTTTTGGTTATGTTCTTTCTGGGGACCCAGGCTGAGCCAGCCTTAAAGTTCCGGTTGAATATTAAGTCATTCACCTCGAAAGACCTATCACTTTTAACAGAATTGTGACATCTCTTTTGTGTATCTTGTTTCGCCTCCAACTTCCCTGCTAAATTGGGAAACACTAGATAAAGTGTAGTCCAGAGGCACCTCCCCATTAGTAGCTCTGCAGGGGATAATCCTGCAGTAATGTGCAATGTTGTTCTGTAAGGTAGGAGGAATCCAGCAAGCTTCAATCGAAAGGGTGTGGCCAGCTGTTTTTTCATCGCTGGAATGTCGGAGTTGGCTCCAAATTCTGATTCCTCTGCCGTAGAAGTCAATGGCCATGAATGACCACTGGCAATGCCATCTTCACCCTCCTCTGAAACTGCAGGGGTGTGACAGATAATTACTGACTACCTTGGAGAAATTAAACTGTCTCAAAGACTGCTCCTAGCTGAAGTGGAGGTGGGAGGTATAAGTAATGTCTGAAGGCACCAGGTTGGTTAAGTGTCTTGTTGAGTGCCTTCCTCACTTCCTCCCTCTGAGAGCGTTATGTACAAAATCAGCATTAGATACTGGCCGACATCGTAATGCGTTGCCGAGGTAGGTGCCCACATCATCGCTCTTCAAAACATGGTGATCGGTGCATGTCGCACCAGACGTTGTCGGAATCAGAACCCGTCATTTTTTTGGCTTTTCAACTCCCAAAGCACTAAAATTAGCAGAACAAAGAAGCTAGAGTTTGCGACCATATATCTGTATAGCATTCCCTTCTCATGTCTGGGCCAATGGTGTGCTTAATATGACGCCTAACGCTGACCATTCATCCAGGAGAAAATATTTGCAGAACAATCTCCAATCTGGCTCTTATACAAACTTCTCCCTTATCCTAACCTCGTCCTTTCTGGTCTGTTCCATTTCATTTAACATAGGGGCATTTAGTGTGAGTGAAATGCAAACTCATTTTGCTTTTATCTCTTAGTTGAAACTATTATTTGAGTGCGTTCAACTATACTTGGCTATTACATCCTAAAGTTATTCCATTGCAATAGTTTTTATTGGCCATTAAAATAAAGCAATAAAGTGTACATTCAGCAGTAATATATCATGTTATGGTTTTGTTCTGTGTATATTCCTAATAAATTCATTTGGGCAAACAGCTTAATCAAATAAATAGCAGTTGCGTGGTTCTTAGTGTACATTTATATTTGATACAATGTTTATCAATGTTTTATTTCAATTCACTCAAGCTTATTCACTGTAAATTACTATTTGTGTGCTAAGACATTTGACACAATGGTAACTGCATCTTGCCCATTAAAATATATTAATTGTTACAACATCAGAATACGATTCAGGAAATATCAATTACAAGATAATCATGTTATCTTAAAGGAATGAAAATTCATCACCGTCAGAAACACAACTGTACACTCTAACGTGCACGATCAATACTAATATCAAAGCAAAATACTGCAGATCCTGAAAATCTGAAACAAAAGCAGAAAATGCTGGAAAAACTCAGCAGGTCTGGCAGCATCTGTGGAGAAGTTAATGTTTTGAGCCTGTACGACTCTTAGAACATAGAACAGTACAGCACAGAACAGGCCCTTCGGCCCTCGATGTTGTGCCGAGCAATGGTCACCCTACTCAAACCTACGTATCCACCCTATACCCGTAACCCAACAACCCCCCCCTTAACCTTACTTTTTAGGACACTACGGGCAATTTAGCATGGCCAATCTACCTAACCCACACATCTTTGGATTGTGGGAGGAAACCGGAGCACCCGGAGGAAACCCACGCACACACGGGGAGGACGTGCAGACTCCACACAGACAGTGACCCAGCCGGGAATCGAACCTGGGACCCTGGAGCTGTGAAGCATTTATGCTAACCACCATGCTACCGTGCTGCCCTTATCTAGTACAGCTCTTCTTCAGAGCTGTACTAGATAACTCACCTGTGACATCACGTTATTTCCATGGCATAGTTATCTTGCCTCAGAGACAGTGGGTGGCACGGCCGCACAGTGGTTAACACTGCTGCCTCTCAGCTCCAGGGTCCCAGGATCAATTCCGACCTCAGGTGACTGTCTTTGCACTTTCTCCCCGTGTCTGCATGGGTTTCCTCCGGGTGCTCCGGTTTCCTCCCACAGTCCAAAGATGTGCAGGTTAGGTGGACTGGCCACGCAAAATTGTCCCTTAGTGTCCAAAAGGTTAGGTGGGGTTACTGGGTTATGGGGATAGGGTGGAAGTGTGGGCTAAAGTAGGGTGCTCTTTCAAAAGGCCGATGCAGACTGAATGGGCCGAATGGCTTCCTTTTGCATTGTAAATTCTTTGATCTGATAGTCGGTTGTGGGTTCAAGTTGCACTCCAGGCCTGGAGCACAGCAATCTAGTGCAGTACCCAACAGAGGCAAAATTTTATAATCAGCAATATTTTAAGAGCCATTTAAAAAAAAATGAATTGACACCAGCATAAGAATAGTCAAGAGACCAGGGTGCACAGTTGCTGAAGCAGGTAGAATACTGACTGTGGCATTTGACTAGCAACTTAAAAGATTGTGGGTGTGCAAATTGAACCCCTGGCGTGCCACCACGGAAGCCTAACACCCTTTTCCTGGGCACATTAGGCTGCCAGCTACTTCAGGCATGCTCCATGGGTGTGCCACCTCGAGCAGGGTGCTCCGTGAGTGTTCCTAGCATGTGCATGTGCTCCTAGCATGTGCTGGAGGCCTCTTTTGGAAGGAGGACTATCGAGGTGTCACACATCCCTACAGGCTAATGTGACACCAAAATGCCTAACTTGGACCACACAGGTGCAGATAATGATTTGTATCTCAGATTAAAAAGGGCAAATGCTGAGCGGCAGCCTGGCACTTTCACTCGGGTCAGAGCATCTGGGTCTGTGACCAGGTGGTCCTCTGTGTTGTACTTTGTTGTGGTTGTCTAAGGACGAGGGCCAGAGATATCGGGCAACATTTCTATGGCCCCGCCCACTGCCAGGAACATTCAGTTCTGCCCAAAGGTTAGTGGACCTTTGGCTGTAATGGTACAACTCCATGGCTGGGCCATGAGTCTGAACATTAATTACTTATTGTAGAACATAACTATGAACCGATATAATAATAATAAATAATAATAATAGTTTATTGTCACAAGTAGGCTTCAATTAAGTTATTGTGTAAAGCCCCTAGTCACCACATTCCGGCACCTGTTCAGGGAGGCCAGTACAGGAATTGAACCCGCGCTGCTGGCCTTGTTCTGCATTACCAGCCAGCTGTTTAGCCCACCGTGCTAAACCAGCAAGGCAGTAGGCTTCTTCAGTCCAAGTCACGCGCTTTCTCTATTTAGATCAGTACCAGACTACTAGTCATGTGAACTCCCTTTACATTCCCATGTTCCCCCCCCCCCGTCTGACATCAACCCTTTAATTCCTGAACACCCTAATGCTACACCTTACCCCGGGTCTTTTCCAAATATATTTACATGCTTCCCTTCTTCTCACCCCCCAAGTCTCTAACTTCACTGGTTAAGTTTCACAACACTCCCTAATTGTGTTCTTTTGAAGCCTGGAGGATTGATAGACTCAACTTGGATTTCTTTGCTCCTACTTGGCATGTCCTTCAGTAGAAACTGCAGCAGTTTATGTTTTGTTTGTTTGAGGGTCAACATTTTTCTTCCCCTCCTTACTCTTGCATTTCTCCATATCAATAGTTTTTCTTTCATGGTCAAATATCCCTTCCTTTATGCTGACTATGTTCCCTATCCTTCTTCAGTGAATTGATGCTGGGGTTTTTTAAATGATGTTTTTCCTGCCGTGCTTTGCCTTTCGAGCAATGACACTGTGTAGTCCCTGGTTCTTGAAGTTTGGGAATCCTAGATTGTGGTCCACTGAGGTGAAGAAGTGTTTGATTAATGTCTTGCTGTCTCTCCAATTGCAGTAGCACTGATGTGGCAGGAAGGTCACTATCCTTTAACATAGAAGAGGTGGACCTCACCTCATACAGTCACAGAATTGTACAGCACAGAAAGAGGCCCTATGGCCCATCGTGTCTGCGCTGGCCATCAAGCACCTATCTATTCTAATCCCATTTTCCAGCACTTGATCCATAGCCCTTGATATTTCTTTTTTTTCTCATAAATTTAGATTACCCAATTATTTTTTCCAATTAAGGGGCAATTTAATTTGGCCAATCCACCTACTCTGCACATTTTGCGTTGTGGGGGTGAAACCCACACAGAGACAGGGAGAATGTGCAAACACCACACGGACAGTGACCCAGAGCCGGGATCGAACCTGGGACCTCAGTGCCATGAGGCAGCTGTGTTAACCACTGGGCCACCGTGATTAGTGGTTAGCCCTTGATATTTCAAGTGCTCATCAAAGTGCTTCTTAAATGTTGTTAGGTTTCCCGCCTCTACCATCCTTTCCGGCAGCGAGTTCCAATTTCCCACCATCTTCCAGTGAAAAGATTTTGCTCAAATCCCCTCTAAATCTCCTGCCCCTTACCTTAAATCTATGCTCCCTGGTGATTGACCTCTCTACTCAGGGGAAAAGTTTCTTCCTTTCTACCCTATCTACCGTATTAATGTCCCTCATAGTTTTGTTCCCTTCGATCAGGTCCCCTCTCAGCCTTCTCTGGTCTAAGGCAAACAGCCTACCCAGCCTTCATAGATGAAATGCTCCAGTCCAGGCAACATCCTGGTGAATCTCCTCTGCACCCTCTCTAGCGCAATCACATCCCTCCTATAGTGTGGTGACCAGAAACACACACAGTACTCTTGCTGTGAAATGACAAGCGCTTTATACAACTCCATCATAACCTCCCTGCTCATCTTTTTTTTCTTGTAAATTTAAAGTATCCAATTCATTTTTGCCAATTAAGGAGCAATTCAGTGTGGTCAATCCACCTACCCTGCACATCTTTGGGTTATGGGGGTGAAACCCACACAAACATGGGGAAAATGTGCAAACTCCACACGGACAGCGACCCAGAGCCAGGATTGAACCCGGGGCCTCGGTGCCGTGAAGCAGCAGTGCTAACCACTGCGCCACCGTGCTGCCCCTCCCTGCTCTTCTAAGCCTTGGCTCACAAAGGCAAGTATCCATATGCCTCCTTAAGCACCTTATCTACCTGTCTTGCTGGCTTCAGGGATCTTTCAACATGAGCCCCAAGGTCCTTCTGATCCTCTGTACTTCCTAGCACCCTACCGTTCATTGTGAATTCCCTTGCATTGTTCGTCCTCCCAAAATGCATCACCTCACACTTTTCAGGGTTAAATTCCATTTGCCACTGTTCTGCCCATCTGACCAACCCATCTATATTGTCCTGTAATCTAAGGCTTTCCTCTTCACTATTTACCACACCACCAATTTTGGGTCATCTGCAAACTTACTGATCATACCTCCTACTTTAATGTCGAAATCATTAATTTGATGGGGTTTTTTTCCCGTTCTGAAACTATTTACACATTTGCACACTGGGCCACCATTTCTGATGGATGGATCAGTGTGGATGTACTTGAAATGAAAAAATGAAGTAGGCTTCAATGAAGTTACTGTGAAAAGCCCCTAGTCGCCACATTCCGGCACCTGTCCGGGGAGGCTGGTACGGGAATCGAACCGTGCTGCTGGCCTGCTTGGTCTGCTTTAAAAGCCAGCGATTTAGCCGAGTGAGCTAAACCAGGCCCTAGTGAGCTAAGCCAGCCCCTAGTGAGCTAAGCCAGCCCCACTTACTAAGGGGTCAATATTGACAGGTGAATGCAGGATTGTGCCAGCATCTTCTATCACCTGGGTTTCGATATCGATCCTCTCTGATGATTCACCAGGCAGTGGTGTATTGGTACTGTCACTAGACTAGTAATCCAGAAACCCCAGGGTAAATGTTCAGGGAATTTGGATTCAAAACTCACAATGGCAGATGATGAAATTTGAATTCAATAAATATCAGGAATTTAAAGTCTAACGATGACAATGAAACCATTGTCTTTTTAAAAATAAATTTAGAGTACCCAATTCTTTTTTTTAATTAAGGGGCAATTTAGCGTGGCCAATCCACCTACCCTGCACATTTTTGTGTTGTGGGGGTGAGACCCACGCAGACACAGGGAGAATGTGCAAACTACACACGGACAGTGACCCAGGGCCGGGATCGAACTCTGGTCTTTGGCGCCGTGAGGCAGCAGTGCTAACCACGGCACCCCCGTGCCGCCCTTTATCATGAAACTATTGTCGATTGTCATAAAAATCCATCTGATTCACTAATGTCCTTTCGGGAAGGAAATCTGTCGTCCTTACCTGGTCTGACCTACATGTGACTCCAGATCTACAACAATGTGGTTGACTCTTAAATGCCCTCAGGGGTGGGCAGTAAATGCCGGCCCAGCCTGCGACGCCCACAACCCATGAATGAATAACGAAAAATTGAAGAGGGGTCATGGTCGAACTCTTTGATCCAGCTGGTCTGTTTCCTCTTTGGACTGTAAAAGGTTATCTTCATCTGTTTGGGAAGAAGCTGGATCTGCCTCAGCGAAGAGTGTCAAAAATCCTGCACCAAAGTCCCAGGCGAGGTGATCAGTGCTTGAGGATCTCCAACTTGGGAAACTCAAGAACTGTCCATTCTTGACAACTTTCACTGTTTCGATGAGATTGAGGGCAACAACCTCAGCTCAGGAGAGAAAATTCCTAATTGCAAATCACATATGGCATCTCCAGCATCTGTCCTTTCCCATATTGAAACAAATCCAGTCGCAGGCCGATAACCGGTAGTGCGATCCTTCCCAGACCATATAACGAGGTGTCTGTTCAGCCAGGGGCTGGCTAACCACAGTTCTCCATTGTACAGCACTGTCACACTTACGGTTTCTAGTTTAAAATTAGTAATGTGCCCACTGACATACATGTCAGCCTTCCAGATGATATATCTGAGATATTTTTTATCTCACCTAGGAAGCATTGTTGTTCATGTTGGTGTGACTCTTTTTTTCATTGATGGCTTTTTGTGTGAAGATTCACTGGTGGTCCTCTGTATGTTTCAAGATTTTTGATCTGCACATTTTCCCAGAATGCCTCAGCTTTTGGACAGTGGAAGCATTCTGCCTTGCTTGCAGGATACTGTTCGTTGATGTGAGGCTTTTTGGTACCACAGCATTGAAACAATTTATCGCCATCTTGAGTTTTAATTGCAGTCTATTTTGCAAGTGTCTGGAGTGGCTTCTGCATTTTGTTGCTTAATGAGCTATACTATTATTGGGGGTGTGCTGTACCGAGGCTTATCTTACCCTTTCAATACAGAATTATTTTCCTGATGGACCTTAATTGCCTGATAATCTGTATCACCTTCTTCAAAGTTAAATTGTCTTTAGATTGAATCAGGTAAAAAAGGTTAGCGCCAGGTACATCAACTTCTATGCAGTCATATATTCGGTCAAACTTAAGGTCACCATATTCACAGCCTTCAGCCAACCTATACACATCAATGGCCAAGGTGTCCACAGGTTCCCCAGGCTTTTGGACCCTTCTATTAAACTTCGATCTTACCAACATTTTGTGACTCCAAAGGTTAAAGTGGTGAAAGGATTTGATGCTCTTCAAATTTGTCAGATGATTCATTGAAACCTTCTCTGGCTATCACAGCGTCGGCAATTGCACCAATTGAATACGACAGTGTATTAACTTGCTCAGCCTCTGATTTATTATTTAATCCTGATGCATTCCTGCATCTTAAAAATTTCCCCTCCACAATGTCCAATTCTGACCCTTCCAGCTGCTCAAATTGTTCTGGAAAATCAACTTTTGAATCCATTGCTGTTTTCAGCTCAGGAAAGTCTTGCTTCAAGTATTAAAAATGTTGCCGCCGTAATCAATCGAATATTCCAGCGCTGATCAGGGTTTTTCAAATGCCCGCCATGGTTACTAAACCATTTCAAACTTTCTCTGAATCTCAGGGAAAATGCTTCAAGTGACTACGGCCAGTTAGTTACTTTACTGTCACTGGAGGATCAACTCCAGTAGACAATCTTTTCTTCTTTCTTTTCATCTTGCAGTGTTATTGTACCTACTCTGGACATGGGCTACAACATGCTTCAAGCCGTACACTTACAAATGAGCTATGTCCCAGTGCTGCCAGTTTATTACAATTTGTTTAGGAACTTTTAAAAGACTTTTTAAAAGTTTGTTCACTCTTCCTCGATCGTCTCCATTTTCTTTGATTCTGCTTTTTGCTCAGGGTTTTCACTGAATCTCCATGTGTTGCATCGGAACCCTTCCTGAGCTGCACAGTATATTTCTTCTCTGCCTCTCAGCCTCCATATCTGTTCTGGAGATTTTCCAGCGATTTCCAACCGTTTCATCGATATTTCCCATTTTGAGGTGTTTCTTTCAGGTTTTCAGATTTTTCAATTTTACGTTTCTGAGGTTTCGGGGCCTTTGACTGCTGCCACCACATTGTATGTTTTTGTGATTATCTAAGGGAGAAGTTCAGAGGCACAGAGGCTGAAAATTTATGTAGAATATAACTATGTACGAATATACAAGACAGTAGACATCTGCAGTTCAAGCCATGAGCTTTCTCCATTCAGGTGACTACTGAGTCATGTGACTCCCTTTACATCATCATGTTGGCGGTACTGTTTCCCCAGTCTCACATTAACCCTTTCAATTCTGAATGCCCTAATATTACACTCCATGACAGCACTTGTCCGTTACCTCGCCCTCTAAAGAGATGGCAAACAAAGCATTCTTCACCCTTGACCTGGAACAAACCTAATTGTGCTTGCTGACTCACCACACGCTGATCCCAGCTCTATATTAGCTTCCATGTAACATGCTACCTTGTCCTGCAAGAGAGAGCGTATAATGTCAGTGATTATGCAACTCAAACGTTTGGGTGATGTTCCCTCCGTAGCTAAATACCTGGAGGTTTGTGGAAACAGTGAGTGGTAGGTGTAAGGTTGGCAGCGTTAGCAGGTGAGTAACGGTGAGGAGTCTCTGGATTTTAGCTGCAAGCCCTGAGTGCCAGAGAGTGTGGTGACATGAGCGGTGTGAGAGGTTGGTGGAGTGTCAATCGTTGCCCTTGACTACCTGCATGAAGCCATTAGGTTTATTATAGCGCTGTTGTCAGGTTCTTCGGTTCAGACTCTAGGAATTGATCCTTCCTGGCCACCTGCTCATATTTCCTTCTGAGAGTGTCCTTGAGGGCTTCCTGACTCCCTACAGAACTATCGGCATTGCTCCTTCTGTCCACCTTCGCCACTAATGCCCCCAACATCATATCCACCAGCCTTCAATCCTCTTTCACTATCCTGGCGTTCGACTTTTCATGTTTTAAACTGGAGAAATATCATTTAATTCAGCTTCACTTTAAGAGGGACAGACTGCCTTTAAGAAAAGCAGGCTATTTCCCACGAGCTGTTAGCACAAAGCTGGTTGGCCCTCTGCTGAGTACTGAGGCATGCAGCAGTGAGGCAGACACTCAGCCCTATGTGGCAACCATGGTGATGAGCTGAGACCACCAATTGTGTGTGCTGCTCACCTGCAATGGAAACAACATGGGCTGGTCATAAATCGTGACCACTGTGACGGAAAATGAGAGTAAGCCAATATTTAGTATTGCAAATCCCGCCTGATCAAGTTGAGGAAGTAATTCAATAAATCTAGCAACTTGTGAGCTGTCATATAAAAAATGAACCTGAAATCAACCAGCATTGTTGTAAACAAACAAATTGTCTAATATCCTTTCGAAAAGGGGAACTACCATTTTGTCCCACACTCTTTGGTTGCCACATATTGCCCTTGGGGTAACTGGGGATGGGCAATACATGGTGCCTTTTTAGCATCGCCCACATTCCAAGGCAAAGAATTATTTAGGACTGGGAATCGTTTTTTAAAATCCCACTTTCAGAGCTTCAAAGGCAATGTCGACTGTCTCAGTGTTACCTCTTTTAAACAGCAGCAAGTTTCAAACATACTCCAACACCATAACTGAGAGAGATGACAAATGGGCAAACGGGTCTGCCTTCACCATATCACTGGCAGTAAAGAAAGAGCCAGCCAATCAGAAGAAGAAATTAAATATATAAATAGGCTAATTAGATTCTACGTGAGTAAGTAACATTTCCCAGGATCCACGGAGTATCACAAAAGGCACATTTTAGTTCCTTAAGCCCCTTAGCATTGGAGATTCTCTATATTCACAATCTACAGCCTTCGCCAATCTCTGTTTCAAAACTTGTCAACTAATAGCATTTGACCTGTGCTCGTGGCTTCTAATTGTTAAAAATAACTTGGTTTAAATTTGACCTTTGCTTTCCTTGGGGCCTGAGTAACTACAAGGGATGGATAACAGACACTTTCAACCGTATGTCAAAATTAAGTTCAACGTCCTCACTGAAATAAACACTTAATCAGCCTCTGACAGTTTACATCAACTGGAATAGCACGATTCCTAAACACAGGCTAATAAGTTAACAGGTGCAAATGGGGACACTATCGTGGTAAGAAAAGGCGCAGAGGGTTTGTGGCTTTTCACATTTGAAAGTAAAGCAAGTATTGGAAGGTATTTTAATGTCATTACAAAGGGTATTTAACATTTTTTAAGGCAAATATTTAAAATATGCTTAGAGATTTAAAAACAAATTTTAGAGTACCCAATTATTTTTTTCCAATTATGGGGCAATTTAGCATAACCAATTCACCTACCCTAAACATCTTTGGGTTCTGGAGGTGAGACCACGCAGACACGGGAGAATGTGCAAACTCTACACGGTCAGTGACCCAGGACCGCGACTGAACCTGGGTCCTCGGCATCGTGAGGCATCAGTGCTAACCACTGCACCATCTTGCCGCCCTAAAATATGCTTAAAGATATACTCAGGAGATTGAACATACAAGAAAGGGCTGTGTTCCTGAGACTAAGTATTGACTCTGGCGCAGGATTTGTGGACTTTCACGACAGCAAAACTGGGGACGTACCTGGGCCGTTTTAATGACCATCAAGGGGCGAGCACCAGCGCCACGTGGAACACAATTGATTGCATTGAGAAACGGTGCAGGATTCACTGGGTTTGCGATTGACACGCAGGAGGTTGACAAGCTGTAGCCGCATATACACACTGCACTCCCCACCATCCCAGCCAACAAGATGGCAGCAAGACCCACAGGCATGCAATTCACAGATTGCTGAACTCGAGACCCTGCTGGACACTGTGGCGGAGAGGCGGGCGACCCTGTACCCCATGGTGGGAAGGAGGCTGCCAGCCACCGCCGTGCACTGGGCCTCGATGCAGGTGGCAGAGGCGGTGAGCAGCATGGGCAACACCGTCTGGAACGGCCAGCAGTGCCGGAAGAAATTGCACAGCCTCCTCTGGACAGCCAGGGTGTTCCCCTGGCATCAAGCCCTGTCCCACATACCCGTAACCCGCCCCCCCTCCCCCTCCCCGCCCACCCAGAGGGCGTGTGAACCCCCACCCTTCACCACATGACAACACCCATATGTGCCCTGGCCAATGAAGCCACCAGCTACCTACCCCCTGGACTGCAGACGTCGGATTGTCAAATAACGTGTATTTTCTGTTTCCCCCTCCCTCAGCACAAGTGAACCTCGGCATTGGGAATTCCCCCCAGCGGACGCACAGGATCTCGGAGGCCCCGGAGAATACTGTCAAGCCTGCTAATGATATGCCAATGACATTTACTGCGCATGCGGAGTGGAACGCATTGACGCTGTTGTCGAGGCAACGAAGAATTGCGATTTGGCGTTAAACTGGCACCCGCCACAATTCTCCGCCCAATCGCGTTTACTGATTCCGGCATCGGCCGAAGGAGAATCCCTCCCCTGAAGTTTGATCCCCGGTTGCTGTCGAGTTAGCCAATTACTAAACTGCAGGTCAGTAAAGTAGGGATATGTTACCAGGAACATGGAGATGGCTGCTGCACTGCAAGCCATGACTTTAATCTCAGTTTGAGATCTTCCTCACATATTCTTTTCCTCAGCTGGACACATGAATTTCATCGTCTATGTCTACCTTCATTGAGAGGAGACTCCCGAGATACAGAAATTGGTCCACTTTTTCCAGAATCCCGCGATGGGTCTTTATCGATGGTGTTCCGCTGTGGGAGCTGGTTGGAGAGGAACTTAGTTTTAAGGTCCTTAGTAGAAAGCCCATTTTCTCATCTGCTTCGGAGAGTATCGGCAATGACCAGCCAATGCATCATCAGCAGACTAAAGCTTAATGACTGATGTTGGAGTGATTTTCATTTGCTTCAGAGGCTTGAATAACTGTGGATGTCACATCAAAGCACTGGAGAAGACCCTCCAAATCTGGTGTCTTGAAAGGTGGTTCAACAACAACGTCCTCTCCCCAGCCAACATGCCCAGCATCGAGGTGCTAATCACCCAATACCAGCTCCGCTGGGCAGGATGTGCCACTTGTCTGCCTGGCACAAGAATCCAGAAGCAACTGGATGAAAGCAGAATTACTGTGGATACTGGAATCTGAAACCAGATGCCGCCTGCTACAGGCCCCCCTTTGGGTCACCTGGACTGGAAACGTTTGCTCTTTTCTCTCCCTACAGATGCTGCCAGACCTGCTGAGATTTTCCAGCATTTTCTCTTTGGCTCCAGAAGCAACTGTTCCACCCTTAACTGAGTTGCCGAAGGAGATTCACAAGAGGACAGCGGAATCGCTTTCGGGATGTCCTCAAAGCATCCCTGAAGAGATCAAACATTTCTGTCGACTCATGGGAGTGGCTGGCTTGCGACCAACCAAAATGCAGAAGGTTTATTCAGGAAGGCGCCACACACAACGACAGACTTTGTCAGGAGCATGTAGAGGCAGTTGAGGTGTTGGGAGAAGTACACAAACCTCCAAACACCTCAGGCGCGATTCAGCTGACTTGAAACTAGGTCTGGTTTCAGGCGTGTTTGGCAGGGTGTGTCATAATATACACACAAGTATATGATGGTGCACAGGCAGACACTGACTGACAAACTGAATGACCAATCAACACACAGAACACAGCAGCCAATCACCAGACAGGACACGGCTATCAAGCCAGAGGGCACTAGTTTTCCCGCTCTCTTGGGATGCAGCCTCTGAGACTGTCATTGCCCATGATTAGCAACACGAACCACCATGTGCTAGCAGGATAGTCTGGTCAGGTTAGCCTCAGGACTCCAGTCAACTCAACATAGTGTCAACCCACAGTTCAAGTATGTTTAACAGCTTATAGTTCAATAAAATAGAGTTGTACTTCTCCAAGTGTTGGAAGCCTGTCTCTCTCACTGCTATGGTATACGCAGTCCTCGTAGACCCAGCATATCCAACACATCATGGTACCAGTGCGTGATGTTAGAGTTTGATGGACCTACCCTGAGATAGTCTGCCTTTGACCAGCGATCAGCCATCCGGTAACATGGACAGCGTCCGCCCTCCCCCACCGCTCCGCATCGCCGGCAACCTCGGTGCCAACTGGAAGATTTTTAAGCAGAAGTTTCAGCTGTACCTCGAAGCCACCGACCTTGAATCCACCTCAGATGCCAGAAAGATTGCTCTCTTTCTGTCCACGGCCGGGGAACACGCCATCCACATTTTTAACTCCCTCACATTTGCTGAAGGTGAGGACAAGTCCAAGTTCAAAACAGTCCTGCTCAAGTTCGACAACCACTGTGACATCGAAGTCAACGAGAGTTTTGAACGCTACGTGTTTCAACAAAGGTTGCAGGGTAAGGATGAACCTTTTCAATCTTTCCTAACCCATCTTCGCATCCTTGCGCAATCCTGTAATTACGGCTCCACCTCTGACTCCATGATCCGCGCCCAGCTCATTTTTGGAGTACACTCGGACCCCCTACGCCAGCAGCTCCTTAAAGTGAAACAGCTCAATCTTGCTATAGCCATCGAAACCTATTCTGCACGAGCACACTACTAACCGGTACCCGCACATTCAAGCGGCAGAGACGGCGCGGCAAGGCCACCAGGATGCGGAGCGGTGCAGGCCGTAAAGCAGCTCCAGGGCCTGACTCTGGATGAGGGCAGCCATTTCGCACGCTTTTCCCGGGCTCCTCCGCATGCGCGCAACGACCGAGGGGACAGCGAGGCCGAAGGCCGGACTGCGCAGGTGCGCACAACGTACGACCAAACCGCGCATGCGCAGTGGATCACGGAGCGTTCTGACGTCACGACGTGCAACAACTGTGGCTCCTCCCACTTAAAGCAGCAATGTCCCGCGAAATCTCGACGCTGTCTCCAGTGTAGCAAGCTTGGGCACTACGCAGCCCTGTGCAGGTCTGCTCAAACACCTGCCTCCCGCCATTCCCAGCAGCAGCGCAGGAATGTCCGGTCCATTCAACAACCAGTTACAGATTCCGACTCCGACATGGTTCCAGACCCTGATACCGAGGATCTCAAATCCCCATTCCGGGTAGGCATCATCACCAAGCATGCGATGCTTCCCAGAAAAAGCTCTTCCCAGTGATGAGCATTGATCCGGACGACGAGTGGTGTGCCGCCCTTACGGTCAGCAAATACCCCATCCGATTCAGGCTGGACACCGGCGCTTCAGCCAACCTCATTTTGCAGTCTGACCTGGACAGTCTCCACGTCAAGCCGACCATCCTTCCATCCGCATGCCAGCTTCTCACTACAATGGCAATGCCATTGCTGCCAGTGGCACATGCCAGCTTGTGGTGTTGCACCGTTCCTCAAAGGCCACCCTGCGCTTCGAGATTGTAGGGTCCACCAAAGCTTCCCTGCTCGGTGCTCAGGCGTGCAAGGTCCTGAATCTCATCCTCCATGTCGCCCGCTGAGGCATCAGCCTCGCCAGACGCCGACTTTCAGACACAACTGAAGGACATCATTACTCGATACCACAGTGTCTTCGAGGGCATGGGCACTCTCCCATACACGTACAAAATTATTTAAAAACCAAATGCCACGCCTGTGGTTCATGCACCCCGCGGGGTGCTGGCGCCCCTTAAGGACCGCCTCAAGCAGCAGCTGCAGGACCTCCAGGACCAGGGCGTAATTTCTAAGGTAACGGAACCCACCGACTGGGTCAGCTCCATTGTGTTAAGAAACCATCAGGGGAACTACACATTTGCATCGACCCCAAAGATTTGAACCGCAACATTATGAGGGAACACTACCCTATCCCAAAGCGCGAAGAGCTCACCTGCGAGATGGCTCGCGCCAAATTTTTCACAAAGTTGGACGCCTCCAAGGGGTTCTGGCAGATACAACTTGACGCATCCAGTCGGAAGCTCTGCACCTTTAACACTCCATTTGGCCGGTATTGTTACAACCGGATGCCGTTTGGCATCATCTCAGCCTTGGAGGTGTTCCACCGAATAATGGAGCAAATGATGGAGGGCATCGAGGGGGTGCGGGTATACGTAGACGACATCATTGTCTGCTCAACCACTCCGCAGGAACACATTGATCGACTCCAACGTGTGTTCCGGAGAATCCATGAGCATGGCCTCCGCCTCAACAGAGCCAAATGCTCCTTTGGTCAAACAGAAATAAAGTTCCTCGGCGACCATATTTCGCAGTTCAGTGTGCAGCCGGATGCAGACAATGTGTCGGCGATCAATGCCATGAAGACACCGGAGGACAAGAAGGCTGTCCTCCGCTTCCTGGGGATGGTCAACTTCCTTGGGAAGTTTATCCCCAACTTGCATCCCACACCACTGCTCTCCGCAATCTTGTGAAGAAAACCACTGACTTCCAGTGGCTCCCCGCTCACGAGCAAGAGTGGCATGAACTCAGGGCGAAACTCACCAAGGCCCCGGTATTGGCATTCTTTGACCCTGCCAAGGAGACAAAGATCTCCACTGGTGCGAGCCAGTCTGGTATTGGAGCAGTGCTCCTCCAACGCGACGACTCCTCCTCATGGGCTACAGTCGTATACGCATCGCGCGCAATGACGCCCACTGAGCAACGCTATGCTCAAATCGAGAAAGAGTGCCTGGGCCTCCTCATGGGAATTGCCAAATTCCATGACCACGTATATGGACTCTCCAAATTTACGGTCGAAACGGACCACAGGCCACTGGTCCATATTATACAGAAAGACCTCAACGATATGACGGCGCGCCTGCAACACATCCTCCTTAAACTCAGGCGGTATGACTTCGAACTGGTCTACACGCTGGGCAAGGAGCTCATCGTGGCTGATGCACTCTCCTGTTCCGTCACTACGCCATGCGAGCAGTCAGGCTTCGTTTGCCAAATTGATGCCCGTGTTGAGTTCTGCACATCTAACTTGCCTGCCACTGACGAACGGGTCATCCAGATTCATCACGAAACAGCCAAGGATCCTCTACTCCAACGCGTCATGCGCTATCTTACAGACAGATGGCTCAAAGGGCAATGCCCGCAATTAACAATATTAAAGATGATCTGGCAGTGGTAGATGGAATTCTGTTGAAGTTGGACAGGATTGTCATCCCGCAAAGCATGCGGGAACTCGTACCAGCCTCCCCGGACAGGCGCCGGAATGTGGCGACTAGGGGCTTTTCACGGTAACTTCATTGAAGCCTACTCCTGACAATAAGCGATTTTCATTTTTCATTTCAACTCGTTCTTGAGCAGCTCCATGAGGGTCACCTGAGGGTGGAGGAAGTGTCGCCAGCGGGCCCGTGAGGCAGTGTACTGATCTGGCATCAACCAGGACATCGCCAACACTGTTCTAAACTGCCCAACGTGCCAACGGTTCCAGCCGGCTCAGCCAAAAGAGACCTTGAAGCCACATGAACTGGTGTCGTCCCCATGGACCAATGTTGGCATTGATCTCTTCCACGCACAAGGCCGGGATTATGTTATTGTGGATTACTTCTCTAACTACCCAGAGGTGGTTAGGCTGCATGACCTCACATCGGCAGTGGTCATCCGTGCGTGCAAGGAGACTTTTGCTCGTCATGGCATTCCACTCACGGTTATGTCCGATAATGGCTCGTGTTTTGCCAGTCAGGAGTGGACCAAGTTTGCCCGGCGGTATAATTTCACGCACGTCAGCTCGAGTCCCCACTACCCTCAGTCAAATGGCAAAGCTGAAAAGGGGGTACACATTGTCAAACAACTCCTGTGCAAAGCGGCTGATGCGGGTTCAGACGTTTACCTCGCATTACTGGCCTACAGGTCGACTCCTTTGACCACTGGCCTGTCCCCAGCACAATTGTTAATGAACCTCACATTACGGACAACGGTGCCTGCAATACACGTCCCGGACCTGGACAACTTTCCGGTCCTGCAAAGAATGCAACTGTCTCGGGCTCAACACAAGTCGGGGTATGGCGCCCGCGCCACCGATCTGCCTGCTCTTGTTCCTGATGACCAGGTTCGTGTTCAGCTGCCTGAAGGTGGCTGGTCTGCCACAGCTGTGGTGATCAAGCAAGTGGCCCCCAGATTATTTCTGGTTCGTATGCAGGATGGCTCTTTTCTTCGGCGTAATAGGCGGGCACTGCGGCTGCTTCCACGCTCGCCACCAGATCGTGATGCCCTGCCCCGCCCTCAGGACACACCCTTCCAAGAGCTCGCCAATCTACCTCTTCTGTTGCCACCCTCTACGGCTGATACAGCCCCGCCCATTCCAGAGCAGGTGGCCCCCGACCCACCCTTGAGGCGGTCAACCAGAATTCGTCGCCCACCACAGAGACTGAATTTATGAACTGATTGTTTTGTTACCTTGGTTCTTTGTTTGCTCGTTTGTACATACTGTTATTTATATTCCATGTTTTGTTACATGCACTCTATCTACACTAGACACCTTCCCGTGTAAATATGTTAGGATCTTTGTATATAGTCAGGATCATGGTCATGTAAATATTCTCACATACTCTGTATATAGTCAGGCACATTCACATACCACACTATTTATTGCCATATATACATTTTTTTTTCAAAAGAGGGCAGCACTGTAGCATTGTGGATAGCACAATCGCTTCACAGCTCCAGGGTCCCAGGTTCGATCCCCGGCTTGGGTCACTGTCTGTGTGGAGTCTGCACATCCTCCCCGTGTCTGCGTGGGTTTCCTCCGGGTGCTCCGGTTTCCTCCCACAGTCCAAAGATGTGCAGGTTAGGTGGATTGGCCATGATAAATTGCCCTTAGTGTCCAAAATTGCCCTTAGTGTTGCATGGGGTTACTGGGTTATGGGGATAGGGTGGAGGTGTTGACCTTGGGTAGGGTGCTCTTTCCAAGAGCCGGTGCAGACTCGATGGGCTGAATGGCCTCCTTCTGCACTGTAAATTCTATGTAAATCTATGTAAATGTCATAATATACACACAAGCATATGATGGTGCATAGACAGACACTGACTGACACACTGAATGACCAATCAACACACAGAACACAGCAGTCAATCACCAGACAGGACACGGCTATAAAGCCAGAGGGCACTAGTTTTCCCACTCTCTTGGGATGCAGCCTCTGAGACAGCCAGAGCCCGTGATCAGCAACACGAACATCCACCATGTGCTAGCAGGATAGTCTGGTCAGGTTAGCCTCAGGTGTCCAGTCAACTCAGCATAGTGTCAACCCACAGTGCAAGCATGTTTAACAGCTCATAGTTCAATAAAATAGAGTTGTACTTCTCCAAGTGTTGGAAGCCTGTCTCTCTCACTGCTATGGTATACGCAGTCCTCACAGACCCAGCATACCCAACACATCAGGGTGCTACTCAGCGGTTGCAGCGCCGAGATTCATCCCGCTATTCACCGGCATTATGCCAGTTATTTGGGCCTAGGGGAGTTTCTCCCTGCCAAGGCCACACTTTAGTCGATTTCCTGCCGGATGTTCCCAACCCAGAAGCCTGTCAGTTAATGCCGCCCGCTGAGCTATGTGTCTCTGCGCTGGTGGAAGGTGCGGGTGATAGCTGTGCCGCCTCGCCGCTGGTCTCCTCGGAGCTCTCCTCCGAGCTGTTTTCTTGTGGGGGGGGGGGTACTCCAGATTATCCAGCCTCATCAGATGGGGATCCTGCGAGACAACGGACATGCGGTCAATGAGAGGGAAGGATAGTTTTGTCTGAACAACACGCTTGAGAGAGGTCATCTGGTGAAGGCACAGTGATCCTTACCTCTATGGTGCAAGCCAACCCCCGCTGTCAGTGACTGCTCTCTCCTCGGCCACCCCAGCAATCTCCAGGGCCGGTTCCTCATAGGGGATAAGACTCGGATCTGTGGCATCCCGCTCCCTGTCTTGGTCCTTTCATAGAATCGTAGAATCCTTACAGTGCAGAAGGAGGCCTATAGGCCCAGCGAGTCTGCACCAAACCTCTGAAAGAGCACCCCACTTCGGCCCAATCCCCGACCCTATCTCCGTGATCCCACCCAACCCTTAGTCACTGAAAGGCAATTTTACAATGGCCAATCCATCTAACCTGCACATCTTTGGACTGTGGAAAGAAACCAGAGCACCCGGAGGAAACCCACGCAGACACGGGGAGAACATGCAAACTCCACACAGACAGTACCCAAAATCTTAATCGAACCCGAGTCCCTGGCTCTGTGTGACAGCAGTGCTAACCACTGTGCCACCGTGCCGTCCCTTTTACACCTACTGTGGGCTATCTTCTCCTGTGGGAGCAAAGAGAGGTTATTGTGAGCTGCACGCTTGATGGGTCAGGGGGTGTCTATAGCAGATGGCATTTGTGGGCGCCGCACCTGGACATGAAGGTGTTGAGCTGGTGGGTGCCAGGGGGTTCTGAGGAATAAGCATGAATAAAGATGTGGGGAGGAAGGCGTAAGCCAGTAATTTTAGAGGGGGTGATTTTAGGGACCTGAGAGTTGGCAGATGGCACTGATGCCAGGCGAGAGGTGGTAACTTACCTTTACAGCTTGGTGGAGGGTGTTGGTCTTCTTCCAACATTGGATGGCGGTCTTCCTTGTCATGCTGCCTGCACCAACAGCCGCTGCCTCCCAAGCGGCATTGGTGACCCTGTTGCTGGTCTTCCTGGGGGAACAGGATGGCCCGCCTCTCACATCCACAGCGTTGAGAAGCCTGGCCAGGTCGGCATCTCCAAAGCGAGGAGCAGGTTTACACGCTGCTCTGTTTGTATGTTGACTGGGAGTGAGTGGTGAGGGACCGTTTAAAAGCAGCTCTGTCTTGTCTTGTCAGCAGCGAGAAGTTGAGGCGTGAGGCAGTGAAACAGGCAGTAACGGCGAGAAACTGGAGGGGGCTCGTGTCTGGCACTAAGTGCTGTTGAATACGGGCCACGATCTCCCCAATGCAGCCGTCAGGAAACACCGTGCCAAACACGCCCAAAATGACACTTCAAAATCTTTACGTCGAATTGCACCCCAGATCTCCTTTAGGGCTGCGATGACCTTTATGACTGAATACCTTGCAACGCTGACAATACAGCCTTAGATGTGAAGAATGGCCACTTGGGTAAAACACAAAAGAGCTCCAATCATCCATGGAACCGAATGCCACCATAAATCAGTAAAGTGGAGGTTAAAATCAGAGCGACTGCTGCGATGCAAAGCTTATGTTAGGATACTTTAACGACAGATGAATGGATTATTGAACTTCCTTTATATTCACTGTTTACAATATTCACAAACTGCAGTTTCTACATAAGGTAGTTCGATCAGAATCTCTCACATAGTATCCACTCTATCTTTCTTAAGAAAGAGGAAGAAATCAAGACACTTGTTTCCTGTGCAAAAATATCATGCAGTACAATAACGACACGGAAAAACGTTGATGATATTTATATCTACCCCAGAATTGCAAGGAGAACATTACACCATTTCATCACACCATTCCCCCAAAGGCTGGGTACACAGGAGACATATGAATGGGAGCATGAAAAGAGAGCAGGCCAACCAACGCTGGAAAAGCAATTTAAACACATTGCTCAGTGTACAAGATTCACCCCAACCAGATCATTATTAACCTTTTCAGCACATACTGCCCATTCACTGCTCAAATACTACACAAATGTAACACCGGGACAGTGTAATGGATCTGTTAGAGGTCCATTTAAATAATAATAATCTTTATTATTGTCACAGGTAGGCTTACATTAACACTGCAATGATGTTACTGTGAAAATCCCCTAGTCGCCACACTCCGGTGCCTGTTCGGGTGCACAGAGGGAAATTTCAGAATTTCACCTAACAACCACGGGCGCGATTCTCCGCTCCCCATGCGGCGTGGGAGAATTGCGGTAGGGCCCCCCAACAAAATTCATGCACCCCTGGCACCCCCGCGATTCTCCCCCTCCCCCACTCGGAAGAATCGCCGCTCGCCGTTTATCACGGCGAACGGCGATTCCCCGGCCCGGATGGGCCGAGCGGCCTGCCGTTCGCGACCGTTTCACGACGGCGGCAACCACACCTGGTCGCTGCCGTCGCGAAACGGGTGAGATATGCCCGTTTGGGGCTTGTGGGGGGAGTACAGGGGAAAGAGCACCACTACTGTACTCGGGAGTGGACAGGCCACCGATCATCGGGCCGGTGTCTCAATTGGACGCACTATTTCCCCTCCGCCGCCCCGCAAGATCAAGCCGCCACGTCTTGCTGGGCGGCTGAGGGGAAAGACGGCCACCGCGCATGCGCGGGTTGGAGCTGTCAGCGTCATTCTCGGCGCGACGACCCGCTGCCAAGATTTACAGAGCGCCACTCCTAGCCCCGCCGGGAGGGGAGAATAGGGGGCGAGGAGTGGCCTCCGAGGCCGTCGTGAAACTCGGCCGAGTTCACGACAGCCCACCGATTTTTCCCGGGAGCAGAGAATTCCGCCCCACATCTTTCAGGACTTGTGGGAGGAAACCGGAGCACCCGGAGGAAATCCATGCACACCCAGGGAGAACGTGCAGACTCCACACAGACAGCAACCCAAGCCGGGAATCGAACTAGGGTCCCTGGCGCTGTGAAGCAAAAGTACTAACTACTGTGCTACCATGCCACCCGAACCAGCGGTTGGTACTTTGAATTCAACCATTTCGTTCAAGAACAAACAAAGAGTTTTCATCTTTGAACTATTGCTAATGAGCGTTTTATAAGAAATCACTATTTTTAACTTGCATAAGTATCTTTAAAAATCTGTTTTACACATCGCTCATCTGCAAAAGAAATCTTGGAAATATTCCTTTGCCATTTTAAAGAGCTGCTTGTTGCTTCTGCTTATGCATTTGAGATTTCTTTTAACCAACGCTCTGTTCTTTCTCCTTGCCTGACGCGAGTAGCAAATGTAAAAATAATAATAATCTTTTTTTTAGTGTCACAAGTAGGGTTACTGTGACCCGTACCAGCCTCCCCGAACAGGTGCTGGAATGTGGCGACTAGGGGCTTTTCACAGTAACTTCATTTGAAGCCTACTTGTGACAATAAGCGATTTTCATTTTCATTTCATTTCATTATATTAACAATGAAGTTGTATCCTCGGAAGTGATCTAGTAAGTCACTCGGTGTTATCAAATTGCGAATAGGATTATTGGGTGACCTTCACATACATCCTGGAACAGTTTAAGAAGAGGGCTCGCTGCCATTTTCTCAGGGCACCTAGGAATGGACAGTAAATGGCAGCCCTGCCAGTGGCACCCACAACCTGAGAACAACCTTGACAGATTGGACTCGAGAATCCCCATTCTGAGAGAGCGGAAGGAAAGGGAAACAAACCCCGCTTCTCATCCCTGATCAGTACTTACTCTGGTCAGTAGTTACAAAATCGTGAGAGGCCTGGACAGAGTAGGTAAGGACAAACTCTTTCTGTTGGCAGAAAGATCAATTTCAAAGTGACTGGCAAAAGAAGGAATGGAGACATAAGAAAAATATGTTTTTAGGCAGTAAGGGGTGAGGGTTTGAAACACACAACCTGTCAGTGTGGTGGGGGCAGATTCAATCATGGCTTTCAAAAGAGAATTGGACAATTATCTGAAGGAACATTCACAGAACTAAGGGGCAAAGGTGGGGGAATGGGAGTCAGTTGCCCTTGAAGACATGAGTGGGTGAATGGCTTCCCTCAATACTGTAAGCATTCTATGATTTTAGAATGTCAACCAATGATCTCAGAGTAACATAGAACATAGAACATAGAACAGTACAGCACAGAACAGGCCCTTCGGCCCTCGATGTTGTGCCGAGCAATGATCACCCTACTCAAACCCACGTATCCACCCTATACCCGTAACCCAACAACTCCCCCCCCTTAACCTTACTATTAGGACACTATGGGCAATTTATCATGGCCAATCCACCTAACCCGCACATCTTTGGACTGTGGGAGGAAACCGGAGCACCCGGAGGAAACCCACGCACACACGGGGAGGACGTGCAGACTCCGCACAGACAGTGACCCAGCCGGGAATCGAACCTGGGACCCTGGAGCTGTGAAGCATTTATGCTAACCACTATGCTACCGTGCTCCCTTATATAACTCCTTATATGTCCCCATTCTCCCCTCATCACTTCTCCCTATTTTAAACTACAGGGACATTATTTTGTCTGATAAGGATTGGCAGTGCAATAACATTTGTTATAATGTTTCCAGAATTAGTGAAGCGAAGTCAGTGGCAAAGTGGTCATGTCACTAGACCAGTAATTCAGAGGCCGAGGCTAATGCTCTGGGGTCACAGGTTCAAACCTCACCACAGCAGCTGGTGGAACTTAAATTCAATTACTAAAATCTGGCCATGAAACTGTAAGGTGGTAAAAACCCATCTAGTTCACTAATGTCCTTCAGGGCAGGAAATCGGCCATCCTTCCCCGGTCTGGCCTACCCACTCCTGATCCACAGCAGTATGGTTGACTCTTAACTGCCCTCTAAAGTGGTGTAGCAAGCCATTCAGTTCATGGGCAACAGATGCTGGCCTTGTCAGTTCTGCCCACATACCACAAAAGTTTAAATTAAAGAATAAAATATTGCTGTCTCGCCTATCAGCAAAGGTACTGATACCTTAAGGTTTGTATGACACAAGAAGCGCAGATCAGTTGTCTTCTGAGTCACTGACACATTTGAAGAATAGACGCTATTTCATTCTCTAGAAAATTACTTCATGAATTAGTATCAACAGGACCGCATCTTAACTGAGTGCAAGGGAAATTATCAGCTGTCAAGAGAGACCGCATTTGGAACTCAATTACCAATCAAATTCTGGCTTCCTGCAAATCCCCAAATTCTCATCACTCCACCGTTGAAGAAGATACCTTCACCCTAAACTCTGGGATTTCCCTCCCTAACCCTCTCCGCCTCGCCACATTGTGCTTCTCCTTTAAGACCCACCTTAGAACCTATCTTTTTCAACAATGCTTTAAGTCACCTGTCCTAGTAGTCCTATGGATTAGTGCAAGGTTTTTCAAACTCGCGAGGAGCGATCGGTCGAGGCGTTCTCAATTGTGGGAGAAGCGTCCAACAGCCGCCAGCGGCTTTTAAATTGAGAATGCCGGCCGCGACCAGTCTTTAAATGCGATCGCTGGAGTCTTCCCGTCAGAAGCAGTGGCAGAGAGCAGGTCACGCGTCCGGCACACACACTGACATCACGTAGGTCTGTGGTTTAGGCGCAAAGTCACAGAGGAGAAATTCCTCCATTTTGAAGTTGCCAGCAAGCAAGCAAGAGGACCGTGTGAAAAACTGAAGATGGATCATTTTGTAATAAGGAAGAGAAGGCCAGAGGCACAAATAGGCCAGGATTTCACAATTGAATCTTCTGGACAGACATCCTCAGGACAGTCCATGGCAGAACAAAGCAGTGCTGGTGTGAGCTGTATCCAGAGCTCCAGGGCCTCTGGTGAATAGCCCACTGAGAAGAAACTGAAATCGGGAATAAAGCTGTATAAAGATGATTTCTTGAGGTATGGCTTTGGTAATTTTGCCAATGCAAATCAGGATGTAAAGTCCATGTGTGTTATATGCAGGGAAGTACTGGCAAATGGAAGTTTAAAACCTTCAAAACTTCAAAGGCATTTGAAGACTAAGCATGGGCGAATTAGAGGATAAACCTCTTAATTTTCTTCAAAGGATGCAGCAACAAACCGCAAGTTAAAGTCCTTAGCAGAAATGTAATATTGAATGCCAAAGCAAGTGAGAATGTGAGGACCAAGGAGGCTCACTTGTCGCATTAAAGGTAAGTGAAAATGGTGGGTCACGAAGGTCGGCCAGTTGGTAAAAGTAGGTCCTGAGAAAAAAAGTTTGAAAACACTAGTTTAGTGTTAGATGTTATTTTATGACACTCCTATGAGACATGTTTGCTATTTTACTATGTCAAAAGTGTCATATAAATGTAAGCTGCAGTTGTAAGAACCATGACAATTTGTACTGGGGGGCAGGGGAGGCGCTGATAGTGTCGTTTCTGGGAATTACATGAACAGTTAAGTCCTAATTTTACCTATCTTAAAACCATGTTAGGAAGTATCAAATGCAGGCCTGACCCAGTGATGGCTTATTTGCATCTGAGTATTAAGACTCTGAATATAAACCTCACTCAAGCATAATCTAGATTGCCATTTCAGTGAGTGTTGAACTAAAGTCCCCTTTGGCCTCCTCAGCTGGACATGAAGATTCCCATGGCAATATTTAAAGAAGAGCAGAGGCCAAAACCCTGGCCAGCATTCACCCTTCATCCACTAACACCATCCCATTCTTATTTCTGTGCACATGTTGGCTCTCGTGTTTACATGATTAACAGTGACTGCCACAATATTAATTTCCATTCATATATCATGTTTGATGTAGAAAACTATCCCAAAATGTTTCACAGAAACAGAATAAGGCAAAATTGTTGCTGAGGAATGGGAGTTATTAAGAAGGTGACTTGACGGGCAGCACGGTGGCCTAGTGGTTAGCACAGCTGCCTCACGGCGCTGAGGTCCCAGGTTTGATCCCGACTCTGGGTCACTGTCCGTGTGGAGTTTGCACATTCTCCCTGTCTTTGTGTGGGTTTCACCCCCACAACCCAAAGATGTGCAGAGTAGGTGGATTGGCCATGCTAAATTGCCCCTTAATTGGAAAAAATAATGGGTAATCTAAATTTATATTTAAAAAAATAAAATAAAAAAAAGAAGGTGACTTGGTCCAAGGCGCGGTGGCCCAGTGGTTAGCACTGCTGCCTCACAGCTCCAGGGTCCCAGGTTCGATTCTGACCTTGGGTGACTGCGTGGGTCTCACCCCCACAACCCAAAGATGTGCAGGTTAGGTGGATTGGCCACGCTAAATTGCCTCTTAATTGGAAAAAAAGAGTTGTGTACTTTAAATTTATAAAAAAACAAAAGGTGCTACATAAATGCAAGTCATTCTTTTTTTCCTGCTTTAAGGTTCTCCTTTATCCTTTATCATAGAATCCCTACAGTGCAGAAGAAGGCCACTCAGCCCATCACGTTCTGCACCAACTCTCTGAAAGAGCACCCAAATGAGGCCGGGCCCACCCCCCCACCTTACCCCATAACCCGACCTAATCTTTTGGACGCTAAGAGCAATTTATCAAGGCCAATTTATCTAACCTGCACATCTTTGGACAGTGGAGGAAACCGGAGGAAACCCACGCAGACACGGTGAGAATGTGCAAATTCCACACGGACAGTGACCCGTGGCCGGGATCGAACCCGGTTCCTCGGCAGCGTGAGGCAGTGTGAGGCAGCAGTGCTAACCACTGCACTACTGTGCCACCCTTAGAACACCTTTCACGACCACAGGATCCCCAAAGCACTTTACAGCCAAGGAAGAACTTTAGAAGTGCAGCAACCACTGCAATGTAGAACGAGATGGAGTAGTAGAGGCAGAGGGATTTGGGGAGATAGTTCTGGATTGGAAAGCCAAGGCACCTGAAAGCATGGACACTATTTGTGGGCCAAAAGGAATAAGTTACTGTTGGAGGGAGAGGTGAGCGACATGAAGGAACATCAACAGGAGAATAAGAATTTTAAATTGGAGATTATGAGGGAAACAGGAGTCAGTGTAATTCAGCAAAGACAGGGGTGTCAGTTGAGCAGGACTGGATGCAGAACTGATATAGGAAGCTGAGTTGCATAGATGACAAGTGCATAGATGAGAATTTCAGTTGGAGATGTAAGATTAAAGTAAGGTGGGCAATAGAAATGGAAAAAACAATCTTTGGGATGAAGATGGTATCTTGGCTGGAGTTCTCCGGCCGTTGGGATTCTCAGTTCCCGTAGGCAGTGCACTCCCTCCCGGGGGTTTCCCAGCAGTCTGGGATGTCTTCAATGGGATATCTCGGGCAGCACGGTAGCACACTGTGGCTTCACAGCGCTAGGGTCCCAGGTTTGATTCCCCGCTGGGTCACTGTCTGTGCGGAGTCTGCACGTTATCCCCGTGTCTGCGTGGGTTTCCTCCGGGTGCTCCGGTTTCCTCCCACAGTCCAAATACGTGCAGGTTAGGTGGATTGGCCATGATAAATTTCCCCGCTGGCTTTGAAAGCAGACCAAGGCAGGCCAGCAGCACGGTTCAATTCCCGTACCAGTCTCCCCGAACAGGCACCGGAATATGGCGACTAGGGGCTTTTCACAGTAACTTCATTTGAAGCTTACTTATGACAATAAGCGAATTTCATTTCCTTAGTGACCAAAAAAGGTTAGGAGGGGTTATTGGGTTACGGGGATAGGGTGGAAGTGAGGGTTTAAGTGGGTCGGTGCAGACTCGATGGGCTGAATGGCCTCCTTCTGCACTGTATGTTCTATGTTCATTAACAATAGTGGGAACAGAGAATCCTGCCACCAGCGTCTTGGAGCTGCGCCGGGAAACACGCAGCTGGAGGATCGCAGAAGTCAGTCCCTCGTAAAGAGATTGAGAAACCCTAGGGGAGAGAGACCATAACTGTTCATCACAATGTCAATCTGTTGGGGATTTGCAGGATCTCGTAGACACAACTGGCTCCTCCAACTCTGAGGTAGCAACGTTGTCATCCATGGAAGGTTGCCTCGGAGATTTGACCACTGCAGCAGGGCATTCCTATCTCCAGCTCCCTCCTAGATCGTCAATGGGGCCTCCCCAAATCTCCTAGATTTCCTCTCTTTTGGCTTCACCACGGGAGCACTGGTGCTATCTGCTGGTTGCAACTGTTCCTAGATTGGGGTTGTGGTCCCCCGGCTTCTTCTGTGGTCAATGTGATTCTGCACTGTCCTGCCGTTCTAATCCAGACTGGGCCTGACTTTGATACAATTCTGTCTGTTAGTCAAAATGGGCCTGGGGTAAAGTTCCTGATGAGGATGAGGTCACCCACTTGAAATGATCTGTCCCCTTTGTTTGAAATGTGCTGTTTTCTCTGGAGGCCTGCCATGTCTCTGCCCTCTCTGCCAAATTTTGGAAAACTAAGTCCAATTGGGTCCGGAGATGTCGGCCCATTAGTAATTCCGCCGGTGTGATGCCCGAGGTGACATGGGGGGTTGTGCTATAAGATAGATGAAAGTGGGCCAACATAAGGCATAGCGGTCTGCTGGACGGCTTCTGCATGGCTCTCTTGAACGTCTGCGCAGCTCTCTCCAATAACCCATTTGAGGAAAGGTGAGAAGGTGTACATACCCCTGTCAGCATCAATGGGACCGAGGTGGAGATGGTTAGCAGTTTCAAATTCCTAGGGGTGCACATCACCAAAAATCTGTCCTGGTCCACTCACATCGACGCTATCACCAAGAAAGCACAACAGAGCCTATATTTCCTCAGGAAACTAAGGAAATTCGGCATGTCCACATTAACCCTTACCAACTTTTACAGATGCAGCATAGAAAGCATCCTATCTGGCTGCATCACAGCCTGGTATGGCAACTGCTCAGCCCAGGACCGCAAGGAACTTCAGAGAGTCGTGAACACTGCCCAGTCCATCGCACTAACCTGCCTCCCATCCATGGACTCCATCTACACCTCCCGCTGCCTGGGGAAAGCAGGCAGCATAATCAAGGATCCCTCCCACCCGGCTTACTCACTTTTCCAACTTCTTCCATCGGGCAGGACATACAGAAGTCTGAGAACTCGCACGATCAGACTCAAAAGCAGCTTCTTCCCCACTGTCACCAGACTCCTAAATGACCCTCTTATGGACTGACCTCATTAACACTACACCCTGTGTGCTTCATCCGATGCCGGTGCTTATGTAGTTACATTGTATATCTTGTGTTGACCTATTATGTTTTTTTTGTATTTTCTTGAATTTTGTTTAATTCCCTCTTCTTCCATGTACTGAATGATCTGTTGAGCTGCTTGCAGAAAAATACTTTTCACTGTACCTCGGTACACGTGACAATAAACAAATCCAATCCAATCCAAAGGGACTTTTCTAGTATGGCGAATGCCATTTGTTCAGACAAAGTGTTGAAAATCTTTTCTGGTGAAGGTAATGGCCGCTGTCAGGCATTATTACTTCAGGAGAATATGGGTGGAAAAAATCAGCCACAGGGCCTCTGTTGTGGCCGCCAACATTGTTGTCCCCATCTCTTGGATTTTCAAGCCATTTGATTGGGTGTCGGCCAAGGCAAGGAACATTCTGCTCAAGAAGGAGCCTGCAAAGTCCACACGTACCCCTGTCCATGGACAGCCAGGCCATTCCCATGGGTGGAGGTTGGCTCTGTATGGAAACGTCTACTGTGTCTGGGAGGGTCGCATTGACGCACCATGCGTTTAATATCCTTAACTATGCCGGACCACTAAATGTAGGTTTGAGCTAACATTTTCATTTTCATTTGGCCCAGAGGGCACTGTGAAATTTTTGCAGCAGTGGTTCTATAGTGGTGGAGTACCACCACTTGAGAACCCCAGAGTATGACTCTATCGTCGCACTGGGTCACTGTCCGTGTCGAGTTTGCACATTCCCCCCGTGTTTGCACGGGTTTCACCCCCACAACCCAAAGATGTGCAGGGTAGGTGGATTGGCCACACTAAATTGCCCCTTAATTGGAAAAAAATGAATTGGGCACTCTAAATTTTTATTTTTTAAAAGGTATTGTTAAAAAGATCTTCAAAATGTTTTCCACATTGGGAAAGGCTGCCTGCAAACTATTACATACACATCTGTACAAACCAAGTGGTGATCTCGAAGCACAGTGCTCATCATTATTGATGAAATTGTTGAATTGTTTCACTTCACCTTTCAAAAAGATTTGTGTCTGTGCCTTCAAGGTCGAATTTAATTAATAGCTTACTACAGCGGCTCTTAGCATTCCTATCCAAACTTTTTCGAAAAGCACACAAAATAATTCAACATTCTTCTTCGGAAATTCACTTATACTCTGCAATTGCACCATTATTGCATCACAAATAACATTGACACTCTCAACGATGATCTTCTCTTTTTCTTTGAAATAGATTTAATTGTCTCTGGTTTCATCAAAGAGTAACTTCCTATGTCTTGTATGCTTCTCATCATCAGAGGGGTCTGTATTATTTGTTAATGTTAGTACTTTTGTTTCCACTGAGGCATAGTCATTTTGAACTTCCATGATAAAACTTCTGACTGAACAATTGTGAAGTATTCAATAAAGTTGTATCGATATTTTGCGGGAATTTGCTGACAGCAGTCATCTTTGAAGTAAATTGTTCCACTAATCAGTGAAAACTGCAATTTCGCACTTTTCAAACTTCTCTACTAAGTATTTTGCTTCAGATTTCATATGTGGTGTCGCTATGTCTGATAAGCATTCCTTTATAACGAGAAGGTTTAGTCTCAAAGCCGGAACAACATCTGCACGAGTGAACCACATGGTGGTACAAATTCTTTTGACCATCAAATGTTTTTCATGTGCCTGGTCCAAGCGTGATTGCAGCATATTCCACCGATCCGTGGAAACCGAAAAGAAGGCATACAAATTTTGAACAAAATCAAAAAAATATACGGCTGCCTCACATGATTCAGCTGCTGCGTTGTAGATTAAATCCAAGGACTGACTGGAATGTTGGATGAATAATGCACACGAGCTTGCATTGTTCATTCTTATTTGTAGACCTGAATATTTCCCTGCCATATTTGCAGCATTATCGAAGCTCTGCCCACAACAGTTTTTGATGTCCAAATCTAAATTTTAAATGATACCCAAAACTGTCGTCTCTAGGCACTCAGAGGTATGTGATTGAAGCTGAAGAAAACAGAGAAATTACTCTACTACCTCATCATTGCTAGTCACATATCTTAAAATGAATGTTAATTGGTCCACATGACTCGCATCTGGTGTTGAATCAACTGGTATGGAATAGTATTTTGCCTCTTTGACTTCATTAGTGAATTGGTTTCTGATCCACTCTGACATTAGAATGATGAAGTAATTGTAAGTTCTGTGCGTTAAAAGATTGGTCTTCCCTCAGCAACAATATTGATAACTTCTTTTCAAATGCTCTTTGAGGAGTTCATCAAATTCACTGAAGTATTCAAGGCAGGCCAAAGAATTACCTCTTCGACATGGCACTGATGACTCATCATGTCCTCTTAGAGGTAGTCCCAAGAAAGACAACAGTCCGACTGTTTCAGTAAAACACATCTCAGCACTTTCCTCCAGCAAGTACACTACGTTTCAAACTGAGCTGATTACGCAGAATCAATTCTGCCTGCCTGGCACCCAGGCAGTGCCAACTGAGTGCCAGTCTGACACTGCTACGGTGCCCAAGTGGCACTGTCAGCTGGCATGTGTGCTGCCAGGTTGGCAGTGCGAAGCTGGCATTTTTCCACATTCGAAATCGGGCTGAAGGTGCCCTGAATGGGTGTTGGAGGGATGCGGGTGGGCAGGGGTCCCTCCCATAGGGCATTCGAGCTGGAGGGTCAGGTGTCGCTTCGGGGCCTCAGAAATCGGGATGCCGCTACGCTGGGGAGTTCCGCCAAGTGGAGCCCCCCCAGTGTAAAAACGGGGCCATGTGCAGCCTTGGCTGCATGATCACCACTGGGACCCCTTAGCCTTGTGTTTCTGGGCGCTGCAAGCACTGAGAAACATGTGACTAAACATGCTCATTACAGGACCTTGTTCCCAATTAGTCGAATTGCGCCTGTTGTTGTTGAATGAATGTGCAGTTTGGGCACTGCTGAATACTTCAACATTTTGAAGTAAAGTAGCAAATTGTCCTTTGCCTCACTTCATCCCCTTTTATCGCCTTTACCTTCCTTGTTTTTGAAAGCCAGATTTATGGGCCGGGATTCTCCCTTCTGGGAACTAAGTCCCCATGCCGGTGGAAAAACCAGCGCCAACCACTCTGGCATCAACAGTCCCCGAAAGTGAGGAATTCTCCAAACCTTCGGGGGCTAGGTTGCCGCCGGAATTGTTAGCGCCACTCCAGCCAGCGCCGAAGGGCCAGCATGAGTTGGCGCTTGCGCAGAACGGCCAGCGTGATCTCGTGCTTGTGCAGACCAGGCGCCATATTTCCGCGCATGCGTGGGGGTTTTCTTCTCCGCGCCAGCCCCTGGGTAATATGGCAGAGCCCTACAGGAGCCAGGCACGGAGGAAAGAAGGCCCCACGGAAACAGACTTCCCGCAAGATCGGTAGGCCCCAAATGTGGGCCAGGCCACTGTGGATGCCCCCCCCCCCCCCCCCCCCCCCCCCCCGGGGTCGAATCTCCCCGTGCCCCCAACAGGACCGCCCCCAGAATGAGGAAAGAGCAGTGCTCCGAAAGCTAGTGTTTGAAACAAACCTGTTGGACTTTAACCTGGTGCTGTAAGACTTCTTACTGTGCTCACCCCAGTCCAACGCCGGCATCTCCACATCAAAGATGTGCAGGTTAAGATTGGTCATGCTAAATCGCCCTTGTGTCCAAAAAGGTTAGGTGGGGTTACTAGGATAGGTTGGAGGTGTGCGCTTGGGTAGGGTACTCTTTCCTGGCCTTCTTTGCACCTCCCAATAATTGCTCTGCTCACCGGTCGTGTGGCCGGGCCTGGAGCTGCAATAACCGCATGATCTCCTGGCTGGCTGCCTGTCTGGTGACTGCTGCTGGCTGCCTGGTCTGGTGGGCTCTTTTTTGCTTGGTTGCTCACCCTCCTCAGCCCTGGCCTGGAGACCGAGGCTCACCCTGCTATTCCCTTCGATGGCCTTTGCCAGCAACTCTGCCTTGCCTCATTGAAGTGGAGATGCCGGCGTTGGAAAGGATGTCCCGAAGCGTGGTACATTGGCGAGACCATGCAGATGCTGCAACAACGAATGAACGGACATCGCGCGACAATCACCAGGCAGGAATGTTCCAAGGCGGCCTTCAGGACGCGCGACAACGCAGAATCGGTGAGCAGAAACTAATAGCCAGGTTCCGCATGAGTACGGCCTCAACCGGGACATGGGATTCATGTCGCATTACATTCATCCCCCACCATCTGGCCTGGGATTACAAAATCCTACCAACTGTCCTGCCTTGAGACAATTCACACCTATCTGTAAAGACTTATTACCTGCTAATGCTTGCATTCTAAGCATTGTCTGGCATCCATGAATTTGTCTATACAGTATATATGTTTCTGGAACATACCTCTTCATTCACCTGAGGAAGGAGCAGTGCTCCGAAAGCTAGTGTTTGAAACAAACATTTATTTTTTCAAAAAATATACTTTATTCATAAAATCTCTAATAAATATTACAGAACACTTGAAATTGTCTTGACTATACATTTCCATCAAAGTTACACATTAACTTGTCTTTCTTCCATTCAATTGGGATGACATTACACACATATCCCTCTTTACGTTACAATTCTTTCTTAAATATTTACATTGTCATGTTCCTTTTATACATTGGAGTGTTAATGACCCAGACCGAGGGGTTTTACACAGTTACCCACCCCTCGGTGTACATTTGCTGGTAAGACCTTACACAGTGGTCTTTCCCCATTGCGCCTTGGCGGCAGCTGTCCCAAGCTTGAGTGCGTCCCTCAGCACGTAGTCCTGGACCTTGGAATGTGCCAGTCTGCAACACTCGGTCGAGGACAGTTCTTTGCACTGGAAGATCAGCAAGTTACAGGCAGTCCAAAGAGCGTCTTTCACCGAGTTGATGACCTTCCAGCAGCAGTTGATGTTTGTTACGCTGTGTGTCCCCGGAAACAGTCCGTAGAGCACAGAGTCCTGTGTCACAGAGCTGCTCGGGATGAACCTTGACAAATATCATTGCATCTCTCTCCAGACCTTCTTTGCAAAGGCACATTCCACAAGGAGGTGGGTGACCGTCTCATTTCCCCCACAGCCACTCCGAGGGCAGCGTGCAACGGTGCTGAGCCTTCCGGTGTGCATGAAGAATCTGACAGGGAGGGCCCTTCTCACCACCAGCCAAGCTAGGTCTTGGTGCTTGTTTGTGAGTTCTGGTGATGAGGTGTTCTGCCAGATGACTCTGACAGTCTGCTCAGGGAACCATCCAACGTCCTCCACAGTTTCCCTGCGGGCCTTGAGGACATTACGTGCTGACCACTGCTTCATTGCCTTGTGGTCAAAGGTGTTTTTCTTCAAATATTTTTCCACAAGGGACAGGTGGTACGGCACGGTCCAACTACTTGGAGCGTTCCGTGACAATGAGGCCAGGCCCATCCTTCGTAACACCAGGGACAGGTAGAACCTCAGTGTAGCAACACTTGGTGTTTGCATACCAGGGGTCCACGCACAGCTTGATACAGCTGCACATAGGGCAGCACGGTGGCCTAGTGGTTAGCACAACTGCCTCACGGCGCTGAGGTCCCAGGTTCGATCCCGGCTCTGGGTCACTGTCCGTGTGGAGTTTGCACATTCTCCCCGTGTCTGCGTGGGTTTCGCCCCCACAACCCAAAGATGTGCAGAGTAAGTGGATTGGCCATGCTAAATTGCCCCTTAATTGGAAAAAATAATTGGGTAATCTAAATTTAAAAAAAAAAAAGATACAGCTGCACACAAACAGGTTGGACTTTAACCTGGTGCTGTAAGACTTCTTACTTGCCTCATTGAAAGCTTTGCAGGGTCGGACCCCGATGTTAGTTCGGCGACCTCACTTTTGACTCAGGCTGCCCACCAGACCGAATGACACAAACCTGGCTGCTGCTTTGTGCCTTTACTCTGTGAAAGTTCAGAAACCTCACACCAATGTAGGATATCCGTGTCTGAGCAACCTCTCAATGTCCGCCAATCTGATTCCGAGCACGAAAGAGAAGTCCACCAATCAGAGTCCGATGTTGTTCTGTATTGCCTGCTGTTAGGCTCATTCAGCCTATCAGCAAATCTAGAGCTATCAGGGCTCTGATTGGCGTTCCTCTGGTGTCCCCACAACAGTCACCCCTCCGTATGGGGTCCATCAATTGGCAGGGGTCCACTGTAGTGTTGTGTGTTTCATGGAATGTCTGCCCTTGGGTACCCATGGAATGGCACAGTGGCACAGTGGTTAGCACTGCTGCCTCACAGCACCAGTGACCCAACTTCAATTCCGGCCTTGGGTCACTGTCTGTGTGGAATTAGCACTTTCTCCCCGTGTCTGCATAGGTTTCGCCGGGTGCTCCCAGTTCCTCCCACAGACCAAAGATATGCAGGTTAGGTGGAGTTATGGGGGATAGGGCGGGGGGAGTGGACATAGGTAGGGTGCTCTTTCAGAGAGCCAGTCACTTGGACCCCAAGTGTTGGCCCCTTAAAAGGGCCTCGTTACCACAGTGAATAATGTTCTTCAGCCTGGGACCCAAAGTTGGGGAGATTGACAGAATCAGTGGCTATGGTAGTGTTCCTGTGTGAGCCATAAAATAATGATTTCAATCATTGATGCACAATCAATTACACAAAGACGAGAGTAAGATGTAATCGAGGCTTTATTACACTAAGATGTGTGGCCTCCGACAGCAGTTGGCGAAGTGGCTGCTGTACTGGGAGCACACAAATTTATACTCCGCCTACTGGGCGGAGCCAGCAGGCAGGGAACTACTCCCGTAGCTGTATTACAGGGCCTTACCACAAAACACCTACACCGACATCCTCTATATACAATATGTATATCAGTGGTGACTACCACATTCAACCCCTGTTAAGATTGAGACCGGCAGGGGGTGGTGGAGAACTATATACAGGTAGACATTTCAAAGTACAGAGAGAAAAAAAAAATTGAGTCCAGCGGGGTGGAGGGAAAATTATGTACAGAGGGATGGTGTTTTAAAAGTCCAGGTCATGTTACAGATTCAGTCGGTCCGGAGCCTTGATCAGCTGTTGGGAGCACCGCAGTGCTGGCGGTGATTCCGGTGTCGGTTTGGTCTTCGGTGACTCCGGGAGCGTGTCAAAATCCTTTTCATCCTCGGGTGTGGGCAAGGGGAGGACGGATTGTCCTGGAGCGGGGGCTGCGGTGGGTTGTGCCGGGGGAGGGGAGGGTGGCGCCGGGTCGGAGGGGTGGGTGTGTGGGGAACCAGCTGGTGCCAGATCCCTGAGGGAGACAGTTCTTGGTGGCCGTCGGGGTATGCTACATAGGCGTACTGTGGGTTGGCGTGAAGTAGCTGTACCCTCTCAACCAACGGGTCCACCTTGTGGAGTCGTACGTGTTTACGGAGGAGTACGGGTCCTGGAGCTGCCAGCCAAGTCGGGAGCGACACCCCGGAGGTGGACTTCCTAGGGAAGGCAAAGGGATGTTCATGGGGTGTTTCATTAGTCACGGTGCACAGGAGCGACCGAATGGAGTGAAGGGCGTCGGGAAGGACCTCCTGCCAGCGGGAGGCCGGGAGATTTCTGGACCGTAGGGCCAGCTGGACGGCCCTCCAGACCGTCCCATTCTCCCTCTCTACCTGCCCGTTTCTCCGGGGGTTGTAGCTGGTCGTCCTGCTCTAGCCGATACCCCTGTTGAGCAGGAACTGACACAGCTCATCGCTCATGAATGAGGATCCCCAGTCGCTGTGGACATAGGCGGGGAAGCCGAACAGGGCGAAGATGGTGTTGAGGGCTTTGATGACGGTGGCAGACGTCATGTCGGGGCATGGAATGGCGAAGGGGAATCGGGAGTACTCATCGACCACACTGAGGAAGTACATGTTACGGTCAATGGAGGGGAGGGGCCCTTTGAAGTCCACGCTGAGGCGTTCAAAGGGGCGGGAGACCTTCACCACGCACGCATGGTCCGGCTGGTAGAAGTGCGGTTTGCACTCCGCGCAGACCTGGCAGTCTCTGGTGATAGCCCTGACTTCCTCAATGGAATAGGGCAGATTGTGAGCCTTGATGAAATGGTAAAAACGTGTGACCCCCGGGTGACAGAGGTTGTCGCGCAGAGTCCGGAGTTGGCCCACTTGTGCGCTGGCATATGTACCTCGGGATAGGGCATCGGGAGGGCTCGTTGAGCTTACCGGGGCGATACAAAATCTCGTAGTTGTAGGTGGAGAGCTCGATCCTCCACCTCAAGATTTTATCGTTTTTGATCCTGCCCAAATGTGTGTTGTTGAACATAAAGGCAACCAAGCGTTGATCAGTGAGGAGAGTGAATCTCCTGCCGGCCAGGTAATGTCTCCAATGCCGCACAGCTTCAACGATGGCTTTGGCCTCTTTTTCGATGGAGGAATGCCGAATTTCAGAGGCGTGTAGGGTTCGTGAGAAAAATGCCACGGGCCTTGGGGCAGTGGGGAAGGGGGAGTTCCATGAGGGGGCGCATGCGATCGGGATCGGGCCCCAGAACTCCGTTCTGGACCACATAGCCGAGGATGGCTAAGTGGTTCATGCTGAACACACACTTCTCCTTGTTATAAGTTAGATTGAGGAGAGTGGCGGTGTGGAGAAATTTGGCAAGATTGGCGCATGGTCCTGCTGATCGTGGCCGCAGATGGTGACATTGTCCAGGTACGGGAAGGTGGCCCGCAGTCTGTACCGGTCAACCATTCGGTCCATCTCCCGTTGGAAAACCGAGACCTCGTTGGTGACGCCAAAGGGAACCCTGAGAAAGTGGTAAAGGCGGCCGTCTGCCTCGAAGACAGTGTATGGGCGGTCCGCCTTACGGATGGGGAGCTGGTGGTAGGCGGATTTCAGGTCCACAGTTGAGAAGACCCGGTACTGTGCAATCTGATTGACCATATCAGATATGCGAGGGAGGGGGTATGCGTCGAGCTGTGTGTACCGATTGATGGTCTGACTGTAGTCAATGACCATCCTGTGTTTCTCCCCAGTTTTCACCACTACCACTTGGGCTCTCCAGGGGCTGTTGCTGGCCTCGATAATGCCTTCCCGAAGCAGTTGCTGGACTTCGGACCTGATGAAGGTCCTGTCCTGGGCGCTGTACCGTCTGCTCCTGGTGGCGACGGGTTTGCTATCTGGGGTTAAGTTTGCAAATAGGGAAGGTGGGTCGACCTTTAGGGTCGCGAGGCCGCACACAGTAAGGGGTGGTAGGGGCCCGCCGAATTTCAGTGTTAGGCTCTGGAGGTTGCACTGGAAGTCCAGGCCAAGTAGCAAGGCAGCGCAGAGGTTAGGGAGGACGTAGAGGCGGAAGCCGCTGAACTCCATGCCCTGGATAGTGAGAGTGGCTATGCAGTACCCCCAGATCGCCACGGAGTGGGACCCGGAGGCCAGGGAGATTCTCTGGTTGGCAGGGTGTACCGCGAGGGGGCAGCGCCATACCGTATCGGGATGAATGAAGCTCTCGGTGCTCCCAAAGTCCAGCCGACAGGAGATCTCAAGCCCATCGACCTTCACGTTGGTGGAAGCAGTTGACAGGTTGTGTGGGCGAGACTGGTCAATTGTGACCGAGGCGAGACGCAGCTGGTCGTCGATGGTGGCAGGCGATGAGGTGCCTGGGTAGCATGGGTCCTGGAAAGATGACGGCGCCCACGGGCCGCACGTGGAGGGGGTCGAACAAGATGGTGGCACCCACGGGCCGCACGTGGTCCGAGGAGGGGAAGATGATGGCGCCCACTGGTCGCACGTGGGGTGAGTTGGAACAATAGCGGCGACTGCGCGGGCCTGGCACACCGCAGCAAAGTGTCCCTTTTGCCACAGGCCTTGCAAAGGGCGCTCCGGGCCGGGCAGCGCTGTCGGGGGTGTTTAGGCTGCCCACAGAAGTAACATTTGGGACCCCCGGGGTTGGTTGGCTGCCGCGCGGCACAGGCGTGGGGTTGGCTGAGGGAGGTCGCTGGTGAGGTTAAAGATGGGGCGGCCGTCTGCGGAGTCCACGATGCGCAGGAGGGGTGGAACGCGCGGCCGGGGGCGTAGGCCTGGATGTTGCGCGAAGCGACCGTAAGCAAGAGCGCTAGCTTATTTGTCTCCGCGAGGCCGAGCGTGGCCCCTTCTAAGAGGCGCTGTCGGATGTAATCGGACATTGTGAGCAAGTTCAAGTGTTCCGTGGGCATGATGGCCAGACAGTCACAGTCTCTAACTAGGGGAATCAGGGCACGCCACAAATCTTCCACTGACTCACCGGGAAGTTGACGACGAGCGGAGAGGATGTGCCTGGCGTAGAGCGTGTTCGCCCACTGAGCGCAGTTTTCCTTCAGTATTGAAGCCATGGCATCTGTGTAGGTCGGCGCGTGCTGGATAAATGGAAAGACGTTGGAGCTCAGCGCGTGTAGAGGATTTGAATCTTTTGAGCTTCAGGAATTGGGTCTGGCGCAGACCCGATGTATGCTTCGAAACAGGCTAGCCAATGTTGAAAGTCCTTTTTGGCGTTGTCTGATTGCGGATCCAGCTGCAGGTGATCCGGCTTGATGCGGAGGTCCATCTTCTGAAAACCTAGTGTAATAAATTAATGCACAATCAATTACACAAAGACGAGAGTTGAATGCAATCGAGGCTTTATTACACTAAGATGTGTGGCCTCCTGCAGCAGTTGGTTAAGTGGCTGCTGTACTGGGAGCACACATATTTATACTCCGCCTACTGGGCGGAGCCAGCAGGCAGGGAACTACCCCTGTAGCTGTAGTACAGGGCCTTACCACAAAACGCCTACACTGACATCCTCTATATACAATATATACATCAGTGGTGACTACCACAATCTTCCTAATGTTTGACCAGAGGAATCCATTCAAAATAGAAGTTTGGAAAACAGAGGAAGGGGAGGGAAAGGGAGCAGTGGTGAACAGGTAGAGCTGGGTATTACATGGAAGTGCAGCAATGTATTCAGAAAATCTGTAAAATACATCAATACCACTGATCGACAGCTCACGTTTGTTCACAAGCGCTTGCCTGGCCTCTTTGAAATAGCAATATTCCTTCTGGATTTTAGCCATTATGGTTTTCTCGGGTGGTGGGGGTGGGGGGGGGTGGGGGTGGGGGGGGGGGGGGGGGGGGTGCGGGGAGATGGGTGCGCAGGACGTGAGAGGTTGAACGTAGTTTGTTCTTTAACCACCCTTCCATTCTCGACATGAGAGTTCTGGGATTTTATAAAATGTAGAAATTCAAATAACAAGACTATTCATCACCATCCAAAACCCTGTCCCCAATGCCAATTAAATTTTTAAAAGCAGCAAGAATTTGAAATGGTGAGTCCGTTTGGGGAACTGCTTCTCTGCCTGAAGGAATTGACTGGCCGAGGTGATGGGGGTTTAATTACTCTGTTCTCCCTCATCGCACTGTTCAAAGGAGAACAGGAAGTTTGCACAATCTCCTGGTTAATATTTATTCCGCAACCAATCCCACCAAAAAGCAAGGGTGTCTGGTTATTATCTCATTGTTCTCCATGGGACAAATTGGCTGCTGTGATTCCTCCACATTACAGCAGTGACTCACTTCAAAAGTACTTCACTGACTAAAAGATACTAATGTCCTGGGCAGCACAGTAGCACAAGTGGATAGCACTGTTGCTTCACAGCGCCAGGGTCCCAGGCTCGATTCCCCGCTGGGTCACTGTCTGTGCGGAGTCTGCACATTCTCCCCGTGTCTGCGTGGGTTTCCTCCGGATGCTCCAGTTTCCTCCCACAGTCCAAAGACGTGCAGGTTAGGTGGATTGGCCGTGCTAAATTGCCCCTAGTGTCCAAAAAGTCTAAGTGGGATTATTGGGTTACGGGGATAGAGTGGAAGTGAGGGCTTAAGTGGGTCGGTGCAGACTTGATGGGCCGAATGGCCTCCTTCTGCACTGTATGTTCTATGTCTCAAAAGGCTCAACAAATCGTCCTTTCCTTTCTGGCTGTGATAGGCCCTATATAAATGCAAGTTCTCATTAACAAAAGACTATTGAGATTTCTCGTCAAACCTGAAATTTGGCACCAAAAGCTTTTACAGTGTAATTAATTTATGTTATCATGCTTAGACAATCCAGATTCTGCTACCATCACTTATAATTTATTTAAACATATTTTTAAAAAGCTTAAAGTTGTAACACAAAAATGTAAATGTAAGCATTTTTAACAGCTTCTTTACCGGTACAGAATATGTTTCATTGTCTAGTAAGTGCTACAAAATGAAGAGGTTGAAAACACCACAAAGTGGCGTAGTGGTTAGCACTGCTGCCTCACGTGCCGAGGTCGCAGGTTCGATCCCGGCTCTGGGTCATTGTCCGTGTGGAGTTTGCACATTCTCCCCGTGTTTTTGTGGGTTTCGCCCCTACAACCCAAAGATGTGCAGGTAGGTGGATTGGCCACGCTAAATTGCCCCCTAATTGGAAAAAATTGAATTGGGTACTCTAAATCTATATAAAAAAAACACCACAATATAATTTGTTAACGCAGGAAACAGTGTAACTTATTATTGGCAGTTAACGGATAAAAGGTCCCATTTCACTTTCTTCACCTTCTGCATTTACACTGGTTATTAAATCAACTTATTTAAAAATTTGGCAAAGGTAAGAAAGAGAAGGCTACCCCACTGCAGCAGTGGCTCAGCGTTGGCTATTCGGCTGTTTATGGGGGATTCGTAATCTTAATTAAAACAGGGTGAGTTGAAAGGCTATTACTGCATCATGTTTGCATCCCCTTAATAAGATAACCAACAAAATCTGTTGAAAAGCATATGTAGTTAAAGTTCCTGCCTGGGGCGGCTCAGGATTGCAATCCAGACCCTACCTCCTGCCTTCTGACGGAGGTCACAGATTAAAGTATCTGTGCACTTTGTCACTCATCTGACTTTTCAACCAACTGATTTTCATCAATTGCAGGGCTGGATGGGGGTGCCACGTGGATGTAAGACATCCCTGAGAGATGAAAATGGATATTATTCAGCACATCTCATCTAAATAGCTTGGTCTGGCTGACTGTGATCAACTGCCCGCGCTTATGCCTCCCCTCTCAACCACAGGGGACCTAGCCTGGCGATAAATTTACGAATGGGGGCCGGGGGGTGGAATAAAGGTGGTGCTTTACTTTTATAAAAGTTCTGACCATAAAATGTTCTTCAAACTAAACAAATTTTGTCTGTGATTATATCAATGTACCAGAAGATCAAAACAAGATTCCCGCATATTTTTAAAAGACGTGGGTGGTCTGTGTAGGATTGCACAGCACAAATAAAAACAAACCAGAAATGACCCATTGTTCCAGAGTTTAAGACACAAAGCCTAACATACGTGCTGTAAGATACCATTTTCGCAAGCTACTGAGTCTTTTTCCCCTATTGTTGTTGGCAGTGGTCAAAAACGATGGTCACTTTTGGATTTTTTAATCCTGAAAAAGCTTGTTGGTTCTGTTTACCACATTTAAGTCATATTGTTCTGTTAAAATAAATGATTGGCTTAACCTTTTAACTGCTGACTTACATCTTACTTGATTCATGTTGATATTGTACACTGACTTAAAAGAACTTTCAAGCATCTTAAATGAATAAAGAGTTGCTTTAATGCATTAATTATGTCATTCATATCCAATAACAGCTCAATTTTTATACAGACAGTCATGCAAACCACTTGAAATGTTATATAAAGAAACATGCTCAGTTTTCCCTTCACTAAAGAGTTTATACGCCAGGTGTCCTGTGAAGTGTCTTTGAAGGGTTAAGTAACAATCGTTAGAACCTTTATACCACTAAAAGGAATCTTAAAAACCCTGAAAGGCACTTCCTGCCACCAGACTCTGCTGACACTAACCAGCTCCCACTGACTGGAAATAACCACTTGAGGAGCCATCACTTCCTTTACTTATCAACTTCTGAAGAAACAAACCTACATGAAGAAAAATTACTTAACTGCCTAATCCAGCTCTTTACACTTAAACTGTGTGCGTTGCTGTTTACCATTTATGTAAACAATGCCACTGCTTTCATGTAATGCAGCCTTTGAGGGCTGCAGGATTTCATGGTAGCATTCATGTTCTCGACTTCAATCTATCCAGGAGCTTTTTTGTGTATACAAAACAGACTGCAATACTTCCACCCACTTTGAAGGATTCCAACCAGTGACAATTGACTTTCTTGAATACACTCCCTTCATTCACGATCACAGTTTTAATTCTATTTACTTGCGTCTCACAATACTTGTTTAAAATGCAGGACAAATCCCTTTTCTTCTGCCCCAAATTCAATTTTCTGCCCTCTGAAAGCAAGGATCCATGGGTACAGTTGGTGGTTGCTCATCAACATTTCATTCCGTGGCCAAATGGTGAATTTTCATGTGGAAATCATAATAGTGAGCGTGGGCAAGCTACTCAACGGCAAAGGAGCATCGGAACCCAACCTGATCTCGTATTGTGTGCAGTTCTGGTCACCTCACTATAGGAAGGATGTGGAAGCATTGAAAAGGGTGCAAAGGGGATTTAACAGGATGCTGCCTGGTTTGCAGGATAGGTCTTATGAGGAAAGGTTGAGGGAGCTAGAACTTTTCTCTTTGGAGCGGAGGAGGATGAGAGGCGACTTAATAGAGGTTTATAAGATGATGAGGGGGATGGATAGAGTGGACGGTCAGAGACTATTTCCTCGGGTGGATGTATCTGTTACAAGGGGGCATAACTAAGGTTCAGGGTGGGAGATATAGGAGGGATGTCCGAGGTAGGTTCTTCACTCAGAGAGTGGTTAGGGTGTGGCATGGACTGCCTGCTGTGATAGTGGAGTCGGACACTTTAGGAACTTTCAAGCGGTTATTGGATAGGCACATGGAGCACACCAGAATGACAGGGAGTGGGATAGCTTGATCTTGGTTTTGGACAATACTTGGCACAACATCGAGGGCCGAAGGGCCTGTTCTGTGCTGTACTGTTCTATGTTCTATGTTCTATCTTGTTCTCATCCACACTTTGCAGCTTCCCAATATAGGCCACTGGTTAGCAATCAGGAACAGGATCACTTGCTAGTGTTTCCAACATTTTCTCTTTTTGCTGTATCCATACTCCTCCCCCAGCGAAAATCTCTAACTCAGTACAAACCAGGAATCTCAGAAAAATGGCCATGGTAAATAAACTGTAGCAGGTCAACAGTGTGGCCTCTCAATCCTACCTTAAGAAACTGTGAGTAGATTCAGCTGAATATTGCAGACGTCAAATCCTGCATGATCTGAGAAAAATAAATGGCATACTGTAGAGTAGACAGAAGAGTGAAATCTGAAGACATTGGAATTTTCTGTGGATCTATGTCAAGATGATACACTCCAATATTATTTTCTGTAGGATGTGCAGCAACCAGTACTTTTGGGTTTCTTGTCTGAAAATCCTCCAATAGAAAGAAATAGACAGGCAACACCTGTCCATTCTACTCCACTTTCCATGTGAGCAATTGGCATGCACTTCCTCTGAACTGGCATATTGCATTCACTGCTCATGGTGTGTCTTCGGTGCAGTGAAGATACTAAATGCGGTTTAGGTTATTAATTTTCTCAACACCTTAATTCTGCACATAAGCGTGAGGTCAAGCGATTTGTGGTTTGGAGACAACCTCATTCCCATCCTGTCACTGGCCTGTTACCCTGTTCTATGCTTCACAGCCAATGGCCTGAATTTTCCAGCCGTTCTCACCGGCGGGATCTTCCACTAGGAAACGCCATTGACAGCAACGGGATCAATGGTGGGCCACCACCGTCACCGCGAAACCTGCTGTGCAGAGCATGGAAAATCGCACCCAATATCTCATCATTCTCCATGGCAACCAGCAACCCTCGGATCCAGAGACTTGTGTAACTTCAGACTTTAGCCATACACTTCCTTTAAAATACCTTTCAGTTTCATATTCATCTCTAAGATCTTGCATATTATCCATTCTTCCACACTCCCTGACTTTTATAGCTATTTACAGGTCATTTGTTTCCGTCTGGTCCAATTTTGCAATGCTTCTATCCAACCCTACCAAAAAAATGTTGACATCACTTGGCGTTCAATAGTGTTTAGCAGGTACCATATGTACTCATTTGTACTCATCTGCATTCAAACATGAAAATTTAGCCATCATTTGACATCCTAAGTAATGATAGACCACCATTGGTGACCAACTGACATGAAATGAAATCATACAAAGTTCAAACAACATCATTTGTAATCGTTTAGCAGCGTTTAATTGCCTTCAAAGCTCTCAGGAGCATTCATCTGACATCAAAAGTGATCGCAGCGCCTGCTAATCAATCTATATAAAGTATGCATAACATACTGCATAAGCTGGGACTTAGAAAAATCCAGGGAACAATATTGTTGATGCTAACTGATGCCTGAAACATAGACACATTTTGGTGTGGTCACTGTAACTCAGAAATGTTCCTCACAAACCAGCTGTATGAGTGCTTTACCTCATGGATCTGACAATTCTCACCTCCATTTATCTGCCAGGTTTCCCAAGGCCTGGAAATCCTAGCTTCCATTGGTTAAAATTAAACATTCCGAAAATATGGAGGTGCACAGTTTCCTTAAAAGATTTTAGTGGCTGCCCTATGTCCTCTGAACATTAAAAATAGAAGTGGATGGGTTGGAGGCGGGTTGAGGTCGAGTTTGAGAATTTTACAATTTATTCTTCCCACCTGCCCCCACTCATTCACCTTGAAAATTTGATTTGATTTGATTTATTGTCACATGTACCGAGGTACAGTGAAAAGTACTGTTCTGCGTACAGTCCAGGCAGATCGTTGCAACATGATAAACATAGGACATACGATAAATACACAATGCAAATACATAGACACAGACATCGGGTGAGCATATGGAGTGCAGTGCTACTCAGCAGAAAAGATGGCCGGGATTCTCCCCAACCCGGTGGGGCAGGGGGTCCCGGCGTGATGGAGTGACGTGAACCACTCCGGCGTCGGACCGCCCCAATGGTGCGGAATTCTCGCACCTTTAGGGGCCAAGCCCTAACATTGAGGGGCTAGGCCCGCGCCGGAGTGGTTGGCGCTCCACCGGCTGGCGGGAATGGCCTTTGGCGCCACGCCAGCCGGGGCCGAAGGGACTTCGCCGGCCGGCGGAAGTCCACAAATGCGCCGGAGCGCCAGCGGCTGCTGACGTCATCCCCACGCATGCGCAGGGGAGGGGGTTACTTCCACGTCCGCCTTCATGAAGACGATGGCGAAGGCGGAAGGAAAAGAGTGCCCCTACGGCACAGGCCCGCCCACCGATTGGTGGGCCCCGATCGCGGGCCAGGCAACCGTGGGGCACCCCCCCGGGGCCAGATCGCCCTGCGCCACCCCCAAGGACCCCGGAGGCCGCTCGCGCCGCCTGGTCCCGTCGGTAAGGTAGGTGGTTTGATCCACGCCGGCGGGATCAGCATGACAGCAGCGGGACTTCGGCCCATCGCGGGCCGGTGAATCGCCGGGGGAGGGCCCGACGACCGGCGCAGCGCGATTCCCGCCCCCGGCGAATCTCCGGTGCCGGAGACTTCGGGACACGGCAGGGACGGGATTGACGCCGGCCCCCGGCAATTCTCCGACCCGGCGAGGGGTCGGAGAATCCCGCCCGATTTTTGGAGATTTCAGTTCAGTCCAGAAGAGGGTCAGTCAGGAGTCTGGTAACAGCGGGAAGAACCTGTTTTTTAACCTGTTAGTGCGTGTTCTCAGACTTTTGTATTCCTGCCCGATGGAAGAGGTAAATTCATCCCCAACATATTACTTGGCTCCTTGTTTTATTTATATATGTACCTACTTTACATGTTCATATTAATAAATTAATAATCTCTTTTGTTCCAGTTTTGCAAAATGGCATGGACCTGAAATCTCAATTGTCTATCCACCCCACAGCTATTGACTCACCTATTTCCAGTTTCTGTTCTCGTTTGTTAGCTCAGATTTCCAGAATTCATACAATTTCATTCTTTACTTGAAAATTTGAAGACCTGAGTGTTCATGAAACCAAAAGCAATGAGTGAATTAAATTAATGATGAAGGGAGTGGAGACGGAGAGAATGTTTCCCCTTGTGAGAAAGAGCACAACTAAAGGCCATCAATGTAAGACAGCCACCAAGAAATCCAATGGGAAATTCAGAAGAAACTTCTTTCATCAGAAAATAGTGGAACTCCTTACCACAGAGAGTGGTTGAAGCAAGTAGAACAGATGCATTTAAGGGGAAGCTAGACAAACATTTAGGGAAGAAGGAAACAGACAGTAACAATGGTATATTTGGATGAGGAAAGATGGGAGGAGGTTCGAGTCAAGATGAAGACCAGCAGGGAGTGGTTGGGCTGAATGGCCTTTTTGCCGTATAACCAATGCAATCTGGTGTAATACACAGCAGACAATGCAGAGAGCTGAAAAGTGATGATATCAGTTTGATAAGAGATTTATCACTGCGACCATAAATAACAAGAGAATGACTGATAAAGACTGGCAAGTGAAAGGTATTCAGGATCACTGAAATCACTGGGCAAAGTAGGCTGTCACATAGAGTGGCAAAATTAGTGAGGGGGTGGCAAAAACCAGAATGAATACTTCATGAGATTACCTAGGTAAACAAACTGGATTCAGCAGTGGGAATGAAAGATCTCAATCTGTTGCTCCACGTCCACATGAACGAACATATGTCTATAGATTGCCATGTATTTACATTGCAGTCTTTCCCCAAATGTCATATTCTCTTCCTCAGTCCACCTTTGCAACCATTTGACAAATTTATTCATCTCCACAACTATTCCAAATTGCGAATAAATCAATCATATTAAAGATTTTAATTTGATCATGACCACTATAGCATAATCATAGAGTCATAGAATCCCTACAGTGCAGAAGGAGGCCATTCAGCCTATCGAGTTTGCACGGCCCTTGGAAAGAGCACCTTACTTAAGCCCACATCTCCACCCTATCCCTGTAATCCCACCTAACCTTTTTGACATTAAGGGGCAATTTAGCATGGCCAATCCACCTAACCTGCACATTTTTGGACTGAGAGAGGAAAACGGAGCACCCAGAAGAAACCCACGTAGACACAGGGAGAAAGTGCAAACTCCACACAGTCACCCGAGGCTGGAATTGAACCCGGGACCCTGGAGCTGCGAGGCAGCAGTGCTAACCACTGTGCCACCATACCGCCCCGAATGATCATTGATTACCTAAATTGTGCATAAAATTATGACTGTTGCAGAAACACATAGTATTACATTATGTGAGCCATATCACTCATTATAATGTGCATTTCCTCGAGTACATAATCCTGTGAAAAATGTGAACGATAAGACTACAATCAGAATATTCTCCTTTCTCAAGTAAAATAAATCTGTAATTATAATTGCAGAATTTTCTTCACACTATTCTTTTTCATAAGTTTTTTTGTGAGGAAAGGCATGCAAGGCTTCGTCTACAGTGCCTCATGTTGTTGTGCCAGCCCTGAAGGTATTCAGTCTACTGTGACTTTACTGCAACTGATTGGTGGAGCATGCAGACCAGATGCCCAAATCGGTGCCAAAAAGGCTCCTGCAACTTTGAGACTCCATTCCTCATTTAAATCCAACAGGGAAGTTTCAGGCACCAATTAGAGGCCTCTAAATTGAACCAGGGCAATGAGCATCAGGTACACCACAGTGGAGGCAGTTCATGATTGTGGAGACTGGGTGTCCAGGACAGCAATGGTCCAGTTTATTTTGTAGACATCAGAGGGGTGTTTCTTATTTTAAATAAATTTAGAGTACCCAATTATTTGTTTCCAATTAAGGGGCAATTTAGGGTGGCCAATCCACCTGACCTGCACATCTTTGTGTAGTGGGGGTGAAATCCACACAGACGTGGAGAGATGTGCAAACTCCACACGGACGGTGACCCAGGGCCGGGATTTGAACCTGGGTCCCAGTGCTAACCGTAGTCCCAGTGCTAACCACTGCACCACGTGCCACCCTAGAGGAGTATTTCTGACCCCAAAAGACAATCACGGATGCCTTTAGGTCAGAGGACTCCAGCTTTCGTATTAAAAGGGACCTATCAGCTGAAACATGCGGTGGCCTTGAACGCCTTTCCAAAATAGAGCCCGCCACATTGCCAGTATTAATTTTGAGGTCTTAATGATTACTGCACCCAGCAAGGCATTGATAATTGCCCCCCTTGTTGAGTGTGTAGAGAGCATGTCGATATTGAAAATTTGTGCACCTTTGATTAGTTTTATCTAATATATAAATTTACCAAATCAATAATTTTATCAGTTTTATTGGACAAATCTTAATCTTGGCCTACTTTTGGCCCAGCTATAGTTTCTGTAATTGAAGTCATTTGAGCAGCTGCTGGGAACTCTATTGATTGTGGAAAAAAAGAGGGTGGTTTTTTTTCAATACTGGTTAATAAAGGGGGAATATAATAATCTAAAAAGAAGAATTGTTTTACGTAAAAAGTAAGCGATTGATATTATCCCGTTTAACAAAGGAAGTAGTGTTGGAATACAAATGTATTCTTCTAAAGTTAACAAATGAACTAATGGCTGGCAGGGTGCAGCTTGCCTTGAGGAGATAATATGGTGCTTTTTAAATGTCTTCCTAAAGGTTAATAAAGAAATGTGGGGGTTGTGTGTAGACAGATGGGAATGTGCATAGGAGAATTGACAGCCAGGATTTTCTGGCCCCACCTGGTGGGACACAACGTGAGAGATCTGGCGGCCAAGCCAAAATTCCATTGACTTTCGGTGGGACCGGACATTCCTGGCAGCAGGTATGGCCGAAAAATCCCACCGATAACTGTGAAAGTGTTTAACCAGACCCAGGATCGAACATTGGGGCCTAGAAATTCATCTGCTCCCCTCCTCCGCCTTTATTTGACAGGAGTGGTAATTCACAATCTGCCTATCCTGCTAAGGCAGGGAGTAGGTAGCTTTGTTTCTTGATTGTAGTGTTCAGCTGAGCATGACCCTTGCTACTGGCTGGCTGAACATTCAACGTGAACCTAGCAGCGTGCAAGGCTCACAAGTGCTTTAGTTATCCTCCTTTTCTTAAAGACAAGGGGCGTGATTCTCCGAATCCCGCCCCGCCACTCCGATGCCGGCTGCCATCTTCTCCGGCGCCGGTTTTCTGGCAGGGGTGGGGTTTACGCTGCACCGGTCGGGGGCCGTTAGCAGCGGCCCGCCGGCAATTCTCCGGGCCCCGATGAGCCGAGCAGCCGTCGTTTCCTGGCCAGTCCATCGGCGTGAAATGGACATGGTCCATCATGGTGGGACCTGGCCTGTAGGCCGGCTAGGTGAGTCCTCGGGGGGAGGGGGGGGGATCCGGCCCCAGGGGAGGCCCCCACGGCGGCCTGGCCCATGATCGGGACCTACCAATCTGCAGGCGGGCCTGTGCATGGGGGCACTCTTTCCTTCTGCGCCGGCCTCTGGAGGGCTTCGCCATGGCCGGCACGGAGAAGAACCCCCTGCGCATGGGCAGGAAACTCGCCGGCCGGTCTGCACATGCGCAGAACCGCGGCGACAGTTCTGCGCATGAGACAACTCGCGCCGGCCCTTCGGAGCCGGTTAGTGGGGCGCCAACTTCTCCGCCGCCAGCCTAACCCCCGGACGTGCGGAGGATTCCGCACCTTCCGGTCGACCCGACACCGGAGTTGTTCACACCGCTCTTGGCGCTGGCGTCGGGCCATTCGGCCAGTTGCGGGAGAATCCCGCTCAACATGTTCCTCTTAAACGGGTGCTGCTCCCTTTACAGGGGATCTGCTGCTGATGGAGTTGGCTGCAAGTGGTGATCTAAAAATGGACACTAGCGAAAAGAGGGTGTGCTCAGGTTCACGAATGTAGTGCTGCAGGTCAACAGGAGGAGTAAGGCCTCAAGGTACACCAGTCAAAGTGATTGAGAGTAGGTGGCTAGGGAGTTCAATTTGCAGAGTCTAGCCCCGAAGACCTGGCAGTAGTGCCACAAGAAGTTTAATGACCTCACATGGATGATCAAGGTCAGTAAATTCACTATATCACCAACTGTGCCACATACCCCATTACGTACCCATCAGCAGTCCCTAGCAGCCAAAACTCAGTCTTAATGTTCAGATGCTCCACTTTACCCTCACACACCTTTCAATAATGCCAGTGTCACACCCACCTTCACATACTTCCTGCCATTCAGTTATGGCAGACACATAAGAACATAAGAACTAGGAGCAGGAGTAGGCCATATGGCCCCTCGAGCCTGCTCCGCCATTCAATTAGATCATGGCTGATCTTTTGTGGACTCAGCTCCACTTTCCGGCCCGAACACCATAACCCTTAATCCCTTTATTCTTCAAAAAACTATCTATCTTTACCTTAAAAACATGTAATGAAGGAGCCTCAACTGCTTCACTGAGCAAGGAATTCCATAGATTCACAACCCTTTGGGTGAAGAAGTTCCTCCTAAACTCAGTCCTAAATCTACTTCCCCTTATTTTGAGGCTATGTCCCCTAGTTCTGCTTTCACCCGCCAGTGGAAACAACCTGCCCGCATCTATCCTATCTATTCCCTTCATAATTTTAAATGTTTCTATAAGATCCCCCCTCATGCTTCTAAATTCCAACGAGTACAGTCCCAGTCTACTCAACCTCTCCTCATAATCCAACCCCTTCAGCTCTGGGATTAACCTAGTGAATCTCCTCTGCACACCCTCCAGTGCCAGTACGTCCTTTCTCAAGTAAGGAGACCAAAACTGAACACAAAACTGTGGCCTCACTAACACCTTATACAGTTGCAACATAACCTCCCTAGTCTTAAACTCCATCCCTCTAGCAATGAAGGACAAAATTCCATTTGCCTTCTTAATCACCTGTTGCACCTGTAAACCAACCTTCTGTGACTCATGCACTAGCACACCCAAGTCTCTCTGCACAGCGGCATGCTTTAATATTTTATCGTTTAAATAATAATCCCGTTTGCTGTTATTCCTACCAAAATGGATAACCTCACATTTGTCAACATTGTATTCCATCTGCCAGACCCGAGCCCATTCACTTAACCTATCCAAATCCCTCTGCAGACTTCCAGTATCCTCTGCACTTTTCGCTTTACCACTCAATTTAGTGTCATCTGCAAACTTGGACACGTTGCCCTTGGTCCCCAACTCCAAATCATCTATGTAAATTGTGAACAATTGTGGGCCTAACACAGATCCCTGAGGGACACCACTAGCTACTGATTGCCAACCAGAGAAACACCCATTAATCCCCACTCTTTGCTTTCTATTAATTAACCAATCCTCTATCCATGCTACTACTTTACCCTTAATGCCATGCATCTTTATCTTATGCAGCAACCTTTTGTGTGGCACCTTGTCAAAGGCTTTCTGGAAATCCAGATATACCACATCCATCGGCTCCCCGTTATCTACTGCACTGGTAATGTCCTCAAAAAATTCCACTAAATTAGTTAGGCATGACCTGCCCTTTATGAACCCATGCTGCGTCTGCCCAATGCAACAATTTCTATCCAGATGCCTCGCTATTTCTTCCTTGATGATAGATTCCAGCATCTTCCCTACTACCGAAGTTAAGCTCACTGGCCTATAATTTCCTGCTTTCTGCCTACCTCCTTTTTTAAACAGTGGTGTCACGTTTGCTAATTTCCAATCCACCGGGACCACCCCAGAGTCTAGTGAATTTTGGTAAATTATCACTAGTGCATCTGCAATTTCCCTAGCCATCTCTTTTAGCACTCTAGGATGCATTCCATCAGGGCCAGGAGACTTGTCTACCTTTAGCCCCATTAGCTTGCCCATCACTACCTCCTTAGTGATAACAATCCTCTCAAGGTCCTCACCTGTCATAGCCTCATTTCTATCAGTCGCTGGCATGTTATTTGTGTCTTCCACTGTGAAGACCGACCCAAAAAACCTGTTCAGTTCCTCAGCCATTTCCTCATTTCCCATTATTAAAACTCCCTTCTCATCCTCTAAAGGACCAATATTTACCTTAGCCACTCTTTTTTGTTTTATATATTTGTAAAAACATCATCCAAACAGCAACACAATCACTGACATTTTACTCTATTTCTTGGAGGACAAGATAGCGCACAATTGAAGAGGACTGGGCAGAACTGGTGAGGGACGGGCATGCTGCATCGCCAAATCCCTACAGAGGAATCACGGGGAGATGGTGGTGTAATGGTAATATCACTAAGCTAATAATCCAGAGGCCCAGGCTAATGCTGCAGAGGCAGGGGTTCAAATAAATTCAATTAATAAAAAATCTGGGATGAAAAGCTAATCTCAGTAATGGTGACCATGAAACCTGTATTGTAAAAACCCATCTGGTTCACTAATGTCCTTTAGGGAAGGAAATCTGCCATCCTTACCTGGTCTGGCCCACATATGACTACAGACCCATGTGGGTTGACTCTTAACTACCCTATGGAATGGCCAAGCAAGCCACTCAGTTAAAGGGCAATTAGGGGTGGGCAACAAATGCTGGCCTTGATAGTGATTTCCCCCTCCCATGACAGAATAAAAACAACATCATGGGGTTGTTTGCAACAGAGCTTGTTGTATCCAACATTGCTGAGACCATGTAATTCAAGCTTTAAATATAAAGGTTTAGACATGCAGCAGAGTAGGTTGGAAGTAACACTGAATCAACAATCATATGTAGAAAGTGTGACTCGTGTCCTAATAAATCATGCAAGGTTGTCACAGAAAGACGATCTTATATCTAAGGAAGTAACAGAGCAGTTAAGAAGCTTGTTTGGACAGTTAAATTGGTTATGTACTCAGACAAGACCTGGTGCCAGTTTTGATCTATTGAAACAAAATACTATGATGACACACTCTACAACTGAGGATGTTTTAAGGGCAAATAAAACATTAAATATATTAAATACAAAGAAGTGCATACTCAAGTTTCCAGCCTTGGTGGTCTGGTGGACATAAAATTAGTCCTTTTTAGTGATGCTTTTGATGCCAATATTCAGGATGGGTATCAAGTACATGTGGGGTTATAATATTCTTGGTGGGTGAAATTTAATTTTTCAATTTTAAAGTGCCCAATTCTTTCTTTTTCCAATTAATGGGCAATTTAGATCGGCCAATCCCCCTACCATGCACATCTTTGAGTTGTGGGGGTGAGTCCCATGCAGACACAGGGAGAATGTGCAAACTCCACAAGTCTTGATTGATTGATTGATATTTATTGTCACATGTACCGAAGTACAGTGAAAAGTATTTTTCTGCGGCTGAGGAACGTACACAGTACGTACATAGTAGACACAAGAATAATCAACAGGGAACATTGACAAATGGTACATCGACAAAACAATGATTGGTTACAGTGTGGAACAAGGGGCCAAACAAAGCAATGAGCAAGAGCAGCATAGGGTGTCGTGAATAGTGTTCTTAAAGGAAACAGATCAGTTCGAGGGGAGTTGTTGAGGAGTCTTGTAGCTGTGGCGAAGAAGCCGTTCCTATGTCTGGATGTGCGAGTCTTCAGACCTTTGTACCTTCTGCCTTTTGGAAAGGTCTGGAAGAAGGCAATGCCTGGATGGGAGGAGTCTCTGATAATGCTGTCTGCCTTCCTGAGGCAGCGAGAGGTGTATACAGAATCAATGTGGAGGTGGCAAATTTGTGTGATGCATTGGGCTGAGTTCACCACAGTCTGCAGTTTCCTGCGATCTTGGACCGAGCAGTTGCCATACCAGGCTGTGATGCAGCTGGATAGGATGCTCACTATCACACATTTGTAGAAGTTGTGAGAGTCGATGAAGACACGCCAAATTCCTTTAGCTTCCACAGGAAGTAGAGATGTTGTTGGGCTTTCCTGACTGTTGCATCAACGTGAGTTGACCAGGACAGACTGTTGGTGATGGTGACCCCCAGGAAGTTAAAGTATCGACCATCTCCACTTCGGAGCCATCGATGCAGACGGAGTGCGTGTCGTGCTGCGCTTCCTGAAGTCGATGATCAGTTCCTTGGTCTTTCCAACATTTAAAGGATGGTGACCGGGGCCGGAATGAAACCAGGGTCCTCGGCGCTGTGAGGCAGCAGTACTAACCATTACGCGACTATTCCACCCATTGGCGGGTGAAAATAGCAAATATTGTCCATTGGCCTGAGAAGCTAAGAAAATAAATAGGGTGGTTAAAAGTACCTTAGCTGCAGGAACATTGACCTTATCAGAAGTGATAGAGTTTAACTTCTCAAATATTTAAAGGGTTATCCTATAAAAGGGGTCTTTTGGGAATGGTTTAACTATTGAATGCTGTGTAGTTAATCATTCCTTGTGGGATAATGTACATTGAACAAAGAGTGACTGAAAAAATGAGTCAAATGCTTACACAAAGAAGCCATTGGAGTCCCTAGATGGGCATGTCTTGTATTAAGATGTGATGTACAGGATACAGAATATTATGGGCGGGATTCTCCGTTGCCTGAAGCCGAAATCGGGAACCGCGATCGGGCGAAGAATGGCTCCCGATGCCGAAATCGTGGCAGGCGTTGGTTTGATGCCGGGTTGCCATGCTCTGCCCCCCTCAAATCGGCGTCAATGCGACGCACAACGCACATAGTTGCAACCGCATTCACATCTCATTATTGGACCCACTTGCGATACTCCGCCTCTGATGGGCCGAGTTACCAACGGCACGATCCAGATGTGGTCCCAACAGTCGTGAACCTGGCGTGGTGGCTGGGAAGAGAGAGAGAGGGCGTACGGACAGTGTACAGCACAGCCACACTTCGCCAACAGTCGTGCCGCTGGCAAGGGGGCTTCTGCCAGGGCTGGGGAGAGTAGTGAGGGTGGCCAGGAGGTGGACTGTGGGGTCGGGGTGGATTGGTACGCGGACCAGCACAACCGGCGCCATATTTTCGGGTGTGATCGATGCGAGTGTGGTGGGGTATAGTGTACGCTCGGCTGTAGTTGTCAGCCCTGCGCATGTCCCTCATGGACCCGGCAATTCCCCCATAATTTTTTGTGCGTTCTGCGGGTGTTCCACGTGGCGCCGATGCTAGCCCCTCACCGATAAGTAGAATCGATGCGAATGTGGTGCCGGTTCTTCCGTCGTGGATCTCCACGGATCCTCCATTGGCGTCAGCACTTATACTCAGGAATGTAGAACCCAGCCCCATATGTTTTCTCTTTGTCATTTCATAGATTTGTTTTGAAATATTGGGCATGATTTAATGCACAAAAAATTGTCCCATTTTGGGCGTGTATAGCGGGGCCTTTCTCGGCAGCTGCAGCCACTATCGACCCCGCTATCAAACAGGGCCCTTTATTTTTCTGGCCTTGTTTGGGAACGGCCCGCCGAGGCCACACTTACCTCATTTCCTGCACTGACAAACTCAGCTCGTCAGCGCAGGAGGAGATCGGGCTGCCATTTTTTAATTCTACACCGGTCCCTCAACCCCCCTCGGACACCACATTGCAGCTTCTGGACCCCCCCAACCGTCCTAACTTACCTCTTAGGCGGTTCACGTGCCCCCCCCCTCGCCCCACCTCTTAAGGGCAGGGCACCCCCGGACCCGATGCCCGGCACGGGCAGCCTGGCAGCTGGGCACCTTGACACTGCCAGCCTGGCACCCTGGCAGTGCCCCTGCCAGCCTGGAAGTGTGACTCGGGCACTCTGGTCATGCCAGGGTGGTACTGCCAGGACACCAGGATAGCGCTGCCAAGGTGCCAGGCTGGCAGTGCCATGGTGCCCAGGTGCCAACAGGAGTGCCAGGGTATCATCATGCCCAGAGCCCTCCAATGGCCTGGGAGACCCCCCCCCCGCCCCCCCAGGTACCGTTATGTTTGGTCCAAATTTGCGTGGACCAATGCTAAATGGCGCAATGACGAGGTCTCCCAGGCACAGGCATTCGTTCCCAGGTCGCGGGGAAAGCCGTCGAAGACATATTTCAATGAGCTTAATGGCTCACTTATAAATGTTAATCTGGATGTCATCCTCGTTAGATCTCACGAGGCGCTCCGAGCATCACAAGTCTCGCGAGAGGCCTCCTGTGCGATTTAACCGCTTCATCACGTGACCGAGTTGGGCCGGTGAAGCAGTTCGATTGTGCCCATTGTTTATATGTTATAAAGTTTCCTTTTATTTCACGATATGAACGGTATGTTAATTGTATTACTAAGGTTAAGGATGTACAGGTAAGGATATTGATTATTGGTTTTATTAAGAGAGTACAAGGGGAAACCTCTTTCCCGCCAGGAGCAGCGGTTGTCATCAGACATATGGGTTCCTGGTTGGTGGAAGAGAGGGCACGAGCGGCCACGGTGACCAAAATTGGGGACATGCTGGATGGCGGAGTGTTTGATTTTTTTTTGAATGGATTTATTATTGTCACATGTATTAGTATACAGCGAAAGTATTGTTTCTTGCATGGTGCACGAACAATGCATACCGTACATAGGGAAGGAAGGAGAGCCTGCAGAATATAATGTTACAGTTATAGTAAGGTGTAGAGAAAAGATCAACTTAATACAAGGTAGGTCCATTCAAAAGTCTGATGGCAGCAGGGACGAAGCTGTTCTTGAGTCCGTTGGTACGTGACCTCAAACTTTGGTATCTTTTTCCTGATGGAAGAAGGTGGAAGAGAGTATGTCCAGGGTGCGTGGGGTCCTTAATTATGCTGGCTGCCTTTCTGAGGCAGCGGGAATTATAGATAGAATCAATGGATGGGAGACTGGTTTGCGTGATGGACTGGGCTACATTCACAACCTTTAGTAGTTTCCTGCGGTCTTGGGCAGAGCAGGCTCCATACCAAGCTGTGATACAACCAGAAAGAATGCTTTCTATGGTGCATCTGTAGAAGTTGGTGAGGGTCCTAGCTGACATGCCAAATTTCCTTAGTCTTCTGAGAAAGTAGAGTCATTGGTGGCTTTCTTAACTATAGTGTCGGCGTGGGGGGACCAAGACAGGCTGTTGGTGATCTGTACACCTAAAAACTTGAAGCTCTCGGCCCTTTCTACTTCCTTCGCATTGATGTAGACAGGGACATGTTCTCCACTACGCTTCCTGAAGTCGATGACAAATTTGAAAATCAAGTTGGAGTGTGGCCTGGATGATGCCATAAAAACCCACATGTCATGCATCTGTCAATGTCCAGCTTGCAGTCAAAGCCATTCACAACCTTAAAACCATGGTGCCTAGCCCCATCTATACTTTTTTTTAAATTTAGAGTATCCAATTATTTTTTCCAATTACGGGCCAATTTAGCGTGTCCAATCCACCTATCCTGCACATCTTTTGGGTTGTGGGGGTAAAACCCACGCAGACACGGGGAGAATGTGCAAACTCCTCACGGACAGTGACCCAGGGCCGGGATTCGAACCCGGGTCCTCAGCGCCGTAGACAGCAAGGCTAACCACTGTGCTACCGTGCTGCCCGCCTCATCTATACTTGAGGTGTCTCAAGTATGTGGTGGACTCCTGTTTGAACTGATCCCCGTTCGGATGGAATTTCATCTTGGCCCCTGGCTCGAAACTTCCCTCAGTAACCTCGATTTGAGCCATCTCACAGACATTCCCTCCCTGCCTTGCTATTCTGCATGGATGGGTTTCCTGTATGGGCTTCTGCTGCCCACCCTTCACTTCCTTACCCTGGTCAACCATATGGCACCTCCAGCCATACGGGGTCATGTGGCTGGTGGAAGAAAGGGTTCAGGCTGCCAAGGCCACTAGAGTCAGGGCCTTACTGGATGGCTGGTGAACGGTATTCGGGGTCGGTGGGAATGTGGTATTGAGGTTACCATCAGTCTAGTAATCCAGAGACCCAGAGTACTGCTCTGGGGACCCTGGTTCGAGTGCCGCCACAGCAAATGGTGAAGTTTGAATTCAATAAAAATAAATCTGGACATAAAAGTCAAAGATTTTTTTGTTATTCGTCCATGAGATGTGGGCTGGGCCAGCATTTATTGCCCATCCCTGAGGGCCAACCACATTGCAATGGATCTGCAGTCACATCTAGGCCAGACCAGGTAAGGACGACAGATTTCCTCCCCTACAGGGCATTAGTGAACCAGGTGGGTTTTTACAACAATCAACCATGGTTTCATGGTCATCTTTTGACTTTTAACACCAAACTCCGTCAAAGTAAGCTGTGTACCATTATCACTCACAAACTGCTCTGGTGTTCCAAATCTTGCTAATATTTCATCTAATTTTTCAATGGTCTGCTTAGTTATCATTGACTTCATTATCCTGACTTGTGGCCAATTCGAGTGCACGTCCACAATCACTAAAAACATGTGACCCTCCGGTGGACCAGCATATTCGATATGTATTCACTGCTATGGCTGTGTCAGTCTCTCCCACGGATGCAATGATTATAATGTAATGGTTGTAATGGTGGAGTGTCCCTCATTTTTGCACACGATTGGCATTGTGCGATTTTCTCTTCAATTTGAGCATCTGATCCTGGCCACCAAAAATAACTGTGTGCCAATTTCTTCATCCTCACCACACGAGGATGTTCCTCATGCAGTTGGGCAAGGAGCCTACTGTGCAAGCCCCCTGTTTTGCTGGGGGCTAGCATGGCGGCAGCATAGAGCACCCAACTCTAGCTGCAGAGACGACCCGGAGAATTGGCAGGTCCGAGGCCAGGCATGCGCACAGCGGCGGCCTGCACCGTGCTACATGGATCCCTTTGGCTGGCTCACACGCCCCGGACCACCCACAGTGTCCCCAGCCCCTTATACAGTCCCCCACTGCCCGCGGATCGGCCCTCCCCCGAAGGTGGCGGCTCTGCACTGAGACCGCAGCCACCGCGCTGAGTTCCTGACGGATGAGACCACACGCGGCCGACGCCGTCGGGAACTCCGCCGTTCAGTTCCACGACGGCAAAAATGGCACTACACCTGGAGGGTGGGGGAGAAGGGTGGCGTGAGAGTGGGGGTAAGGGTGGTGGGGGGATGAGGCATACCCTACCCCAGAGGGTGGGCAATCCCCCACCCTGCACTTCATGCCGGCACCGATACCGGCCGCCAAGGCCGAGTCTCCTGGCCACTGAGGCCACCAACTGCCCACACCCTGTGGTACATGCGTTGGACTGTCTAACACTGTCATTTTCTGTTTGCCCCCCCCCCCCCCCCCCCCCGTGCAGGAGAAGGCCACCCACAACCGCCGGGATTGGGAGAAGCTTGGAGGGGGACCCCCGGACCTGCGGCCCCTCACTGTGCCAGAGCAGAAGGCCCTGGACGTGGGCGGCGGCCTGGAGGAAAGGGAGGTCGCTGGAGTGGAGTTGGGTCGCAGGCAAAGAAGTGCGGTTGCGGTTCCCCGCGATACATGTGTCAACCCCCGCCACCACACCAACCTCTCACCACCCTCACCACCACCCTCACCACACCCCCCACACCACTCTCACTCCCACACCATCCTTATCCCCAACCCCCCCCACCCCCAACCTCATTCCCACACCACCCCACCTTCGCCCCATCCTCAGTCCCACACCACCCCACACTACCCTCTCACCCCCACCATGCGCACTCCCCTCACAGCCTGCAGTCTAATCATGCGTCTTGTCTTGTGTCTTGCACGACCTGACGGAGCTGGGGTGGGTCTGTCAGGTGCCCCCGCCCCCAGCCAGTCCCACAGCCGGAGCCTCGCCATGAGCCGAGCAACGATGGTGAGAGCAGCTCAGACACAATCCCTCCACCTGAAACCCAAGACACCCCGGAGCTCGAGTCCGGGGGTTACACTGACTTCCCCTCACTGCTGTCTCCAAAACCCCCCATCAACCCAGAGACACACACCTCGGTTGGGCACTTTAGTGACACTCTCTGTTGTGCACCATACAGTTGATCTGGTACAGCAGGCCTAAGGTAGGAACACCCGACCTCCCTTTCCTCCCGAGGGGGCAGATGGTTGGAGGGCAGGCCGACCCCAGAGACTAGCTGCCGTCCAGATGGTTTTGGGTTTCTGGAACGGACACTCCCATTGATTGTGGAGATGCAGTCGCAGAGTCAGAGACTACATGAGGGGTTGTCGGTGAGCATCCAGCACCTGCAGGTGCTGTTGGAGGAGTCCAGCCGCGTGCAGGAGCAGGAGGTGGTGCCGACCATGCATGCCACCCAGGCCAACACCGCACGGGCGGCGTCCACGTTGGAGGCATTGGGGCAACGGTGTTGGCTATGGATCAGCATGTCCAAGGCCTGGAGCATTATGTGTGGGCGCAGTTGCAGACGGAGATGGTTCATTCCCTGTGCTCTATGGCCGCGAACATGCAGACTCCGGTCAAGACCAGAGAGGAACTCCAGGACTGGCAGCACCAGGTGGCAGGAGAGCCTCAGGAGATAGCTCCGCTCATATCCCCATACCATAGAGTAGCCCAGGGACCACCGGGCTTTCTGAGGGAGGAGGAGGTGATGGGGCCCGTGCCGGTGACTCCTGCAGGGGAGGTGCCGTAGCACCACGGTACCTCAGACTGCCCCTGTTTCATCCCTAGTGCATCTGGTGGGCAGTGGGCAGAACAGAGTGGCACAACATCACCTGGGACGCCCAAGCAGCAGCCAGGCCCACCAGACCCAGTCGTCCCAGAAGACACCCGTTAACGAGGACCCAGGTTGCAAGGCGGGAATTACAGCAGGCCACCTCCACTCCTGCTGTACCGTCTGGGGAACCACCAAGATGTAGTGTTAAGGCCCATTAGGCCAGAAAGTTAGACACCGGTTAATTTGGCATGGGTGCAGGGCAGTTTAGTTATAGGGGGTAGGGCACAAATCTGTATATATTAAACACCTGTTCACACTGTTACAGCCTGTCTTGGTGCTCAGTCAGATGGCTGTGAGGGGTGGGCTGGTTTGGGCTGGCCAGAGAAGGTGGGGTGGGGGGGGGAATGGGCCAGGTTGTGGGTGGCCTGGCCTCCCCACCGTGCCCCCCCCCCCACCCTCCCCCCCGCCACCGACCGTCCCCACCCTCATCACCCCAGCGATTCAATGGCACCGTGTGATGGAATGGCCAGCTCGCTCGTAGGGATCACCAAGGTGGACGGTGAAAGTGCTACAATGGAGTCAGACATTGCCAAACAATGCGGAGCACCAGAGCTCATCACAGAGGGGTTGTAATCATCCTCCATCCCATGGACCAGACTCGGTGTTATTGCTAACCCACGGCCCACATCCCGTAGTGTGGCAGGTATGTATCACAGAGGAGGTTGCAGGCAAAGGGGTGGCCTGAGGGGGAAGGTGTGTGGGGGTGGTATGCGGTGCTCGTGTCCCTGGCCATTCCCCCCCCCCCCCCCCCCCCCCCCCCCCCACCCTCCCCCAGTTGGTAAACCTGGTGGCGATCAGAACATCCCGGGCACGTTGGCCCTAGCTCCCTTGCCTGCCTGGGCTCTGTCATGATATGCAAACATGCAACCAATGAACACTCAGAATAGGACACAACCAATGGGCAGTCAGAGGTGGCATCACCACAAGGGGCATGACATAAACACTATAAAAAGGATGAGGCACTCACACCCTGCGTCTTTCCACAGACAGACATCTAGAGAGTTAGACAGGGTTGATCAGCAGCATCACACCCCAGCACGTGGCTTAGAGCAAGCTGGTACAGTTAGACTGAGTTACTACAGTTAGATTAGCAGAGAGTCAAACTCATTTGAGAACTATGTTAATAGTTCAATAAAACACTACTGGGAGAACAACTGGACGCAAGCATACTAGATAAAGGAAACTGTAGTGACATGTATGACCGATGGATAGAAAGGGCTGACACCGTACTGGACACAACAAGAAAGAAATGGGAGGAGGACCTGGGGATTGAGATAGGGTGGGGACTCTGGAGCGAAGCACTGCATAGGGTCAACTCCACCTCCACGTGCGCAAGGCTCAGCCTGACGTAACTAAAAGTAGTACATAGAGCCCACTTAACAAGAACCCGTATGAGTAGGTTCTTCCCGGAGGTGGAGGAGAGATGCGAACGGTGCCAAGGAGGCCCGGCCAGCCACGCCCACATGTTCTGGTCTTGCCCCAGGCTTGCAGGGTACTGGACAGCCTTCTTCGAGGCTATGTCCAAAGTGGTGGGGATGAGGGTGGAGCCATGCCCGAAAGTGGCAGTCTTCGGGGTTTCGGACAAGCCAGATCTATTCCTGGGGAGGAGGGCGGACGCCCTTGCCTTTGCCTCCCTGATCGCCCGCAGTAGAATCCTGTTCGACTGGCGGTCAGCAGCACCACCCAGAGCTGCAGACTGGCTGTCCGACCTCTCGGAATCTCTCCAAATGGAGAAAATCAAATTTGCCATCCGAGGGTCAGACGACGGCTTCCACAGAATGTGGGAGCCATTCATGCAATTGTTCCGGGACCTGTTTGTGGCTAACGAACAAGTGGAAGAATAGCCAGGTAGCCAAGAATCAGGGGAAAGTAGCCAAAGAATGAGAGGGAGAGATAGACCGGGAAGGGGGGGGGGGCAGCTAAACCTAAGAGGAAAGAAAGGCGAATCACAGGAAGGAGGAGGGAGGGGGAGAGGGCGGGGGGGAGAGGGAAGAGACAGGGAACAAGAGAGTAGAAACAGGGAGGTGGAGGGAGGCAGGGAAATGAGAGCCGGAAGGAAGGCACGGGATACAAAAACGGGCATGGCATCTCCAGGAGCAGGGAACGAGGAGAATAAAGACGAAGGACGGGAGGAACGGCAGAAGCGGAGGTGAGCGCGAGACGGCAGCGAGATCCGTCCGGGAGAAACAAGCGACAACACCAACACCAAACCCATTCAAGTATTGCCCACTGTAATTGTTTCTCCAGCACCCGAATGTATATTTACCTCCCCAGTCTCCACCCCCCCACCAACAGTCGCCTACTTATGTGTTGTAAATAATTTTGCCAGGTGTACAGAGTTGCTGCTGTTGAGCTGGTGCACAATACCCTACCAGTTATTCTATTTTATTTTTTATTATATTTTTTTAAATTATTTACTATTTTCTTTTCTTTGGTATGTTTGGGTGTGCCCTTCTCTTCTATATATGTGTAAATATATATATATATATATATATATGTCTCTTATCCTGTGTACATAACGGTAAATATACTTTATTCAAAAACCCAATAAAAACATTTATAAAAAAAAGAAATAGTTAAATAAACACGTTGAACTAATTTCAGAGTCTGGAGCATCCTTTAGTTAAGACTGCATCAAGTATCAGCCTGTGTTATCCGAAGCAGCATAACACAACAGGCTGCATGTCTTACCCATCCTCCACCTCCACCTCCCTTGCATCCTCCTCGTCGGAGGAGGCCTGGCGTTCCTCCTCTTCCACCAACACATTGCCCCTCTGCTACACGATGTCATGGAGGACGCAGCAGGTCACCACGATGTGGGTGACCCTCTCAGCATCATACTGGAGGGCCCCTCCACAGCAGGTTGACTGATGCCCCTGGTGGGTGGAGGCTGGGTGGGAGGGTATGGCAGAGGGTGCGGTGCGGGGGTGGGGGCACCCATTCAGCCGGTGTCACTCTGCAGAACCAGGAGCCAAGGTGGGTGGTCAGTGGGGTGCGCTACAAGATGGCTGCCTTCAAGGCCGCAGCAATGGTGGTCCATGACTGGACACCACCCCAGTCCCGTGGGGGGTCACCCCGGCCATTCGGATCATTCCCCCATCACCCCCCTTCCCTGGCCCTAGCAGGGCCCCTACCTCCACACCCCCCATCCCACCCTAGACCCAGCCAGCCCGGCCAGTATCCAGCCCGGCTGCCCACGGCCATGTCTCTCTGTGTCTTACCTCCTCTCTCAGCAGCCACGATGCTGGCTTCACGATTTTAAAAAGCACAAGTGAACCACGCTGTCAGGAATTCAGCCCATCGGAGGCGGAGAATCCCGGAGGCCCCCAGAGAATACCGGGTCAGTCTGCCAATGACATACAGCGGTGTTTACTGTCCCTGCATTCCGGACCGCATGGACGCCACTGTCAAGTTGATGGAGAATTGCGATTTGGCGACAAATCGGCGCCCGCGTCTCACAATTTCGGCGTCAGCCAATGGAGAATCCCGCCCGTCATTTTTCTGCCTCTACTTATATTTTGATGGGTGTAAATTTGTATGTGTGTGTGGGTGGGTGACTGGGGGGGGATGAAATTTGGTCACCCAATATTTTGATGCGTGTGTCTGTGATTGAATATCAACCTCACTCAGAGTTTTGACCCAGCTCCTGTTGCCGTTCCGAATGAATGAACATTGTTGCATGGAAGGCAATGAATGGCAGCCTGCTGAGTGCAGCAGTCGGCTATAATCTGGAGCAGCAGTGGGCAATAGCTGTGGGGAATTCATAGAGTTGTAGAGCTTTATAGCACAGAAAGAGGCCCTTCGGCCCATCCTGTCTGCACCAGCCATCAAGCACCTATCCATTCTAATCCCATTTTCTAGCACTTGGCCCATAGCCTTGTATACAATCAGGTTTCAAATGCTCATCTAAATGCTGCTTCAATATTGTGAGGGTTCCCCCCTCTACCACCCCTTCAGCAAGTGAGTTCCAGATTCCCACCACCCATTTAGTTGAAAAGCTTTTTCCTCAAATCCCCTCAAAATCTCCTGCCCCCGGCCTTAAAACTATATCCCCTGGTTATTGGCCCCTCTACTGAGGGGAAAGGTTTCTTCCTGTCTCCCCGATCTATGTCCTTTACAATTTTGTACACTGCGATCAGATTCCCCCTCAGCTTTCTCTGCTCCAAGAACAACAACCCCAGCCTAACCAGTCTCTCTTCATAGTTGAAGAGTGCCAACATAAAGTGAGAGTTGGGGAAGAAAGTGTCAGTGTGAAGGGCAGTCCAAGCTTGACATGTGGACCAAGGGAGAAGAGAGCAAGTTTGGAGTGCGGAAGAGAAAGAGAAGAGTGTCAGCTTGAACTGAGGAGGAACAGTGCCAACTTTGGCTTGGCAGGAGGGAAAATGCCACCCTGAGTCGGAAGAGGCCCCTGTCTTGAACTGAGGAGAGGCGGAGTGATAACTTGACTGAAGAATGAGAAGAATCCCAGCATGAATTGTGAGGGGGGTAATAAGAGTACCAGCTAGAATGGATGAGATGGGGTGAAGAATAGCTGAATTAACTTGGTAAAGGGACAAGAAGGTAGCAGTGGTATCAGTGGCCCCACGCCAACTTCTACATCAGTGATAGATCTGTCCTCGGCCATCCCCGCAACCCCCAGCGCCCATTCTCCATAGGGGGTGAGGACTCTGATGTCTGGCACCCTACCACCTTTCTGGGCTCTCTCCTGTCTGCTGTGGGCCAACCTCTCCTGCTGGGGACACAGAGCAGGCAATATGAGCTGCACACATGGGGAGGGTGTGGGGGGGGGGGTGTAGTTTGGGTGGGGTGGGGGAGATGGGGTGTATGTGGGGGGGGGGAGTATGGGGGATGGGGGGATGGAAGGAAGGGGTGGATGTGGGGTATGGGGAAAAGGGTTGGGGGGGAGATGGGGAGTTATGGGGTGGGGCAGCGTGGGTGGCACTGCTGGACATGTGTGGGCAGGGGCATGGAACGGTCCTGGGCGGGGGCACATTCTTGGGGGGGGGGGGGGAATTCAGGGGTCTGGTGCCAACCCACCCATGTGGCCCGGTGGAGTTGTTGTTGATCTTCTTACAGCACAGTGCTGTAAGCCCTCCTGCCAGCCCTCCTGGTGATGTCCTCGAACTGACAGCCGCTGACACTTCCTCCCAGGGGGCACTGCCTGTCCTGCGATTGACTCTCTGAGACCCTCAGAGGAACAGGGCATCCCCTCTGGCATCGACTGCGTCCGAAAATCTGCCCAGGTCAGCATCCCCGAATGGTGGAGCTGGTCTCCTCGGTGGCATGGCTGCGAGCTGAGTGGGTTTACTATGCAGGATCGGTGTAAGTGCTGCTCTCCCTTGTTAGCGTGGGCTTCATTAAGTAGACAAATTAATGTTTTACAGCAGTGACGGCCTCACCAGGCCAAGACTCGGGAATCTTGCGGCAGCTCCCGCTCGCTACCACACTTAGAAACCTTTTTGGTTAAATTGCGAGGCAAGTGTGGGTTAAACCAGTGATAAACTCCCCAGGGCACAAAAAAGCGACAAAAGTGAGATTAGATAATGGTGGGGAACTCAAAACCCGCCACAAAAGAAACTTAGAAACATTTCTGGAAGATCGCGCCCATAATATCCGATGGCTCTCTTTTAACAGTGCGAAGAGTCCATATCCAACTTGTTTCTGTCAGTATTTCGAGCTGGTGTCTATTTTTCCCCAAGCTTCTGTGATTGTCCCTGGCTGTCATGTCAGCTTATGAATGGCTGTTAAATCTATGGAGGCGGCAAAACCTGCTTATCATCATTTCCTCTCCAAAAATTATCAGTTCTGTCAAACAAGAATAACTGTTCAGAACATCCAGTTAAAATTTACTACTGGCATTCCAGTGCTTTGTTGAAACAGATGGCATTTAATCAGCAAATTATGTGGGCAGTTTACCAATATCCCTCAGGAACGGGGGAGTGTTTCAATTCACTTTTGTCTTATCTGTTGACACAGCAGGCTATGCAGTAATAATGTAGCATTGCAAATCAAAGTTTTTGTCTTCACTGATCATGTCATCACAAGCAAACCTAACAGTCTTTCATTGAACGTGGCGAGGAGTGGAGCTTGCTCCCTAACCGTAGAGCTCATTCTGCGGAGTTCGAGGGGCGTAATGTAAAGCTGCCTCCTGACCTTTAGATCTTTAATCACTTCAGATAAATAATGACCTTCGACTCAGTGAAGCTGAAACTCCACGGGGGTTCCGCTGGCCTCCCATTGTAACTCCAGACAGAACCCCCGTGAAATTTCAGCCCTATTTACAGAATGAACTGCATGTGTTATATGGCCAGAAAGTGAACTTCTTCCTGACATCTTGTCCCTCAGCTGAAGGCCCTGATTCTTTGCAGGCGTACAGTTTCACAGTCACTAAGCATGCTGCAATGTCCTGCCTAAGTTATTGCAGGTACTGGGCCCTTGGGACCAAAAATGCACCGGATATAGGCATTTCCCAGATCGTAGGCCCCAGGATTGTCAAGGAATTGGGGGGGAATAGGGTAATTTAAAACCGGGCTGGTTTCTCCAACCGACTGAACAGAGCCAGGACGGGAAAAGGAAAGGATGAGGGGCAGACAACGCCAGCTTTTAGCGTTAATTTTAGATCCAAAGAGCAGGGGATCAGTGTGTCCCAACCTGGATGTGACAGGCAGCAATGCTTGATGAGGATTGTAGTTTCCAGGGCAGGATCCACTTTTCGGGTTCTTCTGGAATTTTGGGACCAGATAAGGGTCTGGATTCTCCGATTTGGAGACTATGTCCCCCACGCCGGTGTGGGAACGGCCAGGAGGACTGCCGCAAAATGGCCACCGATTCCCCATTTTGCTGGGGGCCAGAAGGGAGGCAGCGTGGAGCGCCCAGTTCTAGCTGCCAATACGGCCCTAGATTTGCCAGATCCGTGGCTGCACATGCGCACAGCAGCCTGCAGCGGCAGGGCAGTGCTTCATGGCAGATGCCACTCGCAGACCCAGCCCGCAAAATAGTCAACCCTTCAGCCGGCTCGCGTGCCCGGGACTGCCCCACCACATTGCCCCCAGCCCCGAATATGTCAACCCTGGCCGCGGATGGGCCCTCCCCTGACTGTGGCGACGCTGGACTGAGTCCGCAGCCACCACGCCGAGTTCCCGACGGCTGAGACCACACGCGACCCACGCCGCCGGGAACTAGGCCGGTCGGGGGCGGAGCATCTGGGGGCAGACCTCAGGCAATGACCTGAGGCCTTGCATACATGGCAGGGCGTGCCCGCAGAATACGCCACTTTGGTGGGGGTGGAGCATTGTGGAATCAGCACCGCCCCCGATTCTGTCGGGAATTTGGATTCTCCGGCCCGTCGCCGAATGCGATTCCGGCGTCGGCGACCGGAGAATCCAGCCCAAGGTGTCTGGTGCCTGGATTCTTCCATTGGGAGCCTTTGACAGTGGCTACCAGTGGGTAATATTCAATTGCAGTGAATATAAACCCTTACAACACAGGTAAGCTCCAAACAGGTTCATTTGGAATCACTGGCTGTCAGAGAGTAGCTCCTTCATCAGATGAGTCACTTGATCTCTACACATGTACACTTTCAACAGTGGTCAATGGAATACAAACAGAGGCAGGAACATTGAACACTTTTTTCTCATTTAGAACAACCATACCAACTGGGAGCTGCCAACTTTCAGATGGAATCTGGGGCTTTTTTTAATCTCTAAAACACAAAAGTCAGTACCTTAACCGGGAGTAATGAGATAGAGTCTGAAATTCTCTCAGAGGTTTTTAATGGTGAAACCTGGCTGAAATGCAGGGATGTTCAAGATCGGACCATCAACAAGATTGAGGAGACAGATCACAAGTGGCAATCAGGTGAAAACAAATGTGGGTTTCAATAGTTATAATTATAGGAGGACAGATTGGAAAATAGTAAGAGACAACCGGGTTAATCATCAAATCACCATTACGGATGAGAGCTTCATTTTAACACTGAAATGTCTTTTTATGGGAAGAGGATTGTCAAAATGACCATATCTCATTCCCCTCACTGAGAATATAGGAGTCCACCAGTAGGGAATGGGAAAAGGAACAGGTATTTGCTGGTCTGTTATTTGCCAATAGTACTGGAAAGTGGAGTTTCACTGCTAATTTCTGTCAGCTTCTTTAAGCATTTTCTGACATATTGTAGTTCTTCGATTTTTAGTTGTTGATGCCCTAACTGAGAGTTAAATAGGATTTTCAGTGAAGTTCCCTCTAATTCAAGATGATTCAGATGATGAAAAGATGGATTGAGTGGTGGATTTGGGGCACCTTTGATCTCTGTCCGCATCTACGGACAAAGACAACCCAGTTTGGAATTTCGCCGGCAAATTGTGTTCCAGTTTTGGTCATTACTGAAGCAGTGACTGAGTAGTGCTGAGCTGTCCCTATTACCTAACATCCAGCTAAGCAGTTACATTTCTCAGCACGGTAGCATGGTGGTTAGCATAAATGCTTCACAGCTCCAGGGTCCCAGGTTCAGTTCCCGGCTGGGTCACTGTCTGTGTGGAGTCTGCACGTCCTCCCCGTGTGTGCGTGGGTTTCCTCCGGGTGCTCCGGTTTCCTCCCACAGTCCAAAGATGTGCGGGTTAGGTGGATTGGCCATGCTAAATTGCCCATAGTGTCCTAAAAAGTAAGGTTAAGGGGAGGGGGGATTGTTGGGTTACGGGTATAGGGTGGATACGTGGGTTTGAGTAGGGTGATCATTGCTCGGCACAACATCGAGGGCCGAAGGGCCTGTTCTGTGCTGTACTGTTCTATGTAATAGTGACCCAAGATGTTGGCAATGGAGGACTGAGCCACAGTTGTGCCATTGAAAGAGAGGAGAAGGCTTTCTCTTGCTCAGAATGGTCATCATTTGTATCTCGGCCTTGGGCTGCTTTATTACCTGAATTTTATGCTCACAATTTTCTCAGGTTGAGCATCGGCAGCTACGCCAATAACCAGATTTTGCACCCCTATGGTTCAGAGTGAACCTTGACCTGCTCAATATCTAAGTAAACAATACCAATAGCCAGTAATGAGAACAGAGAATCTGTATCCTCAGCTACAGCTGCCGGAATGTGCTTTTTAAGAATCCATTCATTGGAAGTGGGCATTGGCTGGGGAGCATTTATTGCCCATCCCTAATTCCCCTTGAGGGGGCAGTTAAGAGTCAACCACATTTCTGTGGGTCTGGAGTCACATGCAAGCCAGACCAGGTACAGATGGCAGATTTCCTTCCTTAAAGGTCATTAGTGAACCAGATGGGTTTTTACAACAATTGGCAATTGTTTCATGGTCATCATTGGGCTTTTAATTCCAGATTTTTACCATCTGCAATGGCGGGATTTGAACTTGTTGCTCTTTTTAATAATGATGTTCTTTCGAATCGCCAGGTATCAAATGATATCACCACAAGGCTTTACCGGATCTCGATCAAAGGACCACACAAAACGTTAGTCAGTTCAAGTTCAAAGATAGTTTATTTACACACAAGGATTACTTCGACATGCAACACAAAACACTACAAGTTAAACTACACCTAACAACTACAATAACCTATACTTAACTTCAGGGCAACCGGCTCTATGCAGATGGACAAGGCCTTTGTCTGGATGTTGCGTGACTGGATGGAAGAAGTGGCTCTGTTTCTGCTGGGCTCATCCATCTGGTAGCGATCGTTGGTTTTGAACTTGTCTGTCTGGTCGTTATGCTGCACTTGGGTTGGCATAGGCCGGATCCAAGAGAGACCGAGCACATAGCTGTGTCTCTTCTTATCCCTCTGGGATTTCGCGCTCTTCGGGGCGGTCCTTAACTTGGACCCAATAATTCGACAGGCTTCGATCATTGCCTTCGATTTTGGCCAATAAAGGGGCAGGTGCCTTGATGGCTGGGCGTGTCCTTAGTGGTCATTGACCTTGGCTGTTTGGGCTCCCTGAGTAAAGGGAGTGGTGCCGATTAGTCTGTATCTGTATCGGTTACCTGAGTACAGTTCTTTGGTTCTGGGGAAATGGGACATTAGAATGCAAACGAGCGGGGGTTTCGATCGCGTCTAGCTATCTGGGTTGCAAATACACACACAAGCTCTGAGTCTGTCTGAGTCCTGGGTTGGCCATAAATCCAATGATCCTTTGCAGGTGGCCATCTGAGATGGCTACAAACCCGGGACCCCAGAGCATTTACTAGTCCAATGAGGCACACATCGCCTCCCCTGAGGTGCTGTGTGCCACCACATGATTTTCCTCTCGATGAAAAGCAGACTGAATGTTACCTAATCAGGTTTAGACTCAGGCTCTTGGTTTATTTAAATAAAACAGGAAAATGAACAGTATGCCGTATAAAAGAGTGAATCAGCTTCCGCGATATATATATGGCGCTCACTTTCTCTCTTTACACAGACTTTCAAAGCGAAGCTCACGCCTCACACTGTGAAGGATCCTGCAGTTTCACATTGGCCTGGCTTCACTGCTGAGTCAGCGCAAGAGAAATACACAGAACTCTTCCCTGGTTCAAAAGCTTCAAACTGACTCTTGAGGGGAACACATTTCCCTCATAAATACAATCCAAGCCCCGATACAGTAACAAAAAGGCTGCATTTTCTTTGTGTTAAGTATGTATCCAATCCCCAATAGTGCCATGTGTTGCCAATCATGCAATGTGAAGCATCTGGCCAATTCCCTCTCTACTCTCAGACCCTACCATGTCGGGTTCATATTTATTGAGCAATCTGAAATATTCAGGTCCTCTTCTCCTTCTAATCCACTCTCCCTTGTTTTTTTCTCTTAACGCTGTAAGTAGAGAAATAAATACTGAGATTAGAAGTTGGAAAGTATAGAACCATAGAATCCCCACAGTGCAGAAGGAGGCCATCAAGTCTGCACCGACCTTTCGAATGAGCACTCTACCCACGTCCAGTCTCCCTATCTCCGTAACCTAACCTGCACACCCCTGGACACTAAGGGCAGTTTATCCTGGTCAATCCACTTAACCCTCACATCCTTCGACAGTGGGAGGAAACTGGAGCACTCAGAGGAAGCCCACGCAGACACAGGGAGAACGTGCAGGCTCCATACAGTCACCCGAGGCCGGAATTGGACCCGGGTCCCTGGCGCAGTGAGGCAGCAGTGCTAACCACTGTGCCGCCACACACTAAAGAGTATAAAAAAAGTGAAAGCAAAGTGGTCATTCTGCCTCTCGACACGTGTGCAAGAAAATGAACGTGCATCAGGCAGATCAGTCGCGTGATCCGTTTATTTGATGGGGTTATCTTTCCACAGTTCTGACTGAAGCAACAGAATAAAGTGTATTATCGACATTCATGTAAAGCGCAGAGCTATTGTCTGAAAATCCTAGCATGCAGCCTCAAGGTGCAACAAGATGAGAGGAATATGCTAACGTCACAATTTAATATTGTGAAATGCTACCTTGGCAGACCTACTCGAGGCACTAATCTTTTTCTTTATCTGCTGCCACACCCACTGAATATTTGAGACAGCAACAACTGTGGTATTTCCTGCTAAGCGGTTTGAATGTTTTTTTTCTGTGAGGAGGATGACCTCTGATGCCAAAGACAGCAAACCTCCCTGCCAGAACCTCTTTCATAAGCAGGCCTCAGAAAAAGGAGTTGATGGGCATCTTTCTTCAACCTCAGACCACTTTTGGTGCCAGACAGGTGAATCAGCCCCTTTGAGCAGAAGCTGCAGCCTTTAAGAGCACTGTCTGTGTGGTATTTCCTGTCCCCCTCATTCTTTCACCCCGGTGACAGCACATTCCCAGGTTAGGCCCAATACAGGCCAGGACCTCCTTATGGGTAGCCAGTGAGACTGCCTTAACGGAAATCTCAGGAGATTGCCCTGTCGCAATGTTGGTGAGAATTCTGTTTGCTGCGACTATGGTTACGCCCATTTTAGTGTTAGGACCAGAAAATGTTCTCCGCGGTGAAAGCAGAAAGAAAAATGTAGGAGGAACAAGTGGAGCGTCATCAGGGCAATGATTGTAGCAAATGGGAACAGACTAGGGGAGTGTGACAGGAGGAGAGATTGGAAGCTAGAGTTGAGATGACAGACTTCATAAGAACAATATGTTGGGGGGGGGGGGCGTAATCAGAGAACGCTGACACAGATTAAACATCAGTGGGTCAGGTTTTATTAGGGCATTGCAATTTCAAAGCCGATGGCAGAGAAAACAAATTATTATTATCATGTTTGGTTGGGAGTATAAATGAAAAACAACTGAGGGAGGAAAGCAGAAGTTTCCTGGGTATTTGGCTTCCACTTCTGTCTAAAGTGTAAAAGAATAAGCGAAAGCGAGAAAATAAACACATTGAAAGATTAGTTTTATCACAACTGGGATAGGTGGTGGCCCTCCTCAACCATTGCGCTGTTATCAGCAGAACAGGCATCCAGCTTACTCTCGTCTGTTTCTAGGTTGAAAAAAAGCTGATCGGGCCTGTTACCTCTGGGGCATACCGATTATCCACTATACTCCAGCTAAAACTCCTGCTGCCACACTTAAAACATTATCATATTTGAATGTTTTATGGCAACGCAAAAGCAAAACAATAAATTTGTACATTAGCGGTTTTACAACTGGCAGATTTGCACTATGGTAACGTCTAGGCCAGTGATATTTGACAGCATTAATATGTAGCGCAAACCAGAGCTAGCTTATTCTATCTTTGTTACATAGATGCTGATGGATCAGCATTATCAGCATTTAATATGAGTATTATCAGCATTTTTACTTTGGCGTAGACGTTCACAGTCGCAATGTTACCTTTTTGTTTCATTAATCTCATTGGTTTATTTCTTTGAATGATAAATTGGGGTCATTGGAAATTCAAAATGGTGGTACAACAACAAAATACCTGGACAGGATTCTCCATCCAGCGACATCGGAATCGTATAGCATGATCGGGCGGAGAATAACACGGCTGCCGAATATCGAGGCCGGCGGCAGGCGTCGCACAAAATGCCATGCTCCGGCGCCTCGACAGCGGTGTGAATGCGTTCTACGCTGCACGTACAGCAAATGCCATTGGCATGTCATTGACAGGCCCGCCCTCCTATTCTCTGGGCTTTCCACGATGCTCCGCCACCACCAGGAGGAATTAGCAATGGCGAGGTTCACTTGTGGTATTTAGGATCAGGAAACAGGCGCCATGACTGCTGAGGGAGCGAGCGGAGGTAGTTACTGTTCCCAAAGGTGCAATAATGGGCTCCCAATCCTGCCACTGGCAGGACTGGCTGGCCGACTGCCAGGGCTGGGGGGAGAAGGGGGGGGGGGGGGGTTACCAGGGGCTGGCCCGTAGGGTTGGTGTGTACCACAGGAACCGGGGTGCCCAGGCATGGATCGCCATTGCCGCAGCCTGCAAGACAACCATCTTGCTGCACCCCCACTGACAGCCCACCGTGGCCCTGGGTTGCACAGAGAAACACCGGCCATATGGGTATCCCCCTCCCCCCCCCCCCCTCCCCCCTCACCCACCCACAACTGGACACCACCCTGCTAGCAGGCATCGTGCGGCTCACCCAAGCTGGGCGCCGACAGTATCACCCACAGGGGGTGCTGGACAGGGCTGAAGAGCTTACCGCTGGCATGGGGAGCAGCAGCTACTAGTACCCTTGCCAGCAGTGCCAGATGTCGGGGCCAGGGGTGTGGTGAGGAGGGCAGACGGATGGGGAAATGGCCGGGGGTGGGCATGGAGATGGGAGAGGAGGGAGGGAGATATGTGGTGGACAGGGGTGAGACGGGAGTGGGTTCTGGGGGTCACAGGCTCACATCGCTGTCTGGTCCGCTTCATCGTTTAATGTGTTCTGGAGTTGTGGCTGAGACACCAGAAGGGCCCGCCAGGTGATCCTGCAAGACACAAGATATAACGCATGGTTGGATTGTGGGAGGGGGTGGTGGAGGGGAGGTGTGAAGGCGGTGGGGTCCTGGGATGGGAAATGGAGGGGTGGTGTGGAGATGGTGGGGTGCTGGGGTGGGAGATGGGGGGGTGGTGTGGAGATGGAGGGCTGGTGTAGGGATGCTGGGATGGGAAATGGAGGGGCGGTGTGCAGATGGTGGGGTGGGAGATGGAGGGGTGGTGTGGAGATGGAGATGTGGTGTGGAGATGGAGGGGCGGTGTGGAGATGCTGGGGTGGAAGATGGAGGGGTGGTGTGGAGATGGAGGGGTGGTGTGGAGATGGAGGGGTGGTGTGGAGATGGAGATGTGGTGTGGAGATGGAGGGGCGGTGTGGAGATGCTGGGGTGGGAGATGGAAGGGTGGTGTGGAGATGGTGGGATGGGAGATGGAGAGGTGGTGTGGAGATGGTGGGGTGCTGGGGTGGGAGATGGAGGGGTGGTGTGGAGATGGAGGGGTGGGAGATGGTGGGGTGGTGTGGAGATGGTGGGGTGGGAGATGGTGGGGCGGTGTGGAGATGGTGGGGTGGGTGATGGAGGGTTGGTGTGGAGATGGTGGGGTGGGAGATGGAGGGGTGGTGTGGAGATGGTGGGGTGGGAGATGGAGGGGTGGTGTGGAGATGGTGGGGTGGGAGATGGAGGGGTGGTGTGGAGATGGAGATGTGGTGTGGAGATGGAGGGGCGGTGTGGAGATGCTGGGGTGGGAGATGGAGGGGTGGTGTGGAGATGGAGGGGTGGTGTGGAGATGGAGATGTGGTGTGGAGATGGAGGGGCGGTGTGGAGATGCTGGGGTGGGAGATGGAAGGGTGGTGTGGAGATGGTGGGATGGGAGATGGAGAGGTGGTGTGGAGATGGTGGGGTGCTGGGGTGGGAGATGGAGGGGTGGTGTGGAGATGGAGGGGTGGGGTGGGAGATGGTGGGGCGGTGTGGAGATGGTGGGGTGGGTGATGGAGGGTTGGTGTGGAGATGGTGGGGTGGGAGATGGAGGGGTGGTGTGGAGATGGTGGGGTGGGAGATGGAGGGATGGTGTGGAGATGGAGGGGTGGTGTGGAGATGGAGGGGTGGTGTGGAGATCGAGGGGTGGTGTGGAGATGGAGGGGTGGTGTGGAGATGGAGGGGTGGTGTGGAAATGGAGGGGTGGTGTGGAGATGGTGGGGTGGGGTGGAAATGGAGGGGTGGAAGATGGAGGGGTGGTGTGGAGATGGAGGGGTGGTGTGGAGATGGTGGGGTGGGAGATGCAGGCGTGGTGTGGAGATGGAGGGGTGGGAGATGGAGGGATGGTGTGGAGATGGAGGGGTGGTGTGGAGATGGAGGGGTGGTGTGGAGATCGAGGGGTGGTGTGGAGGGGTGGTGTGGAGATGGAGGGGTGGTGTGGAAATGGAGGGGTGGGAGATGGAGAGGTGGTGTGGAGATGGAGGGGTGGTGTGGAGATGGTGGGGTGCTGGGGTGGGAGATGGAGGGGTGGTGTGGAGATGGTGGGGTGGGAGATGGAGAGGTGGTGTGGAGATGGTGGGGTGGGGTGGAGATGGTGGGCTGCTGGGGTGGAGATGGAGGGGTGGTGTGGAGATGGTGGGGTGGGAGATGGAGGGGTGGTGTGGAGATGGTGGGGTGGTGTGGAGATGGTGGGGTGGGAGATGGAGGGGTGGTGTGGAGATGGTGTGGTGGTGTGGAGATGGTGGGATGGGAGATGGAGGGGCGGTGTGGAGATGGTGGGGTGGGAGATGGAGGGGCGGTGTGGAGATGGTGGGGTGGGAGATGGAGAGGTGGTGTGGAGATGGAGAGGTGGTGTGGAGATGGTGGGGTGGTGTGGAGATGGTGGGGTGGTGTGGAGATGGTGGGATGGGAGATGGAGAGGTGGTGTGGAGATGGTGGTGTGCTGGGGTGGGAGATGGAGGGGTGGTGTGGAGATGGTGGGGTGGTGTGGAGATGGTGGGGTGGTGTGGAGATGGTGGGATGGGAGATGGAGAGGTGGTGTGGAGATGGTGGGGTGCTGGGGTGGGAGATGGAGGGGTGGTGTGGAGATGGTGGGATGGGAGATGGAGAGGTGGTGTGGAGATGGAGAGGTGGTGTGGAGATGGTGGGGTGGGAGATGGAGAGGTGGTGTGGAGATGGAGAGGTGGTGTGGAGATGGTGGGGTGCTGGGGTGGGAGATGGAGGTGGTGTGGAGATGGTGGGGTGGGAGATGGAGAGGTGGTGTGGAGATGGTGGGGTGGTGTGGAGATGGTGGGGTGGGAGATGGAGAGGTGGTGTGGAGATGGAGAGGTGGCGTGGAGATGGTGGGGTGCTGGGGTGGGAGATGGAGAGGTGGTGTGGAGATGGTGAGGTGCTGGGATGGGAGATGGAGGGGTGGTGTGGAGATGGTGGGGTGGGAGATGGAGGGGTGGTGTGGAGATGGTGGGGTGGGAGATGGAGGGGTGGGGTGGAGATGGTGGGGTGGGAGATGGAGAGGTGGTGTGGAGATGGTGGGGTGTTGGGGTGGGAGATGGAGGGGTGGTGTGGAGATGGTGGGGTGGGAGATGGAGGGGTGGGGTGGAGATGGTGGGGTGGGAGATGGAGAGGTGGTGTGGAGATGGTGGGGTGGGAGATGGAGGGGTGAGGTGGAGATGGTGGGGTGGGAGATGGAGGGGTGAGGTGGAGATGGTGGGGTGAGAGATGGAGAGGTGGTGTGGAGATGGTGGGGTGCTCGGGGGGGGGAGATAGAGAGGTGGTGTGGAGATGGTGGGGTGGGAGATGGAGAGGTGGTGTGGAGATGGTGAGCTGGTGTGGAGATGGTGGGGTGCTGGGGTGGGACATGGTGAGGTGGTGTGGAGATGGTGGGGTGGTGTGGAGATGGTGGGGTGGGAAATGGAGGGGCATTGTGGAGATGGTGGGGTGGGAGATGGAGAGGTGGTGTGGAGATGGTGGGGTGGGAGATGGAGAGGTGGTGTGGAGATGGTGGGGTGGGAGATGGAGGGGTGGTGTGGAGATGGAGAGGTGGTGTGGAGATGGTGGGGTGGGAGATGGTGAGGTGGTGTGGAGATGGTGGGGTGGGAGATGGAGGGGTGGGGTGGAGATGGAGAGGTGGTGTGGAGATGGTGGGGTGGGAGATGGTGAGGTGGTGTGGAGATGGAGAGGTGGTGTGGAGATGGTGGGGTGGGAGATGGTGAGGTGGTGTGGAGATGGTGGGGTGGGAGATGGAGGGGTGGGGTGGAGATGGTGGGGTGGGAGATGGAGAGGTGGTGTGGAGGTGGTGTGGAGATGGAGGGGCGGTGCCACGTGTGCCATAGGGACACTGCAACTCAGCGAGGGCTGACTTTATAATGCACAGTGTGAGGCGTTGGACATGGGCATCACAGCGGGTTTGCAGCTGAATTGCTCCAGGACCTGCGCTGCTTTGGGGTTGTCGAACATCACCGGTTCAGTCCTTCCGTCAGTACTTAGTCTCTGAACCGGAGAATCCGGCCCCTTGGATTTATACAGCACAGTTAACAGAATTTGCCACCAAACTTCACAAGGAGATATTAATACAAGGAGTATGATCTGACCGAAGAAGCACTCAGTGGGGAAGCGGGCATGATTTCCCAGATGCTTCTGATGGCCGATTTGGCGAGACCACAGCCGGTATCAAACATCATTAGTGCCAGAAATGATCTCCCATGGGCTTTGCGGTGGAAATGGCCATCCAGCCAGCTAATTCCCCTGGACCCCGCTCGGCAGCTCTCCACCCGCTAACAAGGGGGAGCAGCACATAAGCCGCTCCCTCAAGCGCACTCCAGACAGCACACAGCCATGCCACACCGGAGATCTGCTCCACGTTTCGGAGACACTAACCCAGGCGGCTGGATGCTGCTGAGTTCAGACAGGACACCCTGTTCCCCTGAGGGGGTCAGAGGACCAGCCACAGGGCTGCCAGTGCAGCCTGGGAGGCAGTGGCAGCGGCTATCAGTACAGGCAGCGTGACCAGGAGGGCCTCAGTCCAGTGCAGCCTGGGAGGCAGTGGCAGCAGCTATCAGTACGGGCAGCGTGACCAGGAGGACCTCAGTCCAATGCAGCCTGGGAGGCAGTGGCAGCAGCTATCAGTACGGGCAGCGTGACCAGGAGGGCCTCAGTCCAGTGCAGCCTGGGAGGCAGTGGCAGCAGCTATCAGTACAGGCAGCGTGACCAGGAGGGCCTCAGTCCAGTACAGCCTGGGAGGCAGTGGCAGCAGCTATCAGTACGGGCAGCGTGACCAGGAGGGCCTCAGTCCAGTGCAGCCTGGGAGGCAGTGGCAGCAGCTATCAGTACAGGCAGCGTGACCAGGAGGGCCTCAGTCCAGTACAGCCTGGGAGGCAGTGGCAGCAGCTATCAGTACGGGCAGCGTGACCAGGAGGGCCTCAGTCCAGTACAGCCTGGGAGGCAGTGGCAGCAGCTATCAGTACGGGCAGCGTGACCAGGAGGGCCTCAGTCCAGTACAGCCTGGGAGGCAGTGGCAGCAGCTATCAGTACAGGCAGCGTGACCAGGAGGGCCTCAGTCCAATGCAGCCTGGGAGGCAGTGGCAGCAGCTATCAGTACGGGCAGCGTGACCAGGAGGGCCTCAGTCCAGTGCAGCCTGGGAGGCAGAGGCAGCAGCTATCAGTACGGGCAGCGTGACCAGGAGGACCTCAGTCCAATGCAGCCTGGGAGGCAGTGGCAGCAGCTATCAGTACGGGCAGCGTGACCAGGAGGGCCTCAGTCCAATGCAGCCTGGGAGGCAGTGGCAGCAGCTATCAGTACGGGCAGTGTGACCAGGAGGACCTCAGTCCAGTGCAGGAAGAAGACCAACAACTTCCACTGGGCTGCATGGGTAATTGACACCGACCCCCTGGCATCAGTCCCATCTGCCACCACCCTGACCTTGCCCCCAACCCCCCCATGGTTCAAAGGGTGGCATCCCACACCACAACTCCCCCACCCACACCAGCATAACACTGTGTCTATGCCCCAGCACCACCATGGCACCCACCAGCACAACCCACCCATGCCCAGCAGCAGTGCCCATACATGTCGCCTGCCATAGACCTCCCCGAGTTGGGTGTGCGGCTCTCACTTAGACCCGCAGGAGAAGTTGGCAGATAACAGGTGGGAAAGGGCCCAGATGGGAGGTGGGGTGCCGGACATCAGAGTCCTCACCCACTATGAGGAACAGACGCTGGGGATCACAGGGTTGACCATGAGAGAGCTGGCCTGCTCCACAGATGTGAGGAACCACTGCCCCATCACCCAGCTGACCTGTCTCCAGTGAGATGTGCATGTCAATCAAAATGGTCCTTCCCTCTCACTGACCGCACATCCTTTCTATTGCAGGATCTCCATCAGATGGAGCTGGGCCATCCGGGGTGGCTCCCCCCTGCTCTTTCCCAAGGGCCGGTACAGACTCGCTGAGCCGAATGGCCGCCTTCTGCGCTGTACATTCTGTGATAACATCTTGGAGGAGTGCTCCGAGGATGCCACCATCGATCACGACTGTCATCCCCATCTTCCATCAGCACAGAGACACAACACCTCAGTGGGCAACATTAGTGGGCACAATCTGGTGAGCACCACACGGTTGCTGATGCATATCGGGTGGAGGCAGGAACCTCTAAGGGAAACAGTAGTCAGAGGTCTGCTGAATCCTAGGACTCAGCTGGGTCCCAGTCAGATGCTGAGCCCCTGGACAAGGTTATTCCGGAGCTAGGGTGGGGCCGTCAGGAGGGGATGTCAGTGATTCTCCAGCGAGTGCATAGCCTATTGGAAGTGTCCCAAAGGCTATGGGCACAGGAGATGGTGCCGGCAATGCGTGGCATCGAGGATAATACTGCTAGGGTGACGACTGCAGTGGAGAGCCTGGAGCACCATGTCCGCGCCATGAGTGCTGGTGTCCAAGGCGTGGCTCAGTCAGTGATGACCATTGCTGAGCGCCTCGACAGCATGTCCCAGTCGCTGGGGGCGTGTCCCACATGCCGGTGGACATTGCCGATGCACTGCGGAGCAAGTCACAGGCACAAGTGAGCATTCCGAGGCACTCCAGAGTGTGCCCCATTCGCTGGGGGGGCATCACTGAGGGTGTCGACATCATGGTGCGGACTATGGGGGTCCGCCAGGGTCGGCAAGGCAGGGTGACGTAGCGGCCTTCGGAGCTAACTCCAGCTGTCACTCTGTCCAATGGAGACCCCCAGGACCACATGGGCACCATCTGGAAGGAGGGAGCACTGATGGTTGACCAGGAGCCTCCCACCAGGGTGACAACCCACCAGGGAGGCGACGGCAGTCTCCAGTCCTCTCGAGACCCCCTCCTTTCCCCGGCATTTCTCAAGGTCAGCGGGCAGAACAGGGTGGCACAGCGTTGCCATGTCACTGGTAAGGTGACCCCAGACCATCATTAGTTAGAGACAGTTTGGGTTTCCTAAGTGCACAAATAAAACGTTCTACATCTGATACATGTGGAGCTTCTGTCACGTTTTTCCACATGGTGGGTCAACCCACACCCCCACTACCCATTGCCCACTGCTCCCCTGACCCCTGTGCCCCCCACCCCCAGTGGAGCCCCGATGCATACCACGTTCTGGTGATGGGTGTGCGTGCACTCTCAGTAGAAAGACAGGAGTCAGACTATGGCATAGATTGAGGAGCACCAGAGCTTAGCTCACAGTGGGTTATAATCACTCTCCTGACTTGTATATTGACCCGCCGAATGTGCCAACATAGGCCCATAGCCCAGGAGTGATGTTACACAGGCCCTGGAAGGGTGGAACAGGGTAGCGGGAGTCGGGGGGGTGGGAGGGGTTGGGAGGGGGGGGGGAGGATTGAATGGGTGGGAGGATGAAGGATGGGGTGGCCAATGGGCAGAGGGAATGATCGTGGAGGAGAAGGGGGAGGGAGGAAAAGGGGGGATAGGGAAGGGGGAGATGGGTGAATGGCGGAGAGGGTATACTGGGTGGAAGGCTGACTGGAGGGATGAGGGGTAGGGGGAGGGGGTGAGATGATGGTCAAATCCTCATCCTATGAGGGGCGGGTGAGGATAAGGGCCTCTCTGGCTTTCCGGGCATGGCCGACCCTTTCCACCACCGCCTGTTCTCCCTCCTGCTGCTCCCGTGGGTCGTCCCGAACTCGTCCACCATCCCCTCCTGGTCCGGCCCCTCCTCGTCCTGCTCAGATGAGGCCCCATTTCCTCCCTCCTCCACCTCCAGCACGTTGCCCTGCTGTTGTGCTCAGATGTGGAGGGCACAGCAGACCACCACAAAGTGGAGGACCCTCTGGGGAGTGTACTGCAGTGCACCACCTGAGCGGCCCAGGAGCCATACTTGCAGCAGTCCGCTGCACCGCTCAATAACAGCACGGGTGGCAACATGGGCCTTATTAGAATAGGTCTCCGCATTGATCTCTGGCCTCTGTACTGACGTCATCAGCCAGGACCTCAGCGGGTACCCCATATCACCCAATAGCCAACCCATCATTCTGGGGTGGTCCTCATAGATGCCGGGGTTCTCCGATACACACAATCTGGGGGATGGCGTGTAGGATCCGTGAGCGCTGAGCTGCTCACCCTCCCGACCCAGGGGCAACCCCTACCAATGGTGCCCAGCACGTTGACCAGGCCTCCCCCACCCACCCTCCTAACCACTGGGGCAGCAGGCTGCATGCCCAATTTCATAAATGGCTACTCACCTCCTCCAATCCCCTCAGCAACCATTGTGCTTGTCTCCTGTTTTTAAACAGGAGTGCTAAGCAGCGCCTGCATGACCTCCCATTTGGGAGTCGGCTAGATCATGGGAGGACATTCGAGAGTGCGTCCATCACATTAATGAGGTGAAGGTTGCCCTCAATTGGTGTGAATTAGTATTGGGATCCAGAACCTGCCAATGGGACTGGGCCAGTTGGATCGGAAACTGATCGGCGCCCAGCTGAGATCCCCATGCCGAACTCAACACGACCGTTAGATCACACCTAAGGTGAAAGGTAACCAAAAACATGGTCAAAGGGGTAAATTTTAGATAGTGTTTTAACGGCAGAGAGAAGTACAAGGATAGAATTCCAGAGCTTATAGGGTCTGGGCTGAAAAAGATTGGGCCTCATCTTCCAATTAGACACTTAACAGCCTTCTGGATTTAATATTGAGATCAAACACTTCAGACTATGAACTCTCCCCTCCATTTTTGCCCCTTTTTAATCCAATGTTTTTATGCCAAAGTCCTCCCTGCCCCACTTTTTCTTATGTTTTGCTTTCACAGTGCGCTGACTGGCCTCTGCCCTCCTATTAACACATTCTGCTATCTCACCTTTATGCTACTCCAGCACCTTCTTTAGTCTTTAACACTGCTATTAACACCCATCATGTCTTGAGCCCGTGACATATGGGCAACACGGTAGTATAGTGGTTAGCACAGTTGCTTCACAGAGCCAGGGTCCCAGGTTCGATTCCCGGCTTGGGTCGCTGTCTATGCGGAGTCTGCACGTTCTCCCCGTGTCTGCGTGGGTTTCCTCCGGGTGCTCCGGTTTCCTCCCACATGGCTCGAAAGACGTGCTTGTTAGGTGAACTGGACATTCTGAATTCTCCCTCTGTGTACCCGAATAGACGCCAGAATGTGGCGACTAGGGGCTTTTCACAGTAACTTCATTGCAGTGTTAACGTCAGCCCATTTGTGACAATAAAGAATATTTTTTTAAAATCATGGTCTCATCTATCAGAGCTCCCACCTATCCCAGACCTCCGATTTTGCTCCAATTACTCCACCAGCTCATTAACAATATAAATCTATCACGTTTCTCCCTCTCTGTAACTCTGAAGAGGGGTCATATGGACTCGAAACATTAACTCTGTTTCACTCTCCCCAGATGCTGCCAGATCTGCTGAGTTTTTCCAGCAGTTTCTGTTTTTCTTTCAGATTTCCAGCATCAGCAGTATTTAGCTTTAATGATTAAGATGATGTGCAAGACTTCAATAATTTGACAGTAACCGAGGTGCCAATGTGGATTTCTAATATGCATTAGTTTAAAGATATGCGCAGCAAAGATCAAATCGTTCCACAGTGCAATAAGGATCCAAAAGAGATAGGTAAGTTATTTTTTCAGATCTTACTCTCTATCATTGTGATGAAAGTCATACCCAAAATACCAACCCATGTTTGCCTTTTAGATGCTGATTCACCCTCTGTGTATTGACAACGTTTTATTCGTTTCATTTCAGATTTCCATAATTCCGTCTTTTTTCGTATTTCCAATATAATTTCATTGTTGTTTGCCCCTTCAGAATTTACATATCTGTGTGCATAGCAGGTGTCACATCAAGAGCTTTCAAATATTCATTGTTCATTCATCTCCTCTGCAGGTAAAAGTTTGCAGCGGGATCCTCCTGTTCGCCGGCAACGCACTCATGCCCGTGGGTTTTCCGAAGGCGTGGGGTGGCCACAATGGGAATGGAGAATCCCGCTGCCGGCAGGGGCGCACCGCGTCAGAAAGCGGGACTGGCGGGACGGAGAATCCCGCCCTTGACGTTTGTAAGTATACATTAAAAAAAAACAAGAAAATGACTAAATGAACATCGAGTCCTCCAGCTTTCTGACTGGTTTATGTTAAGCACATGATGGATTATATTATGGGCCAATCTATTCGCAGAATTGTAAGGAGACAAAGGAGTATGAAGATCTTAGGCCGGAATTCTCCAGCCGTTGGGATTCTCTTTTCCCGCTGGCAGTGGAACCCCGCAGCATGGGGTGGCTACAATGGGAAATCTCACTGATAACCGGTGGGAAAAGAGGATCCCGCCACCAGCTAATGGCGCGCCGCTGAGAAACACGCGACTTGACCTCTACGGAGATTTTTCTTTTGCTGCTAAGAATGTCTTGACTATCCAGCTCGCAGCCAGACTCAATTTGCATCCCTCTGAGGATCTTATTTCATATGACCCGTTTCTGCAGCTTGCTCACTTGTTTCTGCCCTGACTGTACAGCCATGCTCCGCACCGCCGCTGAAAGTCCCAGAGGTCCCTTATCACCACACAAGTACCTGTGAACAACGCTACAAAATATCTAGTCGTTTCAAAAAGGACAAGATCGATATTAATGACTCGGTGTTAGCTTGTAAATCAGAAGGTCATAAATTCAAGCCCCACAGTGAATACCTGAGGATATAACCTCAGGCTGGCAGCGGAGGACAGTGCTGGGGGAGCTCTGCGTTGTCCGAAGACATGTGTTCCAAGGTTTCCTCTGCCCTCTCAGATGGACAGTGGTTATTCTGCGGCATGTTCTCTTCAGTGGCCTGGCCAACAGCATCCCTCAACTGTGATCATTAAACAGCCGATCAGGCCATTTATCTCATTGCTCTTTGTGGAGATGTTATGTGCACATTTCTTATCGTAACTGAACTTCAAAAGTACTTCATTAGCTGTGAGATGCTGCAGGTCATTGTGGATTTGTTAAAGTCACTCTGTAAATAAAAGTAATTTCTTTCTCGCACAGAATGGCATCTACTTTTGATTTCCAGTTCCACGGCATATTAACTTTCAGGATGCCAGATAGGGCTTTTATATTTTTGATAATTGAGTGATTGACTAATTATATATTAACGTGGTTCACTATTACTCATTTCAAAAAAAATCTGTCATCTAAGATTATCCAAAGCTTGGGGATTACCTAACAATGAAAATTGTACAAAAGGTTTAATTAATTAATTATACCACAAAAACACAAATAAATCATCAAGGTCAAAGTGGTCACTTAAAACCAACAGCACGTGACCCATAAGCTTACTTATTTAACTGTCTACATGCACACTCAGACATGAAACAAAGTGTGCCAGTGATCCACCTCTGGTCATCACATTACAATGCATACAATTCTGTTCCCCAATCTGCTTGACCAAATTAGTTATGCAATTATACAAAAATACGTCATTTACAATTTTCTGCATCCTCCTGATAATGTGCATTACATTTTAGAATCGTTACATGTCTGTGTTGGATAAAATGATCAGTGAATCAGAAATAATGCAAGTTACAAACTAAGGACTTTTTGTTCTAATTGTGCTCTTATTAGGTTCCCCGGAAAAATGAAACATTTTAGATTTTAGGGGCAGTCACAGTGCTAAGGTATGAAAAGCTTTCTCACAATCCGTCCAGTAATGGCACAACTCATTCACCTTTTTTAGAATGTGTACTTAATTTCTCATCAAAAATCATTTGTAGCTCTTTTCAATCACTTCCACATACGCCGATAATTTAATCAAAAATTAGACCATTATGGTTAAGGGGTTATTGGGATAGGGTGGGGAAGCGGGCTTGGTTGGGGTGCTGTGTCTTCAGAGGGTCGGTGCAGACTTGATGGGCCGAATGCCCTCCTTTTGCACTGTAGAGATTGTATTCTAAGCTGAACATCAATCTGTGCAAATACTGCCTTCCAGCCTAAAGCTGAGAGGTGGATCCAGCTTTGGGGGATCACTTATCCACCCTCTGACATATACCCACAATTCTATCTGAGATCATTTAAGTTGATTTGATTTATTATTGTCACATGTATTAGTATACAGTGAAAAGTTTCTTGCATGCTACACAGACGACACATCAGAGATCAGAGCTGTAGATATAAAGCAATTTAGTACCCTTACAACACATTTGTACATCAATATGCTTCGTCATTAATTGTTTCAAACCAATTTCATTTTGTCTGATTGCCATTAATTTTTTTAAAGTTACATTCCTATATATAGTGACTTACCCTCCAAATAAATTAACTACAAAGGATACATTAATGAGGAACAGAGTCTATATTTATGACAAAATTGAAAGGCCCCAATCCAATTAGTTGTTTTTGTCGAACATTCTGTTTTCCACTCGCGCTCTTTGACTCTTCAGTCCAAACACTGTTGTTTATACCAGATGCCAAACTGTTCTTGTGTCAGGGACCCATCTTCCAAAGTTTAATCAACTTGGCTAAACAATACTTGACGACGGGGAACATTTGACTCCTTTCACTATCTTAAGGATCAGACCCATGCTTTGGAATCCACTGGCGATGACATTTTGTGATGATATGAGTGTCTTCCTTTTATTTTATTTCCTACTCTGGGGTCCAAAGTTGTGCTCTGGGATCCAAGTATGACCAACAATTGAAGGAACAGATGGCTGAAATGTTTCTAGTGTCTCATCTCAGTCTGGAGACAGCCTGGTGATGGTTTCACCAATGATTTCCCACTCCCTCCCTTTTGAGAAGTGCTTACTATCCACTTGGCATTCACTTTCCCGTGGCAAAGAGACTGAATCTGACACTTTATGGTAGTGGAGACATCCATGGTTCTCTAGTGTGTGCACACTAGACCCAAGTGAACTGATTGAAACTCCTTGGAAGGTTAATCACACCATCTACATTTCACCAGTGTGGGGCTCTGAGAGATGACCAGTGGCCTGGTATGTGCTACAATTCTGAGAGATGCAGGCTGGTGAACTTCATCTGTCACCGTTTTCTGAGCCCAGCACGGTGGATTCGGAATGGTCAAATGGCAGCTATCACACTCTGAAAGCACTGAAGCACCGCAGTCAAGTGGTCTAGAGGCTGCAATTTACACAGGCGTCCATTCTGTCCCCTAATACCTCCAGAGCTGCAGTATCTAGATCCATCAAGCGGAGGCGCTAACTGGTCCTTGGCCATTCCTTAGCTGGGAATGGCTACAGATTTCAATGAAGGTGCCATGTTGACGCTGTGACTATATGCATAAGGCTAGTTTGTGCATAATGTCATGCATGATCTCCGACCACTAGGTGGCAGTGTAAACTCATCACGTGCCCCTGTGATCTGGGGGTTGGGAGCAGGTCGTGCTGGAGGATAGATGTATTTTGCAGTAATTCCACAATGGTTAATTAGTTTTAGTTGTTTATTGTTTTATTTATCCCAGTTACCTTATCATGCAGTTGTTCTGCAATAAATTATTTCAACTTAATGTTCTGTAGTTCATCATTCAATTTGGCCAGTCTACAGAACATGACAGGCGCTTTAAAGAAACAGAAGCTTTTGGCCATGTTGCCAAAAAGGAGGGATGTAAATTTGAGTCATACTTGTGAGTTGCTGTCATCAGCTGAGAGTGACTGCGAAGCGTGACGGTGGGTGGTGTATCTCGAATAGTTTTCTTTTCAAGTGAGTACTCATTAGTTCTGGAAGTAACATCTCAAGCTCATGGTAGTCTTCTTCACAGCCTCTGGTGGGAAGATAACATTTCCCGCCCACCTCCCGAACATCTGGATCCCCTGTGCTCTGTGAACAATCCCAAATCGCATCCTCACTGTCTAATTCCCTTGTGTGTAAGTATCTGATCTGATGCCTGGGAGGGAGGAAGTAAGTATTACAAATGGTGAGTTGGGAAGATGGGCAGCAATGTGCAACTGCATAGAGAAAGTGTTTCAAACCTCATAATGTTCATCCTCGTCATCTTCTGCTTCTTCCTACACCCTTCCTCATCCCATGACTCCCCATTGCCATGGTGAATCTGCAAAAAGTAAAGTAGCAATGAAGAATGGTGAGCATTTCCCTCTTGGGATTAAGGAGGCGAGAAAGAGAGTGGAAGCTTATGTTCGCCGGGTGCTTCACAGATATAACAGGGCAACAATGTAATCCTCAGTCAGTAATCTGCAAGATGCTGCCAATCCTGTACTCTCCCACAGCAAGACCAGGTAGGTCACCATTAGTTCTATTGCCTTCACCTCAAAGAAGGTGTTGGGTTTAAAGGAAGGACGTTCCCTCTGCCTTTGTTGGGCAGTGAACACATATCGACAAATAGCGGTAAGGGAGGAGGTTGTCTAAACTATGATCAATGTCTCCTCTTGAGAACAAGATATTGGTGCAGAGGCACCAGAAAGAATGGGGGAAGTGAGAGGTCAGAATTTCCCGCAGCCTCATTCTTTCTCAATCTTTTTTTTTTATAAATTTAGATTACCCAATTATTTTTTCCAATTAAGGGGCAATTTAGCGTGGCCAATCCACCTACTCTGCACATTTTTGGGTTGTGGGGGCGAAACCCACGCAGACACGGGGAGAATGTGCAAACTCCACACGGACAGTGATCCAGAGCCGGGATCGAACCTGGGACCTCAGCGCCGTGAGGCGGCTGTGCTAACCTCTAGGCCACCGTGCTGCCCTATTCTTTCTCAATCTTACTCATTCTTTCATTTGTTCCCTTATGCATAACGCACATCACAGTGAAACACACTAGAATGTCTTAGTACACATTAACCCCATTAAAGGTCATGATGTGGAGATGCACATTTAACACCTTTAACACCCATTAAAGGTGTTATATAAATATAAGTTGATGAATAAAAATAAAAAATGCTGGGAATACCCAGCAGGCCTGACAGCTTCTGTGGAGAGAAAAACACATTTAATGCTTTAGGTCAAGGGCCTTTCCTCAGAAATGCAAGTAGTTGTTGTATTGTCATAAACACACTGCTTGAAAGTCTCAATTACTGCCTCTGATTCAACATTTCCTCTGCTCTTCATGGTGCCCACGTGTGGCAGCTGGCAGAGTACAATATACCATCTGCGCTTGCCATCTAATAACACACTGCTGTTCCCACCCCACAGCGGTAAGCACCCGTTTGGCCAATCACTCTGTGGGGATCAATGAGTTATAGGAGGACACGAAGGAAAACACAAAGCATGAGCGAGAAGGAGCACCGAGAATGGAAGAGCTAGCCAGAGAGCCAGTTCAAGGCCGCTTTCAGCACGGAGTCACGTTGCGTTGGCTGTTCGCCATCAACAGTTCCTGCCAGAGTGCAGGGAATTTTGCGCAGTTTGGCGACTCCATGAAAGAAGTCTGGCGGTTGTTGGGGGAAGAGCCGGGTGGCAGATAGGTCAGGTTGGGGGATGGGTTGGGTCGGGTTGGGGGCGAGTTGGGTCGGGTTAGAGGGGGAGGGGAGTTGGATCGGGTTGTGGGGAGTTGGGTTGGATGGGGAGGTTGGGTCGGGTTGGGGGAGTTGGATCGGATGGGGGGGGCTGGGTCAGGTTGGATGGGGGGGTTGGGTCGGGTTGGGTGGGAGTTGGGTCGGGTTGGGGGTGTTGAGTCGGGTTGGGGGGAGTTGGGTCGGGTTGGGGTGGAGTTGGGTCGGGTTGGGGGTGTTAGGTCGGGTTGGGGTGGAGTTGGGTCGGGTTGGGTTGGGTTGGGGGGAGTTGGATCGTGTTGGGGGGTTTGGGTCGGGTTGGGGGGGTTGGGTCGGGTTGGGGTGGAGTTGGGTCGGGTTGGGGGTGTTAGGTCGGGTTGGGGGGAGAGTTGGGTCGGGTTGGGGGGAGTTGGGTCGGGTTGGGGGGGGTTGGGTCGGATTGGGGGGAGGGAGTTGGGTCGGGTTGGGGGGGGAGTTGGGTCGGATTGGGGGGAGGGAGTTGGGTCGGGTTGGGGGGAGTTGGGTCGGGTTGGGGGGGAGTTGGGTCGGGTTGGCGGGGAGGGAGTTGGGTCAGGTTGCGGGAGGGTTGGGTCGGGTTGGGGGGGGAGTTGAGTCGGGTTGGGGGGGAGTTGGGTCGGATTGGGGGGAGGGAGTTGGGTTGGTTTGGGGGGAGTTGGGTTGGGTTGGGGGAGTTGGGTCGGATTGGGGGGAGGGAGTTGGATCGGGTTGCGGGAGGGTTGGGTCGGGTTGGGACGGGTTGGGGGGAGTTGGGTCGGGTTGGGACGGGTTGGGGGGGAGATGCGTCGGGTTCGGGGGGTTGGGTCGGGTTGGGACGTGTTGGGGGGAGATGCGCGGGTTGGGGGGGGTCGGGAAGGGTTGGGTCGGGTACGGACGGGTTGGGGGGAGATGCATCGGGTCGGGGCGTTGGGTCGGGTTGGGTCGGGTTGGGGTGGAGTTGGGTCGGGTTCGGGGCAGTTGGGTCGGGTTGGGGGAAGTTGGGTCGGGTTGGGGGGGAGTTGGGTCGGGTTGGGGGGAGGGAGTTGGGTTAGGTTGCGGGAGGGTTGGGTCGGGTTGGGGGGGGAGTTGAGTCGGGTTGGGGGGGAGTTGGGTCGGATTGGGGGGAGGGAGTTGGGTTGGTTTGGGGAGAGTTGGGTCGGGTTGGGGGGAGTTGGGTCGGGTTGGGGGGGGGTTGGGTCGGATTGGGGGGAGGGAGTTGGGTCGGGTTGGGGGGGAGTTGGGTCGGATTGGGGGGAGGGAGTTGGGTCGGGTTGGGGGGAGTTGGGTCGGGTTGGGGGGGGAGTTGGGTCGGGTTGGGGGGGAGTTGGGTCGGGTTGGGGGGAGGGAGTTGGGTTAGGTTGCGGGAGGGTTGGGTCGGGTTGGGGGGGGAGTTGAGTCGGGTTGGGGGGGAGTTGGGTCGGATTGGGGGGAGGGAGTTGGGTTGGTTTGGGGAGAGTTGGGTCGGGTTGGGGGGAGTTGGGTCGGGTTGGGGGGGGTTGGGTCGGATTGGGGGGAGGGAGTTGGGTCGGGTTGGGGGGGGAGTTGGGTCGGATTGGGGGGAGGGAGTTGGGTCGGGTTGGGGGGAGTTGGGTCGGGTTGGGGGGGGAGTTGGGTCGGGTTGGGGGGAGGGAGTTGGGTCAGGTTGCGGGAGGGTTGGGTCGGGTTGGGGGGGGAGTTGAGTCGGGTTGGGGGGGAGTTGGGTCGGATTGGGGGGAGGGAGTTGGGTTGGTTTGGGGGGAGTTGGGTTGGGTTGGGGGGAGTTGGGTCGGATTGGGGGGAGGGAGTTGGATCGGGTTGCGGGAGGGTTGGGTCGGGTTGGGACGGGTTGGGGGAAGTTGGGTCGGGTTGGGACGGGTTGGGGGGGAGATGCGTCGGGTTCGGGGGGTTGGGTCGGGTTGGGACGTGTTGGGGGGAGATGCGCGGGTTGGGGGGGTTGGGAAGGGTTGGGTCGGGTACGGACGGGTTGGGGGGAGATGCATCGGGTCGGGGCGTTGGGTCGGGTTGGGTCGGGTTGGGGTGGAGTTGGGTCGGGTTCGGGGCAGTTGGGTCGGGTTGGGGGAAGTTGGGTCGGGTTGGGGGGGAGTTGGGTCGGGTTGGGCGGGGTTGGGTCGGGTTGGGGGGAGTTGGGTCAGGTTGGGGGGGAGGGAGTTGGGTCGGGTTGCGGGAGGGCTGGGTCGGGTTTGGGGGGGTTGGGTTGGGTTGGGGGGTGTTGGATCGTGTTGGGGGGGTTTGGGTTGGGTTGGGGGGGTTGGGTCGGGTTGGGGGGAGTTGGGTCGGGTTGGGGGGGTTTGGGTCGGATTGGGGGGAGGGAGTTGGGTTGGGTTGGGGGGAGTTGGGTTAGGTTGGGGGAGTTGGGTCGGATTGGGGGGGAGGGAGTTGGATCGGGTTGTGGGAGGGTTGGGTCGGGTTGGGACGGGTTGGGGGGGAGTTGGGTCGGGTTTGGACGGGTTGGGGGGGTGAGATTCGTTGGGTTGGGGGGAGTTGGGTTGGGTTGGGGGGGATTTGGGTCGGGTTGGGGGGGTTTGGGTCGGGTTGGGGGGGTTGGGTCGGGTTGGGGGAGTTGGGTTGTGTTGGGGGGGAGTTGGGTCGGGTTGGGACAGGTTGGGGGGGAGTTGCGTCGGGTTGGGGGGGGTTGGGTTGGGTTGGGGGGAGATGGATCGTGTTGGGGGGGTTTGGGTCGGGTTGGGGGGGTTGGGTCGGGTTGGGGTGGAGTTGGGTCGGGTTGGGGGGGTTGGGTCGGGTTGGGGTGGAGTTGGGTCGGGTTGGGGGTGTTAGGTCAGGTTGGGGTGGAGTTGGGTCGGGTTGGGGGGAGTTGGGTCGGGTTGGGGGGAGTTGGGTCGGATTGGGGGGTTGGGTTGGGTTGGGGGGAGTTGGGTCGGGTTGGGGGGGGTTGGGTCGGGTTGGGGGTGTTAGGTCGGGTTGGGGTGGAGTTGGGTCGGGTTGGGGGGGTTGGGTTGGGTTGGGGGGAGTTGGATCGTGTTGGGGGGGTTTGGGTCGGGTTGGGGGGAGTTGGGTCGGGTTGGGGGGAGAGTTGGGTCAGGTTGGGGGGGAGTTGGGTCGGGTTGGGGGGGAGTTGGGTCGGATTGGGGGGAGGGAGTTGGGTCGGGTTGGGGGGAGTTGGGTCAGGTTGGGGGGGGAGTTGGGTCGGATTGGGGGGAGGGAGTTGGGTCGGGTTGCGGGAGGGTTGGGTCGGGTTGGGGGGAGTTGGGTTGGGTTGGGGGGAGTTGGGTTGGGTTGGGGGGGAGTTGGGTCGGATTGGGGGGAGGCAGTTGGATCGGGTTGCGGGAGGGTTGGGTCGGGTTGGGACGGGTTGGGGGGAGTTGGGTCGGGTTGGGATGTGTTGGGGGAGATGCGCGGGTTGGGGGGGTTGGGAAGGGTTGGGTCGGGTACGGACGGGTTGGGGGGGACATGCGTTGGGTTGGGTTGGTGGGGTTGGCTCGGGTTGGGGTGGAGTTGGGTCGGGTTGGGGGCAGTTGGGTCGGCTTGGGGGAAGTTGGGTCGGGTTGGGGGGGAGTTGGGTCGGGTTGGGGGGGTTGGGTCGGGTTGGGGGGAGTTGGGTCAGGTTGGGGGGAGGGAGTTGGGTCGGGTTGGGGGGGTGGGTCAGGTTGGGGGGAGGGAGTTGGGTCGGGTTGCGGGAGGGCTGGGTCGGGTTTGGGGGGGGTTGGGTTGGGTTGGGGCGAGTTGGATCGTGTTGGGGGGGTTTGGGTCGGGTTGGGGTGGTTGGGTCGGGTTGGGGGGAGTTGGGTCGGGTTGGGGGGGTTTGGGTCGGATTGGGGGGAGGGAGTTGGGTCGGGTTGCAGGAGGGTTGGGTCGGGTTGGGGGGGAGTTGGGTTGGGTTGGGGGGAGTTGGGTTAGGTTGGGGGAGTTGGGTCGGATTGGGGGGGGGAGGGAGTTTGGATCGGGTTGCGGGAGGGTTGGGTTGGGTTGGGACGGGTTGGGGGGGAGTTGGGTCGGGTTGGGACGGGTTGGGGGGGTGAGATGCGTCGGGTTGGGGGGAATTGGGTCGGGTTGGGGGGGAGTTGGGTCGGGTTGGGGGGGTTTGGGTCGGGTTGGGGGTGGTTGGGTCGGGTTGGGGGGAGTTGGGTTGGGTTGGGGGAGTTGGGTCGGGTTGGGTCGGGTTGGGACAGGTTGGGGGGAGTTGCGTTGGGTTGGGGGGGTTGGGTCGGATTAGGGAGGCGTTGGATCGGGTTGGGTTGGGGGGGTTGGGTCGGGTTGGGGGGAGTTGGGTCGGGTTGGGGGGAGTTGGGTCGGGTTGGGGGGGTTGGGTCGGGTTGGGGGGAGTTGGGTCGGGTTGGGATGGTTGGGTCGGGTTGGGGGGAGTTGGGTCAGTTTCGGATGGTTGGGTCGGGTTGGGGGGAGTTGGGTCGGGTTGGGGGGGTAGTTGGGTCGGGTTGGGGGAGAGTTGGGTCGGATTGGGGGGGGGTTGGGTCGGGTTGGGGGGGTTGGGTCGGGTTGGGGGGGAGAGTAGGGTCGGGTTGGGGGCGAGAGTTGGGTTGGGTTGGGGGGGAGTTGGGTCGGGTTGGGGGGGTTAGGTCGGGTTGGGGGGAGTTGGGTCGGGTTGGGGGGGTTGGGGTCGGGTTGGGGGGAGAGTTGGGTCGGGTTGGGGGCGAGAGTTGGGTTGGGTTGGGGGGGAGTTGGGTCGGGTTGGGGTGTTTGGGTCGGGTTGGGGGGGTTGGGTCGGGTTGGGGAGAGTTGGGTCGGGTTGGAGGGGAGTTGGGTCGATTTGGGGGGAGTTGGGTCAGTTTGGGATGGTGGGGTCGGGTTGGGTCGGGTTAGGACGGGTTGGGGGGAGTTGGGGCGTGTTGGGGGGAGTTGTGTCGGGTTGGGGGGGGAGTTTGGTCGGGTTGGGGGAGTTGGATCGGGTTGGGGGGAGTTGGGTCGGGTTGGGGGGTGTTGGGTCGTGTTGGGGGGGAGTTGGGTCGGGTTGGGAGGAGAGTTGGGTCGGGTTGGGGGGAGTTGGGTCGTGTTGGGGGGGTTGGGTCGGGTTGGGGGGAGTTGGGTCGGGTTGGGGGGAGTTGGGTCGGGTTGGGGGGAGTTGGGTCGGGTTGGGGGGGGAGTTGGGTCCGGTTGGGGGGAGTTGGGTCGTGTTGGGGGGGGTTGGGTCGGGTTGGGGGGAGTTGGGTCGGGTTGGGGGGAGTTGGGTCGGGTTGGGGGGAGTTGGGTCGGGTTGGGGGGAGGGAGTTGGGTTGGGTTGGGGGGGGTTGGGTCGGGTTGGGGGGAGTTGCGTCGGGTTGGGGGGAGGGAGTTGGGTTGGGTTGAGGGGGTTGGGTCGGGATGGGGGGAGTTGCGTCGGGTTGGGGTGTTGGGTCGGGTTGGGGGAAGTTGGGTTGGGTTGGGGGCAGTTGGGTCGGGTTGGGGGGGGTTGGGTCAGGTTGGGGGGAGTTGGGTCGGATTGGGGTGAGTTGGGTCGGATTGGGGGAGTTGGATCGGGTTGCGGGGGGAGTTGGGTCAGGTTGGGGGAGTTGGGTCGTGTTGGGGGGGTTGGGTCGAGTTGGGGGGTGTTGGGTCGTGTTGGGGGGGGGTTGGGTCGGGTTGGGGGGAGGGAGTTGGGTTGGGTTGGGGGGGTTGGGTCAGGTTGGGGGGAGTTGAGTCGGGTTGGGGGGAGGGAGTTGGGTTGGGGGGGTTGGGTCGGGTTGGGGGGGGGTTGCGTCGGGTTGGGGGGAGGGAGTTGGGTTGGGTTGGGGGGGGTTGGGTGGGTTGGGGGAGTTGCATCGGGTTGGGGGGTTGGGTCGTGTTGGGGGATGTTGGGTTGGGTTGGGGGCAGTTGTGTCGGGTTGGAGGGGGTTGGGTCGGGTTGGGGGGAGTTGGGTCGGATTGGGGGGAGTTGGGTCGGGTTGGGGGGGGAGTTGGGTCAGGTTGGGGGGAGTTGGGTCGTGTTGGGGGGGTTGGGTCGGGTTGGGGGGAGTTGGGTCGTGTTGGGGGGGTTGGGTCGGGTTGGGGGGAGGGAGTTGGGTTGGGTTGGGGGGGTTGGGTCGGGTTGGGGTGAGTTGGGTCGGGTTGGGGGGAGTTGGGTCGGGTTGGGGGGAGGAAGTTGGGTTGGGTTGGGGGGGTTGGGTCGGGTTGGGGGGGAGTTGCGTCGGGTTGGGGGGGAGTTGGGTCGGGTTGGGGGTGGAGTTGGGTCGGGTTTGTGGGGGTTGGGTCGTGTTGGGGTGGTTGGGTCAGGTTGGGGGGGTTGGGTCGGGTTGGGGGAAGTTGGGTTGGGTTGGGGACAGTTGGGTCGGGTTGGGGGAGTTGGGTCGGGTTGGGGGGAGTTGGGTCGGGTTGGGGGGAGTTGGGTCGGGTTGGGGGGAGTTGGGTCGGGTTGGTGGGGGTTGGGTCGTGTTGGGGGGGTTGGGTCGGGTTGGGGGGGTTGGGTCAGGTTGGGGGAAGTTGGGTTGGGTTGGGGGCAGTTGGGTCGGGTTGGGGGGAGTTGGGTCGGGTTGGGGGGAGTTGGGTCGGGTTGGGGGGAGTTGGGTCGGGTTGGGGGAGTTGGGTCGGTTGGGGGGAGGGAGTTGGGTCGGGTTGGGGGGGTTGGATCGGGTTGGGGGGAGTTGGGTTGGGTTTGGGGGGGAGTTGGGTCGGGTTGGGGGGAGGGAGTTGGGTCAGGTTGGGGGGAGGGAGTTGGGTCGGGTTGGGGGGGTTGGGTCAGGTTGGGGGGAGTTGGGTCGGGTTGGGGGGAGGGAGTTGGGTTGGGTTGGTGGGGGGTTGGGTCGGGTTGGGGGGAGGGAGTTGGGTCGGGTTGGGGGGAGAGTTGGGTTGGGTTGGGTCGGGTTGGGGGGGGTTGGGTCGGGTTGGGGGGTTGGGTCAGGTTGGGGGGAGGGAGTTGGGTCGGGTTGGGGGGGTTGGGTCGGGTTGGGGGGGGTTGGGTCGGGTTGGGGGGTTGGGTCAGGTTGGGGGGAGGGGGTTGGGTCGGGTTGGGGGCATTGGGTCGGGTTGGGGGGGGTTGGGTCGGGTTGGGGGGTTGGGTCAGGTTGGGGGGAGGGAGTTGGGTCGGGTTGGGGGGGTTGGGTCGGGTTGGGGGGGGTTGGGTCGGGTTGGGGGGTTGGGTCAGGTTGGGGGGAGGGGGTTGGGTCGGGTTGGGGGCATTGGGTCGGGTTGGGGGCGAGAGTCGAGTTGGGTTGGGGGCAGTTGGGTCGGGTTGGGGGGAGTTGGGTCGGGTTGGGGTGAGTTGGGTTGGGTTGGGGGGAGTTGGGTCGGGTTGGGGGGAGGGAGTTGGGTCGGGTTGGGGGAGGGAGTTGGGTCGGGTTGGGGGGAATAGGGTCGGGTTGGGGGAGGGTTGGGTAGGGTTGGGTCGGGTTGGGGGGAGTTGCGTCAGGTTGGGGCGTTGGGCGGGGTTGGGGAGGAGTTGGATCGGGTTGGGGGGAGTTGGGTCCTGTTGGGGGGGTTGGGTCGGGTTGGGGGGTGGAGTTGGGTTGTGTTGAGGGCGAGAGTTGGGTTGTGTTGGGGTGTGCATTGGGTCGGGTTGGGGGGGAGTTCGGTCAGGTCGGGGGGCTTTGGGTCGGGTTGGTGGGAGAGTTGGATCGGGTTCGGGGGGGGAGTTGGGTCAGGTTGGGGGGGGAGTTGTGTTGGGTTGGGAGGAGTTGGGTCAGGTTGGGGGGGGGTGGAGTTGGGTCAGGTTGGGGGTTTTGGGTCGGGTTGGGGGAGAGTTGGGTTGTGTTGGGGGTGGGAGTTGGGTCGGGCTGCGGGGGGTTTGGGTCGGGTTGGGGGAGCGTTGGATCGGGTTCAGGGGGAGAGTTGGGTCAGGTTGGGAGGGGTTGGGTCGGGTTGGGGGGGGGAGTTGTGTTGGGTTGGGGGGGAGTTTGGTCTGGTTCGGGGCGGAGAGTTGTGTTGGGTTGGGGGGGAGTTGGGTCAGGTTGGTAGGAGTTGGGTCAGGTTGGGGGGGGAGTTGGGTCAGGTTGGGGGTTTTGGGTTGGGTTGGGGGTAGAGTTGGATCGGGTTCAGGGCGGAGAGTTGTGTTGGGTTGGGGGGGAGTTGGGTCAGGTTGGTAGGAGTTGGGTCAGGTTGGGGGGGAGTTGGGTCAGGTTGGGGGTTTTGGGTTGGGTTGGGGGTAGAGTTGGATCGGGTTCGGGGCGGAGAGTTGTGTTGGGTTGGGGGGGAGTTGGGTCAGGTTGGGAGGAATTGGGTCAGGTTGGTAGGGGGGGAGTTGGGTCAGACCGGGGGTTTTGGGTTGGGTTGGGGGTAGAGTTGGATCGGGTTCGGGGCGGAGAGTTGTGTTGGGTTGGGGGGGAGTTGGGTCAGGTTGGGAGGAGTTGGGTCAGGTTGGGGGGCAGAGTTGGGTCGGGTTGGGGGTTTTGGGTCTGGTTGGGGGGAGAGTTGGGTTGTGTTGGGGGGAGTTGAGTCGGGTTGTGGGGGAGTTGGGTCGGGTTGGGGGGGAGTTGGGTTGGGTTGGGGGGAGTTGGGTCAGGCCGGGGGTTTTGGGTCGGGTTAGGGGGAGAGTTGGATCGGGTTCGGGGCGGAGAGTTGTGTTGGGTTGGGGGGGAGTTGGGTCTGGTTGGGAGGAGTTGGGTCAGGTTGGGGGAGGGAGTTGGGTCAGGTTGGGAGGAGTTGGGTCAGGTTGGGGGAGGGAGTTGGGTCAGGCCGGGGGTTTTGGGTCGGGTTGGTGGGAGAGTTGGATCGGGTTCGGGGGGGAGTTGGGTCAGGTTGGGGGGGGGAGTTGTGTTGGGTTGGGGGGAGTTGGGTCAGGTTGGGAGGAGTTGGGTCAGGTTGCGGGGGGAGTTGGGTCAGGCCGGGGGTTTTGGGTCGGGTTGGGGGGAGAGTTGGGTTGTGTTGGGGGTGGGAGTTGGGTCGGGCTGCGGGGGGAGCTGGGTCAGGTTGGAGAGGAGCTGGAACTGGTTTGGGGAGGAGTTGGGTTGAGTTGAGGAGCAATTGGCTTGGGGGTAATATCCGTTCATGGTACTGTAATCAGGTCTGCTGTGTGGGGTAGCCAGGTTGCGTCAATCTGGGATGGTGTTCAGGTGGTTGGACTGGTAGTCGGGCTGAGGGGGTTTACCCTGTCAGCTCAAATTAGGGAGTTAGTTGGGTCAGGTTGAGATGGGGGAAGGTCAGTGGTGTGGTCAGGTCATGTCAGGTCGTGTAGGAATTGGGTCGCCAGATCTTGTCAGCTGGACATTGGGGGGGATTGTTGTATGTTTATCGGATGAGGTTTGGGAGTAGTTGATTGTTTGGGGGGAGTGGTCTGGTCAGCAGGGTAGTTGAGGTGGGAGGGTAGTCAGCTCGTCAGGATGGTGGGGTAGTTGGGTCAAGTCGGAAGGAACGGCAGTCATTTAGGTGTCAGGGCAGGGATGTGGTCGGTGTTTGAGGGGTCAGTTGTGTGGTTTCCCAGATGGTAACTGGGTGACATTTCCTGGGTAATAACCCAAGTTAGTACAATGGACTGTCCAAAGTCTCCTACTCAAACTCGGAGACATTGGCAAAAAATCCCGGGATGGAAGATTTGATCCAATGGGTTAATGCACAGTTGTCACAATACTAAAATACAAAACTCTAATTACAATTAAAGCTTGTGTGTGCTGACCTCATGCAGGTGGGAGAACAACAAAGATAAATGAAGCTTCTGAGGTAGGGAGTGGAGAAAAAAAATCAGCCAAGTTTGCTTGTTCCTGATAGCTAACCAGTGACCCCTGGTGGAAAGTCTAAGTGTTAACTGGTGGCAGGAACAGGTTCAGTCAGCCAGGATGCTCTCCACCATCATCTTTACTCCTGGCCTGAACTCACATTAAGAATGTGCACTTCGATGAGTATAATAACTCATAGGAAAACTGTCGTGAACAAAGTAGAATTTATTTATATATTTACAATTACAGGCTTCGTACAGCATTTCACTCCCAATGCAGACCGTGCTGGGAGGATAGGTCTGATCAGGCCCTAGATCATAGATCATAGAACAGTACAGCACAGAACAGGCCCTTCGGCCCTCGATGTTGTGCCGAGCAATGATCACCCTACTCAAACCCACGTATCCACCCTATACCCGTAACCCAAACAACCCCCCCTTAACCTTACTTTTTAGGACACTACGGGCAATTCAGCATGGCCAATCCACCTAACCCGCACATCTTTGGACTGTGGGAGGAAACCGGAGCACCCGGAGGAAACCCACGCACACACGGGGAGGACGTGCAGACTCCGCACAGACAGTGACCCAGCCGGGAACTGAACCTGGGACCCTGGAGCTGTGAAGCATTTACGCTAACCACCATGCTACCGTGCTGCCCTGAGCTGCTTTTACCCCTGCCCTAATGTGCCCCAAGTCTTTGGCCTCCGCCCTCTACCTAGGAAGCTCGTATTCTATGGGTCCCACAGAGAGATTAATTATTGCTTCCCCATGGTCCTCATGGGGGTTATAATATTGAGGTGTTTGGGTTACTGGCACCCAGGAAACTAGACCCCATCACAAGTCAGTTCTTCAGGAAAGGAGGAGAAAAACGGCCGAGCAATAAATTAATGAAGTTATCCCTCCTATGCTGTAACTTTTTCCAACAATGAGCGCCTCACGATCCTCCGTTTACAACTTGCCAAGGACCAGCAGGCAATGGTCATGAGTACCTATGTCCCAATGCTTGATACCAATGATGAGTCAAAAGAAGCGTTCTACTCCACCCTGGATATTATATTCTCCAGTATTCCTAAGGAAGATTAAATCATCCTCCTTTCAACCTGCCAGGGTTGAAAAACACTCCCAACTCTGGAAAGAAACCATCGGAAAGGAAGGAGTTGGGAATTACAACTCCAGTGGGGTTCTCCTGCTCACTAAATGCGCAGAACACCAGCTTGTCATCCCTAACTAACTGTCCCGCCAAAAAGACAAGTTCAAGACTTTCCGGAGACATCCGCCATCAAAACACTGCCACATGATCGACTTTGTCATTGTCTGATCCTGACACCAAAAGGATGGCTTCATCACCAAGGCGATGACGGGTGCAGATGACTGCTGGACTGACTGCCAGCTCATCCATTCCTCTATGTCCATCAACCTCCTCCAGAAGCAGCAGAAGATGAAGAAGCAGCTCAGAAAAAAGATTAACGTTAAGCAAATCCAAGAGCCAAGCATGCTGGTGAACTTTCAACAATGTCTTCGCCAGAATCTCCAAAGTGTTCATTCTCATGCCGAATGGCCTACTCTGCTCCTATTTTCTGTTCTTTTTAAAAAAAATTTAGAGTGCCCAATTTTTTTTTTCCCAATTAAGAGGCACTTTAGCATGGCCAATCTACCAACCCTGCACCTCTTTGGATTGTGGGGTGAGACCCACACAGGCAATGTGAAAACTCCACATGGACAGTGAACAGGGGCCGGGATCGAACCCGAATTCTCGGCACCGTCAGGCAGCAGTGATTTGAAGGAAAATGTAACTGGTCTGATTAGTAAGTTTGCAGACGACATAAAGGTTGGTGGAATTGCGGATAGCGATGAGGACTGTCAGAGGATACAGCAGGATTTAGATCATTTGGAGACTTGGGCGGAGAGATGGCAGATGGAGTTTAATCCGAACAAATGTGAGGTAATGCATTTTGGATGAGCGTTAAGGTTCTATACAGCAGGTAGGGAATATACAGTGAATGGTAGAACCCTCAAGAGTATTGACAGTCAGAGAGATCTAGGTGTACAGGTCCACAGGTCACTGAAAGGGGCAACACAGGTGGAGAAGGTAGTCAAGAAGGCATACGGCATGCTTGCCTTCATTGGCCGGGGCATTGAGTATAACTAAGGTTCTATACAGCTGCAAGTCATGTTGCAGCTGTATGGAACCTTAGTTAGGCCACACTTGGAGTATAGTGTTCAATTCTGGTCGCCACACTACCAGAAGGATGTGGAGGATTTAGAGAGGGTTGCAGAAGAGATTTACCAGGATGTTGCCTGGTATGGAGGGCATTAGCTATGAGGAGCGGTTGAATAAACTCGGTTTGTTCTCACTGGAACGACGGAGGTTGAGGGGCGACCTGATAGAGGTCTAGAAAATTATGAGGGGCATAGACAGAGTGGATCGTCAGAGGCTTTTCCCCAGGGTAGAGGGGTCAATTACTAGGGGGCATAGGTTTAAGGTGCAAGGGGCAAGGTTTAGAGTAGATGTACGAGGCAAATATTTTACACAGAGGGTAGTGGGTGCCTGGAACTCGCTGCCGGAGGAGGTGGTGGAAGCAGGGACGATAGTGACATTTAAGGGGCATCCTGACAAATACATGAATAGGATGGGAATAGAGGGATACGGGCCTAGGAAGTGTAGAAGATTGTAGTTTAGTCGGGCAGCATGGTCGGCACGGGCTTGGAGGGCTGAAGGGCCTGTTCCTGTGCTGTACTTTTCTTTGTTCTTTGTTCTAACCACTGCACCTCTGCGCCACCCTCCTATTATCTGTTCTGCTCACTGTTCACAGCCGTCATCTCAAACTATGAAGAAAAAGAAACCATCGCTACAAGACTAGGAAACACCAAAACTGGTTCAGCAAGAACAACCACACCATCCAAGACCTCATCGACAAGAAGAGGAGAGCTCTCCATGCCTGGCAAAATGGCATAACCAGCAAGGCGGCATGGTAGTACAATGATTAGCACTGTTCCTTCACAGCGCCAGGGACCCGGGTTCGATTCCGGCTTGGGTCACCTTTTTGTGTGGAGTCTGCACGTTCTCCCTGGGTCTGCATGGGTTTACTCCGGGTGCTCTGGTTTCCTCTCACAAGTCCTGAAAGACGTGCTGTTAGGCGAATTGGACATTCTGAATTCCCACTCAATGTGTCCGTGGTGTGATAACTCGGGGATTTTTACAGTAACTTCATTGCATGTTCTGTGCTGTACTGTTCTATGTTCTATAATGTAAGCCTACTTGTAACACTAATAAAGATTATAATTATTATAAGGTAAAAGGGAGAGCTCATCAATCAGCAACGGTGGAGGTACAAAGAAAAACTGGGGAAATCAAAAACCAATGGTGGACTGAGAACGCTAATAGCTGCAACTACCCGCTGACAAGCACAACACCCCGGACTTCTTCAGTACTACTGAGGCAATATAAGGACCCAACACCTTAGGCCTCGAACCGGTGCAGAGTAAGGATGGAACCCTCTGGAGAGACAGAGAAATCACAAGCTTTCCATTGAGGGAACACTTCTAAGAGCTCCTAAACCGTGATACAATCATAGATGAGGACATGTTTGAGGAAATCCCCCAACTCCCAATCAAAGATGATCTTGGACTCCCACAAAGCGTGGACCAAGTCAAAGCCTCCATTAAACACCTGAAGAAAGGAAAAGCCGCTGGAGTGGACAGGATTCCAGTGGAGATTTTCAAACCTGAAGGAGCAAAGATCGTCCATCATCTCTATCAACTGTTCCTGATAAGCTGGGACAGAGAAGAAATTCCTGCCGACCTCAGGGATGCTGTCATCATTACCATAATCAAGAAAGAAAGAAAGAAAGAAAGTGGGAACTACCGAGGAATCTCCTTGCTCTCTATCACCAGGAAGACCATCGCCCGAATCCTCACGAGCCACCTTCTTCCAGTCTCTGAAGAAATCCATCCGGAAAGGCAGTGTGGCTTCCAACCAAACCATGGAACAACGGACATGATTTTTACCGCTCAGCAACTTCAAGAGAAATGCCAGGAGCCACGTCAACCACTCTACATGGCTTTCAACAATCTGAACAAAGCTTGTTACTCAATCAATCAGGAAGTGCTATGTAAAACCCTGTCAAAGGCTGGCTGTCCAGAGAGATTCATCAACATCCTCCAACTCTTCCACCACAAGATGTCAGTGACAGTCCTCATCGACAGAATTAAGACAGAAACTTTTGAGGTCAAGACTGGAGTCAAGCAGGGAAGTGTCGTCACCTCCACCCTTTACTCCATCTTCATCGTCACCATCCTTCCCCTTGTCAAGAACAAAATTTCCCAGTATAGTGAACATGGTCTACAGGATCGACGGAAAATCTTTCAACCTCAACCAGTTGAAATCCAAGAGGAAAATGATACTTACACCACTCGTGGAACTTAAATATGCGGATGACATCGCCATCTTCACTCTCTCAGAAGAGAATCTCCAAACCATGTTTGACAACTTCGCGGAAGCATACCAAATCCATCTCAGCCTCAACCTCAAGAAGACTCAAGTCTTTTATCAACTCTCCCCGGGGCAAGATCCAGTCTCTCTCCCTCTATCAAAATCAACGGAGGAACCCTACCAAATGTGGAACATTTCCCCAACCCGGGAACACCTTTGTCCAGCATGAATCTAACTATAGGTTTTACTGTTCCAGGCACAGAAACATGCAATTAAACAGACTTTAAACTATACCCTATTTCTAATGTTTACCAATACAAATATAAATCCCTTAATACTACCTTTTTTTCTAACAGTATACAAGTAGTGACCATTAGATGGGGATTCATTTGTGCTCTGATCAATAAGTGTATATATGGCCACAGGTTATAATGCTACCAAAGTGAATACAAGGAATGGACTTGGCATTGTTGCTTCCTACAAGACATAAAATCAAAAGTAAAATATTATATGAGATTGATGTTCAACAATTTGATAGTGATGAAGGTTTCTAACTTTTGAGAATTCTTGGATGAAATCTGCATGAAAGATGATTCATTAAATGACTCTGAGGCATGGTTAGAACGTTATAGATTTCAGAAACCAGACGATCATTCCATGCAAGTAGATAACATGGACTTTGACAGATTGTATAAAAGGTTGAGGAAAGTCAATCTGGGGAAGCTCTGGATTACTGTTAGCAGTTAAATTACTGGATTGTGTTAGGAGTCTCATGTGGACAAACCTCTGGTTCTAATTGATGTTTTATTCTCAAGAGAAGAAGACCCTCTTGAAGATATCTGCTGTCTAGGAAACAATTGTTTCCTCAGCCTTCATGGAACAATGAGACATTCCACAGTGACATAAAGAATCGAAGACTCAATGATGGCCAGTTTTCAAAGTAATCCCGTACCAGATGCAGGCATCAATACCATGGAACGATTAAAGAAAGGCAGAATGAAAGGATCTTCAGCAGATCTGGTTATGACAGTAGAAGACAAGATTTGAGCAATAATAAAAGATGAATGAGTCCCCGATATTCCCAAGGAACATATCAGTGCTTCAGGTGAGACTTGAAGTGCCATTATCTGGTGAACTGCCCAAAGCAAAGAGACAGGATTCTCAAAAGGAGACATGACAAAAATAAATCTGAGGAGGAGGATGAAGATTTTTTTTAACAATTCCAATTAAGGGGCAATTTAGCATGGCCAATCCACCTATCCTGCACATCTTTGGGTTGTGGGGGTGAGACCCATGCAGACATGGGGAGAATGTGCAAACTCCTCACGGACAGTGAACCATGGCCAGGACCAAACCCGGGTCCTCAGCAGCGTGAGGCAGCAGTGCTAACCACTGCACCACCATGCCACCCCTTGGAGACTGATGATTATAATGAATCCAAACAAATCATGTTGGACAGAAGGAGCCTTAGTCCTGTGATGAATGTGTTAATTGTGAACTCCTTTAACTTTGTACTTCAGCAGTATGTGGTTCAAATCTTTCTTCGATTGGTGCAAGGTTAGGATTGGCTATAACAATGTATTGACGTCACTAAGGAGAGTTGTAATTGCCGTGTCGCGTCTTTTCGTCCGACGTCACTTCGTCCAACGACACTTCGTCCACGTCTTTTGGTCCAACGTCTTTTTGTCCGCCCGTCTTTTGGTCCAACGTCACTTCGTCCAATTATCCAATTACAAATTAACTCCGTATAAAACCATTTAATTGATAAAATGCAAGTACAATACAGCAAGTGAATTTAGTTGCTAAAATGCAAGTAATTGATAAAATGCAAGTAAAATGCAAGTTGAAAAATGCAGTTTAAAAATCTAAAAATGCAGTTAAAAAATATAAAAGTTTACTAATTACTTCAAATTCCCGAAATTACTTAAAATTGATGTAAATTGTAAGCAACATTCCTCAAGAAATCAATTTTTGTTGTAGAATCATATTCAACGACCAATCTTTTGAGGCGTTCAGTTATTTTCTTATATCGCGTACATGAAGTCGACTGATCTCCCCGAAGAATTTGAGCCTTTTTGCCTATTATGAACCCTTCCTCTTCCTTCAGAGTTTTGATTAACCTCCAGATATTCAAATGAGCTCCACCCACCGAACGCTTTATGGCAGAATGAAACCCCTCAGCAGCATTATTTGTTCTCGGTAGATCTTGTAGAACACGCTGATTAACATTCCATACAGCTGTCGGGAATGTAGGTGTTTCACTCCTTCGTCTGGCACCACGTCCTCTCACAATGCCTATGTAAGTCAAGTCGAAGTAAACGATGAATTCAGCAGGTATTTCTTCATCGTCTATCAAATCTTCATAAGCCTCTTCGACATCTTCAAAGGGGAGGAAAGCTAATGCTGAAAAACATCGAATTTTAAGACAGAATTCAGAGTCTGTATTGTATTTTTCTTTGAGGCCTAAATCGGTAATTTTTCGAAACACAGATTGGCTCAAATGAAACAAACATGCCACGACAGATGAATTAAGGAATGATGAATTAATTGCCTTGTGAACTGCAACTTCGAAATCTGCCATGATATCAATCGGATCTGCATTAGGTTGCATAATTTTCAATTGGTCAAAGAATAATTCGTATGTCTGCTTTCTTTTATTCGGCAGTAATGCAAAGACCCGTGGAAAACGGCTTCCTTTAACTTGTAAATGAATGCAGAACAGTTGAAACCACTGTTGTGGCACAATCTTGAATGTCCCATCGCATGCCCAATGACGATATGATGCTAAATCCTGAAGAGCACTTTCTGATGCGAATACTAGTAAGCGCTGTTGATCCTCGGCGCCCGAATCGTATCTCAGAAACTGTTCGCCATTGTCAAGTCTACAATATTTATCAGGTATTTCAAAACCGTGTCTAGCCGCTGGATTAGCGGGAAATCCAGAATTTTTTTGTCGGCACCTTTGAATAGTTCTTGAGACGACGGGCAACCTAGGGAGTTGAGAGCAGGTATTTTCTGATAGCTGCGTAAACTTGGCCGCTAGTATGCTACGCGAACTTGCTGCTATGTTTTCCACCGCTTCAAGCTTCAATTCTGCAACTGCTTTTCTCGCATTTAACGAATCAACATCAGCTGGATGAAGGTGCTCATTAGAGAAATAAATAATTTTCGGCTCATTGTTTTCCGTTACCGTGTGAATCCGCACTGAACATAGCCTTCTTTTCTCACATCTCCAGTATTCTTTTCCTAGGTTTGGACTGCTCGAATGAAAATCGTAGATATAGTTATTTCCATCAGCTACTTTCCTTTTACTCTTCGTTGACACAATGAACTTTGCCATTTCGGGATGGGCGAATTAAGAAAGAGAACGATAATATCTATCCTTTAACGACGCTCGTTAAAGGAAAGAGAACGATAATAACTATCCTTTAACGAGGCTCGTTAAAGGAAAGAGACCGATAATAAAAACCTTTATTGCATAAAAAGTTAATGTGGGGAGTGGAGTAGAGTGCTACAAGTTACAAAAAGTCAAGTTACAAAAAGTCTTAGACAAAAAAAATTATTAGTAAACTTTTTGATTTTTTAACTGCATTTTTAGATTTTTAAACTGCATTTTTCAACTTGCATTTTACTTGCATTTTATCAATTACTTGCATTTTAGCAACTAAATTCACTTGCTGTATTGTACTTGCATTTTATCAATTGAATGGTTTTATACGGAGTTAATTTGTAATTGGATAATTGGACGAAGTGACCTTGGACCAAAAGACGGGCGGACAAAAAGACGTTGGACCAAAAGACGTGGACGAAGTGTCGTTGGACGAAATGACGTCGGACGAAAAGACATAGCACCGTAATTGCACGTAAAAAGCTGAAGTAAGCTACTTTATAAGTATTGACATAGTCTCTGGTGAGATACCTTTGCTAAAGAGTAAACTTATGAAAAAGACAAACAAACTTGGCATTGAGTATGATGAGGCGATTAGTTATGGAAATTCAATAGATTTGCAATTACCCATTGAGGACATTATTTTATCCCCTTAATAAAACTTGATGTTTCTCATCCACATATTAGGCAAATATTAATAAAACCTGGTAATACAAAATCAGAGTGGAAACAGAATAATTCTCATAAAATTACATAGACATCTTGCTCCTAGGGCGACATGGTGGCCCAGTAGTTAGCACTGCTGCCTCACGGCGCTGAGGACCCGTGATCGATCCCGTCCCCGGGTCACTGTCCGTGTGGAGTTTGTACTTTCTTCCCGCGTTTGCATGGTCTCACCCCCACAACCCAAAGATGTGTAGGGTAGATGGATTGGCCACACTAAAATTCCCCTCAATTGAAAAAAGAAAAACTCCTGCTAAATCACGAGTGCCAGGAATGCCCGAGAAACAGTTAATAGATGCTTTAGGTATGGCTTGAAGCATCCTTATCTGGTAAACTGCCCGTGTGTAGTTGATGAAGAGCTTGTAAACCTGACGGATGGGGAGAGTGAGTAATGTTAATCTGTAAAAGGTACCAGAGGACACAATCACATCCAAACCTTTCACTGGCTTGTGTCTTTAATGAGCGAGTTGCCATGGATCTAAGAGCTTCAGACAAATGCTTGTCTAATATTTTCATTCTATATTTTAGAAACCTGATTTAGACTGTCTACTATAATACTTGCGAAGGACAGAGTTGCTATTATAGACCAGACCATGGAGACATGGATAGGGACTGGACTTGAGACACCAGCAAAGTTTCTGGCTGATAATGCAAGGGGAATTTGTCAATGACAAGCTCAGAGATATGTGTGAAAACATGACCATTCTGGTTATGAATACCGCAGTTGAAAGTCCTTTCAGTAACGGGCTCTGTGAGAGGAATCATGTAGCAATGAATGAAATGCTGCATAAAATTCTAGCTGATCAACCAGACTGCAAGTTGACAATGACCCTGTCATCGGCAGTTCACACAAAGAATTCACTCCAGATGGTTAGTGGATATATTTCCTCACAATTATGGGCAAAGTCCCAAATTGCCTTCTGCTCTGTACGATAGTTGTGCGCTAGAAGGGACGACAATTAGTTCCATTCTTTCTACACATTTGAATGATTTACTTTCAGGGAGACAGGCTTTCATCAAGGCTGAAATCTCAAAGAATATTCGGAGAGCACTGCAATATATTTTAAGACCATCTGAGAGACTGTAATTCAGGCGAAATGGAGGGGAATGGGAAGACCCTGATGGGGCAATCGGTCGTGATGATTATCAAACCTGGCAATCAAACTCTTTAAGGTTCATTCCTCATGATTTATCAGAATTAATTACAAAATCTCAGACTCTGAGCAGCTGATAGAAGTAACGAGGCACCTTGTACTTAAAATCTTTGTGCGTTTTGTGATAAGGGGCCTGAGGACCAGAATGCGGTAGATCAAGGGATGGATTGTGGTGAGGTGAGTGATCATGCACAGTATCAGCTCCATAGGTCAGTTCCCCAGAGTCAGCACGCAGGTGACACATTCCAGAGGAGTCTAATAAATGGAGATGCACCAATTGTGGGAAACGCCGGTTAAATATTGGTTGAATGTTCAGAATGATGTCCAACAGGTCCATAGACTGTCAGAATGGTATGGTAGAATGGAGAGTAAGGGATGGCATGGAGGCGCAGTAGTTAGCACTGCTGCCTCATGGCACTGAGGACCCAGGTTCGATCCCAGCCCCGGGTCAATGTCCGTGTGGAGTTTGCACATTCTCCCCGTGTCTGCTTGGGTCTCACCCCTACAAATACAAAGATTTGCAAGGTAGGTGGATTGGCCACGTTAAATTGCCCCTTAATTGGAAAACAAGGAAATAATGAAGAGTATGAAAGCACAGTGCGAGTATTGATAGTGTGTTTGGAAGGGACTGCCATGTTGGAAAAGGATCATGCACTGGAGAAAAGGCCTTCAACAGTGGGGGCCTCACGGTAGCATGGTGGTTAGCATCAATGCTTCACAGCTCCAGGGTCCCAGGTTCGATTCCCGGCTGGGTCACTGTCTGTGTGGAGTCTGCACGTCCTCCCCGTGTGTGCGTGGGTTTCCTCCGGGTGCTCCGGTTTCCTCCCACAGTCCAAAGATGTGCGGGTTAGGTGGATTGGCCATGCTAAATTGCCCGTAGTGTAAGGTTAATGGGGGGGATTGTTGGGTTACGGGTATACGGGTTACGTGGGTTTAAGTAGGGTGATCATTGCTCGGCACAACATCGAGGGCCGAAGGGCCTGTTCTGTGCTGTACTGTTCTATAATCTAAAGTGCAAGGGGGAGAACCCATAATCCCGGCAGAAATAAAGGGGAAGTAGAAGCCATAGCTTGAATAGATTAGATAATGAAATAAAAGCCACAGAACAGTCCTGTAACAGTATTAGAAGTGGAAATCCGGGGAGGGGGGGGGGGCCATGTGGCACAATGGTTAGCATTGCTGCTTACGGCGCTGAGGACCCGGGTTCGAATCCTGGCCCTGGGTCACTGTCCGTGTGGCGTTTGCACATTGTCCCCGTGTCTGCGTGGGTTTCACCCCACAACTCAAAGATGTGCAGGGTAGGTGGATTGGCCATGCTAAATTGCCCCTTAATTGGAAATTAAATACTCTAAATTTTTTAAACAAAAAAAAGAAGAGGAAATCCATATGATTGTGAAGTTTTCATGCCTGCCAATAAACTCAAGGATAAGTTAACAAGAGAGACAAAAACAAAGGGGGTTAGATAATTAGAAAGTTTAAAGTTTATTCTGAGGTAGCAAACAAGTGTCGACCAGCCTTCTTACATAGATGGAATTGTAGTGAAAAAGTTCTTCTCGAGGACTTACAAGGTTAAGATGGGACTAGTTGTTTGGGGCTTTGAAAAGTGGCTTTGTGACACAGAATGGATTCTCCCACAGATGGTAAAGTAACCTTAAAAATCCTTTTAGCTCTCTTGGCCACATATTCATCCTGGGTAGGTTTATCATACGAAAAGCCACATTTCTGCGGGGCAATACATTTCAAAGAGAAATGTTTTTGAAACTGCCCAATGGTGTAGATGCCGAAGGAAAACTATGGAAATTAAGCAAATATGTCGGTGACCTGAATGGTTGTGCTAAATTAAAAGCAGATCTCACAATGTTTTACTGGCATCATAAAGAAATGTTTTCAGGCATCTTTATGGTGCATTCAGTGATTTCTTTTGGTGGGACTTTAGAATTTGAAAAATAATCATAAATAAAATTAGAACAGAATTAAAAATTGAGGGCGAAATTCTCCCAAAACGGGAAAAATCGTCAAACCGCCGTAAAACCCGGGCGGGTTTTACGGCATCGCGCCCCTTCCCGACGGGGGACCGATTCTGGTCCCCCGTCGGGGCTAGCAGCCCGACGTCGGAGGCTCCGACAAGTCGGGCTTAACGAAAATCGTTAAACCCGCTTGTCGGACTTAGCGCCGGCTGACGCGTCATATGACGTCAGCCGCGCATGCGCAGGTGGGAAGACGCCACCCGCGCATGCGCGGGTGACGTCACCGCTTTTTTTGCGCGAAACCCGCGCATGCGCGGTCCGGGTTGCCCCTCAGCCGCCCCGCGTATTGATACTGCGGGGCGGCGGAAGGACAAATAGTGCGCGGGCATCGGGCCCGCTGCCCGCGATCGGTGGGCACCGATCGCGGGCCCATGGCACCCTTGGCACGGCCGTGGTACTGCCGTGCCAATCGGTGCCATGGTTATTTTTTTCCAGGTAGTCACGACGTTTTTACGAACGGCAGGACCAGGTGTGTTTGCCGTTCGTAAAAAGGTCGTAAAGGGCTGGGACTTCGGCCCTTCTAACAGCTGTGAATCGCTGCCGGCCGTAAAAAAACGGCGGCAGCGATTCGTGTCGGGATTTCGGCGGGGGGGTGGGAGAATAGCGGGAGGGCGTCAAAAAAGTCGGGAAGGCCCTCCCGCTATTCTCCCACCCGTCGTGGGGGGCGGAGAATTTCGCCCTGAGAGTCAGAAAAATAGGACTTTTAAATATATCAGTGTACATATAAAGCAAAATTCATCTGGAATAACTTCAAATCAACAATCCTATTAGAGCCTGTGGGCCGAATATTCACGGACCTTTAAAAATGCCTGGAACTGGATCCAGAATTCCTGCCCACATTTCCAATAGATCCAATTTCCAACACTAGGAGAATGGGGTGGAGCATGACTCATATATGAGGGAAACCCAAACTCAGTAGGGCCTAGTACTGAGTTCAAACAGACCTTATTTTCACAGTGTGGGAGTTACAAATTTATTGAGGCAACATAAAGGCTCATGAAGAATGAACAAGGCCTGAAAAATTGTCAAGCTGTGAAGTTATTTAAATCCCAGCCTTGAAAAAAAATAGCCTGCCTGTGTCAGTGAGAGTTGAAAAAAATGTAGTCGAGCAGCTACAATAACTGTTTGTTTGTTTTACCCCAATGTCTATCATTATATCAATATTAATATTTGTCAGGCAGCAGAGTGGCGCAGTGGTTAGCATTGCTGCCTCATGGCGCCGAGGACCTGGGTTCAATCCCGGCCTCGTGTCACTGTATGGAGTTTGCATATTCTCCCCATGTCTGCAAGGGTTTCACCCCTACAACCCAAAAAGATATGCAGTTATTGTAAACAGTTATTGAAGCTGCTCGACTACATTTTAAATTTCCCCTTAATTGGAAAAAAAAGATTTGGGTACTCTAAATTTATAAAACAAAACAATATATAAATGCTTGACATTCCGCCTCAATTTCCGGAGGCGACTATGGAGTGCGTGGTCACACATTTGGTGGCTCCTGCTCGTGATGGACTTTCTGGACCTTTTCCCCAGCTAACAGTGGAGCTGAGTGATGGTATAAGGTGCAGGAGAGGTGGAAGAAGAGAGAATCGCAACGGTTTATGGATTCATGGACCAGAAGTGGTTGAAAAAGGAGGGTACAATTGTCGAAAGTTGGTGTGGAGCCTGTGACACAGGGGAAGATGGCGAAGGGTCAGGGTCCGGACTTGCCAGCCCTGAGCAGTTAGTGACCTTTCTCTGTGAGATGTTTTCCCAGCAGAAGGAGAACTTGGAGGACTTGGCCAGGGTGGTGGATCTTATAAAGGCAGTGATCGACCGCATGGAAATGAGGTTGGAGGCCCAGTCCAGTATGGTGGAGGAGGTGGTGGGAGAGCACGAGGAGCAGCTCGTCTCAATGGCTGCGGAGATGGGGTTGATGAGAGATCAACAGAAGAGGCTGCAGGATAAAGTGGAGAACCTGGAGAATAGACCGCGCAGGCAGAATTTGAGGATCGTGGGCCTGCTGGAGGGCAGTGAGGGAGCAGATGCCGGTGCATATGTGGCACGAATGTTCGAGAAGCTGCTGGGTGAAGGAGCATTTGCTCGGCACTTGGACGTGGACCGAGCGCACAGGGCACTTATGAGGAAGTCGCAGAGAAACGAACCGCCGAGGGCGATGGTGGTGTGATTGCACCGATTGCTGGATAAGGAACAGATTCTGAGGTGGGTCAGGCAGACAAGGTGCTGTACATGGGAAGGCAGCAAGCTGTGTGTCTCCCAGGACCTGGGTGCGGAGCTGGCCAAAAGGAGGGCGAGTTTCAACAAGGTTAAGTCAGCCCTCTTTAAGAAGGGGATGAAGTTCGGCATGCTGTATCCAGCACGTCTGTGGGTAACCTACGATGGCCAGGAACTCTACTTTGGATCGCCAGAGGAGGCAATGGAATTTATTAGAGACAATAGACTGGCAGGAGAATGAGGACATTGAACTCTGGAGGGAGTGTTTATATCTTGTATTTTGGTTTTCTTCTGTTTTGTATGGACCACTTTTTCACTATGTTTCAGCAGATACAAAAGGGGAGGGTTATGGAGGAAGGGCGGTGGGGGTGGTGGTTGAGGAGGGATTAGTTTGTAGGGAGGGGGACTGGGGAACTGTTTGTGTACGCCATGTTGGCTGGCTGTGGTTGTTGGTTGGGTGGGTGTTACTTACTTTGTTGCTTTTCCTCTTGAAATTGTTGTTAAAAATTCATAAATGCCTTAATAAAATGTTTTTAAAAAATTAATACAAGTCTCTTTTCCTTTAATAAGGGGTTGAGAACTTGACAGGCTTTTAAAGTTTTGAATGGGTTTTTGAAGGGAAGTGACTTTTTTTTATATAGTTAAGGCTGTAATTGTTTTCAAAATTTAGAGTACCCAATTAATTTTTTCCAATTAAGGGGCAATTTAGCGTGGCCAATCCACCTCCCTGCACATCTTTGGGTCATGGGGGCGAAACCCACACAAACACGGGGAGAATGTGCAAACTCCCCACCGTCAGTGACCCAGAGCCAGGATCAAACCTGGGACCTCGGCATGAATTGGCATGAAGAATATAAGGGCAAAGGGTATTGGGAAGCACAGTGGTTTGCACAGTTGCTTCACAACTCCAGGGTCCCAGGTTCGATTCCTGGCTTGTGTTATTGTCTGTGCGGAGTCTGCACAATCTCCCCGTGTGTGCATGGGTTTCCTCCAGGTGCTCCTGTTACCTCCCACAGTCCAAAGATGCGCAGGTCAGGTGGATTGGCCATGATAAATTGCCCTTATTGTCAAAAGAAGGTTAGGTCGGGTTACTGGGTTACGGGGATAGGGTGGAGGCATGGGCTTAAGTAGGGTGCTCTTTCCAAGGGCGGTGCAGACTCGATGCGCCAAATGGCCTACTTCTGCACTGTAAATTCTATGATTCTATGGGTTGGCAATAAGTTGACATGGGGACTATATGGACCATGGGAGTGGGCATAGGGACATGAGTTGGCATGATTTGGCATTAAGTTACCATGGGGACTAAGGGAAATTTTTCAGGTGAGGGATAGGGCAGGGAAGTTGGTGGTGGCTCCGGATCTGATTAACAAGGTCTTTGAGGAATTCTGTGAGAGGTTGTACAGGTCAGAGCCACCTGGGGGAGATCGAGAGAATTTCTAGATGGGTTGGAATACCCGAGGTTAGGGGAGGGGGACAGGGCTACATTAGAAGAAGCAATAGGGGAGCAGGAGATAAAGGATGCAATTGGGAGGTTGCAGTCGGGGAAGGTGGCAGGGCCGGATTGGTTTCCGGTGGAATATTATAAAAAATTCAAGGATAAGCTGGCACCCCTGATGGTGGAATGTTTGAAGAGGCGATAGGGAAGGGGGTGTTGCCACAAACTTTGGGGCAGGCATCGTTTTCACTGTTGCTGAAAAAAGAAAAGGATCTGACGGAGTGTGGGTCATATTGGCCCATATCACTTCTGAATGTGGACGCAAAAGTACTGGCGAAAGTACTGGCGAGTAGTCTGGAGGAGTGCCTCCCGAAGGTGATAGGTGAAGATCAGACGGGGTTCGTGAGAGGAAGGCAGCTCTTTCCAAACGTTAGAAGGCTATTGAACATCGTTATGGCACCGGCGGAGGGGAAGGAAATGGAGGTGGTTGTGGCATTGGACTGAGAAGGCGTTTGACTGGGTAGAATGGGGGTACTTGATGGCAGTTCTGGAGCGGTTTGGGATTGGACCAAGATTTGTGTACTGGGTAAAGCTACTATATAAGGAGCCAAAGGCGAGTGTCCACACAAATAACATCAGCTCAAGATACTTTTCTCTCCACCATGGGACTAGACAGGGATGTCCTATGTCCCACCTGCTGTTTGCACTTGTGATTGAGCCGTTGGCCATCGCATTAAGAAGTTTGGGGGTATGGAAAGGGACAGTGCAGGGTGGGGCGGGGATAGAGCATAGGATGTCCTTATATGCCGATGACTTGTTGTTATACGTGTCGGAACCGAGTGTGTCAATAGGGGGAATATCGGAGCTGCTTCAGGTGTTTGGGTCTTTCCCGGGGTACAAATTAAATCTAGACAAGATTGAGTATTTTGTGGTGTCTCGGCCGGGGGTGGGAGCAGGGGTGGGGTGGGGCTGCCATTCCATAGGGCAGGGACTCACTTTAGATACGGGGGTTGCAGGTTATTCGGGAGTGGGGGGGCTCCGCAGGTACACCATTTCTAGTTTGGTGGGGAGAGTGAAAGCTGACCTGGCGAGGTGGGATGGTCTCCCTCTGTCACTGGCGGGTCAGGTACAGGCAATTAAAATGAACGTGTTGCCGCGATTTCTGTTTATTTTCCAAAGCCTGCCGATTTTCCTGCCAAAGGCTTTTTTCAGAGAGATTGAAGGAATGATTACCTCGTTCGTATCGGGAGAGAAGGTGGCCAGAGTTCGAAAGGTGCTGCTACAGAGGGGAAGGCAGGCAGGGGGTTTTGGGTCTCCCGAACCTGATGTATTATTAATGGGTGCCGAATGAGGAGAAGGTACAGAGCTGGGTCAGATTCCCAGTGGATCAGAATGGAGGAGGGTTTATGCAGGGGGTCGGGATTGAAGGCGGTAGCAACAGCGCCGCTCCCAATGGCCCCAGAGAAATACTCAGGGAATCCGGTAATAATAGCTTCATTGAGAATTTGGAGGTAGCTTTGGTTGGGGGCAGGGTCAAGGAAAATGCTGATTCAGGGGAACCACAGATTTGAGTCAGGGAGGTGGGATGGAAATTTTCAGAAATGGGAGGAGAAGGGGATTAAGACACTAAAAGATTTGTATCTTGGGGATCGGTTTGCAGGATTGAAGGAGCTGGAAGCGAAGTATGGGCTGGAGCAGGGGGAAATGTTTAGATACATGCAGGTTCGAGATTTTTGCCAGAAAGATACAGAGCTTCCCGGTGGAGCCAGCCTCCACATTGCTGGAGGAGGTGCTGACGACAAGGGGGCTGGAGAAGGGGGTAGTGTCAGCGGTTTACGGTGTTATTTTGGAAGAGGAGAAGGCACCACTGTAAAGAATCAAAGCAATGTGGGAGGAAGAGTTGGGAGAGGATATGGAGGAGGGGTGCACCGGAGAGTGAATGCCTCCACCTCATGCGTGAGGTTGGGGATGATACAGCTGAAGGTGGTATATAGAGCACACCTCACAAGGGCGAGGATGAGCCAATTCTTTGAAGGAGGAGAAGGTGTGTGTGAACAAAGTGGTTGGGGCCCCGTAAATCATGTTCATATGTTTTGGTCCTGTTCAAAGATGGAGGATTACTGGAAAGAGATTTTTAGGGTAATCTCTAAACTGGTGTATGTGAAACTGGACCCGGGCCCTCGGGAGGCCATATTCGGGGTGTTGGATCAGCCGGGTTTGGAAACAGGTGCGGAGGCAAATGTTGTAGCCTTCGCCTCGTTGATCACCTGAAGGCAGATCCTGATGGGATGGAGAGCAGCCTCTCCACCCTGTGCTCTGGCGTTGGAATTCTTGACTCTGGAGAAGGTTAAGTTGGAACTGAGGAGAAGGATGGAGGGGTTCTACAATTCATGGGCATTATTCATTATGCACTTTCAAGAACTGGATAACATCGAACATTAGTTGGGGGGGAATGGTTGGGAGAGTTTGGGGGGGAAGGGTCTGTGTGTTGATGGGGACTATGGGTGATTCCTGATTCCTTACTGTTATTTGTCTATGTGAACATGCGGGCTAATGTTTGGGGTTTGGTGGGAGGATGGGATTGTTGTTATTGATATGGGGATTGACATATTTGTTGCTGATTATTGTTTATTGTTCGTGGGTGTAAATTTGGGAGAAAATGTGAAAAAGTTACTATGGGGGCGATAAGCTGGGTGGAAACATGAATTGGCATGAATGGGGCCTAGGGTTATAGGGGGCGGTTGATATGGTTTGAGGGATGAGAGCCAGAGGGCCTAATATTTAACAAAACAACTGGAACACACCACAGAGAACTGAGGTGGGCATTTTAAATATCTGGGCAGCATGGTAGCATTGTGGATAGCACAATTGCTGCACAGCTCCAGGGTCCCAGGTTCGATTCTGGCTTGGGTCACTGTCTGTGTGGAGTCTGCACATCCTCCCCGTGTGTGCGTGGGTTTCCTCCGGGTGCTCTGGTTTCCTCCCACAGTCCAAAGATGTGCAGGTTAGGTGGATTGGCCATGATAAAATTGCCCTTAGTGTCCCAAATTGCCCTTAGTGTTGGGTGGGGTTACTGGGTTATGGGGATAGGGTGGAGGTGTTGACCTCGGGTAGGGTGCTCTTTCCAGGAGCCGGTGTAGACTCGATGGGCCGAATAGCCTCCTTCTGCACTGTAAATTCTATGAAATTCTATTAAATAGCCCGCCTTGGTGCTCGGTAGCTCCTGCAGCCACTGCCAATCTGCGTCCAGGGACAGCTGAACCGACTCAATCCCATACCCATCCACTCAGAACAGAAATCAGGCCCGATGGACACTTTTTAACCAAGGCAGGTGCAGCAAACCAGAAAAATCTGTGCAAATGAGGCCTTTACTCTTATTCCAGTTAATTGCACTCGATCATCACAGAAATTTAAGCTATTTCTAAAGTAGTTAGAGCAGTTGCAAAACTTGGTTGGTCAGACTGTTAAGACACCCTGGGCTACTGCATGTTTAATTCCAACCCACTTGACCTGGAGTTAGAACACAAGTGAAATTAACAAATAATTCTTAGAAAGTATCCAAAAGTCTATGGCTGCCCTTAATTACAGTCAACAGGTGTGTTGTTATTTTAAGAATAACAAACTCTACAATTAAATATGCAGTAAATACAACTGGTTAACTATTATCTAAAACCTAATTCCCCCCCACCCCCCTTAAACTCGGCGCACCCTCTACACGCACACAGGATAGACAAACACAGAGAAAGAGGGGAGTAAAATAATGATGAAAGTAAAAGGATAAGAGTCTTTGTTTCAGATGGACAGCTTCCAGAACACCTTTCGAGAGAGAGTGAGAGAGATGGCATAGTGGTTTGCACTGCTACCTCATAGGTCCAGGGTCCCAGGTTCAATTCCGGCCTCGGGTGACTGTCTATGTGGAGTTTGCACTTTCTCCCCGTGTCTGCATGGGTTTCCTCCGGGTGCTCCGGTTTCCTCCCACAGTCCAAAGCTGTGCAGGTTAGGTGGATTGACCATGATAAATTGCCCCTTAGAGGCCAAAGAAAAAGGTTAGATGGAGTTACAGGGTTACAGGGATAGGATGGAGGAAGGTGCTCTTTTCAAGGGCCGGTGCAGACTCGATGGGCCGAATGGCCTCCTTCTGCTCTGTAAATTCTATGGTTCCATATGAATTAATCGAACCAAATCCCTCCGATCTCACGGATGCCAAAAAGCTGCTCAAAAGGTTATATCTCAAATAGCACAATGTACCATTTTGCAACATTTCAGTTCCTCACTTCTTCTGCTCGACTTAAAGGTGTATGTCCATTAAACATCCACGGATCAAAAATGATAACCACAAAATAAAAGAAATGGGAGATAAGGGAATCAACAGGAAGGACCGTTACAAGATAAAATTGTTGTTGAACTTTGCACTCAACTACACCAGTTGCTAATTTTGACTTCTCTACTGCTAAATTATCAAATTGTTTACTCGACATTCAGTGCAGGAGGAGTAAATCATTCCCCAATTAAATATTGGGAAGACAAAAGCCATGTTCCAAACTCCATTTCTAAGATATCAACTCCATCCCTCTTCCTCGCAACAATATGAGACTGGATCAGTCTGTTTACAACCTTGCTGTCATATTTGACCTGAGATGCGTTTCCAATGTCATATTGGCGCCAGCCCCAAGTCTGCCTATTTCCACCTTGGCAATATCATCCGGTTTCTGCTCTGTCTCAGCTCGTCTATAGCTGAAACCTTCATTCATGCCTTTGTTACCTCTGGATTTGACTATTCCAACACACTCTTGGTTGGTCTCCTACATTCCAGCCTCTGTAAACTTGGAGGCTATCCAAAGCTCTGCTGCCCATGTCTTAACTTGCAGCAAGTCCTGTTCCCCTATTGCCTCTCTGCTCACTGACCTGCATTGGTCCCCTGTCAAACAAGGTCTTGATTTTAAATTCCCATCCTTATTTTCCAATCCCTCCATGACATCACCGCTCCCTATCTCTGTAATCTCCTCAAGCCCCTCACATACCAAGATATCTACACTTCTCTAATTCGAGCTTCTTGTGCATTCCCAAATTTAATTGTTCCACCATTGGTGGTTGTTCTTTCAGTGTCCTGTGCTCTGGAATACCCTCCCTACACCTCTGCATTGCCTCCACCTCAATTTCCTCTGAGAGTGTCCTTAAAACCTACCTCTTTGACCAATCCTTTGGTCACCTAATAACGCTGGGACATTTAATTATTGCTGCTGTTGTCAGAGTTAAGTATTACGATGAATCAACTTTAAATCAAAAATGTTTTCAGGGTAAATGACATTAAGAAAATTAAATCTGGATAAATGCATACTTACGTTCTCATTACTAGATAATCCTAAAAAAAACTTGGAGCTCGTCATATTTAATGTTGCTTCATAAACTAATCTTCCTGATGTATACTCTGAAGGAACAGGTTTCATAATATTTATGGTGGGTGAGGATTACAAATGTCCTCTAGTTTGCAAAGCTAAGGAAATTTAAAAAAAGGTTGTTAAAAGCTGTCAAAACAAAGTCGCTTGTGGAGGTAATGGATTCTATTTGTCAAATATTTTATTTAAGATTCTATACAAGGGGCGTGCTGAAGATAGTATACCCAGTGAATGTTATAATCGTTCATTGTGGAATAATGTACACTGTACAAAAGGTTTGAGGAAAGGTAACAAATTGACGTTTCTAACTAATGAAAATAAATGTTGACAAGAAAGGAAATCTCTGAAATTAAGTGAGGGGATGCAAGTTATCAACTCTCTGATTATTTTACAAAAATAAATGCCTGTACAAAGAAATTGTCAGGAGTTCTATAGGAGGGGCATCTTGCAATGTCACACTTTGTACATAATATGGAGGTCTTTGCTTCAATTCGTTTTGAAATTTTGATTGTACATATTAACTCTAATTGTTAAAGAGAGACAGGAATCTGATAACTGTATATTTGTTGTGTTTAAGTGTATACATGTGGCTGGGGGATTCACTTGTGCTCCTATAAATGGAAACCGATTAAAACTGTATTTGCTGGTTCGAAGGTGCATGTTTGTGATTTGCATCTCTGTCAATAAAAGCTGATCAAAGTGTGTGAAAGGTAGCTCTAGTTCTATCCTTCACCTCCAGCTTTTCTGGAATATAACACAAGATCTAGTTTAATTAGGCCGGAGATAAAATTTGATCTAACCCATAATATAGTCTAATCCGTCTGTGTTATAATGTAATCTGATTTGTGGTATAGATTAATCCAGCCAGCAGTACAATTCAATCCGGTTCACAGTGCAGTTTTTTTTGTAAATGTTTTCATTACATTTTTTTATTATTTTATACAAAATTATAAAACATACAAACAAATACCTTTAACAAAATACCAACCCCATACAAATAAATGGTCACCATCTCCGGTAGAACATCTCAATCAACCCCCTCACATTGTATTTGACCTTCTTGAGGTGTCAAAACTCCATCAAATCCCCTCACACGTCGAAGCACTTAGCGGTGTTGCTAACCTCCAGCCTGACAGGATCCGCCTTCATGCCACCAATGAGGCGAAGGCCAGGACATTCGTCCCCACACTGGACATTCGTCCGCAGCTCTGACACATCCGAAACCTCCAAAACAGCCACCAGGAGGCATGGCGTTGAAAAGGGACCTCCAAAAACCTACCAGCTTAGAACAGGGCCAGAACGTGTGTGTGGGGGGTATGTGGGCCCCCTTGAGCAGTGCTTACACCTATCCCCCACCCCCTCAAAAAAAAACTTATCCTCGCCTTAGTGAGGTGCGCCCAAATCACTACATTTAACTGGATAAGGCTCAGTCTCGCATACAACGATGTAGTATTCACCCTCCGCAGCACCTCACTCCACACCCCCTCCTCCAGTATTGGACCCAACTCCTCCAACTATTTTGCTTTCATCTCTTCCACCAAACACAACTCTCCCCCTTCCCGCGATCCGTGCATGCATGCCGGACCTACTGCCCTCCTCCAAGACCGAACAGGAGAGAATCAGTTCCAATAAGGAAGATGGCTGCATCACCGGGAAAGGCGAAAAACACTTCTTAACAAAGCTCCACACCTAGAGGTTCCTAAGCATGTCAGAGCCTAACAGCTTAAATTTCTCCTTCAGCTCCTCCAGGCTGGCAAACCGTCCCTCCAAAAATAAATCCCTCACTCTCTCCAGCCTTTTCTCCCTCCATGGACAAAACGCAGCATCTAGCCTTGCCGGCTCAAACAGGTAGCTAGGAAAAATGGGAGCTAGCCTTGAAGCTGCCCTCAACTTAAAATGCTGGCGGAGTTGCCTCCATATTTTTAATGTGGCCACCACCACTGGGGTCGTTGAGTACTTTGCCGGTGTCAACGGAAGTGGCACTGTTACAAACCTGTCACCCTACATGATCCCCGACTCCACCTGAACCCAGAGAACCCCCAGGTCCCTACACCAGCCTGACATCTTCTCCTCATTGGCCGCACACTAATGACACAGCAAATTTGGCAACACTAAGCCCCCTGCATGTTTCTCCTTCTGAAGCACCCCCCTCCGAATCCTCAGGGCCTTACCCACCCAAATAAAACCAGAAATAAGCCACTCAACCTTTTGGACAAATGACTTTTTCAGGAAAACCGGGTGACACGGAAATAAAAATAGAAATATTAGCAAGATGTTCATCTTAACCAATTGGACACGGCTCACCGACAATAACAGGAGACTATCCCACCTCTGCAAGTCTGACTTAACTCTACCCACCAGGCTTAACCAGGCTTGATGAGGAAGAAATGGGAGGAAGACCTGGGGCTCGAAATAGAGTGGGGACTCTGGAGTGAAGCACTACATAGGGTCAATTCCATCTCCACGTGCTCAAGACTCAACCTAACACAACTAAAGGTGGTACATAGAACCCACTTTTTAAAAATAAATTTAGAGTACCCAATTAATTTTTTCCTACTAAGAGGCAATTTAGCGTGTCCAATCCACCTACACTGCACATCTTTGGGTTGTGGGGGTGAAACCCACGCAAACACGGGGAGAATGTTCAATCTTCACATGGACAGTGATCCAGAGCCGGAATTGAACAGTGGAAGAGGGGGTAGCCAAACACAGCTGAAAAGAAAGGGGAGTTGCAGAGAGGGAGGGGGAAGGAAGGGGGGCAGGGAAGGACAGGGGGCAAGGAATAATAGAGGGGTGCCGGGGGGAGGGAAGATGATGGAACACAAACTGGAAGGAGAGCATGGGAAATGACAGCGACCACAACGAGCACAGCAGAGCAACAGAGAGTAAGAAAGTACAGGAGGAAGGAACGACAGAAGGTCGAGGCGTAGGCAAACACACAACAGCGGAAACCGACCAGGAGACATAACATCAGGGCGCATAGTTCAGCTGGAAGGCCCATAGTACATCTTAACCCAGACTACAGTGTCCCACGCTTAGTGAAATATTCCCGACACTCTTTCGAACATTTTTGGAAAACTGGTTTTTGCATTTTGTACTGCAGCACCAACCCTTGTCCCCACACCCACAATGATGACACCCCTAGTCACTTCTCTACCTTATAACCTACCCACTCCCACAACACTGCAGTCTTAAATAGCTGGCCCTCACTTAGGAGTGATACTTGGTGAAGAGGATATAGAGATATAACATGAAGAGGTGCAATGAAGGCTGGCTGACCACAGGACAGGAAATGGTGGCTCGGGGGAGGTGTGTAGACTGAGATTTGGGCCTTGAGAGGAGGGGTGGAAGATAGACTGGGGTAGTGGAGGCTGGAATTTTCGGAGCGTCAGTCTGAAGATTGGGATTGGGGAGAGGCAGGAGAGAAATTGACCAGCATTTCGGGAACAGGAAAAGGTTTGAGGAAGTCAGAGTGAGAAATATGGGGATTGTGGGAGAGAGGCAGGCCATGCAAAGAGCTGGGTGATTGGGACTTAGATGAGGGGAGATATGGAGAGAAGGGACTGGGGGTAAGGAGTGATTGGGTGGGTGGGTAGAGGGAAATGGGTTTGGTGGGAGCAGTAATCAGTGACTAGAAGCAGTGTCAAGGGAGCTGTAACCAGTTGGAGTGGACATAAGTGAAACGTGGGGACCTTACTAAGGGCATATAAGGAAAGATTGTTGCCACTGATGGGTAAAAGGGGAATTATAGGAGACAGAGACCTGTGCTGAGCTCAAATACTTGGAGGAGATGCAGGGGGGGTTCAAATATGGCCAACAGCGATCCAAAGCAGTCCTGAGTTACAAGGAGCACTACTACTTCTTCCACAGAAGGGGAAGCAAAATATAATTTACCCTACTTTTTTTTAGCTCTAAGTAGAACTGGAAGAACTAGATGGGCCTTGCACAGCTCATGCTCCAACTAGATTTGCATGTATTTTGCAGTCAATTTCTTTGTACATTGAAATTGATCCAGCGCCGGTTTCAACCAGTGACATCTAACAACATTGAGGTCTGAAATGACAGTGGCCATGCCAGCATTGTCGATTAGTGTAAAATGCTACTAATATCTACCCCAATGTGCCCAAATAGCTTTTGCTGAAGATACCAGGATGTCAGATCAGGCCCACCCATTAATTGTGGAACTCCTGACCTTAATTAAACTAAGTCGTGTTTGGAGCCAGGAAGTACAATAACTTCCTATGATTGACCAAGGAAACAATGGCGGCATGAGGGAAAACCTTTTCACACAGCGGGCGGTTAGGATGTGGAAGGCACTGCCCAAGAGTATGGTGGAGACAGATTCAATTGGGTTATTCGAAAGAGAATTGGATAGAGAAACAATTTGAGGGGCTTTGGGAAAAGGACTGGGGAAGTACAACAAGGTGAGTTACCGTGCTGCAAGCATTGTGATTCTACGATTGTTGCTTAAAAATATATATATATCAAATAAACTTAATTCCCTTTAAAGTACCTGCAAATACTGCAGAGCAGGAACATTATTTATTTAAGATGCAAATTTTCCGCAATTACGATCACTAAACTGAATCTCCTTAATTGTGAGCCACTTCGGGCTCTACTAAAAATAATCCAGAAATGATTAATATTGCAATTGTATTGATCTACAAACCTATTTTAAATAGAACTGATCCATTAACCAATACATATAGCCTTTGGTAAAGAGAACAAAATAAAATATGTGCTTGAAAAATGACTTTAGTCTTTCCCTTTCTTTTACTAGTTCAATTGGGATATTCACTTCAATAAAATAAACACTGTGACTCATAGAGTCATAGACTCTATGACTCTATATAGCACAGAAAAGACCCTTCAGCCAACCGTGTCTGTGCTAGTCATAAAAAACAACCTCATTATTCTAATCCCATTTCCCAGCACTTGGCCCATAATTTTGTATGCCTTGGGATTGCAAGTGTACACCTTAATATTTCTTAAATGTTATGAGAGTTTCTGCCTCCACTTCCCTTTCAGGCAGTGAATTCCAAACTCCCACCACCCTCTGGGTAAAATGTTTTTCCTCACATCCCCTTTAAACCTCCTGCCCCTTACCTTAAAACCATGCCCCCTGGTCATTGATCCCTCCACCAAGGGGAAAAGTTTAATTTCAATCATGCCCGCCCTCAGTCTCCTCTACTCCGAGGAAAGCAATCCAAGTCCATCCAATCTCTCTTCATAGCTAAAACTCTCCACCTCAGGCAACATCCTGGTAAATCTCCTCTGCACCCTGTCCAGTGCTATCACATCCCTCCAATAATGTGGATTCCAGAACTGCACACAATACTCTAGCTGTGGCCTAACCAACGTTTGAGACAGTTCCAGCATAACCTCCTTGCTCTTAAACTCTATGCCTCGGCTAATAAAGGCAAGTGTACCGTATACCTTCTTAACCACTGTATCTACTGCTCTGATACCTTAAGAATCCAGTGTACATGCATACCAAGGTTCCTCTGATCCTCAATGCTTTCCAGGATCCTGCCATTATATCATGTATTCCCTTGCTTTGTTTGACCTGCCCAAGTGCATCACCTCCGGATTGAATTCCATTTGGCACTGACCAGCCCAGCTGACCAGGCTGCCTGTGAACAGTCTGGCTAATTACCACCACTGACCAGCCCAGCTGACCGGGCTGCCTGTGAACAGTCTGGCTAATTACCACCATTGACCAGCCCAGCTGACCGGGCTGCCTGTGAACAGTCTGGCTGATTACCCCCACTGACCAGCCCAGCTGACCGGGCTGCCTGTGAACAGTCTGGCTGATTACCACCACTGACCAGCCCAGCTGACCAGGCTGCCTGTGAACAGTCTGGCTGATTACCACCACTGACCAGCCCAGCTGACCAGGCTGCCTGTGAACAGTCTGGCTGATTACCACCATTGACCAGCCCAGCTGACCAGGCTGCCTGTGAACAGTCTGGCTGATTACCACCATTGACCAGCCCAGCTGACCGGGCTGCCTGTGAACAGTCTGGCTAATTACCACCATTGACCAGCCCAGCTGACCGGGCTGCCTGTGAACAGTCTGGCTAATTACCACCATTGACCAGCCCAGCTGACCAGGCTGCCTGTGAACAGTCTGGCTGATTACCACCATTGACCAGCCCAGCTGACCGGGCTGCCTGTGAACAGTCTGGCTGATTACCACCACTGACCAGCCCAGCTGACCGGGCTGCCTGTGAACAGTCTGGCTGATTACCACCACTGACCAGCCCAGCTGACCGGGCTGCCTGTGAACAGTCTGGCTGATTACCACCACTGACCAGCCCAGCTGACCAGGCTGCCTGTGAACAGTCTGGCTGATTACCACCATTGACCAGCCCAGCTGACCAGGCTGCCTGTGAACAGTCTGGCTGATTACCACCATTGACCAGCCCAGCTGACCAGGCTGCCTGTGAACAGTCTGGCTGATTACCACCACTGACCAGCCCAGCTGACCAGGCTGCCTGTGAACAGTCTGGCTGATTACCACCATTGACCAGCCCAGCTGACCGGGCTGCCTGTGAACAGTCTGGCTGATTACCACCACTGACCAGCCCAGCTGACCAGCCTGCCTGTGAACAGTCTGGCTGATTACCACCACTGACCAGCCCAGCTGACCAGCCTGCCTGTGAACACTCTGGCTGATTACCACCATTGACCAGCCCAGCTGACCAGGCTGCCTGTGAACAGTCTGGCTGATTACCACCATTGACCAGCCCAGCTGACCAGGCTGCCTGTGAACACTCTGGCTGATTACCACCATTGACCAGCCCAGCTGACCAGCCTGCCTGTGAACAGTCTGGCTGATTACCACCACTGACCAGCCCAGCTGACCGGGCTGCCTGTGAACAGTCTGGCTGATTACCACCATTGACCAGCCCAGCTGACCAGGCTGCCTGTGAACACTCTGGCTGATTACCACCATTGACCAGCCCAGCTGACCAGGCTGCCTGTGAACAGTCTGGCTGATTACCACCATTGACCAGTCCAGCTGACCAGGCTGCCTGTGAACAGTCTGGCTGATTACCACCATTGCATCTATTAATTCCCATTGGAGTCTGTCTTTTGTTTTGGAGTTCAATAAATTTACTGAAAAGGGCAAGTAAAATAAACAATTTCTGGCACCAAATCACAAACATATTAAACCTTTGACAAAGGCAATGCCTGAACCATTGTGCACAAAGATTCATTTCTCACAGTTAGAAATCAGTGAATAATTTGGTTCCCATAACCGTTATGAATTTGGATACAGTCGAGTTCCTCGCGTATTGGACTTCACTTTAACTTATTGAAGATTTTTTCAGCCACACAGGGCATGCAAAAAGTCAAACAGCTCCTCAGTACAGGTTTCTTCGGTTTGTGATTGAGAACTCACTCGGTCTGTACAGGTGTCCAGTATTTCTCGCAGTTTCACACAAGTTTCAATCTGCTCGCATTGCTCCCTGATGTTTGTTAGGGGAGCCATCGCTTCTTCTTCCTCCTCTTCACCCTCCCCAGGTCCTCCGGTCAACATCAGCTCATCCTCCATCCCCATGGCGCCCATAGGAGTCTGTCATTGACCAATCTTCGACCACTCATTTAGTCAGGGCTGTATTTTTAATTTACAGGTTAGATTATCACTGTAAAAAATTAATGATTATTTGTTCCTATCAATCCTTGGAAAAATTTAGTCACCTTACTTACAAAATGAATGTCTGTTCCCAGAGCGACTGAAAGAAGGGAGAAACATTGCTGTTGAAGTACATGTGACAGCCCAATGGCCCTGTGGATATTTGCACCATTTCTGAACTTGCCCATAATGGATGCAATGTAAGGCCCAAAAAAAAGAGTCCCGTTTTGTGCGGGCATAGTGGGGTGTTTCTCGGCATCTGTAGCACCAAGAATGACCCCGCTATCAAACTGGACTCTTTTTCTTTAATCTAATTTCCTGCACTGACGAGCTCAACTTACCTCTTAGGGGGTCCTCTATCCCCACCTCACCCCACCACATTAGGGCAGGGCACCCCTGGCATGGGCAAACTGGCACATGGGCACCTTGGCATTACCAGCCTGGCACCCTGGCACTGTCAGGGTGTCCTGGTGGCAATACCAGGATGCCAGACTGGTAATGCCAAGCTGTCCATCTGGCAGTGGGAGTGCAGGGCTACCACCCTGTCCAGGCCCAGGGGCCTCCAATGGCCTGGGAGACCCTTCCAAGTACCGTTACATCTGATCGATGTTTGTGAGGACCTGGGTTAAACGGTGCCATGGTGGGTTCTCCCAGGCACGAGTGTTCATTCCCGGGCCTTGGGAGAATTGAGCGCCGATATTTAAATAAACCTAATGGCTCCCAGCCATTAACTTTGTAAATCTGGACCTCATCCAGTGAGGGCAAAATCCAGATTGCATCATCTCGTGAGATCTCAAGGGACTATAATCGGTAACAGACTCTTCCAAAGAAGTGTAACACAAACTCGAAAAATTAACTCTGTTTCTCTCTCCACAGATGCATCCGGACCTTCTGTGTTTATCCAGCATTTTCTGTTTTTGTTTCGGATTGCCAGCATTTGCAGTATGTTGCGTTTATTATAATTGTTAACACGCGCTGCTGTGATAGGTCTACCCAATAACCATGCCCTTTGGTCCTAGAAAACTAACTGTTCTAATCACTCAAGGTCTCCTGTATTCCACCTTTTACAAACATTCCTTTTGCCTTTGTTCCATCCAACCCAAAACTATTTTAATCTCTAACTTTTCCCAGCTCTGATGAGAGACCATCAGGCTGAAACGTTAACATCCGGCGCGATTCAGCGAACCGTTGTGCACGGCGCGGATCGGGACTTGCCAGTTGAATAGCGGGAGAGGGAAAAATCGAGATTCACACAAGTCTCAAACCGTACTGCGATTCGCCCGGCCTGCTCCTGATGACGAGTTCCAGGATACATCCAAAAACAGAGAGGATATCTTAAACCTCATTTGTATTCAATTCAATCTCATTAACGAGTTTGAAGTCGAATGTAACGGCCTCCTGGGAATTACCCGTCTCCCCAGTGAGAAGTTACACATGGGTCATTTAGTATTCCTGTACAAAAACGTGAAGCTGGCACAATGGTTACTGAGGGGAAATGAGGAAGTGAGTTGCCATTTCCATTTTCCTTCACGCGGCTCAAGGGCATTGGAGCTGCCCTACAGTGCTCGAGGGTTGGGGAAGCCTTCAGGGTTGCTGGGCTCTGTCAGGGGAGCTGAAGCATTCCAGGTCAGGGGATGAGGGACTTTGCATCTGTGAGGCCTTCAAGACATCTTTAAATATTGTGGATACCCATAACAGAGGTAACCACAGTTGCAAGCTGTCCGTCCAACCAAACTCTCCCAGGACAGAGCCCTGCTGCAACTTCTATCCTGAAATTCAATTTCACTCCCTTTGATTATGAGCAGCCACTCGCTTCACAGCTGAAGGCTATTTCAAATTAATAATTAGCCTTGTTAGTTGCGAGAGACTTCATGCTCCTCAATTCTCAAGCGCACTGCATTTCCAGCAAACGTTGAAGCCTGAACAGTGTGCCTGAACTCTATGAGCATCAGCAGCATAGAGGCAGCTGCCAACAGTCAAGCACTAAAAATCACTGAGGATCCTCTTGCACCCAAAGGTACAAGAGGTAAACGGAGGGCAACTGAGCAGGTCTTCCCTAATGTTCCTGGCAGAGGGCTGGGGTCTAGGGCTCCTGATGTGGCCAGGGATGAGTGTGCAGAGCAAGGTTTTCCAGCACAGCTGGCTCACTATATGGCACTCTGAAAAAGACGCAACATCATGGTAAGGGTGGGGGAGGCAGGGCAGCACGGTGGTACAGTGGGTAGTGGGTTGAGAACAGATGTGTCCGGGGTAAATTGGAATCTAAGATTGGCACACAAAACTGTAATCAAACAATTATCTCTGTTTCAGGAGGCAAATCTTCAGTCTCTTGGACAAATATAAATGGAGTAAGGGAAGCTTGCAGAGATTTGTTAAAATCAAATTATGCTTCTCTAACTTAGAGTTTTGTCGAGAGATTACGGAGGACATTGATGAGGGTAATGCTGTTTAAAGGGACTTTCAAAAGCTGTTTGATAAAGTGCCACATAACAGTCCTCTGAGAACAATTAAAGTCCACAGATTAAAAGGGATAGCTACAGCACAGGGCTCGGTGACAGCAAAGAAAATAGTAGTAAAGAGATGTGTTTTTGGACTGGAGAACCTATGCAATGATTTAAATCATAAAATCAAATAATTTACAGAGCAGAAGAAGGCCATTCGGCCCATCAGAGCTACTCCGGCCTACTTAAAAGAGCACCCTACCTGGGCCCACACCTCCACCCTATCCCCGTAACCCCACCTAACGTTTGGACACAATGGGGCAATTTAGCATGGCCAATCCACCTAACCCACATATCTTTGGACTGTGGGAGGAAACCCACGCAGACACGGGGAGAAGTGCAGACTCTGCACAGACAGTGACCCAAGCAGGGAATCGAATGTGGGTCCCTGGTGCTGTGAAGCAACAGTGCTAACCACCATGCTACCGTGCCATCCCTACTGTTCACAAGGAGTGGTACAAGGACCACTGCCTTTCTTGATCTATATTAATGCCTTTGGGCGGGATTATACAGTCCTGCCACAGCAGGGTTTGGCTCTGGAAACACTTACTCACTGCTTAACATTTACAAATTTGGAATACGTCTGTCCCGAATTTCACTTTTGCCTATATGCTTCAGGAACCAATTCAAATGCACTCAGAATAGTCTTTTTTATCATAGAATTTACAGTGCAGAAGGAGGCCATTCAGACCATCAAGTCTGCACCGGCTCTTGGAAAGAGCACCCTACCTGAGGTCAACATCTCCACCCTATCCCCATAACCCAGTAACCCCACCCAACACTAAGGGCAATTTTGGACATTAAGGGCAATTTATCATGGCCAATCCACCTAACCTTCACATCTTTGGACTGTGGGAGGAAACCGGAACACCCGGAGGAAACCCACGCACACACGGGGAGGATGTGCAGACTCCGCACAGACAGTGACCCAAGCCGGAATCGAACCTGGGACCCTGGAGCTGTGAAGCGGTTGTGCTATCCACAATGCTACCGTGCTGCCAAGGTTTTTGACCTTGTTATAATTCTTCAACACCACCTCTGACTTCCTGTGCTCACACCGTCAATTTACTTGCATGGGTAATGCCCTCTTTTCACCTCCTTCTCTTCGAATTCTGGGAGGGCCTGTGTAAATTTAAACATTTCACCACTGGGTTCCATCCTAGGATTAAACTCTCCTCAAGTTCCTGGCAACTCCCTTTTAATTTCCAGTGCGTTACGCTGGAACTCTCTCTCTCTTTTGCATTTTCCTCTCTCTTTATTGCTTTGTCTTCTTTCTCTAATTCCAACCTCCTCATTTCCATCTCCATTTCTTTTTCTTTTTGCTGCATCTCTAATTGTTTCGTTTGGAACTGGATTTTAGCTAATTCTACTGATTGTTGCTACTACCCAGGCTGTGTTTATGGCATTTCTTTCAAATTTAAATACTGAGCAGTCACATCTGTTATCTCTGCCTTCCTAGTTTTAGCTGGTACCTCTATTTTTAATTCACTCGCCAATTCAACGACCTTGTCTTTTCGAAGCCCTTTTAAATCAACCAAAGACAAGTCGTTCATCTGAAGCAAAATCGTGGCAGCTTCCAGAGCCATCCAGTTAATTTACTTCAAACCTGGTTTATCTTTTTCATGTATATTGTAACCCAAACTCTGCCGTTTAGTATTCCAAAGATCACGGAACCGAATCGGCAAATTATGTTGTGAAAACCTGGGCTAGTGCGTGGTCATTTCTAGCCTCCCCCCCCCCCCCCCCCCCCCCCCCCTTGACCAGGAGTCGCAACACTTTTGAATTAACAAATAATTATTCAAAAAATACCCAAAGTCTTTGGCCCTTAGCTGCCCAATAATTACAGTCATCAGGTTTGTAAATTCAAACACAATTACATCTTATTTATAGCAATACGATAATGAAATATGCAGCAAATACAAATGGTTATCCATCAACTAATAAACTAATTGTTAAAACCCCACGCTAACTTACCCCCCACCCTCTACATACACACACAAGACAAGCAAACACAGAGGGGTACAGAGGGGTGAAAATAATATGGATGAAAGTCAAAAGATAAGAGTCCTTGTTTCAGGTGGATGTTTCTAGCACACCGTCCTTCAAACCAAGCTCTCATGTCGAGATTTTGTTTTCCAATCTCTGATGATTTTCACTGTAGATTTATTCAAGTCTCTGCAGGCTCAGAAATACATCAACTCACAGCCTTTCTCAAGAGAGAGGGAGAGAAGAGAGGGAGCAGGCCCCTGTCTCTGTTAGTCCAGGTCTCAACTCTGCTTTCCTGAGGTCTCTGGAAATCATCCCACTCAGCCAGGATCCAATCACCACCTGTTACCGGGCAGAATACAGCCTTTTTGCCAACTCATTGGCCATCAGCCAACCAATCAAACTGAGTCTCAACCCGTCTTTCAGGTGCCACAAAGTCTGAGCTATGTTGCCCAAAGCTAGCAGCACCATATACTAAATTGTAAATTCGTGAATTCATCCTTCTCTCTGCTGCTTTTATTAAAGATACATGTCCATTAAACATCCATGGATCAAAAATGATATCATCAAAAATAGAGAAAGGGGAAATAAGGGAATTCACAGGAAGGACCCTTGCAATGGTCATTGTTTTTGGTGATCACTCCCATTTACCCTTTATGGTCTAAATTACCACATGGATCTATCAATTTTTCTTTATATTAGGGGACTGACAAGAAGTTCATTTCAATGTTTTACTCGTCCACCAAGTTAATTTGTTGAGTACAAATGAAAAAGATGCAAAGTGAGTGGTGTAACCAGGTAAACCTATAATGGCTTGAGCATCAGTGGCTTAAAACTGGAACTTGTCGTGCATAAATGTTACGCTATGCCGCTGACTGTAACCATTTATTTTGATTTCCTACTTACTCTTCCCAACCTAGAGATCGCGCTCAAGTTTCAAAATTGTTTGTTGATTAGATCAGTATTGTCCCCATCTCTTGTCAGAATTAAAGTGTCTTGGCTCCATCTTGTGGTGCAACTCCAGCAGTACACAGCTACAAATCTTTGAAGATCCAGGGGAATAGTATTCAGATAAACGGGGGCTGTAGCAAGCACAAATATCTTAAACTATTTGCTCTTATCACTTTACATTAAACAGGATCATAAAAAAGGAGCAGGAAAATCTGTCAAAAGTACCAGTGAAAATCTAACAACATTTCTGTGTTTAATGTGACATGATTTTAGATAGATGGGGCAAGTTAAAAATGACTTCCGCCAGGGGGATCTCTAAGGAAATGTCATTCCTTCATTGGCAACGTGATGCACATCGTTATCTACACAATGTTATCACCTTACGGTGCCTGCCTTGGCTCAGTGGTAGTATTCTCAGCTCTGTGCCCAAAGGTCATAGGTTCACGACCCACTCCAGCTACTTGAGCACAAAATCTAGGCTGACATTCCATTGCAGTACCAAGGGAGTGCTGCACTTTCAAAGGTACTGCAATTTGGGTGAACATCAGATCATCGGTCTATCTACCGACTCTGATGGAGGCAAAAGATCCCTCGGCATTATTTCAGAGAAGAGTAGGTAGCCTAGCCAATATTTATGCCTCAACTAATGTGATGAAAAGCGATTATCCGGCCATTATCACGTTGCCGTTTATGGGATCTTGCTATTCACAAGTCAGATGTTGTGTTTCCTACACTACAACAATGATGACATTTAAAAAGTGATTCATTGACCGTGAAGTGCTTTGCAGCATCTTGAAATCAGGAGAGGCGTTGACTGCAAGTCTTTCTTTCTACAATAGAATGACAGAAATTTACAATATAATTCTAAACTGTGCCAGCGCTAAGAAAAAAGGTTCCACTTCGTCCAAACCACTGCCCCTTCCCTATGTCCATTGTTTTTGATTTTCAGTTTGTTTGATGAAAAATGTTTGCCCTGGATAGACTTTTATTTGTTTTTATCTATACCATCATTCAAAAAATTAAATAAATCAAAAATGTGTTTGGCAGTTGGAGCAGTTTAATTGGAATGTTAACATGTGTAGATTGAGGGACAGTGGTGGAGATTAACCTGTTTAGTTTGATTGCTGAGATATTATGGCCGGCGAGAGCCCTCCAGGACAGCCAGGGTTCCGATCAGGGACCACCGAAAGGTGGGCTCGTGCAATCTGGGGGGTGCCTACATTGTTGGGGCCGGCTTGCTGTGTGGGTCCGCCATGTTGCGTGTGGCTGCCGCCACTGGCCCCCTTCAGGTAAGTGAATCGCTGGGCCAAGGGGCCCCTTGACGCCGGCATGAAACGCTCCGGTGTTTACGCCGGCGTCAACACTTAGCCGCCGTTTTGGAGAATCCCGCCCTATGAAAATTTATCAGTAGTGTGGGATCTTAGGGTTACATACATGAAGAACACAGCTCCCCTATTTATGTCTCAAGTTCTGTTAAACTATCAAAGATTCAAATAAAGCTCAATGGAAGCTTGAGGAACATCACCCCATCTTTCCAATGGACACTCAATAACCATCTCTCTTTAACACCAAGTTCAACAACTCCTGACCATAAACCACCATTCCCATTTACTCTCAGATAGCAGGGGCAAGAATCACCGGTCCCCCAGCCGCGTGTTGCTTGGTGGCGCGCAATTCCCTGGCAGCGGGATACGCTCTTCCCGCCGCTTGTCAATGGGATTTCCCATTGAAGCCGCACCTTACCACTGGGAAACCCGTGGACGGGGTGAACTGCCAGCGGGAAAAGAGAATCCCAATGGCCGGATAATTCTGCACATCTTTGGCTTGTGAGCGAGACCCACGCAGACACTGGGAGAATGTGCAAACTCCACATGGACAGTGACCCGGAACCGAACCCAGCTGGTCAGTGCCACTGTGCCGCCCCTGGAGCATTCTGATTGATGTTTTGTGAAGAGGAGCTACGATACATTGTTAAAATCCTTGTTTGTTGATGATGGTCAGAGTGGGCTGGTGTGGGGCCTAGCTTGCACTGGCTTTGTTTCTGGTGAGCAGGCTCTTATTTCGGCAGTGCTGGATGATGGTCGCCATTGAGAATGTTGGTCTGGATGAGGATCTCAGCCTGCGGTGCAGGTCGTTAGAGCTCACTTTGAAGAGTTGCAATGCATCCTCAGGAGAATGGTGGAAGTTCTGCATTTGAAACATCACTTTCCTTGGGAAGAGCCTGCCTTTGAGTCTTCTAGATCCAGCTGCATGGTGTATCGTTAATCCTGACAGGTTCGGGAGGTAGGGGTCGGGCAAGGTATGTCCAAACCCTGGCGAGAAGTTGGGGGGGGGGGGGGGGGGGGGGGGAGAAGTTCCCAATTGAGTTTGAAAATTGGCTGCCATGTTTTAGGATTCTTGATTTGGAGACTGGGTGCATCAGGGTATCCGGGCTTCAAGGCCGGGATGGTCAACCACTGGTCCTATATTATCCTATCCTAACGCTGGTCATGAAGATCTGGAGGTGGCTGAGCAGATTGTGTCATTTCCCCCCCCCCCCCCCCCCGGACTGGGCCTAGTCCGTGGATTGCCTAGACGTTGGAGTGATGGTGTGGTGGAAATGATGGTGCTTCATTTGTTGGAATCCTTGCGAGATCATGAGGAGTAATCGCTGATCCTGTCTTAGCCTTGGCCTTCTCAAGCAATATAGATGGTGTTATTGGGGGCCAGTTTAGCTCAGTGGGCTAGACAGCTGGTTTGTGATGAAAACAAAGCAAGCAGCTCGGGTTCAGTTCCCGTACCGGCTCAGGTTATTCATGACAGTCCGCCTTCTCAACCTACTCCTCGCCTGTGGTGTGGTGATCCTCAGGTGAAACTACCACCGGTCAGCTCTCTCCCCTGAAAGGGGAAAGCGGCCTACAGTCATCAGGGACTATGCCGACTTTCCTAAATGGTGTTATTATCCTGCAATTCTTCTATAATCCCGGATGTTATGTTGTTGATTTTTTATTACTACGGGGCTGTTTAGCACAGGGCTAAATCGCTGGCTTTGAAAGCAGACCAAGGCAGGCCAGCAGCACGGTTCAATTCCCGTAACAACCTCCCCGAACAGGCGCCGGAATGTGGCGACTAGGGGCTTTTCACAGTAACTTCATTGAAGCCTACTCGTGACAATAAGCGATTTTCATTTCATTTCATTTTCATTGTTGTCTTTTCTCCTGCAAGGGCGTGCAAGATGTGAAAACGAGGACGAGTGTCGTCTGTTTTCCTGGCCTAGCAAAATCATATTGAGTTGACTATGTGTAATGTGGCCTGGGCACAGTCTTACTCTTATTTGTCATTCTCTGTTATAATCAATGTGGTTATGGGAGGGAGTTGAAGATGAGTGGAACGGGGTTATGGGTGGATGGTGTTGCGTAAGAAATGTATTCTAAAAAGAGTAAGCGACCCCAAGCAATGATTCTCTTTTCATTGTTTTCATACCAAGCTGTTTTTGTTCAACCACCTAATGAATGTTTTAGCTTTAACTTTCGCACTTTTGTCTGAGAGCATTCAATTAATGATTAACCTTTCAAAAGAGTAAAGTGAACATTGTGGGAATTGTTTTTCATCCCACACCTAGTGGTGCAAAAGGCTGATTTTCATCTGTTTCCACAGCTCGTTGTTCCTGGAGTTTCTGGCTCAGGGATAGGGAAGCTACCCACTGTGCCAAAAGACCACCGGGCATATTGTGGAAATCCTACAGAATAATTACAAAGTACTGTAATTGTTGTTCTTGGTCCCTTTTTCCCATGTATTTGTTAAGAATTGGGAAAACTAAGATTAAGTATCGGAAATCTAAAAGGAACTAATGGACTGGGAGGGAGCCCCGATAGGAGAGGTGAAGCGGAAGTGGGAGGAAGAGTTGAGTTGGGTTGGGAATTGGAGGCTGGGTCATGGGAGAAGAGTCACTGAGTCTTCGTCATGTGCCAGGTTTAGCGTTATACAGGTTAAGGTGGTCCACAGGGCACTTATGACTGTGGCCCGGATGAGCAGGTTTTTTGAAGGGGTGGAGGATAGGTAAGGGTGGTGTGTGGGTGGGCCTGCGAATCATGTCCATATGTTTTGGGCATGTCCAAAGTTTGGGAGATTCTGGCATGACTTTGCCAACGTCATGTCGGAGGTTCTAAAAGTAAAGGTGGTCCCGAGTCAAAGTCACAGTTTAGTGTCCTAAAAAGTAAGGTTAGGGGGGAAGGGGGTTGTTGGGTTACGAGTATAGGGTGGATACGTGGGTTTGAGTAGGGTGATCATTGCTCGGCACAACATTGAGGGCCGAAGGGCCTGTTCTGTGCTGTACTGTTCTATGTTCTATGTTCTATGAGTCCATAGGTGGCGAATTTTGGTGTGATTGAAGACCGGGAGTCCAGGGGGCGAGAGAGGCCAATGTCTTGGCCTTTGCCTCCCTGGTGGCCAGGAGACGGATCTTGCTAGCATGGAGGCTCTCAGAGCCCCTGAAATGGGAGATGTGGGTCAGTGACATGGCTGGGTTTCTCAGGATTGAGAAGATCAAGTTCATCCTGAGAGGCTCAATGCTACGGAGGTGGCCGCCGTTGATCGACATTTTTGGAAAGGACTAAGCTGGCAGCCGGGGGGGTGGGGGGGGGGGGGGCTAGGGTTAAACAGAGGAGGCAGGGGGAGTTGGGGAAGGTGGGGGAAGGTTGGTGGGGTACTGTGTTCAGAGAGTTGTTTATGTAAGCCATGTTGGCTGGGTTTTGTTATTTGTTTGGTGTGTGGTTGTTCATACTGTCAAAATTTATAATATAAATGCCTCAATAAAATATTTTTCAAAAAAACCCACCAAGATATGCTGCATGTTGTCACGACACATTCATTCTTTGAAACTTTGCCCTCCCTGACCTCTTTAGGAGGGAAAATCATGCCAACAGATATCTCATGGATGACAAAGCCTACCCTCTGTTCCCATTAGTAACAATCCTGAATAGCAACAGCGGATTGCTACAATGAAACATTTGGCACTGGAGGATTTGTCATTGACAGGACTGTTGAAGTATTAAACGGAAACTTTCACTGCTAGACAGATCAGGAGGGGTTCTCCAGAATGCTGCATTTCATGGTCATGTACAGTTATAGCCTGCTGTGTCCATTACAATGTTGCCATTTAAATTGGATGGACTTTGATATTGCTGATAAGGCATGGCTCTGTTGGACTCTGACTACATGGAGGAAAACACTATGATGATCCAAACTCAGTGCATTTGTCAGAGGACACTCAAGAAGTAACAGAGCACATTTTGTCACTGTAGACACAGGTTTTGTGTGTCTACCTTTGACTCCAGCAATTTAGCTCCTTCTCCCCCACTTTCAAATGAAGGAACATACCCTCAATTACGACACAGGAGAGAAGATTGGTAATTCAAAGGCTTTAATCATCTGAGAACTGAACAGCAGCCGAGAAGTGTGCTCATCACATGCTGCCGAGTGAGCCTCATCTTATATACCGTTTCCTGGGGGCGGAGCCAGAGGCGGAGTCCCCCAGGGTTCCAAGCCCAGTCTTAAAGGGCGAATGTATTAAAGGTAAGGTATCGTTACAGCAGCTACTGATACCATTCATCACAATTCCCCTACATCACCATTTCAATAATTACCACTTGACCGCATATGTCAGCGTCAATTAAATGCAACTGTTCCAGTATGGATTTAACAAGGCATGACATTAGTTTCTTGGGTGGTGCGGTGCCACCCCCTTTATGCATCTCTTTCCAGAATGCCCATTCACTTCAGAACAAGGCCCTTGCCACCCACTGCTGCCTCACAGCACCAGGGACCCGGGTTCAATACCGGCCTTGGGTCGCTGTCTGTGTCAAGTTTGTACGTTCTCCCAGTGTCGGCATGAGTTTCCTCCGGGTACTCCGGTTTCCTCCCACAGTCCAAAGATGTACGGGATAGGTAGATGGGAATTGAATGGGAAGATTAGGTCATGAGGTTGCAGGGATAGGGTGGGACATGGATCTGTGCAGACTCGATGGGCTGAATGGCCTCCTTCTGCACTGTAGGGATTCTATGATACACACACTATTTTGCTTTGTGAAATCCTGCTTAAAACCCCCTCAACAGACTTCCATTCCCTGAATGTGTAGATTTTGTATGGCAACGTTCAAATAATCCAGAGTCCATTTTTCTGTATGCTTTGGCTTCCGCTCAAAACCAGAGCCTGTCACTCTGTTTCCACTCTTCTTTACCCCTCCTATACTGCCCTCTTCCACTGTTTTGTCTGCTGTCATTTCTCCACTCACAGTTCAGATTGTTAACCCTCCAGGATTAGCCTTGGGTCCCCAGGAATTGATGGTCATCCTCCAGGACATTGCTATGTGCAATCCTGGTGAAACATCATTGGGACATGGAGCAAGATTTGATTTTGTTGTTTTCTTTGCGTATTTCTTTGTCAGATGTAAACATTGTGAGAATGGTGGGGGAGGGGTGGGGAGGTGGGGGGGGGGGGGGGGGGGGGAGGGAGCTGTTGGCCAACATCAAGGCTCATCCATTTGGATAATGAGTTGTTTTGCTTTCCAATTGCTGTAGGGAAGCAAGTGCGTCACAAGGATGAATATTTTGGCCAAAGAATGGCTGAAGTGTGGGAACAAGTGATGAAACCTCCAGGAGAACATTTAACCATAGTTGGTAACCCTACTCTCAGCAACCCTGCCCTCCCAGTTCCCTGTCCAAACCCTTGTGTATTCCTCAACATTCCTGCTCTCTTGCTGCTAGCTCTGGCTTCCCTCCCTCTTAGATATGCCTACAGCTTCCCCCTGTACCTCTCTTGGCATTCTCCCACGAGCTCATCGAGGTTAATTACCCATCCCAACTGTCCCATTTCGCTCCATCTTCGACCTTCCAGTTCCGTGTATCCATTGGAGGCTAACCTTGCAAATCTCTTTCCTGACAACACACTGTCCCACTGTTGAGCCTGGAGACACTGTTCTTGCCACCCCCTTTATGCATCTCTTTCCAGAATGCCTATTCACTTCAGAGCAAGGCCCTTGCCACCCATGAACTTATTGTCGATGATTATGGTCTCAACGGAAACCTGGCGGGGAGGTTGCGGAAACTTCCCAAAATGAATCCAGCCCCATCTGGCCATTCCTTCCACCATTTACCCCACCAAGACCCTGGCAGTAGTCAGGTGGCACTTATCACCAAATCTCACCTTGATATGAACCCCACCTCCCCAGGAACTTCCTCCTCCCTTAAACATCTTATCGTATTCCAACCCCCCCCCCCCCCCCTCACTTCCCATTCAAAGCCACACCCCATCCACCCACTGGTACAATAAAAATGTTCTCAACGAGACATCTTCACTATTTTCCTCCCTCAGCCTCTGCACCAAACAGCTTCTTACCCTGGGTGATTTCAACTTCGTCTCAACCCATCTTGATCTATCTCCTCTGGCCTGCTATCCTTCCTCAGCATCTCCCTACTTGTGAACTCCCAAATCCATATTCATGGTCGCCTCCTTGACCTTGCTAATTCACATGCTGTTGCTAGTCCCATCACATATGACCAATTTTTTGTATTGATCTCCACCCACGTGCCCTGTCCACGTCCCGATCCTATTTCCTTCTGTATTCGTCTCTTGAAAAAGCTGCCCCCAATTCACTTACAACTGCACTTTTGTAAGCCCAACTATGTACCCTTTAGCTTTCTGCTCACCTCAACATTTCTTCATCTACTGTTTTACTCACCCACACACTCACCACCACCTTTGATGCCGTAGTCCCCCAATAAAACCATTACTGTTAAATTCCTTTTCTCAGACTTAAAATGCACTTGCTTTGCTCATCTTTCCTGATAACTCAAACCTCTGACTCTTAAGGACCAGCCCCACTGCTATTCTCTGTACAGTCTCCAGTATATGAAATACGTTCCTTATGTTTGTTGACCTGAATTGGGCAGTATGAGCATGGTTTTCTCAAACTGTACTCGACTATTCTCGGACTAATCCCTGGCTCAGGACAAGAATGCAGCTGCACCTGAGCCTGAAAAGCAGAAGCCTTTCTCGTGCCAAGGCAAAGAAGACAAGACAATTAATCCCAAAATTCTGATTTCTTAAAGGACCTCTGATGCACCATCAATTGGACTCGAGTCGTAGTGAAGTTCCAAACAACAGGCTTTAATACGCTAGATGTGAGCCCGGCAGTGGTCATACAGAGAAAGGCCGACTGCCAGCCAGTACGAGCTCTTATACCCCGCCTTGTAGGCGGAGCTACCAACCTCTCAGCCAATCGGCGGGGTGTCACATGACCAGCCACAACCAATTGGCAGAGAGACACATGACTTGCCTGGGCCAATGGGCAGCGAGGCTGCTGTACCAATGGCAGCTTGGTTCTCCGGTAATATGATCTCTCTAGCCATACTACCACATTCACTCATTATTGAGAAAGAAGCGGGGGGGGGGGGGGGGGGGGGGAAGGAGTGGGGTGAGAGACGGGGGGGTGTATGGCGCATAAAACTGGTAGTTATGACTAGAGACCTTCTCGGGTAGTACCGAGGTAACTATGGCTGCCCACTGGCCCGCGACGAACGTGTAAGAAAACCATGCTATATGCAGTGTACAAGAGAAAAAAAACAACAATAACCATAGTACAGTAGTCCCCCTTTATAACGCGGGTGTTGGTGTCCAAGACATCCGAGCCGCGGATATCTACGATGGGGGTTTTAAATTTATTTTAAAATCTATGCTAGCGCTTCCCATTGAGAGTCTACGGGGGGCGGGGGGAGAGGTCAGACCCCCGTAGACTCACAATGGGAAGCGCTAGCATAGAAATTTAAAACCCCCATCGTGGATCTAATTAAAACAGTGTCAATTTCAGCGGCCGGCTCACTTTGATCCGGAGAGGGAAGCTGCTCTCTCACTGAAACAATCAGCCGGCCGCTGAAATTGACACTGCCGGCTGCTCTCTCCCTCCAATCCAACTTTTAAGTTTTAATGTTTCTGATTGGAGGGAGAGAGCAGCCGGCAGTGTCAATTTCAGCGGCCGGCTGATTGTTTCAGTGAGAGAGCAGCTTCCCTCTCTGGATCAAAGTGAGCCGGCCGCTGAAATTGACACAACTGACAGTTGGGGTCCATAAGCCCCCCCGCGGTATATCGCGAACCGCGGTATTGCGGAGCGCGGTATAACGGGGGACTACTGTAATAATAATAAAAAAACTCAGGCAAGGAACATGTGCAGAACATGAAAGTCCATTAGGTCCATCAAATTGACTCGATCAGCCGGATGGGTGCTTTCGGTGTCCTGCCGGACCTGTGCAGCGGCGCAGGTGACGTTGGATCGGTGGTCGTCCGTGACTCCGGGAGCGGCGGTCGTGGTCCTGTGTCCGTACCCCTGGTCGGAGTTGGTGGTAGCCGGGCCGGGGGAAGGGGTTCCTGTGCGCTGGGTTGCGGGGGCGCTGGGGGTTGTCGGAACTGGGGAGAGGGTGTTGGTGCTGGGGGGTGCGGCCGCACTCCGGCGGGTGCCAGGTCCCGAAGGGAGACCGTGTCCTGTCGTCCGTCGGGATACTCCACGTACGCGTACTGCGGGTTTGCATGGAGTAACTGGACTCGTTCAACCAACAGGTCGGACTTGTGCACCCGCACATGCTTCCGGAGCAGGATGGGCCCGGGGGTGGCAGCCAGGTTGGGAGTGGGGTCCCTGAGAAAGACTTCCTGGGGAAAACAAGAAGACGTTCATGAGGCATTTGATTCGTGGCAGTGCAAAGGAGGGACCAAATAGAGTGGAGGGCATCTGGGAGAACCTCTTGCCAGTGGGAGACTGGGAGACACCTGGACCGCAGGGCCAGCAGGACGGTCTTCCAGACCGTACCATTCTCCCTCTTGACCTGACCATTATAACTTGTCGTCCTGCTAGAGGCGATGCCCCTGCTGAGCAGGAATTGACGCAGTTCATCACTCATAAAGGAGGACCCCCGTTCGCTGTGGATGTACGCTGGGTAACCGAACAGGGAGAAAATGGAGTGGAGGGCTTTGATGATAGTTGAAGGGGTCATGTCGGGGCAGGGGATGGTGAACGGGAAGCGGGAGTACACGTCAATCACATTCAAGAAATATGTGTTGCGGTTGTTGGAGGGGAGGGGACCCTTGAAGTCCATGCTAAGACGTTCGAAAGGGCGGGAAGCCTTTATCAGAGGCTCGAGGCGGTAGAAATGCGGCTTGCACTCCGCGCAAATGTGGCATTCCCTGGTTACAGTCCTGACCTCCTCGATGGAGTAGGGCAGGTTGCGGGTCTTGATAAAATGAAAAAAACGGGTGACCCCTGGATGGCAGAGGTCCGCGTGGAGGGAGCAGAGGCAGTCCACCTGTGCGTTGGCGCAGAAACCGCGGGACAGGGCATCAAGAGGCTCGTTGAGCTTCCCAGGACGATACAAGATATCGTAGTTGTACGTGATAAACTCGATCTGTCACCGCAAGATCTTGTCGTTCTTGATCTTGCCCCTCTGTGCATTATCGAACATGAAGGCTACTGACCGTTGGTCTGTGAGGAGGGTAAGCCTCCTGCCGGCCAGATAGTGTCTCCAATGTCGCACAGCTTCGACAATGGCCTGTGCCTCCTTTTCCACCAAGGAATGGCGGATTTCGGAAGCGTGGAGGGTCCAGGAGAAAAAGGCCACGGGTCTGCCCGCATGGTTGAGGGTGGCCGCCAGAGCTACATTGGACGCGTCGCTCTCGACCTGGAATGGGGGGGACTCGTCGATAGTGCGCATTGTGGCCTTCGCAATGTCAGCTTTGATGCGGCTAAAGGCCTGGCGGGCCTCCATCGACAAGGGGAACGTGTTGGATTGGATGAGGGGGCGGGCTTTGTCGGCGTAGTTAGGGACCCACTGGGCATAATAAGAAAGGAAGCCCAGACAGCGTTTGAGGGCTTTGAGGGAGTTGGGAAGGGGGAGTTCCATTAGGGGGCGCATGCGTTTGGGATCGGGGCCTATCACTCCGTTACGCACTACATAGCCGAGGATGGCTAGACGGTCGGTGCTAAACACGCACTTATCCTTATTATACGTGAGGTTAAGGAGTTTTGCGGTTCGGAGGAATTTGCGGAGGTTGGTGTCGTGGTCCTGCTGGTCATGGCCACAGATGGTGACATTGTCGAGATACGGGAAGGTGGCTCGTAAATCGTATTGGTCAACCATTCCGTCCATCTCCCTTTGGAAGACCGAAACCCCATTCGTGACACTAAAAGGAACTCTTAAAAAGTAGTAGTCACCCATCCGCTTCAAACGCAGTGTACTTTCGGTCACTCGCGCGAATGGGGAGCTGGTGATAGGCGGACTTAAGGTCCACCGTGGAAAAGACTTTGTACTGCACGATCCTGTTAACCAGGTCGGAGATACGGGGGAGAGGATACGCGTCCAGCTGCGTAAACCTGTTGATGGTCTGACTGTAGTCAATAACCATCCGGTATTTCTCCCCAGTCCTAACCACCAGCTCTTGTGCTCGCCAGGGGCTGTTGCTGGCCTCTATGACTCCCTCCTTCAGAAGCCTTTGGACCTCGGACCTGATGATGGTTCTGTCCTGGGCACTGTATCGTCTGCTCCTGGTGGCGACGGGTTGCAATCCGGGGTGAGGTTTGCGAACAAGGAAGGGGGGTCGACCTTGAGGGACGCGAGGCTGCAGACAGTAAGGGGGGGAAAATAGAGCCACCGAATTTAAAAGTTAAGCTCTGCAGGTTGCACTGAAAGTCCAGTCCAAGAAGTGCCGGTGCGCAGAGACGGGGAAGGATGAGGAATTTATAGTTTTTAAAAACCTTCCCGTGGACCGTGAGGTCCGCCACGCAGCACCCGGTGATTTGGACTAAGTGCGAACCAGAGGCCAGAGCGATTTCGTGCTTTACTGGGTGAACGGGGAGCGTGCAGCGTCTTACCGTGTCAGGGTGGACGAAGGTCTCTGTGCTCCCGGAGTCCAGTAGGCAGCTCATCTCGTGACCGTTGAGGTGGATCTGTGTGGTCGCCGTGGAAAGCATGCGGGGCCGTGACTGATCCAGTGTCACCGAGGTGAGTCGTGGCAGGAATTCAGAGTCATCATCCAATACGGAGTAATCGCTTGCGGGGTCCTCCGTGCCGATCCAAGATTGCGGCGCCCGTCGGCCGCACGTGGTGGGGGATGAACAAAATGGCGGCACTCAGGGGTCACACGTGGAGTCGGGGGCCCAAAATGGCAGCGTCAGGGGATCACTCGTGGCGGTGGGGGGTGGAGGCAGCGAGGTCTGCGGGCTGCACAGGGCCCTACAGGAGTGGTGGGGGGGGGCCCGCGGTCGCTGTCTGGAACGGCAGCGACCGACTTGGAGAGGCAGACGGCCGCAAAATGGCCCTTTTTGCCGCAGCTCTTGCAGACTGCGGTGCGGGCCGGGCAGCGCGGGCGGGGGTGCTTGGCCTGCCCGCAGAAAAAGCAGCGGGGGCCCACGGGCTTGCCTGGGCGTCCTGCAGCGCAAGTCAGGGGGTCTGAGTCAGTGGGGGCGAGTGGGGTGTGCCACGCTGCCCACGGGGCTGCCGCGCGGCCGGGGGCATATGCGCGCGCATTGCAGTCAACGACCTCCAAGGAGGATGCAAGGGTCCGTGCCTCAGTGAGGCTGAGAGTGTCCTTTTCTAAAAGCCTCTGTCGTATTTGGGGTGACTGCATGCCTGGCACAAAGGAGTCCCTGATCAAGAGTTCAGTGTGCTCCGCAGCAGTGACCTGCGGGCAGGTGCAGTTTCTCCCTAGGACAATGAGGGCCCGATAGAATTCATCGAGAGACTCACCGGGGAACTGTTGCCTTGTTGCCAGGAGGTGCCGCGCGTAGACCTGGTTTACTGGCCTGATGAAGTGTCCTTTTAGTAGATCCATGGCGTCATCACAGTCCAGTTTGTCCTCTATCATCGAGTAAACGGCGGTGCCCACGCACGAGTGGAAGATGTGGAGTTTCTGCTCCTTTGTTGGTTGATTTTCGGTAGTAGTGAGGTAGCTGTTGAAGCACGCCAGCCAATGTTTAAAAGTTGCTGACGCGTTTGCAGCATGCGGGCTGATCTGGAGGCATTCTGGCTTAATCCGTAGTTCCATTTTCAAAGTCTAGCGTATTAAATTGATGCACCATCAATTGGACTCGAGTCGTAGTGAAGTTCCAAATAACAGGCTTTAATACGCTAGATATGAGCCCGGCAGTGGTCATACAGAGAAAGGACGACTGCCAGCCAGTATGAGCTCTTATAACCCACCTTGTAGGCGGAGCTACCAACCTCTCATCCAATCGGTGGGGAGTCACATGACCAGCCACGACCAATTGGCAGAGAGGCACATGACTTGCCTGGGCCAATGGGCAGCGAGGCTGCTGTACCAATGGCAGCTTGGTTCTCCGGTAATATGATCTCTCTAGCCATACTACAACAACCTCTATAAATGACGTCATTTAAAAACGTAAAAAGCACTATTAATAGGATTGGACTGGATTGGATTTGTTTATTGTCACGTGTACCGAGGTACAGTGAAAAGTATTTTTCTGCAAGCAGCTCAACAGATCATTCAGTACATGGGAAGAAAAGGGAATTAAACAGAATTCAAGAAAATACATGAGAATACATAATAGGGCAACACAATATATACAATGTAACTACATAAGCATTGGCATCGGATGAAGCATACAGGGTGTAGTGTTAATGAGGTCAGTCCATAAGAGGGTCATTTAGGAGTCTGGTGACAGTGGGGAAGAAGCTGTTTTTGAGTCTGTTCGTGCGTGTTCTCAGACTTCTGAATCTCCTGCCCGATGGAAGAAGTTGGAAAAGTGAGTAAGCCGGGTGGGAGGGATCCTTGATTATGCTGCCCGCTTTCCACCAGCAGTGGGAGGTGTAGATGGAATCAATGGATGGGAGGCAGGTACGTGTGATGGACTGGGCGGTATTCACGACTCTCTGAAGTTCCTTGCGGTCCTGGGCCGAGCAGTTGCCATACCAGGCTGTGATGCAGCCCGATAGGATGCTCTCTATAGTGCATCTGTAAAAGTTGGTAAGGGTTAATGTGGACATGTCGAATTTCCTTAGTTTCCTGAGGAAGTATAGGCGCTGTTGTGCTTTCTTGGTGATAGCGTCGACGTGAGTGGACCAGGACAGATTTTTGGTGATGTGCACCCCTAGGAATTTGAAACTGCTCACCATCTCTACCTCGGCTCCGTTGATGCTGACAGGGGTGTGTACAGTACTTTGCTTCCTGAAGTCGATGACCAGCTCTTTAGTTTTGCTGGCATTGAGGGAGAGATTGTTGTCGTTACACCACTCCGCTAGGTTCTCTATCTCCCTCCTGTATTCGGACTCGTCGTTATTCGAGATCCGGCCCACTATGGTTGTATCGTCAGCAAACTTCTAGATGGAGTTGGAACCAAGTTTTGCCATGCAGTCGTGTGTGTACAGGGAGTAGAGTAGGGGGCTAAGTACGCAGCCTTGCGGGGCACCGATATAGAGGACTATTGTGGAGGAGGTGTTGGTGTTCATTCTTACGGACTGTGGTCTGTTGGTCAGAAAGTCAAGGATCCAGTTGCAGAGTGGAGAGCCAAGTCCTAGATTTTCGAGCTTTGATATGAGCTTGGCTGGGATTATGGTGTTGAAGGCGGAGCTGTAGTCAATAAATAGCAGTCTGATGTAGGAGTCCTTGTTTTCGAGATGCTCTAGGGATGAGTGTAGGGCCAGGGAAATGGCGTCTGATGTGGACCGGTTGCGACGGTATGCGAATTGAAGTGGGTCAAGGCGTTCCGGGAGTATGGAGGTGATGCGCTTCATGATCAGCCTCTCGAAGCACTTCATTACAACTGACGTCAGGGCCACCGGGCGGTAGTCATTGAGGCACGTTGCCTGGTTCTTCTTTGGTACCGGTATGATGGTGGTCTTCTTGAAGCAGGTGGGGACCTCGGAGTGGAGTAGGAATAGGTAAAAGATGTCTGTGAATACCTCTGCCAGCTGGTATGCGCAGGCTCTGAGTGCACGACCAGGGATCCCGTCCGGGCCCATCGCCTTCCGTGGGTTCACTTTCAGGAAGGCCGATCTGACTTCGGAAACTGTGATGGTGGGTATGGGTGAATTATGAGTTGCTGGGGCACTCGACAGCGGATTGTTGGTTACCTGCTCAAACCGAGCATAGAATGCATTAAGTTCATCGGGGAGGGGTGCGCTGCTGCCAGCGATACTGCTCGGCTTCGCTTTGTAGCCCGTTATGTTGTTTAGTCCTTGCCACAACCGCCGAGAGTCTGTCTGTGACTCTATCTTAGTTTGATATTCTCTCTTGGCATTTCGGATGGCTTTGCGGAGGTCGTACCTGGATTTCTTGTATAGGACAGGGTCGTCTGCCTTGAACGCCTCAGATCTGTCCTTCAGTAGGGAGTCAATCTTGCGGTTGAGCCATCGTTTCCGGTTGGGGAACATACGTACAGCTTTCTTTGGCACGCAGTCGTCCACACATTTGCTGATGAAGTCTGTGACGGTGGTGACATACTCATTTAAGTTAGTCGCTGAGTTCTTCAATATGGACCAGTCCACTGTCTCCAAGCAGTCACGTAAGAGCTCTTCTGTCTCCTCGGACCAGCACTGCACAACCATTTTAGCTGGATTCTCCCGCTTGAGTTTCTGCTTGTATGCTGGGAGAAGGAGCACAGTCTTATGGTCTGATTTCCCAAAGTGTGGTCGGGGGATGGAACGGTAGGCGCCCTTGATTTTTGAGTAGCAGTGGTCAAGGGTGTTGTCGCCCCTGGTGGGACAGGAGATGTGCTGGTGGAATTTTGGCAGTACACTCTTGAGGTTGGCTTTGTTGAAGTCTCCGGCCACAATGAACAGGGCCTCCGGGTGTTCTGTTTCGTTGTTGTTTATGACTGTGTACAGTTCATCCAGCGCCTTCCTCACTTCTGCCTGGGGTGGGATGTAGACCGCTGTGATAATGGCTGAAGTGAACTCACGTGGAAGATAGTATGGGCGGCACTTTACGGGCAAGTATTCCAGGTCTGGGGAGCAGTAGGTCGCCAGGGTCACCACATCCAAGCACCAGGAGGAGTTGATGAGGAGGCAGACCCCTCCACCCTTCGCTTTGCCTGAAGATGCCATGCGGTCCGCCCGGTGAATAGAGAAGCCTTCAGGTTGTATGGCACAGTCCGGTGAGGCGGGGGTGAGCCATGTCTCTGTGAAACAGAGCACACAGCAGTCTCTTACTTCCCTCTGAGAGGTAAGTCTGGCGTTAAGTTCATCCAGCTTGTTTTCAATCGCTTGGACGTTTGCCAGGAGTATGCTGGGGAAAGGGGTCTTGAAACCGCGTTGAATAGGCATCCAGTACTGGTGATACTCATCCATCTTCATTCTGCTTTGTCCATAGCTCTATTATCAATCTGTTAGTTTATAATCATGGCATTTACAGAACAGGAGCTGCCTATCATAGCTGTGTCAGCAAAGTTTATCAAGTATGAGTGGCAATCACCACTTGGCTGATTTGGGCAAATGTAATTAACCTGAAATTGATTGGCTAGGTCACTAAAAGGGAACAATCAGCTTTCCTGGAGGCAGTGGATACAGTTCACCTATTGCAATTCATGGTGATTTTGCTTCAACTGAAAAACAATACTTCCAACAAATTTTACAAGTCTGTTGCGTACATATCAAATTTCCTTTCATTCTTAATTTCAAGTTTCCCGTTGTTCTGTTATGTCTGGCTTGCAAGAACTGACAGATTTGATTATTTTGAAATGAAAAGAGCTGTTTAAAATAAGTTGGCTCCCCAACTTAATTAAACACAAATGTTGAGAGGAAAGTAGCTCAATAGACAATGGGGATTGTGTGAATTAGACAAGTTTATGTAAAACCTCTTACTGATACTTTTGAATATTGTACGCAGTGAAATATTTAGTTAAGTTTTCAGTAAAATGGAAAACTCAGGCTGGTTTTTGCTCCCTCCAATCATTTAAAATCTAACAATAAGAAATATTTTATTCTTATACCTGCACTTTCTGAAGCATTTTTTACAATGTAAAACTTTGCTCATAAAACCTATGATTACTAATTTAGGGGAATTGTTTTGCTTTTATATTTATTAAAAGTAAAATCATGCAAAATTGCCAATGAATCACCTAAATTCCGTTAGTGACTAACTTCATGCAAAATGAAAAAGAAACTAACTTCATACAAAATAATTACCAATTATATAACTTCAATTGTTTGTAATCCCCAGAAAACAAATTGATCAATTTTGTCCTTAATGGTCTGACGTTCATTCAGATGTTTTTTAAAATAAATTTAGAGTATCCAATTATTTTATTTTTCCCAATTAAAGGCCAATTTAGCGTGGCCAATCCACCTAACCTGCGCGTCTTTATTGTGTTGTGGGGGTGCAACCCACACATACACAGGGAGAATGTGCAAACTCCACATGGACAGTGACCTGGAGCCGTGATCGGACCCGGGCCCTTAGCGCCTTGAGGCAGCAGTGCTAACCACTGTGCCACCGTGCTGCCCTAGATGTTAATTTATGAATAGCAGAATAAATTTTAAATCAGTCTGTTCAAATCTTAGATTATAATGTTTGCTTTGAGTTTTGCCGATATATCTATTATTAACATTGCTCATAGCTTAAATAGTTAATCATTTAATCATTAATGTATTAGCATAGAAGATTGGTTAGCTAACAGGAAACAGAGACTAGGAATAAATGGGTAATTTTGAGGTTGGCAAGATATGACGAATGGAGTGCCCCAGGGATTATCGCTGGGCCTCAACTATTTACAATTTAAATCAATGATTTTTCTGACATGACAAAATGTACTGTTTTGACACAAAGATAGGTAGAAGAGTAAGTTACAAAAAGGACATTTGGAGTCTGCAAACAGGTTAACTCAGTCATTTTCAAACTCAGGGTCATGACCCATGGGTGGGTTGTGGGTGGCTGTCGGGCGGGTCGCAGGGCCATGTATCACAGCCTTCCCGATCGCAGGAGAAAGTGCCCAACGGCCACAACCGCTTTTTCAAAATGCCGGCCGCGAATGTTGGTCATCCCGCGCATGCGTGACCCCTCAGCAATGCGCAGGCCTGGAGTCCAGCGAGGCAGACCTCCTCCTCTTGACATCAGCATGCTGACCCAGGAGCAGATTCTTTTAAACAATCGCTAGAGTCTTCTCTCCAGAAACATCGGCAGAGAGCAGGTCACTGAATTGGCTCCTACTGATATCATGTGTTCTGGTCGCGAGAGATTCCTCCATTTTGTAGCTGCCAGCAGTGCTGGTGTGAGCTCCTGGGTCTCTGGTGAACAACCGATGAAGAGGCAGCTGAAAACTGGTACAAAGCAGTATAAAGATGATTTCTTGAGGTGTGGGTTTATTAATTGTGCCACTGCAAATCAGGGTGCAAACTTCATGTGTGTTGCATGCAGGAAAGTACTGGTAAGTGAAAGATTAAAACCCTCAAAACATCAAAGGCATTTGAAGATTAAGACTGACGAGTTTGAGGACAACATCGTGATTTTTTTCAACAGATACAGGGAGGTCTTAAATCATCAGCTGAAGTTTTGAATATTGAAGGACAAGGCAAGTGAGATCGTGAGGACCAAGCAGGTTAACCTGTCACATTAAAGGTAGGCAAAAATGGTAGGTTGCAAAGTTCAGGTGGCATGGGTCGCAAAGGTCGGTCGGAGTGGGTCGCGAAGGTCAGCCGGAGTGGACTGGGAAGGTCAGCCGGTGTGGGTCCTGAAGGTCGGCCGGTTGGTAAAAATGGATCCTGGGCAAAAAAGTTTGAAAAACACTGAGTTAAGTAACTGGGCAAAAATTAGGCTGATGGCGTATAATGGGGGAAAATGTGACCTTGTCCACTTTGGCATGAAGAATAGAAAAGCAGCTTAGAAACTTAAGGCGCGATTTAGTGAAAAAGAAAATAACCACCCGAGTAGCAGGGTGTTTCTTGCAGCCCGCAGCACCGAGAATGGCCCCGCTATCAAACAGGACCCTGTTACTTTCGGAGGCCTCTACGGGGAACACCCCAGCAAGGCCAAACTCACCGCTCTTCCTGCACTGAAGAGCCTCCGGACCCCCAAATCCCCAAAATACTGATTCGGGGATCCTCAAGCCCCCCCCCCCCCCCCCCCCCCCCCCCCCCACCCCAGCAGGGCACCCCTGGGCCCGTTCCTTGGCATGAACAATCTGGCACCTGGGCACCTGGCACCAAGGGTGGGAATCGAACCCAGGACCCTGGCGCTGTGAAGCAACAGTGCTAACCACTGTGCTACCATGCCACCCCCTGGTGATAGATTGGAAAATGTTGACACACAGAGGGACGTGAGTGTCAATATACCATTTCCCTTTCAATCTGCTTGCTGCTCCTGCATGCTTGCTTTCAGTGACTGGTGTACATAAACACTCAGGTCCCTTTGTATGTCAACATTTTCCAATCTATCACCAGGGGGCGGGCACGGTAGCACAGTGGTTAGCACTGTTGCTTCACAGCGCCAGGGTCCCGGGTTTGATTCCCGCTTGGGTCACTGTCTGTGCGGAGTCTGCATGTTCTCCCAGGGTCTGTGTGGGTTTCCTCCGGGTGCTCCAGTTTCCTCCCACAAGTTCCGAAAGACGTGCTTGTTACGAAAATGGGATATACTAATTTGAGTGTGCACCGGGTGAGTTCGGACTACTTTAGACTGCACCGGGGGACAAGGCAAGGATGTCCCCTCACCCCACTGTTGTTTGCCTTGGCTATAGAGCCATTGGCGATGGCGCTGAGAGCATCAAAGGACTGCAAGGGGCTAGTCCGAAGGGACGGGGAGGGGTGGTGGTCTCGTTATATGCACAGATGACCTCCTCCTATATATCTTTGACCCGTTAGGGGGGATGGGAGCGATTATGCGAATCTTAGGGAAATTTGGCCGGTTCTCAGGATACAAATTGAATATGGGGAAAAGTGAGGTTTTTGTGATCCACGTGAGGGGGCAGGAGAGGGTTTCCGTTTAAAGTGGTGGGAGAGAGTTTTCAATACTTACTTGGGAATCCGAGTGGCACAGGAATGGGAGCAGTTACATAAATTAAATCTGGCCCGGTTAGTTGAACAAATGAAGGAGGACTTTCGGAGATGGGACATGGTCCCGTTGTCACTGGCGGGGAGGGTACAGACCATAAAAATGACGGTCCTCCCGAGATTTCTGTTTGTTTTCCAGTGCCTCGCTATTTTTATACCAAAGGCCTTTTTTAAGCGGGTGAATAGGATGATCTCTGGGTTTGTGTGAGTGGGTAAAACCCCACAAGTAAAGAAAATACTGCTGGAGCGGAACCGAGGCTGGCGCTGCCGAACTTTAGTAACTACTACTGGGCGGCAAATATATCCATGTTTAGGAAGTGGGCAGCATCATGTAAGGGCACAAGTTTGAGGGCATTGGTGATGGCTCCTCTGCCGTTCTCGCCGGCCCGGTACTCCACAAGCCCTGGGCTAGGGTGGAATGTCTGTGTGTCATGATGTCTCTGGTGTTCCCTCTAGTGTTTATTTAGTTCTAGTGTATCTACATTAACCCCTTGTGGTATTTACAGTGTCCTGGTGTATATACATTAACCCCTTGTGGTATTTACAGTGTCCCGGGGTATCTACATTAACCCCTTGTGGTATTTACAGTGTCCTGGTGTATATACATTAACCCCTTGTGGTATTTACAGTGTCCCGGGGTATCTACATTAACCCCTTGTGGTATTTACAGTGTCCTGGTGTATATACATTAACCCCTTGTGTATTTACAGTGTCCTGGTGTATATACATTAACCCCTTGTGTATTTACAGTGCCCTGGTGTATCTACATTAACCCCTTGTGTATTTACAGTGCCCTGGTGTATCTACATTAACCCCTTGTGTATTTACAGTGCCCTGGTGTATCTACATTAACCCCTTGTGTATTTACAGTGCCCTGGTGTATATACATTAACCCTTTGTGTATTTACAGTGTCCTGGTGTATATACATTAACCCCTTGTGGTATTTACAATGTCCTGGTGTATCTACATTAACCCCTTGTGTATTTACAGTGTCCTGGTGTATATACATTAACCCCTTGTGGTATTTACAATGTCCTGGTGTATATACATTAACCCCTTGTGTATTTATAGTGTCCTGGTGTATCTACATTAACCCCTTGTGTAGTTACAGTGTCCTGGTGTATATACATTAACCCCCTGTGTATTTACAGTGCCCTGGTGTATCTACATTAACCCCTTATGTATTTACAGTGTCCTGGTGTATATACATTAACCCCTTGTGTATTTACAGTGTCCTGGTGTGTCTACATTAACCCCTTGTGTATTTACAGTGTCCTGGTGTATCTACATTAACCCCTTGTGTATTTACAGTGTCCTGGTGTATATACATTAACCCCTTGTGGTATTTACAGTGTCCTGGTGTGTCTACATTAACCCCTTGTGTATTTACAGTGTCCTGGTGTGTCTACATTAACCCCTTGTGTATTTACAGTGTCCTGGTGTATATACATTAACCCCTTGTGTATTTACAGTGTCCCGGGGTATCTACATTAACCCCTTGTGTATTTACAGTATCCTGGTGTGTCTACATTAACCCCTTGTGTATTTACAGTGTCCCGGGGTATCTACATTAACCCCTTGTGTATTTACAGTGTCCTGGTGTATCTACATTAACCCCTTGTGTATTTACAGTGTCCTGGTGTATATACATTAACCCTTTGTGTATTTACAGTGTCCTGGTGTGTCTACATTAACCCCTTGTGTAATTACAGCGATGCATATCACCACACGAAGCTTAGGGGATACTGGCAGGGATTTGCTGTTGCCATGTCCACAGTACTAAAAACGAGGGAGGCGCCGAGTCCAGAGGTGGCGATTTTTGGAGTGTCGGAAAACCCGGGAATCCAGGGGGCTGAGAGAGGCTGACATTTTGGTCTTTGCCTCCTTGGTAGCCCAGAGACGGATATTGCTAGCGTGGAGGAACTCAGGGGCTTGGGTTGGCAACATGGCTGGGTTTCTCAGACTTGAGAAAATTAAGTTCGCCCTGAGAGGATCAACGTTAGGGTTCGTTTGGAGGCGGCAGCCATTTATCAACTTCTTCGGAGAAAACTAAACTGTCAGTAGATTCAATAAGGTGGGGGGGGGGGGGGGGGTAGGGAGTAAGGGGGTTAAGGCGGTGCTAGGCTATTTTGTGTCTAGCTTAGGCGGGAACAGTGGGAGATGGAAGGATGTGTTACACACTGAATTATGTTTACTTTTGTATTTGTTTTGTTTGTTATAAAACCATAAATGCCTTAATAAAATGGTTTTTTTTAATGTAAGCCTACTTGGGACAATAATAAAAATCATTTATTTATTTGAATAATACTCTGCCATTCTGTTTTTCCTACTGTATTGGATAATTTCACATTTACCCACTCACTCAACTTGTCTAAATGGCCTTAAAGCCTGTTAACACCTTCCTCACCACTCAAATTCCCACCAAGTTTTGAGTCATCGGCAAACTTAGAAATATTACATTTGGTTCCCACATCCTAATTATTGATGTATGATGGGCAAGGTTTAGCAGGTCCGTTAGCCACATGCGCAATTCCCATAACGGCTGCTAAATATCCGCAAGAGGCCAAAAATGGGATTTGCACTGGCAAGGTTTCGAAACTCAATCTTCCCAGACCTTCCCGATGACACAATCAGGTTCAAGTCAGAAAGGGCACAAACCTGATTAACATTAATTTGAATCTATTAGCATCAATTAGTGGGGCTAACGTCACATCTTCAGCCCTCATTGAATCTTCCCACTCACCAGCACGAGTCTGGTGCTAGCACCCCAGAGAGGGAGGAAGGTGCTGAGCACCATTGTCTCCACTGAGTACCAGGGAATCCCAGGGGTCAGAGGCCACTGGGCAGCTCTGGGGAATGGAGGGGTGTTTAGGGGTGGGGTCGGTGAGGATGGGAGAAAGAGGAGGACGCTGTCGAAGGCTAAGGCTGTAATCGTGGGGTTGGGTTATGAGAGTCAAGGAGCCAGGCCTAATGGGCTTGATGGATGAGACACAGAAAGCAACATGGTACCCACCCATGGGGGGTGGGGGGCTCAACCTATGGAGTAGATGTCCAGGAAGCGTAGGTGTTTTGGCATGACAGCAATGAGATCTCTGAATTACGCAGCCTGAATAAGAAGGTGCCTATTAGCTCTGCCGCTTCCTGAAACAGAAGGAAATTGTGCCTTCTGTCATTCGTGAGAACCATGCTCGTGACACTAGTTGGGCATCAAGAGTTAACTCTTAGCAATGTCAGATCCCCCGGGAATGGGATGACTCCTCAGGGTGCAGAGCTCAAAGCTTGGTAGCGCGGGATTAAGAGGCAATGGGATCATTTCTCTGCTGGGATCCTAATGCCTGCCAGACTGCCCCCACAAGGTGTACATGACCGTCCAGTTAACCTTGGACAGTCGGGATGAGGGAGTACATGACCCCCCAGAGGGAAATCCCAGATGGAAGGCTACAGGTGATTCTAAGTGGGTGAGGGCATAGATTGGAGCCAGTCATGGTCTGGTGAGAGGAGGGCACCTGAGCTGTGAGTGTGGGATCACTGCTGTCGAGCCTCTGGGTCCAGATCAAGAAGACCAATGGGTCAGGGGCTATGCTGATGGTCAACAGCATCGACACCAACCTGAATCTCTCTCACTCACTCATCCCTCGCAGGATTCTGAGCCATTTTGGGATGTAGCCAGTGGAGCTGGCAATCTTACTAATCACTGTGCGAGTGGAGCACAGACTCCAGCAGCAAAATGCAACGGCTCCAAGGGAAGACCCTGCAGAAGAAGTCCAGGAGGCTACAGGGCAGGATCAGGGGCCAGAGGCCACACCTGCCATGCAGGGAGCACTAAGCCACCAAAGAAGACCGAAGGTTTACTGGACTCATGTATCCTTCATGGAGCTGCCTGACACCATCTGCCATCGAAGATTCAGCCTCACAAAGGAGACTGTGTGGCATCTGTGCCATGTTCTTGCACACTTGGCGCGAAGTGGAGGCGGAGGAGATATGCTCCCTATGTCAACGTCAGAGAAGCCCTCAGTTTCCACATCATGGGGTCCCTCCAGGGTTCCATGGGGCATCTTTGTGATATTTCATAGACATCCATCCATAGAAACATAGAAAATAGGAGCAGGAAGAGGCCATTCGGCCCTTCAAGCCTCATCCGCCATTCATTATGCTCATGGCTGATCATCCAATTCAATAGCCTGATCCCGCTTTCCCCCATATCCTTTGATCCCCTTTACCCTACATGCTATATCTAACTGCTTCTTGAAAACATACAGTGGGCGCGATTCTCCGCTGCCCACGACGGGTCGGAGAATAGCGGGAGGGCGTCCCCGACATTTTTCACGCCCTCACGCTATTCTCCACCCCCCCCCCACGGCCGTCCCACGACACGAATCGCTGCTTGCCGTTTTTTACGGCGAACAGCGATTCTCCCCAGGCCGATGGGCCGAGTTCCCAGGCCTTTACGGCCGTTTTTACGGCAGCAAACACACCTGCTTTCTGCCGTCGTAACAACGGCCGCAACATGCCCGTTCTGGGCATCCAGGGCCCCGATTGGCACGGCAGTACCACGGCCATGGGCCCGCAATCGGGTCTCCCTCCGCCACCCCGCAGGATCAGTCCGCAGGGCAGCTGAGGGAGATGGCGGCCCCGCGCATGCGCGGGTTGGAGCCGTCCAATCCACGCATGCGCGGCTGACATCATCGTGCGCGTCAGCCGGCGTGACGCTTGGCGCACGGACTTAGCGACGGTCGCTAAGGCCGCGATGCTGTGGTTCACGGGGCCCCGCTGCTAGCCCCACCCGGGGGGAGAATCGGGTCCCGGGAGGGGGCGCGGAGGCTGCCGTGAAACACGGCCAGTTTCACGCCAGCCTTTACAACTCGCCGTATTTGCGGAGAATCGCACCCACAATGTTTTGGACTCAACTACTTCCTGTGGTAAGAATTCCACAGGCTCACCACTCTATGGGTGAAGAACTTTCTCCTCATCTCTATCTAAATGGTCTACCTCGTATCCTCAGGCTGTGACCCCTGGTTCTGGACACACCCATCTTCGGGAACATCCTTCCTGCATCTACCCTGTCTCTTCCAGTTAGAATTTTATATGAGATCCCTCCCTCATTCTTCTGAACTCCAGCGAATACAATCCTCACCAATTCAATCTCTCCTCATACATCAGTCTTGCCATCCCTGGAATCAGTCTGGTAAACCTTCGTACCAGACCATCGAGAGCAAGAATACCCTTCTTCAGATAAGGAGACCAGAACTGCACACAATATTCTAGGTGTGGCCTCACCAAGGTCCTATATAATTGTAGCAAGACATCCCTGCTCCTGTACGCGAATCCTCTCGCTATGAAGGCCAACGTACCATTAGCCTTCTTTACTGCCTGCTGCACCTGCATATTTACCTTCAGTGACTGGTGTACGAGGACACCCAAGTCTCGCTGCACATTCCCCTCTCCTAATAAGTGCATCCATGATGTCACGGATGCACCGCACGCAGGGGCTCTAGACTACATCCACTTTGACCTCGGACCAGGCCCTGCAGGATGAGAGGGCTACAGGGTTGGGGCACATAGCTGGTCTGCTACAGGTGCAGGGGGCGATAGACTGCACTCATGTCGCTCAGTCTGAGATATCGAACATGGGGGCTGGGGCTGGGGAGTCCTTGAGATGCTTGCTGCCCTGTCAAAGCAGGACGATGATGATGACTCGCAGCAAGGAATAGTCGGTGATGTTCCTCAGCTGCTGCTTATGTCTAACTCCTGTCTGCTGTCAGCACGCTGACTCCCCGGCTCATGTCTGAGTGAGGTTATGTGCTTCATACCTTTGTCCCTTTGCTGTAGGGGGGGGATTATGGCTGAGGGTCTATGGTTCGCTGAATCATGCCTAGGCCCTATCATTACAAATGAAAATTTTGCATTGAGAGGGCCTGACCTTATGGCAGACATGGGGCGGGTTTCTCCAAGCCCGCACCAGGTCGGAGAATCGGCGGGGCGTGGGAAATTCCAGCCACACCGCTCCGTTGCTGGGCCGCGATTCTCCGCCGACTGGAGAATTGCCGCCAATTGCCCCCGCGTGGTCACCGCAGCGCTGGTCGGGGGCCACTGAAAGAGGCTCCCATGGCGATACTCCGTGGGTGACCGGCCAAACTCACGTCGAGTTTTGCCGTGTCTCGCCGGCGTGGTTCCAATCTGGTACCGCCCAGCGGGAGGTTGGACCCGCGGCCGTGGTGGACCTCCTGGTGGGGGGCGCAGCGGGGGGGCTCCACGGGGTCTTCCGATCGGCGGGCCACCGCGATCTGGAGGGGCCCTGCCTCCTTTCGCGCGGGCCCACTGTTAGGTCCCCAACATGTTGCTCTGCACCGGCGCGGAGACGGCAACCATGTGCATGTGCCGGCGCGGAGACGGCCGTCACGTGCCTGCGTGGACCTACTCCGGCCGTGCAGGGTTGCCTTTCGGCGCCGGAGCAGCGCGCAGCACTCCGGTGCCATGCTAGCCCCCTGAAAACAGGTGAATTGCTGGACCAGGAGGCCCGTTGATCCGGCGTCCACCACTCCGGTGTTTACGCCGGCGTCAACACTTGGCGGGGGTTTCGGAGGATCCCGGGCATGGAGACCCAGTGAGAACAGGTGTGTTCCGATGGGGAAAAGCATCGTGCCAGTGGGAGGAGGGTTAAAGATTCTGAGGCATGAAAGTGGTGAATAACAATAATGTAGCAACATGTCAAAATGTGACAAATGATAATGTCCCCCAACCACTGGTGCAATTGTGCTCACGCTGTGCCCGACAATTTATTGGCCTTGCCTATCCTCCCAATATATCTAGGTGTATTCCCGGGTTACTCAATGGGACGGAGAGGCAGCTGGAGTGAAGTCCGGAAGCCTCAACATCAGCTGGTGCTGCCAGTCCTGGAGGCCCACCATTGTCTGCGCCATGCCAAGTCCTCAGCCATGGACCTCAAGGATTGAGCCATGCTTCAGAGTTCTCCCACCGTGAATCTGACCTTGAGCCCCAGGCTTTCCGCTGTGGATGCCACCCTTGCAGTGTTGGCCTGGGTGCCATGCATTGCTGGCATCATCTCCTGTGAAATAAGGATTTACCTGGAGCTAAAGACAGACATGGGTGTCCTGGTACATGAATCACAAAATGTTGGCATGCAGATATAGAAAACAATTAAGCAGGTTAATCATAGAATTTACAGTGCACAAGGAGGCCATTCGGCCCATCGAGTCTGCACCGGCCCTTGGATAGAGCACCCCACTTTAAGCCATGCCCCCAGCCTATCCCATAACCCAGTAACCCCACCTAACATTTTGGACACTAAGGTGCAACTTAGCATAGTCAATCCACCCAACCTGCCCATCTTTGCACTGTGGGAGGAAACCGGAGCACCCGGCGGAAACCCACGCACACACGGGCAGAACGTACAAACTCCACCCAGACAGTCACCTGAGGCCGGAATTGAACCCACGACCCTGGAGCTGTGAGGCAAAAGTGCTAACCACTGTGCCACCATGTCGCCCCAAATACAATGTTGTTGCTTATTGCAAGGAGAATGGAATATGAAAGTAGGGATGTTGTTTTGGGATGGGGGCAGTGTTCGCGGGGGGAGGGGGTACTGTTTGGAAGGGAGGGGTTCAGGGGGGGCTGGTAATCGGGGGAGGTGTTCAGAGGAGTCGTGTTTGAGGTGTTCTATTTTTTTAAATTTGTATCGAGGCCTCTTTTAAAAATGGAGACTGGATCTTTTAAAGCCTAGGCTACTGGCGGGAGAGGCTCAATCAGAGCTTGCCCAACCAGCGTTACCTTGTGGGACCCACCCCATCCCTTTTTTAAGGGTTTCAACCAAACGATTTTCCCTGCCCCCTGCGCCACTCTGTCGAAAACTAGGGGAATTAGTGTGATCGGTCATTGGAACTCTCTTCCCCAGAGAGTGGTCATTGAATATCTTTAAGCAGAGGTGGATAGATTCTTGACTAACAAGAGGGTCAAAAGTTATCGGGCTAGTCAGAATGTAAAGTTGAGGCCACAATCAGATCAACCATGATCTTATTGAATGGCGGAGCAAGCTCCAGAGGCTAAAAGGCCTACTCCATATCCTAACACTAATCAATATATTTGTATTTTGGTATGTATTTCTGTTTTGCAGTTTATTGGAATTATTGTTAGAAACACATCTGGAACAACTTAATCATTTCCAACATTCATTTTTGCCATGCATCTGCATTTTTACAATATAATATCACACTTATTGCATGTCAGTTCAATTTAGATTAGAATCATCGGTTACATTTGCAGCTTTCTACAAGCTATATTTTCTGGACCAACGTTCAGACAAAATGAGCACTAATAATAGAACTCAAACCAGGCAGACGTTCAACAAAGGACAAGATATTATTTCGGCTCAGCTGAGGGTTTTGTAGTAGGCACAAATATTTCATAGAATTTACAGTGCAGAAGGAGACCATTGAATGTCGGGGATTTTTTTGTGGGCCTCAGAGATTAGGACAGCATTTAAAAACGGCAGCCCAATCTCTCGCTGCAATGGGGAGTTCCGGCCGCACATTCCCCATTCAGGACCCTTATTCAACGCGAGTCGCATTGAATAGCCATGTTGATGGAACCATCAATTCACCAGACACGTGTTTCCGATGTGAATCTAGGCTTTAATCGACTTACTTCAGAGCCAGCCTGTTACCTGTCGATGAACTCGTAGTGACCCAAGCTGACTCTGGACACGGGTACTTATACAGCTGCACTAGGGGGAGGAGTCGTGGGCGGAACCAAGGGTGGAGCCCAGTACAAGTTCCTAAGTGCTCCCAGCTCTACTCCCCCTAGTGGTAGGACAGCGCTAATGCACTTACAACAACAGTGTGAATTAACATATATATTAACATATATTACATTCACCACACATGTGTTTCTCAGCACTGCGAGCACTGGAAAACAGGCGGCTAAACGTGCTCACGAGGGAACTTTGTTCCCTTTTGGGGCTTAAATGAAATGAGGCCGATAAATAGCGGGAGAGGCCAAAAACGAGGACCGCGCCAGGCGCCAAACAGTTTGCCCTGCAACCAGCCCCCTCATGTAGATGAAATCGGGATCTCGCCGTAACGTGGTGAGAAACCAATTATCACCACTTAAGCCCCATTTCCATACAATTAACGAGAGCCACCCCATAGCCAATGGCCTCCCGTCATTCAGCGGCCTCCCCAGCAAGTGTTCACACAGCCGCCGATCAGTACTCCTTTTGAAAAGCGTGAACCTGGTGAAAGGGCTTCTGTGGGGAGCAGAGGAGGTGAGTAGCCACCTTTTCTCACAGGCAAAGAGCACGGGGGTGCTGGGTATGCCACCCAGTGCTCAGCGAGGGGTGGGGGACCCTCCGCAGGGGTGGGCCACCATGGAGGGTGGGGAGGGGCGCTAGGGGGGGAACCGGGGGGGGGGGGGTCAACCGCTTGCGACACCACAATGCCAACCCAGTGGATCTTGTCTACCAGTTCCTGGGCAACCCTTGACCCTGGCTGTCTGCCCCACCGACCACCCATAACTCTCATCGACTGCCGAGGCCTCTGGCCCTGGGGAGTTTCTAACCGGTTTAGCCCACACTTAGAGGGCATAATTCTCCCCAACAATTTCTCAGTTCATTTGCGGTGGATTTTTCAGGGACTTCCTTCCCCCCCCCCCCCCCCCCCCCCCCCCGGCTCTGCCAGCAGTATCCTCACCTCTATTCAATGACAATTGATTAGTAGGTGCGATTCTCTAGGAAGATTTCCTTTTTTTTTTCTTTTATAAATTTAGAGTCCCCAATTCATTTTTTCCAATTAAGTGGCAATTTAGCGTGGCCAGTCCACCTAGCCTGCACATCTTTGGGTTGTGGGAGCGAAACCCACGCAAACACCGGGAGAATCCACACTGTCCGGAGTTTGCACATTCGCCCCGTGTTTGCTTGGGTTTCGCTCCCACAACCCAGAGCCAGGATCGAACCTGGCACCTCAGCACCTGAGGCAGCAATGTGTCTGGGAAGATTTCTAAGTGTTGTGGCAAACAGGAATTGCCGCGAGCGTCCTGGCGCTCAGCCCAGCGAAGCCGGCAACACTATTCAACTTGACGAGGTCTCACGGGCTTCTCGCCGCAAATGAAGGCTCGCCGGATAATTCGCTGGCATTGTGTCCACCAGTTCCCCCCCCCCCCCCCCCCACACCTGCTAACAAGTTCCTCCAGCATGGGAGAGTCTACTCTCCCCCCTCCCTCCCCCAACCCTTCCTCCACCCCTGTCCCCTTCAACAACACCCCCCCCAACCCCTCCTTCACACCCACCACCACTGTGAACCAAGCATGAGGCTAATGATCCCCCTTCTGCGTCTCCTCAGGAAAAGTTTTCCCATAATCGCTGGAACAGGGCCCAGGCTGGCGATGGGGTGCCAGTTCTCACCACCCTCCGAAGATGCCACCATAATAGTTGCGTCACAGCTGTCATCCCCACCCTCCACCAGTTCAGATACACACATCTCGGTGGGAAATGTTAGTGGCCAGGCTTCTGGGGCACACTCTGGTGGGCATCACACAGCTGCTGACGTATATCAGGTGGAGGCAGGAACCCCCAGGCGAGACAGCAGTCAGAGGGCAGCTGGATCCCAGGTACCAGCTCAGTTCAGGCCTGATGCTGAGCCTGTGGAGCAAATGGAGATGATAGGGTGTGGCCCCGACATTCAGAGGGAGGTGGCAGCGTCACTCCAGCAGATCCATAGCTGATTGCAGGAGTCCCAAAGGTTACAGGCGCTGGAGATGTCACTGGCAATGCATGGCACCAAGGCCAGCACTGCGAGGGTGGCAACCGCAGTCGAGAGCCTGGTGCACGACATTGGCAGCATGAGTAAAGGCGTCCAAGGCATCGCGGAGTTGGTGACGGCCATGGCTGAGGGTCTCGGAAGAATGTCCGACTCGCTGGAGGATGTGACCTAGTACCAGGCCGACATTGATGAGGTTCTGCGGGACATGTCCCCGCTCTCAGATGGGACTGGCCAAGGGGCTGCGGAGCTTGTCCCAGTCGCAGGTGGGCATAGCCGAGGCGCTGCTAAGGATGTCCCAGTCACTGAGGAGCATCGCCGAGGGCGATGGTGCAGACTATGGGGAACCACCAGGGCTGGCAGAGCAAGATCGGGGCTCGAACCAGCTGCCCCTCCATTCCAAGGTGAATCCCAGGGCCCTATGGGCACAGAGCAGGAGAAGGGGGAGCTGAGTGCCATCCCGGGCCCGTCCCATAGATGGCAATGGTGGCCATCAGCTCCCCGGGTTCCGCCACTCTGATGAGGCCGTATCTTGCAGCCAGCACACGGGACAGGGCGGCATGGCCATGCTGCCGACGAGTGAGCCGAGGCCCTCCGATCTCAGAGCCCCCAGAGAACGTCCGCCAGGGGCATCGAAGACCACGGGACGAGGTGAGCAGTTGGCCGCCTCCACCTCAGATGTGCATCCTGGGGCAACAGCAAGACATAGTGGAAGAGCTAGGAGGGTATAAGCGCATCAAGATCACTGAGGGCACCGGGAGAGGGGGAATGGTAGAGGGGATGAGGGGGGCTGGGGCTGGGGGTGGAGGAGGGGGCATCACCATCAGGAGGTTGGGGAATTGTCAAACAAAATAAACACCTTTGTGCATAACTAGTATGATGCCTCTGTCACCTTCTTCTGCAATGCGGGCTGACCTCCGAACCCTAGGCCCATCTCTTCAGGCATCTCTCCTTCCCTGTGCTGCTCACCTACCCCCCGGCCATGGACATGTCCCCGGAGCTGTGTCCCATCCACTAGGTGTTTGGATGTTGGCTGCTGCATGTGAGGTGTTGCCTCCCGCAGTGTTCAAGCACAGTGTCCAGACATCGAGGTGTGATTGGGATGCACATCTGAGGTGTGATTGGGATGTTAGGCAATGAATCCCAGATGCTGCATGGCCCGCCACTCGCTACCACACTTAGAAATGTTTCTGGAGAATCGCACCCAAAGTCTCAGGTACCTGGGAAATCTGCACATTGGATTAGGCTTCCTGCCTTGCTCTAATATGCAGATTTGCTAAAAGTTGATCCCACCCATTTTTAAATGGAACCCCTGATATACCTTCAATAAGCACACGACGAGTGATGAATGTAACTGAGGTTTTAGTACACTAAACAGCTAGACTCCAGGCCTCTGGACCCAAACTGGGTGGAGGCGGAGACTAGCCACCTTTATACATGAGTCTGAGGGGAAGCGCCACAGTCGGAGCCAGCCTGTACAAGCCCAGACATGTACATCACAACACAATGCAACACAGTGGTTTACCACATTCGCCCCCTGTTAAAAAAAGAGTCTGGCGGGGGTGAAGTGGTCTTAAAGGTCAAGTCTGTCGGGGGCCTTGACCATCCGCCCCTCAGTCCCAGCTGTGGTGTGGGCACCGGTGTCGAGACCTGCGCATCCGGGAGCGTGTTGTCCTCTTCACCCAGTTGTTGAGTCAGTGAAGGGGGGGGGGGGGGGGGTGATGTATGGGCGGAGGTGGTGGCAATGGTCGCCAGTGGGCCTGCGGGTGCTAGTTCGTGAGGTAGGTGGGTAGCGGTGAGGAAATACGGTGTAGGGTCGGGGGTGGTGGTGGTGATGGTCACTGTGGAGCCTGCTGGTGCCAAATCCTGAAGGGAGACATAGAATTTACAGTACAGAAGGAGGCCATTCGGCCCATCGAGTCTGCACTAGCTCTTGGAAAGAGCACCCTACCCAAGGTCAACACCTCCACCCTATCCCCATAACCCAGTAACCCCACCCAACACTAAGGGCAATTTTGGACACTAAGGGCAATTTATCATGGCCAATCCACCTAACCTGCACATCTTTGGACTGTGGGAGGAAACCGGAGCACCCAGAGGAAACCCACGCACACACGGGGAGGATGTGCAGACTCCGCACAGACCCAAGCCGGAATCGAACCTGGGACCCTGGAGCTGTGAAGCAATTGTGCTATCCACAATGCTACCGTGCTGCCCGTATCCTGTCGCCCGTCCTGGTGTTCCACGTAGGCATATTGTGGATTGGCATGGAGGAGCAGGACTTTCTCAATGAGGGTGTAGGATTTATGGCTTCTCACATGCTTCCTGAGGAGGACGGGCCCTGGGACTGCCAGCCAGGACGGGAGCAAGACCCCGGAAGTGGATATCCTGGGGAAGGCAAACATACAGCCGTGAGGAGTCTCGTTGGTGGCTGTACACAGGAGCGACCGGATGGAGTGGAGCGCATCGGAGAGGACCTCCTGCAAGCGGGAGACTGGAAGGCTCCTAGACCGTAGGGCCACGAGGACGGCCTTCCAGACAGTCGCGTTCTCCCTCGCTACCTGTCCGTTTCCCCGGGGGTTGTAGCTGGTTGTCCTGCTGGAGACGATGCCCTTGCTGAGCAGGAACTGACGCAACTCGTCGCTCATCCCCGATCACTGTGGATGTAAGTGGAGAAACCAAACAGGGTGAAAAGGCTGTGCAGGGCCTTGATGACAGAGGCAGAGGTCATGTCAGAGCATGGCATGGCGAAGGGGAACCTTGAGTACTCGTCAACAATGTTGAGGAAGTACACGTTACGGTTAGTGGAGGGGAGGGGCCCTTTGAAGTCGATGCTGAGGCGCTCAAAGGGGCGGGAGGCCTTTACCAGGTGTGCTCTGTGTGGCCGATCGAAGTGCGGTTTGCACTCCGCGCAGACCTGGCAGTCCCTGGTCACGGTCCTGACCTCCTCGATGGAGTAAGGCAGGTTGCGAGCCTTGATGAAGTGATAAAAATGGGTGACCCCCGGGTGACAGAGGTCATTGTGGAGGGCCCGGCGTCGGTCTACTTGTGCGCTGGGGGCTCATTGAGCTTCCCGGGTCGGTACAAGATGCCATAGCTGTAGGTGGAGAGCTCGATCCTCCACCTCAGAATCTTGTCATTCTTGATCTTGCCCCGCTGTGTGTTATTGAACATGAAGGCAACCGACGGTTGGTCAGTGAGGAGAGTGAATCGCCTGCCGGCCAGGTAATGCCTCCAATGTCACACAGCTTCTACGATGGCTTGGGCTTCCTTTTCGACGGCGGAGTGTCGTATTTCGGAGGCATGGAGGGTACGGGAGAAGAAAGCCACGGGCCTGCCCGCCTGGTTGAGGGTAGCGGCCAGAGCGAAATCCGACGCATCGCTCTCCATCTGGAATGGGATGGACTCGTCCACAGTGTGCATCGTGGCTTTGGCAATGTCTGCCTTGATGCGATTGAAGGCCAGTCGGGCCTCGCCTGTCAGGGGAATAACGGTAGATTTGATAAGTGGGCGGGTCTTGTCCACATAATTGGGGACCCACTGGGCATAGTACGAGAAGAACCCCAGGCATCTCTGCAGGGCCTTGGGGCAGTGGGGGAGGGGGAGTTCCAGGAGGGGACGCATGCGGTCGGGGTCGGGCCCTCGGACTCCGTGTTCCACGACGTAGCCAAGGATGGCCAGGCGGGTTGTGCGGAAATAGCATTTTTCTTTATTATAGGTGAGGTTCAGGAGTTTAGCGGTGTGGAGGAAGCGCCGGAGGTTCTCGTCATGGTCCTGCTGGTCATGGCCGCAAATGGTGACATTGACCAAGTACGGGACCGTGGCCCGCAGCCCGCACTGGTCAGCCATTCGTTCCATTTCTCTTTGTAGACTTAGACCACATTGGTGATGCCGAAGGGGACCCTGAGGAAGTGGTAGAGGCGGCCATCTGCCTCAAAGGCAGTGTATTGGCGGTCCTCCGGGCGGATAGGGAGCTGGTCGTACACGGACTTCAAGTCAACTGTGGAGAAGACTCAATACTGCGCAATCTGGTTGACCATGTCAGATATGCGGGGAAGGGGTACGCATCGAGCTGCGTGTACCGGTTGATGGTTGATAGTCTGACTGTAATCGATGACCATCCGGTGCTTCTCCCCAGTCTTGACGACCACCCTTTGGGCTCTCCAGGGGCTGTTACTGGCCTCAATGATCCCCTCTCGCAGGAGTTGCTGGACCTCCGACCTGATAAAGGCCCTGTCCCCCGGGCACTGTATCGTCTGCTTCTGGGAGCGACAGGCTTACAGTCCGGGGTGAGGTTTGCAAAAAGCGAGGGTGGGTCTACCTTAAGGGTCGCGAGGATACAGACGGTGAGGGGGGGCAGGGGTCCGCCAAACTTTAAAGTAAGGCTCTGGAGATAGCACTGGAAGGCGAGCCCCAGTAATAGGGCAGCGCAGAGATGGGGGAGGATGTAGAGTTTGAAGTTAGCATACTCTACGCCTTGTAAGGGTCGCGTCACAGTACCCCCGGATTACTACTGCATGGGATCCGGAAGCCAGGGAGATTTTCTGGGTCGCGGGTAAGATTGGGAGGGAGCAGCGCCTTACCGTGTCTGGGTGAATGAAGCTGTCTGTGCTCCCGGAGTTGACAAGAAAGGCGTCTCGTGCCCGTTGATCCGGACGGTCATCGTAGACTTCGCGAGGTGGTGCGGCCGGGACTGGTCAAGCGTGATAGAGGAAAGCATCGGAAGGCGGTTAATAGGCTGGTCAGAGGTAGCGGCGGCCAGCGTAGGGTCGGGTGAGCCAGGCTCCCGGGAGGCAGCGGAGTGGTCCCAAGATGGCGGCCCCCATGGGTCGCGCATGGCGGGTGGCATTGGCGACGCCGTCCAAGATGGCAGCCCCCATGGGTCGCGCATGGCGGGTGGCAGCGGCAATGGTGTCCAAGATGGCGGCCCCCATGGGTCGCACGTGGCGGTTTGAGGATGCGTTAAAGATGGCGGCCCCCATGGGTCGTACGTGGCTTCCGAAATTGAAGATGGCGGCACCCACGGATCGCACATGGCGGGTGGCACGGCAGCTGAGGGCGGCCCCCACAGGCAGCAGGCAGCGCTGCTGGGCCTAGATGTTTTAGGGGGAGATCGGGCCTGGCAGGCTTTTGCAAAGTGGTCCTTCTTCCCACACCCGTTGCAAGTTACGTTCCGTGCAGAGCAGCGTTGTCTGGGGTGGCTGCCCTGGCCATAAAAGTAGCACCTCGGGCCTCCGGCGTTGGCGGGCCACTGCGCGGCACAGGCTTGCATCGCACCCGGGTCTGATGATGGCTGCACCCACGAGGCCCACGAGGGTGCCGCGCGGTCAGAGGTATAGGCCTCCATGTTCCGGCAGGCCACCTCCAGCGAGTTGGAGCGTTGCACTGTCTCTGGGAGGCCGAGTGTCCCCCTTCTAGTCACCGCTGGCGGATATAATTTGATTTCATGCCTGCGACATAAGCGTCCCTGATCAGCAGCTCCGCGTGCTGGGTAGCCGATATCGCCCGGCAGTCACAGTTCCAGCAGAGTACACGCAAGGCACGCAGGACTTCTGCAAATGATTCCCCCGGACGTTGCCATCTCGTGGCAAGGAGGTGCCTAGCATACACCTCGTTAATGAACTTCATGTATTGTCCCTTCAGCAGTATATGAGGGGGCACCCCTGATGAGAAGAAAGACTCTAGGGCTCACCCGTGCGTGGAGGATCTGCTTCTTCTGGAGGTCAGTGAAGTCTTCGGTCAAGGATGCGAGGTACGCTTCGAATCAGCTTAGCCAGTGCTCAAAAGATTCTGTGGCATTGGCTGCCTGTGGGTCCAGCTCCAGGCTTGAGTGATGAGTTCATCTTAAAGTTTAGTGTATTAAATTGATACGCCTTCAATAGGTGCACGACGAGTGATGAATGTAACTAAGGCTTTGATACACTAAACAGCTAGCCCCCTGGTCCCGAACAGGGGTGGAGGCGGGGACACGTCACCTTTATACATGAGCCCGAGGGAGGAGCCACAGACAGAGCCAGCCGGGACAAGCCCAGGAATGTACAATACAACACAATGCAACACCGTGGTTTACCACAATCCCGATCTCGGGACCCCCCAACGCGGTCCACGGACCTCCCCCCCCAACACACCAACTCACCTATAAGGTGTTCAGCGAGCTCCCCACCTAATAACGGCAGGGCATCCCTGGGCCTGATCCTTGGCATGGGCCAAATGGCACCCAGCCTGGCACCACCACCTGTCAGTGGTCGCTAGATTTTGCCCTAATTGTGGTTGAATAGAGGTGGGTATCTCACCCAAAAGGCAGGGGAGAAACATCCAGCCAAACTCACCTAAAATTAAACATAGGAATGCTTTGGTTGAATTATGCTCATTTCTTAAGTACATCATTAATACATATGGCTCTATAATCAATGTTTAAAATTAAATTTTGCATTGATTCATTTTCACAGAGGACAGTAGATGAGTATGTAAGCAATCAATTTCAAAAAATCAATGAAAGTACTGTTGCAAAGAAAAATTAAATGAATTCATCCTCCAGTACTGTTTCTAAGCTAGTGAAGCCTCACAAATATGCTCATATTATTCTAGAAAGCATTGTATTATTTTTAAATTGATAAATGTGTGTGAAAAATGGCTGACACTAAAATAAAGTTACCTCATTCGAAATAGCCGCTTCTCAGACAAGTTTATCCAAGTTGTACATTTGTTTAACAGCTTATGAAACTTGCTTTCAATTATGTTCAAAATTTTCATTCCAGTATTTTTGTGACTGTTATGAAAGAAGTACACGGAAAGGGAGTTCTGGAAGGGGGTGGCGAGGACGGTGTCGAGGGTGGTGGGATCCAGGGTCAAGCCAGGATGGGGACTCGCGATTTTTGAGGTTGGGGTGGAGCCGGGAGTGCAGGAGGCGAAAGAGGCCGGTGTGCTGGCCTTTGCGTCCCTAGTAGCCCGGCGAAGGATCTTGCTACAATGGAAGTATGCGAGGCCCCCAAGCGTGGAGACCTAGATCAATGACATGGCGGGTTTCATTAAGCTAGAGAAGATCAAATTCGCCCTGAGAGGGTCGGTACAAGGGTTCTTTAGGCGGTGGCAACCTTTTCTCGACTTTCTGGCTCAACGATGGGGTACAGGGACAGAAGCAGCAGCAACCCGGGGGGGGGGGGGGGGGGGGGGGGGGGAACGAGGGGGGGGGCGGACGATGACTAAGTTTGTTTATTTAATTTAAATTTATTTTTAAGTTCTTCTGTTGTTCATTGGGGTTGGGGGTGGGGGATGGGATACATGCGTCGATACGGTCTGGGGGTGATACAGTTATTATGGGTTATTTTGTTGCATTTCATTGTTTGTCGTTACGTTTTATATGTTCTGTAAAAAATTCCAATAAAAATTATATTAAAAAAAAGAAGTACACGGAAAGTGGTGTATCTCAAATTGTTTTTGAGAAACATCTTAGTTGAAAATCATAACCATAATAAAATTAGTTCATTTGGAAATACGCTTGTCAAATAATATAGGTTTCTTCGGGCTTCTCCTGCAAAAGGACATCAACCAGATGTGGCAAAGCTTTGGCAAAGAGTCATCCAGACTCGCAAAATTACATTCCTTCTTTCTCCACAGAGGCTGTCAGACCTGCTGAGATTGTCCAGCATTTTCTGTTTTTGTTTCAGATCCCAGCATCCGCAGTAATTTTCTTTTATCAACCAGATGTGGTTGAGTTTGCGACATCAGCTTGCAGTCTTTCCTTACTAATAGGCAGCATTTATTTTACAGTCACCACTGGTCATCAGTGGCTTTGCCATGATTTTATCAACCGCAGAGATCCCGGAATCACACAATTGTTACGGCACAGAAGGAAGCCATTTGGCCCATCGTGTCTGTACTGGCTCTCCAGGTGAGCACCATGACTTAGTGTAATTCCACTGCCTTTTTTCCGTACCCCTGCACATTATTTTTATTCAAGTAATTGTCTAATGTCCTCCTGAACACCGCAATTGACCTGCCTCCTTCACACTTCCAGACAGCGCAATTCCAGACCAGTTGCGTGATAAAGCTTTTTTTCGCACATCACGTTTACTTCTTCTGCAGATCAATTCAAATCTGGGTCCTCTTATTCTTGATGCTCTTAAGAGCGGGAACAGGTTCTCCCTATCTACCCAGTCCAGCCTCCCTCATGATTTTGAACATCGTGGAAATATTGAGGTAATTGAATGTTTTCAGTTAGAAGCGCTGACCCAACTTTGGGCAACAAGGTAGCACAGGTGGCTAGCACTGTGGCTTCACAGCGCCAGGGTCCCAGGTTCGATTCCCCGCTGGGTTACTGTCTGTGCGGAGTCTGTACGCTCTCCCCGTGTCTGCGTGGGTTTCCTCCGAGTGCTCCGGTTTTCTCCCACAGTCCAAAGACGTGCAGGTTAGGTGGATTGGCCATGGTAAATTGCCATTAATGACCAAAAAGGTTAGGAAGCAATTTTGGGTTATGGGGATAGGGTGGAAGTGGGTCGGTGCAGACTCGATGGGCCGAATGGCCTCCTTCTGCACTGTATGTTCTATGTTCTAGTGATTTCACTCCGTGAATTGCCTCGAGTATTAGTTCCGAAACCAGATTTCTGTTCAAAATTGCTCTGTAGAACAGAGTTAGCCAGCAATAATAATAATATGTAGAAGGCACCACTTCCCAATAATAGACCTGCTAGAAAAGCACTTAAACAATAAAAAAATACCCTCCCCAAGCTCCAACTCATGAGATTCTGCATGCACCCCACACCCATTTCCTCAACTGTGGCTTACTCCTGATATCTTGACGCAAAAATCACAAGGGCTCCACCAAAGATGTACATCCAAATAAAGGAAAGGAATAAGTGAAAGGTTCTAAATCTTCTACCACTCAATTCTAACACAATTATTTCCAAGCTCAGCAGAGTACTTTACAGTTGGTCACACGCATGTCCCATTATAAAAAATCTATGTAAACATGCCTATGGACATTTGCATGTTAAAATATTCATAGTTCGATATGATTCACTATCTATTAGTATCCCTTGTGACACAGTAGCAATTCTGTTGAATTTGCAATGTTAATCTGATCACTCACCTTTAATCTTTGACCTATAACAGCAGGAAATGCTGAGTGTTTTCAGCAAAGCCCTTGCAGGCCCCACTCCATTGGGTCCGTTTTCCCTCAGCTAAATGGGCTGCAAGTGAGTAATGGGGTCTTCTCCATCACCGTCAGTCTCCCCTGTCCATTCTCGATTGCTCCCTGACCTGCAGCTTCCCCCACTTTAAGTTGTCAGGCAACCTCAGGGACTTTGCACCTCCCTCACCCATTTGTTGCAGCTGTCTGGCCTGTCCTCAGCTGCTCGCTCTGTACTTGTTGCCTGTGTGTGCTCCGTTGCACATTCCTGGTCACTTCCCACTTCACTACTTGCTCCAAGTTTAAAGCCTCTCCTACCCAATCCAGGTCACCCAATCGCCCCTTTTGAGCCCAGTCTGCAGCAAAACCTTCACTATCTTTCAAACCTCCTACTGTCACTGTCTCGGGACGGAGGGTGGGGGTTGGGGGGAGGGGGGTTTGGGGGGTTTGGGGGGGGGGGGCGTTGGTGTGAACTCCCCCATCCTGCCCGGTGTAGGTCTTTGACCTTCTTGCGACACTGGAGGCCAGTCCTCCTGCTTACACTCCCCGACCTCACGGCTGCTGCCACTTTGGCCCAGGCGGCACCCTCAGGGGAACAGGACATCCCTTCTGGTCTCCACCGCATCGAGGCGCCTCCCCAGGTGCATCCCGAATCTGGGGGCCGGTCTTCTCGGCGCCATGGTTGCGAGCTGAGTGGGGCTGGCTGGGCAAATGCTGTTTAAGTGCTGCTCGACCTTGTTAGCAGGGAGTTGGCGAATGCGGTCTCATTGAATTGACTGGCGAGCCTTCATTTGCGGTGTGAAGCCGATGGGGCCCCGTTAAGTGGACCAATTAATATTGAATAGCGTTGCCAGCCGGGCCGAGCGCCGGGAAGCTCATGGCAGTTCCAGCTCCCTACCACACTTAGAAATCTTTGCGGAGAATTGCGCCCCCTGTCTTCAATGCCTATGACTGGTTCCCTATGCCTCAAGTTACTGATTTCAAAATGTCTTTACCTTCCATCTGTAACCTCCCCTCACTCTACAAATCAGCACAAACATTCAGTTGGTCGGACGGCCCTCTGTTTCATCAATGGTAGACTCCTTAAACATCAATTTGAGTTTTCTTACAGAACCTCCTTCCCCGCAAGTCTCCTCACCTTCAAAAACCTTCTTAAAACTTACCTATTTGGTCAATCTCCCTCATCTCTTCCAAATTTTGCTTAATGTTCTGTTCCACCTGTGGTAGTCACCACTAGCAGTATTATATGTATTACAGTAAGACACGTATGCTAGAGGTACATGGCTAAATCCCTGCCTGCTGGCTCCGTCCAGTAGGCGGCATATAAATGTGTGTGCTCGCAGGAGCTGCTCCCATTCTGGCAGCAGCTACAGGAGGCACAATATCTTTGCTCAATAAAGCCTCGATTATTCCACTACTCTGTCATAATATACACAGAAGTATATGATGGTGCATAGACATACACTGACTGACACACTGAACGACCAATCAACACACAGAACACAGCAGCCAATCACCAGACAGGACACGGCCACCATAAAGCCAGAGGGCACTAGTTTTCCCGCTCTCTCGGGATGCAGCCTCTGAGGCAGCCGGAGCCCGTGATCTGTAACACAGACATCATACCATGTGCCGGCAGTATTCTTTGGCTCCATTTTGGACGGCATCTCAGGACCCCTGCCCGTCTGGCTGTTCATCGCCTGCCACTACCTCCACCACCGCTGACCAGCCCGGGGCCTCCCAGCATCTGCTGCAGCTCGCCTCGATCACCCTGGACCAGTCCCGGACCCGCAACCTCGCGACCGCGATGACGACGGTGAAGATCGATGGGCACGAGCCGACCTGCCTCTTTGACTCCGGGAGCACAGAGAGCTTCATCCACCCCAGGACGGTTAGGAGCTGCTCCCTCGCGGTACACCCTGTCACCCAGAAGATCTCCCTGGCCTCCGGATCCTATTCTGTGGGGATCCGGGGGTACTGAATCGCGACCCTCACCGTCCAAGGCGTACAGTTTAGCAACTTCCGTCTCTAGGTCCTCCCCCACCTCTGCGCTGCCCTGTAACTCGGCCTGGACTTCCAGTGCCACCTCCAAAGCTTAACCTTAAAATTCGGCGGACCCCTAACCCCCCTCACCATATGCGGCCTCACGACCCTTAAGGCCACTCCACCTTCCTTGTTTGCGAAGCTCACCCCAGATTGCAAACCCGTCACTACCAGGAGCAGATGGTACAGTGCCCAGGACAGGACCTTCATCAGGTCGGAGGTCCAACGGCTTCTGTGGGAGGGGGTCATTGAGGCCAGTAACAGCCCTTGGAGAGCCCAATTGGTAGTTGTAAAGACTGGAGAGAAGCACAGGATGGTCATTGACTACAGTCAGACCATCAATCGGTACACGCAGCTTGACGCGTACCCCCACCCACGCATATCTGATATGGTCAATCAGATTGCACAGTATCGGGTCTTTTCCACAATGGACCTGAAGTCCGCCTACCACCAGCTCCCCATTCGCAAGGAGGACCACCAATACACTGTGTTTAAAGCAGATGGCCGTCTCTATCACTTCCTTAGGGTTCCCTTCGGGGTCATGAATGGGGTCTCAGTCTTCCAAAGTGAGATGGACCGAATGGTTGACCGATATGGACTGCAGGCCACCTTCCCGTACCTAGATAATGTCACCATCTGCGGCCACGATCAGCAGGACCACGACTCTAACCTCCTAAAATTCCTCCAGACCGCCAAACTCCTTAATCTCACGTACAATAAGGAGAAATGCGTGTTCCGCACCAACCGCTTAGCCATCCTTGGCTACCGCATGCGGCCCCTCATGGAACTCCCCCTTCCCCACTGCCCCAAGGCCCTGAAACGATTCCTGGGGTTTTTCTCCTACTACGCCCAGTGGGTCCCTAATTATGCGGACAAGTCCCGCCCACTCATTCAGTCCATAGTTTTTCCCCTGACGGCTCAGGCCCGCCAGGCCTTCAACCACGTCAAGGCAGACATCGCTGATGTGCTGGCTTGTGTAGGCTTGAGAGATGAACAGACAATTCCAACACAGATGAAGGTTCAACTCAATTTTATTAACTACTTCTAACTAACTAACACACGATGACTGTGGGTCTAAATAATGCTAACTTGAACTCGAGACCTAAGCCTTGTCCGAACCAGTTGATTCTCTCAGCATGTGTTGTGAGTCTATGCTGGGCTGAATAAGTTCCTGTTACACTCAGGGGCAGCACCCAGAACGAGCGGGAACCGTGGTGCCCTCTGCCTTTATAGTGTGTGTATTCTAACTGGTGATTGGCTGCGGTGTTTGTACATGTTGATTGGTCCTAGTGTATGCCCATCAGTGTGTGTCTGCACCATGATATATTGGTATATACTGTATTATGACAATCGCCAAGGCCACGATGCACACAGTTGACGCGTCCCTCCCCTTTCAGGTCGAGAGCGATGCATCGGACGTAGCCCTAGCCACCACCCTCAACCAGGCGGGCACATGTACCGCCAGTACATGTTCTTTTCCCGCACCCTCCATGCCTCCGAAATTCAGCACTCCTCTGTCGAAAAGGAGGCCCAAGCCATTGTGGAAGCTGTGCGACATTGGAGGGATTACCTGGCCGGCAGGAGATTCACTCTTCTCACTGACCAATGATTGGTTGCCTTCATGTTCAATAACACACAGCGGGGGTAAGATCAAAAATGTCAAGATCTTGAGGTGGAGGATCGAGCTATCCACCTATAATTACGAGATTTTGTATCGCCCGGGGAAGCTCAACGAGCCCCAGATGCCCTATCCCCCGGTACATGTGCCAGCGCAGAGGGGTGAATGAGGCAACCGGTGGGGGGGGGGGGTCAGGTCGGGGGGCCGTGGGTGGGGATTCAGCGGGTGCCAGGTCTCAGAGGGAGACTGTGTCCTGGCGCCTGTCGGGGTGTGCCACGTAGGCGTACTGTGGGTTTGTGTGTAGGAGGTGGACCCTTTCGACCAAAGGGTCCGACTTATGGGTCCGCACATGTTTGCGAAGGAGGACGGGTCCGGGAACTGTCAGCCATGTTGGGAGCGAGACCCCGGTCCCCTCTGGACCGACTCTGGGCTCTCCACTATGACCTCTGCTACCTGGGGTTCACTCGATTCTTCCATTTCATCAAGGCCCGCAACCAGCCCTACTCCATCGAGGAGGTCAGGGCTGTCACCAGAGACTGCCAGGCCTGCGCAGAGTGCAAGCCGCACTTCTACCGGCCAGTTCGAGCGCACCTGCTGAAGGCCTCCCGCCCCTTTGAGCGCCTCAGCATGGACTTCAAAGGGTCCCTCCCCTCCACCGACCGCAACACGTACATTCTGAACGTGGTCGATCAGTACTCCCGGTTCCCTTTCGCCATCCCATGCCCCGATATGACTTTTGCCACGGTCTTTAAAGCCCTCCACAGCATCTTCACACTGTTTGGTTTCCCCACCTACGTCCACAGCGATCGGGGATCCTCCTTTATGAGTGATGAGCTGCGTCAGTTCCTGCTCAGCAAGGGCATCGCCTCAAGCAGGACGACCAGCTACAACCCCCGGGGAAATAGACAGACGGAGAGGGAGAATGCGACGGTCTGGAAGGCCGTCCTGCTGGCCCTGTGGTCTAAAAACCTCCCGGTCTCTCGCTGGCAGGAGGTCCTCCCCGACGCTCTCCACTCTATCCGATCACTCCTCTGCACCGCGACAAACGAGACCCCTCATGAACGTCTCTTTGTCTTCCCCAGGAAGTCCACCTCCGGGGTCTCGCTCCCAACATGGCTGACAGTTCCCGGACCTGTCCTCCTTTGCAAGCATGTGCGGACCCGTAAGTCGGACCCTTTGGTCGAAAGGGTCCACCTCCTACACACGAACCCACAGTACGCCTACGTGGCACACCCCGACGGGCGCCAGGACACAGTCTCCCTCCGAGACCTGGCACCCGCTGAATCCCCACCCACGGCCCCCCGACCTGACACCCCCCCCCACACCGGTTACCTCATTCACCCCTGCGCCACTCACCCTCCCCCCAGCGAACCTCACCGCAGACCCCGTCCCAGGAAGATCCATCCTCCCACTGGCTCCACTCAGGGGTGACGAGGACAACACGCTCCCGGAGTCACAGGTGACCAAGTCGGTGCCCACAGCACCACCAGGACTGAGGCGATCACAGAGGAGGATCAAGGCCCCCGACAGACTGAACTTGTAATTTTTTTCCACCACCCCCGCCGGACTTTTTTTTAACAGGGGGTGAATGTGGTAGTCACCACTAACAGTATTATATGTATTACGGTAAGACACGTATACTAGAGGTACATGGCTAAATCCCTGCCTGCTGGCTCCGCCCAGTAGGCGGCGTATAAATGTGTGTGCTCGCCGGAGCTGCAGCCATTCTGGTAGCAGCTACAGGAGGCACAACATCTTTGCTCAATAAAGCCTCGATTATTCCACTACTCTCGTCTTTGTCGTAATTGATAGTGCATCACCACCCATGTAAAACATTCGGCTGTTTACCTGTTAAAAGTTGCCAGGAAAGCCCAAGTCACCTTTGTTGTCAATTATTGTTGACAAATCACTCAGAGGTTTATGAAGTGCCACTCAACCATTATGCGATTCCAGGGCACTGACCTTGTGGAAGACCAGATGTACACAGGATTTGACATCGCCAGGGCAAGAAATCCAGCAAGAATATATTTAAACATTGCAATAAAATGGTACATGAGCTGTTCACAATCTGTGCTTTTCTGTTAAACATTTACTAAATAATATTAGGTATGAACTTTACATAGAATCCTACAGCATTGAAGACCATGTGGCTCATTGAAAGAGCTATCCAGTTAGTCCCACTCCCTTGCTTTTTCCCCACAGCCCGATAAATCTTTCCAAGTAAATCTCCAATTCCCTTTTGAAAGTTATGGTTGAATTTGTTTCCACCATTCTTTCATGAGTGGTCACAAGTTAAAAATAGGAATTGTAACCCAGGAGGCCATTCAGCCCATTGCTTCAGTGCAAGTGGAATAATCTAATTTATTTATCTTTTCCACAAATCCCTTTCCACCATGAACCATTCCCTTTTAAAACTGTTAGTCTCCACCATCCACATTTCCCACTCATAAATATATTTATATTTGTATATGTTTACATTAGTGTTATATGGGCCCTGTTTATATTTTTAACGTTGAAAAATGTTATTATCGTCTATCCTCCACATGGCAGGCATGATATGTGAGACACTGAACGCAGGGTGAATGCAGGCTAACACCAGCCAGTTAGGACACGTTAGTCTCCTCAGCATCCCGGAAATGCAGAGCCAACCAATCACAACGGCAAAGGCTGCAAGGCTAACCAATCAGATCTGGTATGTTGGAGTGTTGCACAATCTACCGGGCAACCAATGGGAAAACGCGCTGTTAGGCCCCGCCCATCAGAACTAACCAATCAGGGGCTGGCAATCAAAACAGCTGCTATTTTTTGAAGGAACCAAACATAAACGTTTTTTTCTGCAGGGGAAGTGAGAGAGAAACAAATGTAGAAGCAGGGTCGGTACATGTAGCACAGGAGTTATAGAGAGGACAGGTAAAGGACAGTGGTTAGATGGAGAGAGAGAGAACAGATACAAGACAGGTAAAGGACAAGGGTTAGATAAAAGGAGACAGGGCAGATACAAGACGGGAGTTGCAGAGTGGACGGATATTGGACAGAGGATAGATAAAGGACAGTGGTCAGAGAGAAATAGAAAGAGAGAGAGAGAGAGAGAGAGGACAGGTGCAGGGGGTCAGAAATACAGAGACAACAGATACAGGGGTCGGAGATACAGAAAGAGGACAGATACGGGGCTCGGAAATACAGAGAGAGGACCGATAAGGGAGAGGAGGGGGAGGGGGTGTCAGAGATACAGAGAGAGGATAGATACAGGGATCAGAGATACAGAGAGGGGACAGATACAGGAGTTGCCAATACAGAGAGAGGGTAAATACAGTGGTCACCAATACAGAGAACAGCAGCAGGAGAGATATCTTGAATTAGAGGGAGCACAGCAAGAGAGAGTAGAACAGGTAGGTGGCAAGAGAGGCACAGGGAAATAACAAGAGATATATAGAAGACCCATTGTGTAAGAGAGCACAGGAAAACAGAGAGGTAAAAGGAGAGTGTAGAGCTACAGCAGGAGACAGACTGAAAGAGGTAGAGATAGGAATAAGAAGACAGCAGGATATTCAGAGATTTCAAAAGTGAGGTGATAGCAGAAACCGAGGGATTGATACAGTAAGAGTGGAGAAAGGGGCAGGCAGACACAAGTCTCCCTCTATTCCTGGTTTATGCTTTAGAATAGAACAGCCTGTCAGCACCAGGAGCTACACGGCATGGTGAACTTGGTGAGTCTAGACCAAATATATTGGACCGTGTTACATGTGGTTGGAGATTTCAGCTCGTGCCTTTCAGATTTTAGAAAGAGGGTTACACTGTTTTCAAAAGCTAAAAATAGCAGCCAAAATGAGAAACAGGATTTTAGCTTTACATTTATTCCCTCTATGAAACCCAGCTGTTTATGCATTTCAATTTCATACAACAGCATCAATTCTAATTTTCTCAACTTGTCTCTTTCAAATCGTGAGTTATACCGTTTAAACTATTTTTCTACAATATTTTTCATGCATGTTTGAAGGGCTTGGGTTTATAGATTACAAAAGCAGGGAGGTTGTGTTGGAGTTGTACAGAACTTTGGTGAGGCCACAGCTGGAGTACTGTGTGCAATTCTGGTCGCCACATTATAGGAAGGATATGATTGCACTGGAGGGAGTGCAGAGGAGATCAACCTGGATGCTGCCTGGGATGGAGCATTTGTGTTATGAAGAGAGGATGGATAGGCTTGGGTTGGTTTCGCTGGAGCAGAGAAGACTGAGGGGTGATCTGATCAAGGTGTACAATATTATGAGAGACATGGACAGGGTGGATAGGGAGCAGCTGTTCCCCTTAGTTGAAGGGTCAGTTATGAGGGGATACACGTTCAAGTGAGGGACAAGAGGTTTAATAATAAATTAATCTTTATTAGTATCACAAATTGGCTTACATGAACACTGCAATGAAGTTACTATGAAAATCCCCCAGTCGCCACATTCCGGCGTCTGTTCGGGTACACTGAGGGAGAATTTAGAATGTCTAATTCTCCTAGCAAGCACATCTTTCGGGACTTGTGGGAGGAGGATTTGAGGTAAAACTTTTTTACCCAGAGGGTGTTAACAGTCTGGAATGGACTGTGGGAGGGTGGTAGAGTCAGGTTGCCTCAACTCCTTTAAAAAAAGTACCTGAATGAGGACTTGGCACGTCATAACTTTTAAAGCAATGGGCCAAGTGCTGGCAAATGGGATTAGGTAGGCAGGTCAGGTGTTTTTCATGCATCGGTGCAAACTCAATGGGCCGAACGGCCTCTTCTGGACTGTATGATTCTGTGATTAGCTGATGTCCTGTAAAGTTGCTCAAATCTAATATGGAGTCTGGAGCAGGATTGTCATATTTAGCTGCTAATGTGGTCTGGTTGTTTAGGACCTTCACCATCTTTCCAATAAGTATATACAGTGAAGTAGGCTAAACTAATACCAAGGTCAATTAAGGTAAATTACTGTGAGAAGCTTCTCTGGACTGGTAATTAATTGTTTGGCTCCTCTCACTGTTTTCTCAACAAATATTTTGGATTATCTCAAGGCCAGAAAAAGATCGGCAAGAAATAATAGGGTTCAATTCACATTTTTGAAACTTTTTTTTGCTGGTTAGTGTGGGTTTTCTCATGTCACAGGGACAGGATGGAACCTGCAGCTCCCATGTTGCATTCCCCTCCTACGGAATTTGACGACAGGACACACTAGGCGCAAGTGAACTTTATTGGGATTGAAGCAGAAATTAAATTCCAAAGAAAGAGATAGCCTGTGGTTGGGATGGGACATTTCCTGAATTTTTATGTTGGTTAAGCTTGGGAGGAGTTTTTCTTTATGTTAAATTAACTCTTATTACGCGCATGAGGAGAAAAAATTGGCAGTCAAAGCCAGTCTTGTAAAAGTGACCTGTTTGATTTGCTTGTTTTGCCACTGATTTTTATGACCACATGAAAAAAGAGATTTGAATTGTGGTGTTTGTTTTGGAGTTAGTTTAGGGAGCTCTGTCTCTCTCTCACTCTCTCTCTCTTCACCGCCCCCCCCCCCCCCTCCTTTGTTTCCGCATGGCTACTTTTTACATTAGTTCTGATGCACATGGGACAGATAACAAACATTCACCCTTTACCCCTGTGCTCGCAGACCGACATTGGCTCCCGGCCAAGCAGCGCCTCGATTTTGAAACTCTCATCTTTGTTTTCAAATCCCCACAGAGCCTCGCCTTTCCCTGCCTCAGTAACCTCGCCCCTCCCTGCAGCACGGTAGCACAGTGGTTAGCACAGTTGCTTTGCAGCTCCAGGGTCCCAGGTTCAATTCCCGCTTGGGTCACTGTCTGTGCGGAGTCTGCACATCCTCCCCGTGTGTGCGTGGGTTTCCTCCGGGTGCTCCGGTTTCCCCCCACAGTCCAAAGATGTGCAGGTTGGGTGGATTGGCCATGCTAAAATTTAGTTGGGGTGTTAGAAGTATGGGCTTCAATGGAGTGCTCGTTCCAAGAGCTGGTGCAGACTTTATGGGCCGAATGGCCTCCTTCTGCACTGTAAATTCTATGAAACCCCATCCCCACCCCGCAAGATAGCTGTGCTCGTCAAACTCTGAACTCTTAAGTCTCAACTTTTGAACCCTCCACCATAGGTGGCCAGTCCTTTGGCTGTCAGAGTCCAGAGCCCCGGAATACTTTCGGAATACCTTTCATAATGATGCTCTGGAAAACCTACCTCTTTAATAAAGCTGCTCACCACCTGCCCTGTTATTACCTTACGTGGCTCAGGATCAAATTTTGCTTCCAATGCTCATCTGACGTGCCCTTGCGACATTTGTATTTATTTAGCGCCTTTTAAAGTTATATCGTTGTTGTGAAAGTGCCTTTACCAATTTTCTACACTAGAGGTGTAAGCTGAAATTAAAACTATTTTTAATTGTAAGGATAATTAGAAGCTATAATTTCTCAACTTAGCTTCCAAATTGGATAGAGAGACTGACATGGCACTGCGATTCTTAAGATGATCAAGAGTCATCTAAATGATTAAGAGTCATCTCTGGAGGTGACAGAGAATATGTTGGGTTGCAGCTGTGTAAAGTCTACGTCTGTGATTGTATGTAACCAACTTAATCTTGATTGAATTATTTCTAAACAAAATCCGCCCTTGTACAGTGGCCTTCACATGCAACACCAATTAAATACTTTTGAAGTATATTTGCTATTATGCAAACAAATGTGGCATCATTTTGCACACCTCGCGACTTCCGTGGAAGGTGGAAGTCGCACGTTGGGTGGCTCCTGCGCGAGGCTCTGGATTTTGGAGTTTGTAGTTTAATGCCTGGTTTCAGGGCCGATTTTGAACAAGCTGGTGCAGGAAAACATAAGGAAGGTGGGGAATGTCGAAGACCCAGAGAAGAGCTGCTGGGAAGAAGAGGAGGGGGGGGGGGGGGGGGCGAAAGTTTGCTGTCGAGCGAACGGGTCAGCCCAGCAGCAGGAAAGATGACGTAGGCTGGATCGCTGGGTGGGGCCGCTCCCCTCACAGTGGAAACTCTGACCGAGGTGATGGTCGGAGAATTTGAGAGGCAGTTCACCTAAGCAGTGCTGTGGAGGGAGATGATGGCTTTGATGAAGGAGTGGGTGAGGAGGCAATTGCCCCGGTGAAGGCGACGGCGTTGATGACTTTGGCTGTGGTACGGGAGCAAGGGGAGAAGTTGAAGGGGGTGGAGGAAGGTCTGTCGCAGCACAGTGACCAGTTCACCTGGGTGGGTGAGGAGCTGCGGAGGGTGGTGGAGGCCAACAAAGGACTCTGAGCCAAGGTGGAGAACCTGGAGAACGGGTCGTGGCAGCAGAATTTACGAATTGTGGGCATGCCCGAAGGGGTGGAGGACCTGAGGCCGACTGAGTATTTCGTGAAGATGCTGGCGGAGATGTTGGGGGAGCGGGAAGTACCCTCCCGATATGAGCTGGACAGGACTCATTGGTCGCTCGGCCCAAGCCAAAAGCAAACGAGCCACCCAGGGTGGTCATAATTTGCTTTTACAAGTTTCATGTCAAGGAAAAGGTCCTGAGTTGGGCAAAGCAAAGGCATGAGGTGTAGTGGGAAGGAGTTGGTATTTGAATATACGAGGACTTGATGGTGGGGCTGGTGAGAAGGCGGACGGTCTTTGGACGGGTGAAGGCGGCACCCTACAGTAATGGTGTGAGGTTGGCATGGTCTACCCAGCGAAGCTGAGGGTGACCTACAACTCGAGAGACTTCTACTTCGAGAGGCTGGAGGCGGCGGGGGCGTTTGTAAAGGCCGAAGGATTGGGGCTGAAATGAGAAATGGGACTGAGATTTGGACGTGGACTGAGGGGAGAGCTCAGCCTTTATTTCTTGTTTCAGGTTGTTACTTGCTTTGTATTTGGAGGGGGAACAGTTGGGTTTTTGGTTGGTTGATGGGAAACGGTAGTTTACCTTTGTTATAGGCTATAGTTAGGTACAATTGTATTGGGCTTTAGGGTTATGACGGTTTTCTGGGATGTGGTTTTTGCACTGGTTTTGTTTGTTTGTCTTTGTTTTCAGGGACTGAATCAGGGGGAGGGGATTGGGAGGAGGGAGATCTGGAAGGGGCCTCTACACCAGCAAGCAAAGGGTGGCTAGTGAAGGGGGGGGGGGGGGGCACGGTCGTTGGTTTCGATGTCTGAGAGGTGTGAAAGGTGGGGGTTGGGATCGATACTGGGAGAGGTGTTTGCAACAAGAAGTAGGTGGGGGGATTCTGGGAGGTGGGGAGGGGTTCAATGGTTCAACGGTTAGCAATATTGGTGGGCATTTCAGATGGAAAAGGTGGTGGCAGACCAGGGGGGCAGGTACATCATGGTGACTGGGGCGTCAGAGGGAAGGTTGGTAGAACTGGCAGGCATATATGGGGGCAACACGGTAGCATTGTGGGGCAGCTAAGGCTAAATGCCTCAACCTTCTGTGCGAGGCTGGGGCTGATACAGTTGAAAGTAGCACATAGGGCGCGCCACACAAAATCAAGGATGTGCTGGCTTTTTGAGGGGGTGGGGGATGTCTGTGAGCGATGTGGGAGGGGCCCCGCAAACCACGTTCACATGTTTTGGCCCTACCAAAGCTGGAAAGGTTTTGGAGGGAGGTATTTGGCACTATCTCGGGGGTGTTGCATATGGATATGGAGCTCGGTCCCCTAGGAGCCATTTTCGGGGTGTCGAATCAGCCCAAGTTGCAGGCGGGTGTGAGGGGCAGATGTTTTAGTCTTCACCTCGCGAGTCGCTCGCAGGCGGGTCCTGCTGGGGTGGAGATCAGTCTCTCCACACTGCGCCTCGGTGTGACGGGGGGACCTGCTGGAGTTTTTGACCCTGGAAAAGGTGCAGTTTCAGCTGAAGGGAGCGAAGGAGGGGTTCCTCAATTCTTGGGGATTGTTCATCATGCACCTTCGGGAGTTGGCTGCTGTTGACTGTTAGGGAGGGGTGGGGGACTAGATTTTGGGGGGGAACTGATTTCTTTTTTTATATTGTTGGGGTTGTTTTTGTTTCTGTTTCTGTTTTGTATGGTGAAAATGATGAAAATATGGGGAATCAAAATATTTTTCAAAAAACTTTCCCTCAAGGTCCCCCAAATAGGAAATTAGATTAATGGCCAATGAGTGGGGTTTTGGTGAGGTTGATTGAAAAGCAAACATTAGTCAGAACAGCAGAATAACTCTCGTGGCCTTCTCTCAATAAACAATGAGGTATTTTGCATCCACCTGTACAAGTAGATTGGGCCACTGTTGAAAGTGTTCCCTGAACACAGCTCCGACAATAATGTGCTGCATTACAATACCAGCCGAGATCTGTCCAATTCCATGAATGGGGCTTGAATCTCTGCCTCTGAAATAGAAATGCTACTAACTGAATGTGTGTGTGTGATATATACATTTATCTCCAAATATTGTGGGAAGACTCTCCCACCAATTTAAAGTTCATTAGCAAATGGTTAATGGCCTGGTCAAAACCCATGGCAATTCATGAAATTGATTTCAGTAAATCTGGTCATTTGTGGGTTAATGCATTTAAAAATGAAAGCTTACCACCCCTATCAGATCTGGTCTACTGATGGCTCCAGTCACCTCCATGTGGATGGCCCTTAGGGCGACGAGGGATGGCCAATAAATACCAACTTGCCAATGTCACCCACACATCCAAGATCAACATTTTTTTTTCAATTATGATGCTTTTTCAGAAATAATTATTGATGCTGAATCACAGGAGAGTTAATAAGTTCACACTTAAAACAAAAAGAAAACTAATTTCATATACAGTATTATGTTTTATAGACATGTCAAAAGTAAAAATGACATTCAAATAGAAGGAATTTCACTCAAGAATGAACAAGGGAATGTAATTGGAAAGGGTGGAGGTTTGACAGTAATATCAAATAGCTTGCATACTTTATAAATCATGCCAGAATTTGGACTTCTGGGTCTCTGTTTATCCACAACCTTCATCATCTTTCCAATTAGTGTATACTTCAATTTTTTTGTTCTTGCACCCAACAGTGTCACCTCGCACCTATCCACATTAAATTGCATATCATAGAATTTACAGTGCAGAAGGAAGCCATTCGGTCCATAAAGTCTGCACTGGCCCTTGGAAAGAGCACCCTACTCAAGCCCATGGCTCCACACTATACCCGTAACCCAGTAATCCACCTAACCTGCGCATCTTTGGACTGTGGGAGGAAATCAGAGCACCAGGAGGAAACCGATGCAGACACTGGGAGAATGTGCAGACTCTGCACAGTGACCCAAGCCGGAAATTGGACCTTGGACCTTGGAGCTGTGAAGCAACTGTGCTAACCGCTGTGCTGCCCTTGATACGCCAGATGATGCGAAGGTGTAGCCTAGGAGGAAATAGAGCAATTGTTAAAGAAACCGTTCAAAAATAAATACACTTAGTAGAACTCAAAGGATGTAAGCCACTGATCCTGGACTATATTTATCATGGCCGATTCAAGTAATAATATTAGTGTCACAAGTAGGCTTGCATTAACATTGCAATGAAGTTACTGTGAAAACCCCCTAGTCGCTACACAATGGCGCCTGATCGGGAACACTGAGGGCAAATTCAGAATGTCCAATTCACCTAGCAAGCACGTCTTTTGGGACTTGTGGGAGGAAACCCACTCAGACACGGGGAGACCGTGCAGGCTCCGCACAGAGTGTGGCCCAAGCCAGGAATCGAGCCCTGTTCCAATGCGCTGTGAAGCAACAGTGCTAACCACTGTGCTGCTGCGCCGCCCTATCTGAGAGGAGATAGTAGCAGCTGTGTCCAAAATGCTTCCTACTTTACTAAATATGAAATTGTCATTGGGCAGTCCAAAGAAGCACAGGTTAGGTAGGGTTAGGGCGGAGGAATGGGCCTAGGTAGGGTGCCCTTTTTGGAGGCAGAACATCCTCCTGCACTGTAGGGATTCTATGACTGGAGAGTAGTGAGTGCAACATCTTTGTTCATGAATTTAGCAGAATGGTTTCTCAGGATTTTCAGAAGTCATTCAATAAGGTGACCGAGCATGGAAATGGAGAGAAAGTTGGTTGACAGATGGGAAACGGAGTTTCCCTGCAGAATGCTTCAAAATAGTTTAAAGGTCTACAGTGTTTGTGGTCCATATACCGCTGATTAGCTTGGTTGTGAGCAATGCAATCTTGAAATTTGCTGAGAACCCCCAACTGAGTCAGTTTATTAAAATGTTTTTAAAGGGCTGTAAAAGATATCACAGAAACATAAGCAGAGCGATTAAATGAGCTAACAGGTGCAATATCCAATTAAATATTCACCAGCGTGACTCATTTTAGGAAGAAATACAAGAAATGTGCGTATGCACTCAATGGAAATATAATTGGAGGTGAACAGACATTCCAATCTTGTAAGAGCAAGTAGTTAAAATCTTAAAACAGGTCAACAATGTTCTGAGTTTTATAAATAATGTATTTTGGTGGGAAGGAGGAAAGGTCATATATTTCTTGGATAATAAGAATCTAAATGGGATAGAAGAGAAAAGGGGATCTGGGAGGGGGAGGACGCACAAATGGTGTATTAAACTGCTTTACTACTTTAATTAAAGTTCTTTTTTTACAAAAAACAAAGCAAGCACAGTGGTTTATTTCAGGAGGGGTAGAATTGAAAAGCAGGAAACTGCTCTCAAGGTGATGTTTGGTGAGAACACATTTGGAATGCTGTGCACATCTGATCTTCATATTAGAAAGAGTATACAGAAGCATTGCTTAAAGTGCAACACATGATTTGCATGGATTGTGCCAGAACTGGAAGATTCTGCCTCTCAGGAAAGATTGAACAGGTCAAACTCTTTTCCCTAGAAAATGGAGTCCGAGCAGTGGTGTGTTACAGCTCTTTAAATTGATGAGTGTGTTTTGATTGGATAGACCATGATGAATGTGTTTCCATTTGAAAAAACTAGTGAGCTCATGGATATGAAATCGTCGCCAATAAATCCAATAGAAAATTCAGGAGAATTTTCTAAATACTGGTAAAATGAGGAAGGTCCTACCACAAGGAGTGGTTGAGGCAAATAGAATAGATGTACTTGAGGGGAGGGGCTAGATGATTGGCTTTTGTTTATTGTCACATGTACCGAGGTACAGTGAAAAGTATTTTTCTGCGAGCAGCTCAACAGATCATTAAGTACATGAAAAGAAAATGCACAATAGATGAGTGCAGTGGTTAAAGAATGCAAGACTTTACTGAAAGGATCAGATGAAGAGGCATAGAAAGGTGGCTGTTGTGAAGCATAACACCTGGCATAGAAGAGTTGGCCTTCATGGCCTGTTTCTGTGCTATGGATTTATGTAACTTGATGTAAATAGGGGAACAGAGAATAAAGCAGCAAGAGTAAATTGGTACACAACATTAGTTAGGCCACAGTTGGGAGTAATATGCACACTTTTGGATGCCACATTATTTATAACAGTAAAACAAAAAGAATTATGCAACTAAAGTTACAAGGCTAGACTTAAGATATTGTGACTACTTTCACTTGAGCAGAGGAGACTGAGATTTGATAGAAGTTTTTTTTTAAATTATGGAAGGTCTTGATAAGTGTGCGTAAAGGAAAACTATTTCTTCTGGCATTGGTAATGAGGGATTATTAATTTTAAACGATCGTGGAATATTTCAGAGAAACTTCTAGACACTGTAGATTAGTAGAGCAAGGACTGGCCATAGGGGGAGATTGAGGCAGAGCCATTGCATCTTTTGAGGGAAAATATTTCAAGCATATGCTGAGAAACAGAATTGTCTCGTTGCAGAAGGAGGTCGATCGGCCCATTGTGTCTGCACCAGCTCTCCGAATGAGCAATTTCCTTAGTGCCATTCTTGCACCTTCTCCCGAAAACCCTTGGAAGATTGTTCATTTTCAAAGTATAGTCTTTCCTTTTGAATGTCCTGAATGAACTTGCTTTAATGTACAATTTTGGGAGGGGGGGTTATTTTTAGATAGTACCAATGTAAAGCCAGAAATGGCATGGCAGTATTAATATCTACCTTCTGTGCTATAAATTCTATGGTTCAAAGAAAGATAGAAAACTGACTTCTAAACAGTGACATCTTCTGCTCAAGCAAGCCTTTCCTTTCCAAATGTCATGTTGCATCAAGACGTCAATCCAAACAGGAGTGGCAGCGAGACTTTCTTAATAAATCGCAGTAGAATAGGACAGGGTAGGCTAGATAGCAGATTTGTCTCGCAGTTACGAGGTCAAGTACAAGGGGTATAGATATAAGATTTAAATGTAGGAAATACAAAGACGGCAGGAGATACTTGCACAAAGTTGCAAGGCTTTGGAATGTCTATATTCAAGATCAGATTAGAAGGAAAAGCATGTGATGGGACAAGGAACAAGATTCAAATTATTTGTTCACATGGAGGGTAGATGGACTATTTGGACCAAATGGCCCATTTCCGTTTTGTAACTTCTAGTAATATATTACTTCTGAAAAGGCTTATGCCTGCTCCTTTCCTTCATTTTCATGCACCTTCTGGCATTTCCCTACGTTAAAAGTTCGACCATTTTTGCTTTTAAGTGTATTTGTTGTTGTATTAAGGGGTATAGGCAAATAGGACATAAATTAGATTAAAACAGAGTCATCTGCTAAGAGAATTAGCACAAGCACAGTGACAATAAGGCAATTAGTTCCCTTCTGTGAGGTGTGGAGATTGCTTTGGTAGTCTCTGTTTTTGTATGCATAATACCTAAATCTGACCACGGTCCTCATTTTACATTTGCCTATATTGGTAAATTTTTTAAAGCATGCCAACCCCAGCCCTGGGTCACTGTTCGTGTGGAGTTTGCATTCTCCCCGTGTCTGCGTGGGTTTCACCCCCACAACCCAAAGATGTGCAGGTTAGATGGATTGCCCACGCTAAATTGCCCCTTAATTGGAAAAAAATAATAATTGGGTACTCTAAATGTTTTTTAAAAGCATGCCTACCAGGATTTGTGCATGACAGAAATGTTATTTGGGTACACCAGAAGGTTAACGTTTAACTTTGTTAGAATACTCTGCATTTAAAACGGGCCTGATTATACTGTTGCAGGAAGCTCCAGCTCTTATTGAGGCAATTTGTCACGGTGTTAGTCAGTGCCAAATCTGAAATATTTTCATACCTAAGTCAATTACTTTTCTTGATTAAGACAACCCTAATGAAATGGCACAGCAGCTAACTTTGAGAAAGTTATCTTTGTTTTTTTTTTAGACTGGCACAATGAGGACAAGTGAATTTGACTCTTCAGATGAGGACTCTGAAGAAGAGCACCAGTCACCACTACAGGTTTCTTGGTGAGTATCCGCAGTAGATTCATCACTTTCATTTTGTCACTGATTGTTTTCTATATACGCGTGCATTAATGCACAACACCATTTGCCTTCGTCAGCCGGGATGTTACGAACATTGGAGAAGATTGCAGTAGAGTTCTGGAGAAGATTGCAGTAGAGTTCTGTATTAGTGTGAATGTGTGTGAATGTGTAACAGCCGTACATTCATAGCCCTCTTAATCTCGCATGCTGCATCAATTTCTAACGTAGCAAATTCATGGTCCAGACATTAGTACGTTTCTTTCAAACACGATTTGGATGCGCCTTTTAATAATTTCACCAACTTTGCTCAACTCTCTCACCATTGCAAAAGTAGGGAGTTTGTAGCACAGAAATAACTGAGCAGCAGACTCCAAGTACTGAAGATACACTGGTGAGAGGGGAACTTTGATAACTAGGCCAGTGTCCATCTGGGTTTTTTGACCCCATTTTAATGTTGCTTTCCTATATCCTTTTTCCCTTTCCAAATACTAATCCAGCTCCTTTTTAATGATGATATCATCTCTAATTCAGCAACCACTTATCAGGAAACCTACCATGTTCTAATAAGCCAAGTCCGTACCCTTATTCCTGATTCACCGAACATTGACAACTATTTTTCACCATTGAAACTTTTCATCATTCTGAAAGTTTCCTTGAACCATTTAATGTTCCAGTGTATCTAACGAATCTTCGCTATCCTTCAATGGTTGTAAAACTATTGCTACAATAAGGTGCTAAGCTAGAATGCAAAATTTCAACTTTGGTCTAACTAATAACTTGTACCTATTCCGCATCACTTTCCTTTTGCATCCAAACTCGTATCTTTTAAACTTCACTGGTCCTTTGTCCTTTCACTATTTTTCATTTACTTTATGTACCATACTTTAACATTTTTTTCCAAAAATCTAAAGCATTTTCCATTGCTCGACCCAGTTCTTTCTGTAATCTCTTATGTTCTGCTTCACAATTTGGTAAAATCAAAAAACAGTATCATCCCTCGTAGAAAATTATAGAAACAAGTGCAGAGCACAGGTGAGGATGATGTCCAGTTTGTATAATGGGATAGTAGCGATTCCTGGCTTATGCTATTGTACGTTTAGATACTGGGCAATGAGAGTAATTTCTGAACGTGAGGCCCATTTATGGGAAAAAAATGGCAACAGTAGCCCAAGGTTAATATCGAAGGCTGATCCATAGTCCATAACGCTGAATGATCCATTACCTTACTCTGAATATTTAAGTGCGTGCTTGATTTTGGAAGTGCCTGTTTTGTTTGGGCACAATTAACTTGCTAAATTTTAAGTAGAAATATTTTTACTATATATTTAACAGGTTGGCTCTATCGATGGTGAACTGTCACCAGTTCCTTGGAATCTGTGCATTGCCAGGTAAGCCATTTTTGTTTTCCCCCACAAATTATGAAAATTTAACTCCTGAGTTTTAATGAGTTTGGAGTAATGTTTCTGTATTTCCGCTCATGATGAAATCATCCGTAATCTCAGAATTTCTCTTGTTTATAGGAAATGTTTCTAAGAGGAGCTCCTTTGTTCCCATTTTCATTAAACAAACTGATCACCGATGCTTACCATCGTGTTTCATTGTTAGTGGCTAACAACAGTAGAGAAGATGCATGGAGTGATCAGTTCAGTCCGTAAGAAGGTCACAGTCTGAGGATTCAGGATAAACCATTTCGGACAGATACAAGGAGACATTTCTTCACACAAAGAATGATGAGCCAGTGGAATTTGTTGATGCTAAAACTATATTCAAGAGGCAGCTAGACATGGCACTTGGGGAGAATGGGATCAAAGGCTATGGGTAGAAAGCAGGATTAGGCCATTGAGTTGGATGATCAGCCATGATCCTGATGACAGGTGGAGCAGGCTCGAAGGGCCAAAAGGATTCCTTCTGCTGCTATCTTCTATGTACCTATGTATGTATCTAAGGTCATTCAGGAGACTGGTAACAGTGGGGAAGAAGCTGTTTTTGAGTCTGTTTGTGCGTGTTCTCAGACTTTTGTATCTCCTGCCCAATGGAAGAGAGAATGACCCGAGTGGGAGGAGTCTTTGACTATACTGCCCACTTTCCCAAGGCAGCGGGAGGTGTAGACCAAGTAAATGGATGGGAGGTGGGTTTCTGTGATGGACTGGACTGTGTCATGACTCTGTGTTGTTTCTTACGGTCTTGGGCCGAGCAGTTGGCATACCAGGCTGCGATGCAGCCAGATAGGATGCTTTGTGTGGTGCATCTGTAAAAATTGATAAGAGTCAATGTGAACATGCCGAATTTCCTTTGTTTCCAGAGGAAGTATAGGCACGGTTGTGCTTTCTTGGTTGTAGCATCGACGTGGGTGGACCAGGACAGATTGTTGGTGATGTGCACACTGAGGAATTTGAAGCTGTCAACCATCTCCACCTCGGCACCATTGATGCAGACAGAGTTGTTTAGGTACTTTGCTTCCTGATGACCAGCTCCTTTGTTTTGCTGACATAGATTTTTGTCGTGCACCACTCCACTAGGTTCTCTATCTCCCCTTGTACTCTTACTGATCTTTGTTTGAGATCCGACCCACTACAGTCGTGTCACCAGAAAACTTGTAGATGGAGTTGGAGCCGAATTTTGCTACACAGTTGTGTGTATATATAAGGAGTATACTAGGGGGCCATGTATGCGGCCTTGTGGGGCCCCGGTATTGAGGTCTATCGTGGAGGAGGTGTTGTTGCTTATCCTTCCTGATTGTGGTTTATGGGTCAGCAAGTCGAAGATCCAGTTGCTGGTTTTCTGATAAGGATACACAACAAGCATCGCACTAATCAAAGCCGAAATGGTAAAACATTTATTATCTGGAGCTCTGGAAATATTGATATAAATGGAAGTGTCAGGCTTTGCTCAGAGTGGCCCCTTCTTCTGAGTCAGGAGGTTGTGAGATCAAATACCTCTTCAGAGCACATAATCCAGGTTGACCCTCCAAAGCAAGCTGCACTGTCAGACATGCTGAATTTCCATTGAGACATTACACCGAGGCCCAAACGGCCCTCTCAGGGAGGCATAAAAGAATCCATGGCAATTTTTGAAGACGTTCTCATGGCATCCTTGCCAATATTTATCCTTTTAAGCAACTTCTGTAAAACCGATTATCTGGTCGTCAGTTAATTGCCATTTGTAGGAGCTTGCTGTATGCAAATTGTTCCTACATTTGACTAGTATCCATGGCTGGGAAGTGCGCTGAAGTTGGGAAAGACTTTGGGCGGGATTTTCAGAATGCCAACGCCAAAATCGCATTCAGCGATTGGCCACAAACCACAACCATTTTTACGCTAAAATCGGGGCACCACTGTTTTACGGATGCTCCGCCTCTGCAAAAATGGTATACTCTAGGAGTGGCCACACGCATTGGGACGACCTCAGGGCATCACCTGAGGCCCTTCCCCGGTGTCCAGTGCAGCCACAGTCAGGGGGAGGGGGGGAAGAGAGCCGTTCCGCTGGCAGGGCGGAGCTTCAGCGGGGGCTGGGGATACTGGTGGGGGCTGGTCTGGGGATACCGAGGAGGGTTGCCGGGGGGGGGGGGGGGGCAGTATCTGGAAGGCCGGATCCGCACGCGGCTGACGCCATGTTGTACGGTGCGGCCGCCGCATGTTGCGGCCGTGCACATGCGCAGCCACAGACCCGGCCATTCAGCGTCGGTATCTGCAGGTAAAGCCCACGTTGCGCGGCTGCAAGCCCCCCACCAGGCGGAGCATCGGTGCGGGGTCGGCGCCGACATTTTGGTCGTAAGACCAGATGCTTCGTCCGGACATAGCCTCAAAATCGGAGAATCCAGCCCATTATATGAATGTAAATTCTCTCTGTCTAACATTTAAGAAGTTCCACTTAATCTACAATCGTGAGGTCTTGCTAAAATACTTGTGCACGTGACAGGAACATTATGCAAAATGATCCACTAAATAATTAAATGAGTAAAAGCTGCTTTTGTTTGTGCTCTGAGGTTAGGTGAAATGCTCCCTGGAGTTACAAACCCCATGGAGACCGAGAACTTCTAAAAAAAAATATTTGTACTTCCAATTAATAAGTAGTTGAACAAGATTTCATAAGATATTTACGGTGACAGACTAAAAGCACTATTGACTAAACACTATTAATGTAGACAACTTATGGTTTAAACTACAGAACAGAACTCTTGACGCTGAAAAAGCCCCATTATTTACTGTGATGCCATCAATTCAATGCCAATGATAATCAATTCTTCTGGAACCAGTACAAAATGATTCTTAACTCCTGTCTTTTATGATGGGAATTTTCCTAGAGACTTCCCTGTCTAGCTAAAGCTAGGCAAATTTTTCTGTCTCATTTTAGGTCCCTGTGAATGTTGTCTTCCAATCAGAGTGCAGGCTTCCACCCACATTCCTGCACAGTGAACCATGGAGACCTTCGACTAGTCTCTCTCTCCCTTTCCAGGCCTTGATAAACTAACCTGTCTGTGATTTCAGTGATATTTTAGGAAAGCCCGTAACCTAATAACAGTGTTTCCAATGTATCTTTCCTATTTCAAAGTAGGCATGGTAATTTGATATGAAGCACATGGGCATTGTATCCAGGTAACAATGCTGATTGACTATTGTTTAGACTCCAACTCTGTTCCTTTGTGGAATTAAATGGACATTTTGAAGCACAAATGTCTACAACCTGACATTCTCAATGCTTTTCTGGGACTTTGGAGACTCGTGGTCTATCTACTGTTAGCACGTGAGCTGCTGCCATTGTCTCCAAGTGTCGCATCTTCCTCCCATTAAAGCAAACTAGACCACCTTTAATCTATAACTGTCAGACCACCCAGGCTTGCTGTCAGACAGACTTCAGAACAGGTCACATGAGTCCCATTATTTACCTGAAATAAAAGAGACAGTCACAAAACATAATATTATAAATCTCTTAATTGTAACACAGGATAGTCATCATTGCAAAATTGGAGCAAAACGCATCTGACTAAACCAGCAACATTATTTTTCCATCTGAATGGATGGAGCTGTCATGAAAACTAGCCTAATTTGCAGGAAAGTAATCATCATTGATCTTAATGGGTGTAGTATTATAATTATCATCTAACTGGCAAAAGTGACAGTGGAACAGCATAAATATTTAATGGTCTAAATCATGTACTCCATCATTTCCTTTTTGCACCATTTATGGAAAGTCTAACCTGGAGACTTTTTTAATAACAGATGAAATAGACTTTCATCCCATCACTTTTTGCTCATTTGAAAAATGGGTATTAATTTACAAACACCCTGTAATGTCTCAATTCTGTGTGATGTGAAAGATACCTGGGAACACTGACATGAATGGACAGCTAGTGCACACTTGGGATCTGTTATGTACAAATTGTTTGAGTGATTCTGCAGCTGTTTCTCATGTAACAAATAAACACAGTGGATGGAATGAGGGGTGGGGGGGGGGGGGGGGGGGGGCTGCTAAGACATGGGGTAAAATTTAATTTGCCTTCCCTGGAATGGTGTCGAAAGGGAATAAAAAAGGTTAAGTCGCCACAGTCCCAGATGACCATAGGCATTTGCGAATTGACTGGTGGTGATTTAACCTAAGGGTCACCACACCTCCAGCGAGGAACAAGGTTGAGAAGGCGGGGCCTTCATGAATAACCTCAGCCAGCACAGGAATCGAACCCACGCTGCCGGCTTCACTCCTCATCACAAACCAGCTGTCAAGCCAACTGAACTAAACTGGAATAGGAGATGCACGTCACGTCAAGTTTCTCCACCCACCACCTCCAACCCTCTCAATATCTTTAACCTGCTTTATTTCAGATATGGGAGAGCTGCCCACTCCTGATGGGTGCGGAATTCTTTACACCCTGGATTCGGGAGGCATGGATGGGGTCAACCCCAATAGAACCAAGACAGGAGTTGTAGAGTGGCCAAAAGAGGCCAAAGTAATATTTTTTTTGGAGTCACTATGCTTGTGGCCCCTAACCCTAACTCCCAGGCTCCACAATTAGTCCTTCAGCCTCCCCTGCCCCAGTCTTGCCTCTCCCTCCCAGCACTGGCATTGACTTCCAAAGCCTTGTTACAACAGCGCAGCACGTAACAGAAGAGGCAATAAGCCAGTTGCAGTGGCTATTTGGAGAAATCTAATAGTTTAACAAGGTTTCTGTAGAAAAATATTATGCCACATTATAGTTGATGGAATTATTATTAACCACTACGGCACAAGCACTAAATCCACTAAAGGTTCCAGTGTCAACCTAAATATTCTGGGGAGCTACTGTGTTGTTGGTGTCTCTGATTGGGAGTGTGTCTGTTTGGAGGTGAGAAACGACATAGTACTGCAGGATTCGAATGACTGGTTGTTCGATTAAACTGGCATTGTTTTAAATGGAAGGGGGAATTATGCTTGGTCAGTGTCAGATGGGTCTGTAGCAGGATGTCCATTTTCAGAGAGAGAAGTTGGAAGTGCTACTGACTAAGACGGCAGAGAAAGAAGGTCCTATCTAAGAAAGAGTGTTTCAATAATGAGATTCTAGTTCTTTTCTTTGGGACAGGCCATGACTAACTTCATGACTCTTTTGTTTTGATCAAACTTGCTTGAAGGAAAACAATTATGTGCAGCCATTATAATATTGCTTCCAGTTCAGTCATCCTAAATTTGCACAGATTATTAAATACTACTTTATTTAAACAGGTTGTAAATTTAAAGATGTGAGACGAAATCTTCAAAACGATTTAGGTAATGTATATTTATATATACATGTGTCATTTGTCTGTGGGTTCAAGGAAGGTGACTGTTTTGGATAATAATACTAATGTCCTAACTGTTTTAGCCTTTTGGAGTCGTACTTCATCATTTTCTTTATATTTTATCTTGGTTTTTTCGGTGCAGATTTGCATGACGAGTTCTTCTAAGGCTGCTGGTAAACTAGGGCGGGATTTTGTGATACTGACTGGCATCATAATGAGCGACATAGGAAGGTTTATTCCTCCTCCCCCCCCCCCCCCCCCCCCCCCCCCCCCCCCCCCGGAATGACCACAATGATGCCCGCGAGTATCGGAAAAGCCGATTTTCCAGTCCCGCCCGTGACGATGTGCGCCGCTAGCTGGACCAGAAAATCTGGAGAGCAGCCAAAACATCTGTTGACTTTGGACGGGAATTCCCGACTGGAGCAGAAAATCCAGCCCCCAGTATTTAATGGTGAGGGGAAAATAACCTATATTTGATTCACTTTTTTCCTGCCAATAATGGGTGCTGAAATAAGAAACTTAACTTTGGGGAACAGCGGATACAAATGTGTGACTGTTGTGCACATCGACACAATAGATCTCGACCAGACTGCCGCAATTTCTACTGGCTTAAATTACTAGTTTCGATAAGGCTCTTGCAATCTGCACTATCTATTCCATTGTTGGATTACAGTGGCTGTAAAATGTATAGCTTATATGGAGTTAGTAGAGCATATAATTCATAGTATCCATCTTCTTCAACTATTGACAGAAGAGCTCAAGAGCCGCAAGATAGAAGATGTATTTGTGTTCTGTACCAAAGGAGAAATGATGAAATACAGGGTTCCAGGCTTGTTGGAATCGTACCAGCAACAGGGATTCACAGTGTATCATCATCCTTTTCCTGATGGAAGTGTTCCAGATATTGCTAGCTGTTGGAAAATTCTGGAAGAGTTGAGAATCTGCTTGGAAAATGAGAAAAGGATCCTTATCCAGTAGGTGGCATTGCAGCTGTTCATTGTGAACCTATACGAAACATCATCTTCTCTGGCGGGTGCATTGCAAATGCAAGTAACAGCGTCTCAGTTAAAAAATATATAAGTAGGGTGATTGCTTGAGCCAGATTTTTTTTTCAATGTTAGAATTGTAGTGAGGTAGGACATGCATCCACAACGGCACAAGCACTAAATCCACTAAAGGTTCCAGTGTCAACCTAAATATTCTGGGGAGCTACTATGTTGTTAGTGCCTCTGATTGGGAGTGTGTCTGTTTGGAGGTGAGAAACGACATAGTATTGCAGGATTCGAATGACTGGTTGTTTGATTAAACTGGCATTGTTTTAAATGGAAGGGGGAATTATGCTTGGTCAGTAGGACTGAGCAGATAGCCTTCAAGTAGCTGAACCTGAAGGGTAGGTAAGTCTCTCTCTAATGTATTTGTTTATCTGTTAGGCAGTGCAAAGCTCACTTGCTCAAAAGCTGTGTCAGGGTGCAGCAAAGGTACCCGGTTCAATGAACTCTGAAGTGTGCCCCGGGTATGTCAACTTTCTGATGCCCGTTCACATCCATTACCACTGATGGGAAAGAAGGTGAGCGAAGGAAGTGGCAACACTTTCTCCACCAGCATTTGGGTGCCCAAAGCCACAGAAAGTAGTTGAGGCCAAAATATTGTATGTATTCAAGAAGCAGTTAGATATAGTACTTAGGGTGAAGGGGGATCAAAGGATATGGGGGAAAGCGGGATTAGGCTATTGAGTTGGATGCTCAGCCATGATCATAATGAATGGCGGAGCAGGTTCAAAGGACTGAAAGGCCGCCTCCTGCTCCTATTTCCTGTTTCTAAGTTTGAGGACACCCCATTGAAAAGGATACAGTACCGTCACCTCGAGGTAGATGCATGCGCGCATTTCAGTGATGTGTTCATGCCACTCACTAGCCTTTGATATTGAAGAACGCATTTTTTCGAACTAGTAGATTAGGAGCAAGTAAATTAACTAGGATGAAGTGACATAGTATAAGAAATTGTTAGATCAAATGTTTTTACTACCTTTTTGAGTTATATTTCTGCTTCTCTTCATCCAAATGGAAAACCCATTGAGACCTCTTCAAAATAATGTGGGATTTGAGTCCCACATCAGCATGATAGCACAGCGGTTAGCACAGTTGCTTCACAGCTCCAGGGTCCCAGGTTCGATTCCGGCTTGGGTCACTGTCTGTGCGGAGTCTGCACATCCTCCCCGTGTCTGCGTGGGTTTAATCCGGGTACTGCGGTTTCCTCCCACAGTCCAAAGATGTGCAGGTTAGGTGGATTGGTCATGATAAATTGCCCTTAGTGTCCAAAAATAAATTAGCTGGAGTTACTGGATTATGGGGGTTGGGTGGAGGTGTGGGCTTATATAATGTGCTGTTTTCAAGAGCCGGTGCAGACTCGATGGGCCGACTGGCCTCCTTCTGCACTGTAAATTCTATGATCAGAAGGCACGCGGGTTAATGGTGAAGCACTTAGTATTCACAAGAAACCAACAAATCATTTGTGAAATAAGAAAATAAGCAAAATATAGTGCAGGCTGCAACCTGAAATTGAAACTGATAAATATAGGAAATATTTAGCAGGTCAGGCAGCATCTGTGGAGAGAGAAACCAAATTAACACTTCAGGTGCTGTAAAATAAACTTTTCTGTGTATCCTTCCTTAACTTGCAGCTGGGTCAGTTGAACCTATTTCCACCTTTATCTCACTGCCCAGCAAAAGCAGATGTCTTTTTTTTTGCATGGGCATGATGTAAAATGTGACATATCAATCACCATCTCATTTCATTTTAACTTTTGAGGACAAGAACTTCCTGCATCAGTCAGAATTTAACCATCCTCTTTTCCATCCACAATGGGCAGAATCCCACCTCAAAGTCAGGCCATATTAATAGGAAAGCTAGCCATGAATCTGTGGTCTTAATAACTGAATTCACAATATCAGAGCTAGGATTATCCATGTTCTGCATGTACCCAACCATTTATTCTTGATTGTTGCTGAATCCTGACAAACTGATTAGCATGTTTTATGCCAGGAATCTTTGATATTGATACAGTCACAAATAACTTTCAAATCTGAACCATTTTCTTGAAGCACTCTCTGTAATTATCTTTGCAGATGTTACGGAGGCCTTGGGCGTTCATGTCTAAGTAAGTGCAGAATTTTATTTCCTCAGTTTTTCCATTCTGGAAGCCCCCTTTTATCCAAAGGAATATCAAAGAGTGGTCCTTCAACTCTGAATTGTCATTTAATCAGATTAGTAACACAATTTGAAAGCGTTTCCTTCCTGAATTGTGTCTCCTAGTTGCAGCATGTCTTCTACTTCAGCTGTCTGATACCATCCTACCAGAAGATGCAATTGGCCACCTTCGTGAACTAAGAGGCGCGGCAGCGATACAAACAGTGAAGGTACAGTTGAACTATGTCTCAGAAACTATTCATGCTTTATTTTATTTCTAACTAGTTTTCACCCCCTCCATTCCAAGAGTGATGCGAGTGAGAACTGGTCCTCCCTGCCTCATTCCAGGCAGAAAATAGCCAAAATTCCCTCCACGCTAACAGTGCTTAAGATTCATGACACCAAATAACTACCAGGCGTCCCAGACTGTTGTCATAGAGACCTTGTATTTGTGAAAGAAGGGGCCCATTACCAACATTGAACCTGCTCCTCATGGGTTTTGGCACCTTGCTGCTGCTTAACTAAAGAAGGGGCAGCACGGTAGCATTGTGGATAGCACAATCGCTTCACAGCTCCAGGGTCCCAGGTTCGATTCTGGCTTGGGTCACTGTCTGTGCGGAGTCTGCACATCCTCCCCGTGTGTGCGTGGGTTTCCTCCGGGTGCTCCGGTTTCCTCCCACAGTCCAAAGATGTGCGGGTTAGGTGGATTGGCCATGATAAATTGCCCTTGGTGTCCAAAATTGCCCTTCATGTTGGGTGGGGATACTGGGTTATGGGGATAGGGTGGAGTTGTTGACCTTGGGTAGGGTGCTCTTTCCAAGAGCCGGTGCAGACTCGATGGGCTGAATGGCCTCCTTCTGCACTGTAAATTTGATGATTCTATGAAGCAGTTATTTTAAATGTGCTCATCACATCTCCGCAAGAAGCCACCCTATTCCCAAGGGGTGCAGCCAGCCCACAATTCCTACCCTGCCTGCTCTGGTCTTCCCCTCAAACTCTTCTATTGCCTTTCTAAAACTTGCCAGGGGGTCTATAGGCAGGGCAAAATGCCTACATCAGATCTTTAATTTCTCTGAAACTACTTCATTGCACACTGTGCCAGTATTTCTTATTGCACTATGAATGATCAAGTGTGCTTTACGCCCAGGGAGCAGCAGAGTATCGCACCAAGTCAGAGAAGATCACTCGTTCTAAATCTCCAAAATTTCCTGAGACATTGAAGTCAGGACAAAGAAAACCCTGGGTTTGAGTGCCGTATGGTCATTCAGAATTATTATGCCTGCTCCGTGTCAGTTCCCTCACAGCACTGCTGCAAGACTTTGTACACCTTCAGCAGGGCAGTCATGGCAGTATACTGCACGTGTTTCTCTTTACTCCCTTCCCAAACAGAGCACCAACATGCTGTCATCTTAAAGCAAGTGCTCTTTGCTTAATGGTACGGTTGGTGGCATCTTGCAGACCAATAACTGGCAAGTACCTGTATTGTTATCGTGGCATTCCTATGAAGCATCAGTAACCTACAACCACCCATCCATTTCAATCCCAAAGAGATGATGCTTACCCATTCTACACTTCCACCCTCCCTTACTACAGATCGATCACTGCACAGGAAATGCAAGGTGGTAAAAGGATGACCTAGCCACACAAGAATGAATAAGCATTATTCCGTTTCAGTTCAAGTGTCAGCGAAATATCATGACATATTAATTACTCAAAGGAGTCACAACAGCATCCTATGCCAATGCAGTGTGGCAGGTATGACCAAGAACACCTTCCTACCAAGAGCCAACTCCATCCATGACCTAGTCATCCAGATTTAAAACAATAGCTCCCTTCTCTCTCCACAGGTGCTGTCAAACCTGCGGAAATGGTCCACTATTTTGTTTCTGTTCCATCCCATGACCTTTCAGTACGGCATGAGAAGCCACCACTTCCTATCGACCTGACAGGTGGCACCTAGCATGCCTACAAGGAATTCCATCCCTATTCCTGAATGCCTGACATTGAAGCAGCAACTCACCAGTCCTGCCTTAAGCAACTGTTTGAGAACTGCTGCACTGAATACAACAGATGCAACTTATCCCAACTGTGGTAACTAGAGGTGTCCAGGAAACTCTCCTCCACAGCCTCGTAATTGGGACTCCTGATGACTCAAGTGCAATGTAGAGGATTTTGAGCAACACACAAGCTCAGCAACCGTTTGAAGATATCCAATGTGTCAGAAGCATCCACGATTTGTATGTCAATGCAGTGAAGGGGGCCACAACACGTGACATCCACCACCTAAAGAATAGGCGATCAAGTTTATGTATTCAGGAAATGTGAGGATAATTAGAACATGAACAAACTGTCTTGTAATTATTTTGTTTGACAGCAATACAACTACTTGTACGATTTCCGGGATAACGTGGCAACGTACCTGGCAACAAAAGAAGATGCTGCAGCCCGATCAGTGTCAAGATAAAAAAAGAAACAGGCTGTAGATTGTAATTTTGAAGATTGATTGTATATATAAATGTTACAATTGTCCAACCTCAGCAGAAATTAGCAAAATGAAACGTTACCTGTTCCTCTCCATGGATGTGTTGGGCATGCTGGGTGGTTGCAGCATTTATTGATTTTTCCAGCGTCTGCAGAATTTTGCTTTTTGTATTTTACCATTTAAACTTCGTCTTTCGTTCACCACACCAAAGAGCTTGTATTATATGGCACCTTTCGGAAATCCCAAAATATATTGAACTGTAGTCGGTGTTTTATTGTAGGAAGCACAGCAGCTGATTTGCACAGCAAGATTCTATACACAGGAATAAATAGTAAAATCATGGTGTTTTAGGTGATGGCTGATTGAAACAGAATATTGAGAGCAATCTGTTATGCCTACATATAGGTAACATTAGTAACGCAGGCTAAACTTAGCCAGTGGAATAAAAGTCACTTGACGCAGCATGTGTTCGCGACTCATTTTCCCCCTCCAAAATAAAATTATTAGATTATATCCAAATATGTTATCATGCTTTTTTTTGATGACCTATTTAGACAAGTGCTAAGAAATGTACAAGAGGTTCTTCCTCGACATGTGTACTCGATGTAGAATTGGCATTCATTGCATAAAATACCATACCTGATATCCAGTGATATAAAGTAGGGCAGCATATTTGAGCTTGAGCGTCATACTACTTGCAAAATTAATTGCACAAAACTTCACAACTTGATTAGAAGATTCACATGTCAGTAAACAGGGCAACCTTACATGTATCAAGTACAATTGATAATGACAATTCTGAATGTTTTGAATAGGCCTGTCTTAAAAGTGGAGCCCATTAATATCAAAACTATCCTTACCAAATATACAGTATTATACATGCATAAATTGGTTGGCAAACCGTCTTTAATCCATTTACAGTTGTACCTTTGCATTAAAATGTTATGTAGTCCATTCTTAAACATTAAGCATCAGTCTCTATTTGCTGAAAGGGATACTTGTGGTACAGTACTAAATACAACAGCAAGTTCCTTGCCATTTATGTGTCAGTACTAATGTCCTTGGTTCACCTAAACATGAAATTTTGCATTCTGCAGCGCACAATTTTTAACATTTGTTAATTTATATTCAAGCTTTTTATTTGCAGGAATTTGTACAGAAAAATAAACATACAGCTGTAACACACCACATCTAGTGAACGGTATTATTACAAACCAAATTAAGTATTCTGAAAAGGGAGTTTACGTTATTTGAACATAATCAGAATAAATGCTATGAGGGTCAAAATAACCAAATTTATTATGTAGTAAAAGTATAGTAGAACCATATAAATGTGTAGGTCAAATCAACATGGAATCCTTTGGCACATTTACCAGAGCTAAAATAGTCTTCACAAACAAATGTTCCCAAACTATAGCAAGAAGTTTTACTTTTAAAATGTCACTTTGCGTGGGAAAGGGATCCATTTGTGTAAAAGTACCATAATTTTCATATTCTGTAAAGAATGACCATCACAGATTAGGTTATATCCATCATTCCTTTCGTGAGTACAACAACAATCTTAAAATAAATTCTCTTCACATAATGTGAGCAAAACTATTCGATATGCTAAAAACGTAAACTGGTATCCTGATGCTTAGGGGCCAAAGAGTGTCTGAATTCATCTTCTAGTCTATCTTTTAAACTGGACACAATACATTTGAGCCTAGTTACATAATTTCTTTTGATATAATATACCTGCAAGTTATTGGTGAACAGCATCAAATAGGAGTGCAATTTCCAGGTTATGTTTAAAACATAATCAGCAATTTTCATACAAAGTACAAACGTAATTGTTCTCAGTTTCGGGTCAAGGCAAGTTGCAGAAATAATTTCTTCTACAGGCGGAAAACTATAAACTCTGGTGGCAAAATGTCCATGAAGTGAGGGAAAGCATTAAATTTGTATGCATACAAGCGAGTCAGATCTGGTGAACCACAAGTTCTGTAGATGAGTCCAAGTTAATAAAAGACTACCATCATCCATCTGTCTTTAGCATGGAGCAAACGAGTTCACTGGATATCGCAACTGTTGTTTTAAGAACTCACCAGCACATAGATCATTCTGCAAAACAGAATAGTTAAAAAAGAGCTATTATGCTAAACCTGTCAAAATGAAATAAAACAAAGATTTGATTTTGAATGAACAGTAACCAAATCAACTGCTGTGGGTAACTTAATAACCGATGTTCCCTGGTCTCCACTACTATTGGTATCCCTCCTATTGTCCTCAAGCTGCCTCTTCAGTCATTTATTCCCAGTCAATACTTCCCTCCTCTTAGATATCTGCCTCTATTCATCATAAGGTATTGTCCTTATAAATATTGTTTAACGTTATGGAAGCTGGCCTATAAACCAGAGTTCTACCCAAAACCATTTTATTTGTATGGTTTTCTTATCTTCAGCAGGTTCAAATGTGTACCTCTGCAACTCTACTCTTGTGTGCACTAGAGTAATTTATCACATTTCCAAAGCCTTTGATGGGTCTTGAATTATGCACTTCTAAACAAGCAACGTTGTTGCGTGCTGTACTTGATTGTACATCTTTTTCCATCAACTGTGTCATATCCTGTGGCTGTGCACCTTCACCAATGACGATCTTTGGGGAGATCATCCTTCAAAGTCTCTTCATTACCTAAAATGTTCAAGTCAGGGATGTGATGGAATACTTACTGCTCCTCTGGATAAGAGGAGGCCATTTGGACCCTGCTCTGCCATTCCATCAGATCAAGGTCAATCTGATTGTGGCATTAACCCCATTTTCCTACTGCGTCACCCCCCACCTCCCATAACCGTTGGCTCCCTTGAAGATCAAAAATCAAATTCATTCTTAAATATATTCAATAAATTCCAAAGATTAAAAATTGAGAAAAAACTCCTCCTCATTTCTGTCATAAATTGGCAACTCCGTATTTTGAAACTGTTCCCCCAGCGCTAAATTTTACAAGAGAAAAATTTATTTCAGCATCTACCTTTTCAAGCCATCACAGAATCTTTATGTTGCATGTAGTCACCTCTCGTTCTTCTAAACTCCCAATGAGTTTCAGCTCAACCTTTCCACAAACATTCATTTCTTCCACCACCGATGCACAGTGGAAACAGTGTGCACCATCTACAAGATGCACTGCAGGAACTCATCAGAGCTCCTGAGCACCTTCTAAATCCACGGCCACTACCATCTAGAAGGACCAGCACAGCAAACACATGGGAACACCACCACCTGGATGTTCTCTTCCATCCTGACTGAGAACTATATCACCATTCCTTCACTGTTGCTGGGTCAAAATCCTGCAATTCCCTCCCTGCCAACACTGGTGTACCCACACCACATGGACTGCAGCAGTTCAAGATGGGCATTAAATGCTGGCCAAGCCTGCGATTTCCACAGCCCACAAATTAATTAAAGACCTTTCCTCATAAGATAGCCCCTTCATCCCAGGAATCAATCTAGTGAACCTTCGCTGAATTGCCTCCAAGGAGACCAAAACTACACAACATTCTAGATATGGTATCACCAATGCCCGTCTGTTGTAATAAGACTTCCCTGACTTTTATACTCCATCCACCTTGCAATAATGGGCAACATTCTATTCGCCTTCCTGATTACTTGCTGTACCTGCACGGTAACTTTGTGATTCATGTGCACCATGTCCTCAATTCAAGTTGTGGCTATGTTCCTGAACATCACAGTTTAAAGTGAAACAACTTCTAAGTATAGGTTCCCATAGAAATCAATGTTAAAACCAGAATTAGGTTTCTTTGGACATTACTCACCCAGAGAAAAGCAATATACAAATTGAAATACTGTACCTCATATGTGCAGCACTATGCATTCCTAGCTGAAAAACTTACATCACTAAATATAAACGAAATACTGGGCAGTATCCAATAAAACAATTCACTAACTATACAGGCACCTGTACTGAGAGGAGTCAGTTGGCTGGACGGCTGGTTCATGGTGCACAGGATCGCAACAGCTCAGGTTCAATTCCCATACCCGCTGAGGTTATTCACGAAGGCCCCACCTTCTCAACCTTGCCCCTCGCCGGAGGTGTGGTGACCCTCACCGCCAGTCAGCTCTCAAAGAGGAAGGCAGCCTATGGGGCTGTGGTGATAATTACATTTTAATGAGAACTTTTCAAATTGACCATACTCCATCTGGTGGCAGACATTGGTCACTGCTGTTATCAGCTGAAGTCCCAGAACTTCCGGCACTGACCAACTGCTGCCACTAGATAGAGGCAAATATATCACTGGGAATTCAGCACCGGCAAAGCCAGAAGCGGACTGCGCAGCCAAGGGAACAAAAACAAGCTGGCAGGCGAATCCAAGGCGCAAGAGGCACCGATGACGAGAATGGAAGTTCTGGGGGAAAGGCTTTGAGAGTAGGCGGGCCACTGACGAGAACAAACCATGTTAAAGTGAAAGTGGCACAGTTAAATGGATATACTGACACTACTAACATTAAAGAAAAATAACATTAAATGAGACACCTAAAGACTTAACAAGCACAACAACATCCAGATTGCTCTGTACAACAGCACGTCTGCGTTTAAATAATATTCTGCTTTTCTATTCTTCCCACCAAAATTGGACAATCTCACATTTTTTCAACATTATACTCCATCTGCCAATTTTTTGTCCATTCACTTGACCTATTCACATCCCTTTGCAGACTTTGTATCCTCTTTACAACTTACATTCCTATCTATCTTAGTATTGTCAGAAAATGTGGGTACAACCTGGGGGACCATGCACAGGCTTAGCTTTTCGAGGCTGGTGGAGCAGATGGAGGAAGAGTTCAGGAGGTGGGACGCACTGCTGCTCTCGTTGGCGGGCAGGGTCCAGTCGATTAAGATGACGGTGCTCCCGAGGTTTTTGTTCCTTTTCCAATGCCTCCCCATATTGATCCCGAAGGCTTTTTTCAAAAGGGTGAATAAGTCCATTCTCGGGTTTGTGTGGGCGTGTAAGTGAGTGAGGAGGGTATTCTTGGAGCGAAGAAGGGAGGTAGGGGGTTTGGCGTTGCCCAACCTGTGTGGGTATTACTGGGCGGCGAATGGGGCAATGATTCGCAGGTGGGTGAGGGAGGGGGAAGGTGACGCGTGGAAGAGATTGGAGGTGGCGTCCTGTGTGGGCACGAGTCTGGAGGCTTTGGTGACAGCCCCACTTCCACTCCCCCCCGGCAAGGTACTCCACGAGTCCAGTAGTGGTGGCGTCCCTCAAAATCTGGGGGCAGTGGAGGCGGCAAAGGAGGGGCAGTGAGGGCCTCAGTCTGGGCCCCGACACGGGGCAATCACCGCTTTGTGCCGGGGAGCATGGATGGGGGATTTGGGAGTTGGCACAGGGCAGGCATTAGACGGATTGGGGACCTCTTCCTGGATGGGAAGTTCGCGACGCTGGAGGGGAAGTGGAACCTCCCCCCCGGGAACGCTTTTAGGTATATGCAGATCAGGGCATTTGTTAAGCGGCAGGTGGCGGAGTTTCCGCGGCTGCCGCCAAGGGAGGTGCAGGATAGGGTGCTCTCAGGGACGTGGGTCGGGGAGGGGAGGATCTCGGCAAACTATCAGTTGATGCAGGAGGAGGAGGAGGCCTCAGTAGAGGAGCTTAAAGCGAAGTGGGAAGAAGAGTTAGGGGAAGAGAGCGAGGATGGAACGTGGGCGGATGCCCTGGAAAGGGTGAACTCGTCCTCTTCTTGCGCACGGCCCAGCTTAATCCAGCTGAAAGTGCTGCATAGGGCGCACATGACAGGGACCAGGATCAGCCGGTTCTTTGGAGGGGAAGACCGGTGAGTGAGGTGTTCGGGAGGTCCGGCAAACCACACCCATATGTTTTGGGCATGTCCGGCCCTGGAGGGGCTTTGGAAGGGGGTGGCGGGGACTTTGTCTGAAGTCGTCGGGTCTAGGGTCGGACCGAGCTGGGGGCTCGCGATCTTTGGGGTAGCTTCGGAGCCGGGAGTGCGGGAGGCGAGAGAGGCCGGCGTTCTGGCCTTTGCGTCTCCAGTAGCCCGGCGCAGGATTCTGTTACAGTGGAGGGATACACGGCCCCGAGTTCGGAGACCTGGGTCAACGACATGGCTGGGTTCACCAAGCTGGAGAAGGTTAAGTTTGCCCTGAGAGGGTCGGTACAGGGGTTCTTTCGGCGGTGGCAGCCCTTTCTCGATTTCCTGGCGAAGGGGTAGAGAGTGGTCAGTTTCAGCAGCAACCTGGTTGGGGGGGGGGGGGTTGGGGCTGGTTAAGGGGGCTTGTATTTGCGATGGTGGGTCTGCTATTTTCTTCTTTCTTGTACTGTTGTTTGTTATCATTTATTCTTTCATGGGGGGGGGGAGGGGTTATTTTTCTGTTTTGGTGCAGAACCACACTTTGTTTGTTTTAACTATGGGGAGAAAATTTGTTGAAAAAATTTGAATAAAAATTATTTAAAAAAAAAAGAAAATGTGGGTACAATACTCGGTCTCTTCATTCAAGTTATTAATATGGATCGTAATAGTTGAGGTCCCAGCACTGATCCCTGTGGCACTCCACCAGTTAAGTTTCTCAACTGAAAATGATCCATTTATTCCAACTCTGTTTCCTGTTAGTTAGCCAGTCCTCCTTCCATGCTAATATATCATTCCAATTCCCTGCGTTCTTGCATAATAACCTTTTACATGGTACTTTTTGAAATGTCTATTGGAATTTGAACACATATCCACTGGTTCCCTATATCCATCCTGCTTCCTACATCCTCAAAGAACTCTGATAAATTTATTACACGTGATTTCATAAAACCACGCCCGAGTAAATTACTTCCTAAATGTCATAGAATCCCTACAGTGCAGGAGGCCGTCTGAGTCCGCACCGACCCTCTGAAAGAGCACCATACCTAGGCCCATAGCCCCACCCTATATCCCTGTAACCTCATCTGATCTTGGACATGAAGGGGCAATATATGGCCAATCCACATGACATGCACAAATTTGGACTGTGGGAGGAAACCAAGCAGACACAGGGAGAAAGTGCAAACTTCGCACAGTCACCCAAGGCCGGAATTGAACCCTAGTTCCTAGCGCTGTGATGCAGCAGTGCTAACCACTGTGTCACCGTGCTGCCCTGCTGCTACTTCCTTAACAATGGACTCCAGCATTTTCCGATGACAAACGTTAGGTTGACTTGCCTGTAGTTTCCTGCTTTCTATCTCTATCCTTCTTGAACAGAAGTGTTATATGCGTGGTTTTCCAATCTGCTGAGACATTCCCAGAACCTAGGGAATTTTGGAAGATTACAACCAGTGTATCCACTAGCTCTACAGTCACTTCTTTTAAAGACCCAGGATACACACCATTAATTCCAGGGGACTTGGTCAGCCCTTGAACTTTCATGGAACGTTTTCTCTAGTGATAGCAATTATTTACATAGACTAGAATCCCTGCAATGCAGGTGGCTATCTGGCTCATCGAGTCTGCACCGACCCCTCGAAAGATCACCCTACCCAAGCTCAAACCCCCCTCCCCCCGCCTTATTCCTGCGACACCACCCTAGGGGCAATTTACCATGGCCAATCCACCTAACCTGCACAAATTTGGACTGTGGGAGGAAACTGGAGCACCTGGAGGAAACCCATGCAGACACGGGGAGAACGTGCAAACTCAACAGTCACCAGAGGTTGGAATCGAACCCAGGTGCTGGCGGCAGCAGTGCTAACCACTGTGCCACCCTCATTTTTCTCTCCTGCCTTTTGATCTTTGATTTTCAACTATTCCTCTGGTGCTTTTCGTGTCTTCTACTGTGAAGACAGGTACAAAACCTTGAAAGTCTCTATTTCCTTGTTCCCTTTATTAATTCCCCAGAAACTGCTCACTTCCTTTTTATATATTTGCAGAAGCTAATATCATGTTTTTATATTTCTTGCCTGTTTACTTTCATATTCTAATTTGTCCCCGTTTTTTCAGTCGTCCTTTGTTGATTTCTAAAATGTTCTCAATCTTCTGACCTGCCACTAATCTTCACAACACAATGCCTTTTCTTTCAAAATTCTATGGTTCTTTCAATATGATACCATCGTAACTTCCTTCGGTAACCATGGATGGTGCACACTTCTCGTGGATATATCCTATTAGGAAATCATCTCTGTTCAATGAATACAGCCACGAAACACTGGATTAAAAATTCTACCACTTTGCAGATCGTACATAATGCAGCCAAAGTGTTTAGTGTTATGGAACACCGAGCCAATGGCTGGCAAAAAGGGCAGTGCCCTCAATTTTTCAATGTAAAGGACGACCTGACGGTGGTTGATGGTATCCTCCTCAAACTGGACCGGATTGTAATTCCGCACAGTCTCCAGAGCTTGGTGCTCCGTCAAATCCATGAGGGCCACCTGGGTGTGGGAAGTGCAGACACAGAGCCAGGCAGGCTGTCTACTGCCCTTGGAAAGAGCACCTTACTCAAGCCCACGCCTCCACCCTGTCCCCTTAACCCAATAACCCCACTTAACCTTTTTGAACACTAAGGGCAATTTAGCATGGCCAATCCACCTAACCCGTACATCTTTGGACTGTGGGAGGAAACCGGAGCACCCGGAGGAATCCCACGCAGATACAGGGATAACGTGCAGACTCCGCACAGACAGTGACACAAGCCGGGAATCAAACCTGGGACCCTGGAGCTGTGAAGCAACTGTGATAACCATTGTGTTACCGTGCTGCCCTCTGGGGTTGTCGGGATGAGACCCATGCAAACACGGGGAGAATGTGCAAACTCCTCACCGACAGTGACCCGGATCGAACCCAGGTCCTCTGCGCTGTGAGGCAGCAGTGCTAACCACTGCGCCACCGTGCCGCCCTCCGTTTTAATTCATGGATGAGGAAAAAATGCCGTGCTTCTTTCTGTACTCAGCCACATACAATTTCAATTGCCAAAACAAAGTGTTGAGAAATTTTATCATGGGATATTTTAATGAATGACATACAAGGAATATATTTCAGGATATTCATGAATAATCAATTGAGTCCCTTCCCTATTTGACCCTTCTAATCTCCTTAGACCGGGGGTGGAAGGTGAAAGGAGAAATCTAGTTGAAATAACCCAAGTTATTATTGTGCAACTAGTTTTTAAAGTGTGATAACAACCACTGTGAGTAACATGGAGTACATGCTACTGTTATTTAGAAAATGATGGTCTGCTAGTGCATCATACTTTAGTAAACTGGCTGTATATGGTCACGAAGGCAGCTTGCTGGTGATTGAAGGGATAAAGTGTGCCTGGAAACAGAAGAAGCAATCCAGAGGGGCATTTAAAAATATATATTTTGTAGGACATGGGTATTACTGGTGAAGCCAATATTTGTTACACATCCCTCATTTCCCGAGATCTGAGTCTGGCATTTTACAGAGGGCAGTCAAGGGTCATTTCCATGGGTCGGGAATTACATGGAGACCAGGCCAGGTAAGGATAGCAGATCTTCTTCCCTGAAGAGCATTAGTGAGCCCAAATACATCAATGAATCAGATGGGCATTTACAACAATCGACAATAGTTTTATGGTCATCATTAGTCAGGCAAGCTTTCAATGCCAGATCTATTAATTGAATTTAAATTCCACCTGCTGCGGTGGTAAGATTTGAACCCGTGCCCCAGATCATTAGCCTAGGCCTCTGATATTACCACTGCACTACCATCTCCCGTAAAAAGGTGAAGGGGGTAGGGGATGAGCAACAGGTAGTACCTGAAATGTGAAGCTGGGAAGAGTACTCTGCCCTACCTCGCTCTTTACTCAGCTAAGGTTTTTTTCAGAAACTTATTTTTTAGTGGTTGCCTCCAAACGTCCCACTATGAACGTAGACCAAATGGACAGAACAGGCCGGAAAGCTGTTGAATTCAAGAAAATCAATTTCCAATTGGATACTGAGATCAATATTATTCAACGTAAGGGTTCTAGTATCTATTTTGGATGGCCCCAGGAGGAACAATATAATGACAGATGTAATTCCAGTTCTGTTCTGTAGAATGTTGACCCCCTAGATTTGATCTCCACATTGGTTGTCTGTCCATAAAATGGGTGTAATGTGTTCCAATCTCCCCATAGTTTCTCTACAAACCCATCAAATCATTTATCATTTTAAACCCGTGAGATCTTCCCTCAAATGTCAAAATCTGGAGGTGAATACAAGACATGTTCACACTACTGTTCTCAGAATTTACTCACAGGTACTACATCAGTGGTGAATCTATTCTGTACCCACACCCCTCACTCCACTCCCCAACCCCTTGCAAAGTCAATATAGATTTCTGGAGGTCCTGTGCCCAAATGAGAACTTGTTACTTGGTTGGTATCTAACCAACGTTCTACACAACTGAAGCATAACTTTCTCACTTTTGTTTTTCAACCCTCTTGAGATAAACATTGACCCCTTTTCCTCTCCAAAATCCTTGAATGTGGTGTTGTCTCCCAAATCTCTGCCTGTGTTGTCATTTTTAAACATCTCCAATCATGTTTCTGCCCCTGCCACGCCACTGAAATGGTCCTTAGGATGCAATGAGACTTTGCCATGTGATTGTGGTGAATTATGTGGGCTCATCCTCCTTAACCAGCCTTTGACAGAGTTGACCACGCCATTCTCTTCAATACCTCTCCGTCATCCAGCTGGGACTATCTTCACCTCGTTCCTTTTGTATCTATCCAGTTATGGCCAGAGAATCACCTCAATAGATTTTTTTTCCAACTTCTGTAATGCAGTACCCCAATGATCTCTCCTTGGCCCATTCCTATTTCTCCAACATAATGTCTTCAATTACAACATCACAAAACAGTCAGTCTCCAGATGTACACTGACAACACCCAGCTCTACCTTAACATCAACGTGTTGAACCTTCCACTGTCTAGATTAACAGACTACTTGCTCAACATCGAATACAGAGTGAGTAGACATTTCCTTGAACAAAATATTGGGAAGATTAAAGCCATTCTCTTTGGTCTCGACACAGAATATACCCCTCTCCCTGTCTACTTTCTCACATTGATCCAAACTGTTTGAAACTTTGACATCCTATTTGACCTGGACATGTGCTCCCAACCACACATTTACTCCATCACCAAGACCACCTGCCGCCATTTCCAAAATGTCACCCATCACAGCCTCATGTCTCAGTTCATCTGTTGCTGAGACCCTTCCATATGTTTGCTACCTCTAGAGTTGTCTGTTGCAATACTCTCTTGGCTGGTCTCATATCGTCCACTCTTCATAAACCTGAACTCATCCATAACTCTGCTGCCTATATCCAATTCAGACCAAGCCCTATTCACAGATCACTTCTGTGCTCGCTGAGCTACATTGACTCCTGTCTGACAAACCTCAATGTTATAATACTCAACTGTGTTTTTAAAAGCGTTTCATAGCTTTGCCCCTCAATATCTATACAAATTCCTCCAGCTCTACAGCTATCTCCTGGTTTTAGTTGCTCTGCCATGGGCAACTATTTTCATCTGTCCAGAAATCCTTATCTCAACCTCTCAATTATAGGAACATAGCAATTAGGAGCAGAAGTCGGCAATTCAGCACTTTGAACCTGCTCCACCATTCAATCAGATCATGGCTGATCTCTTCCTGGTCTCAAATCCACCTCCTCACCTGTTGCCCACATCCCTTTCACCTATTTTTTAAAATCAGAAATATATCTATCTTCTTCTTGAAACCATTTAATGACTCAGATTCCACCACACTATGGAGTAGTGAGTTCACAAATTCTCCACCCTCTGCGAGAAGTAGTTCCTCCTCATCTCACTTTTATATCTACCGCCTCTCAACCCATATCAATGACCTCTCATTCTAGATTGCCCCACAAGGTGGAATATTTGGTCTACGTTTGCTTTATCAATCCCATTTAGTATTTCATACAACTCGATTAGAACCCCTCTCATCTTTCTAAACTCCAGTGAGTATAAACCCAAACTGTTTAACCTCCTCATACGTCAATCCTTTCATCCCCGTAATCAATCTGGTGAACCTCCTCTGAACTGCCTCCAATGCCACCACACCCTTCCTCAAATAAGGTGACCAAAACTGGACACAAAACTTCAGATGTGGTCGCACCAACACCCTATACGATTGCATAATGCCTTCCCCCTTAAGGTTGCCCCTTTGACATATCTCCTAATATCTCCAAATGTGGCTTAATATTTAATAATATTGCTGTGAAGTGCCACGGAACATTTTATTACATGAAATGGATTATATGATTCAAGCTTTGAAGCCTCATGGCGCCGAGGACCCAGGTTTGATCCCGGCCCTGGGTTACTTTAGTGTGAAGTTTGCACATTCTCCTTATGTCTGTGTGGGTCTCACCCCCACAACCCAAAGATGTGCAGGGTAGGTGGATTGGCCACGCTAAATTGACCTTTAATTGGAAGAAAAAAACGAATTACATTTTTTAAAAAGAAATAATTCAAGCCTTATATTCATGTACAGCATTATTCTTATAATAAAAGTGGTGAGACAATATTTTTGTTTGGCATCAGTGCTGAGGCATACAAGGAGTTACATCCTGCCACAGTTCAATTAGCAAAACGTTTCTAGGAAGCGTAAAATGTGTGATCTGTGGCAAAGAATGGAGAGACAAAGAGATTGAACCATCCTTACCCATAAATAATTAACTATTAAAGAGGGGAAGGATATATATACATTTTAGGTCCCCTGCCAGTCACAATAAAGAGCAAATACATCTGAGGATAATAAATTATACAATGCCACTAGGCTCATGTAAGCAGACATTGTATTGCAGCCAATACACTGTTGTAAGTATTTTGTGTGTTGGCTTTCCAGAGGAGATTCTGTTGATATATTCTTTATCCCAGTTAATCACAGAATTCTGGGAGCAGTGACTCAGATGAATAGTTAGAGGCGTAACGACACAATGAAGCATGTTGTGGGAACAAGTTAGTGATGTTTTTGTTTCTCCACAGGGAACTGAGGGTTCTTGCCTTTTCACTTGCTACACGGGCATTAAATGTGTGATCCTTTAATAATGATCAAAAAGACACATTTGATAAATACCTGAGGAGAAGAATGTAGTGGAGAATATGCCCCAGAGAGATCTTGAACAATCTATGAATGTTGTAGGTTGGATTATTTTGGAGGTGGAGTGGGGTTGTTTGGCTGTGAATGTGCAAGACCAATCAAAATTTCTTCAAATAGAAATTGCACATAATGTTCAACTAAAAATATTATTACTTCCATGAATCGCACAATTCAAACAAAGCAGATGAAAAGATAAAACTGCGTTTATGTCCCAAATCTCTTAGATTTTCAAGAATGCAATAGGGCTAAGACTTCACATTCTATGTACTTTTATAAACTTTATATATTCGTATATCCTGATGGCTAATTTCTAAAATTTAAAAATGGGAAACTAACTTTTTTTTAAATGGCTGAAGCCATGCCTGGCTGTAACCCTTGAACAATAAGAACTTTTTAGCAGTAACGCAGAAACTTGCACCTCATTATCCCTGAAGATACGCTGATGATCCCTGTGGGCCACTGGGACCATATTCAAAGGGAATCATACAAAGGTTATCAACATTTCATAAACCAGGCCTGGTCAACTGGAGCTTATTCTTCTGCTGGGCCAAAGGACCGTACAAACTCTAGTTAAGACTTAATTAGAATTAGTATTAGAACAGTACAGCACAGAACAGGCCCTTCGGCCCTCGATGTTGTGCCGAGCAATGATCACCCTACTCAAGCCCACGTATCCACCCTATACCAGTAACCCAACAACCCCATTAACCTTATTTTTTAGGACACTAAGGGCAATTTAGCCTGGCCAATCCACCTAACCCGCACATCTTTGGACTGTGGGAGGAAACCGGAGCACCCGGAGGAAACCCACGCACACACGGGGAGGACGTGCAGACTCCGCACAGACAGTGACCCAGCCGGGAATCGAACCTGGGACCCTGGAGCTGTGAAGCATTTATGCTAACCACCATGCTACCGTGCTGCCCCGTGCTGAGTAATACATGAACAATCTCAAGAACTCAGACAAATGGACTTGCACCCTTTGTCAATGTCAAAGTGGAGAGTTGGGTGTCATGTAACATGACTCCCGCTAATTGGTGAAATCAGTAATATTGCCCTGTGGGGCTGCAATGATCAATCTGCCATCTTTCCATGTACCCAGCATTAGTACAGGAAAGGGACTCTCTCCAGGTTTGAAAGCCGAGTGCCATCTAGACTGTTTCTACTGGAACTTCGGAACCTCTGTACCATTGTCTACAAGACTGATTCATCTCCGTTTGCCTATCTCATTGTGGAAGTCAACTCTACTGGAAAAGTGAATTATTCACATCAGTTCAGCCTGCCAACCTCGATGATGGAATACACCATTGGACTTTGATTCTGGACTCTGGCAACATGCAAAACAATAATTATTTTCTTTGTGCTGTTTGCCCTGTAAATCTTTCTTGCTCTATCCACTTCTTTTATTGTATGAGTGAAAAGGAGGCCACATTGCTGTGCTCCTCCTGCATTTGAGTATATACAAATAAACTAACCATCCGAGTTTATCATATCATGAGTTTGCTATGGGGTTATTAGCAGAAATTATCACACCATAACAGAGGGGTTGAGAAATATGCCACCACTTATAAAGTAGGAGGCAAATCAAAAACACTTTTCTGTTTATGGAGAGGTGATGAGAGGAGAGATTAGAGCTGTTTAAATTAATCCCACAGTCGCCCCCCCCCCTCCCCCGGCCGTAACAAGAACAATTAATTAGTCAAAGTGTAGATCTGTCAAACCTGAGAAGACCATACCAACCATTGTTTGTGTTCCATCAAGTGTTCCGAAGCATGTTCCTTTGAAAGGAATAAACTGATTTAAACTGAATAGTATGAAAACCAAAACCATTGTCTTCTGTCCTTGTTACAAACTCAGTTCCCGAGCCATCAACTCCATCCCTCTGGCTGGTAAGTGCTACAGGGCAGATTGTTCACAACCTTGGTGTCATATTTGACTCTGAGATGATCTTCTGTCCACGTACCTGAATCATCACTAAGACCACTTATTACAACCTCTGTAATAGCGCCTTACTCGGCTTATCTACCGATGAAACTCACAACCAGGCCATTATTACCTTTAGACTTGACAATTCCAATGTACTGGCTGGCCTTACATGTTCTCTCCATAAGGTTGAGGTTATTCCTGTATTCTAACCCACATCATGTTCTGTTTATCCATCACCTTTAGGGGCAGCAGGGTAGCATGGTGGTTAGCATAAATGCTTCACAGCTCCAGGGTCCCAGGTTCAATTCCCGGCTGGGTCACTGTCTGTGTGGAGTCTGCACGTCCTCCCCCTGTGTGCGTGGGTTTCCTCCGGGTGCTCCGGTTTCCTCCCACAGTCCAAAGATGTGCGGGTTAGGTGGATTGGCCATGCTAAATTGCCCGTAGTGTCCTAATAAAAGTAAGGTTAAGGGGGGGGTTGTTGGGTTACAGGTATAGGGTGGATACGTGGGTTTGAGTAGGGTGATCATGGCTCGGCACAACATTGAGGGCCGAAGGGCCTGTTCTGTGCTGTACTGTTCTATGTACCTTGACCTGACCTACAATGTCTCCTGGTTAAGCAATGCCTCAAATTCTTCATTTCTCATATTTTCTTTCAAATCCCTCATGGTTTTGCCTTGCCCTATCTCTGTAATCACCCCCATTAGCAGCCTACCACCATAGCTGCACTTTTCCTATCTATAGCCTTTTGACCATCCATTATTTTGTGTCCAGGTTTCAGCTGCCTGCACCCTAAGCTGTGGAATTCCCTCTATAAACCTCTCCACCTCTTTCTCTCCTCCTTTACTCTGCTCCTTAAAAACAACCGCTTTGACTAAGTCTTTTGTCATCCCGCCTAAAACCTACTTATTATGTGACTTGGTATCACATTTTATTCTTTAAATCGTCAGTGCACCTTGGATATTTTATTATAGGTTCTGTAGAGAAACAAGTTGTTAATTTAAAAAGAAACATCTGAGATTTTGAACAAAGAACAAAGAAAAGTACAGCACAGGAACAGGCCCTTTGGCCCTCCAAGCCTGTGCCGACCATGCTGCCCGTTTGAACTAAAATCTTCTAGAGGGAGGGGGCATTTAGTTGATACAGCTGTTTGAGCATTACTCCACCCACCACCACAGCCCCACCCCTGCACCACCACCCACCTCCTCCTGTGCCCATGAGCAAAATGCGCTTATAAAAATGTGGAATATATGTGGCGCTGCCAAAAATGATTGTACAACTGCCGTGCCTGGACCTAAGACTGCAGAGTCAGTTAGAGTGTGTTAGTTTCATTGCTAGTGAGGTGGACACTGCTCCAAGTTTGCTGGGAATGTCTTGAGGCCCCATTTACCTTCTTGTGTGAATGTAGAAGATCCCATAGCACCATTTTGAAGAAGAGTAGGGGAGTTATCCCCAATGTCCTGGCTAATATCCATCCTCCAATCAACATCACAAAAAAACAGATGACCTGGTCATTATAACATTTGTGGGAGTTTCTGTCTGCAGATTAGCTGCCATTTTTCATGCATTACAATAGTGATTACGCCTCAAAAGTACTTCATTGGCTGTAAAATACTTTGAAGTGTCCAGTGGTCATGAAAAGTGCTGTAAGTGCTAAAAAGTGCAAGTCTATCTTTTGTTCTTAAACGATTCAAAATGTTCAACAAAAATAGATTGTACGAAACATACAAAAACTCAGTGAGAAAGGGCCACGCATGGCATACTAGAAAAGTCAGGCTAACATTACATTAAAACATGAGGCTTATAAGGTGGCAAAGATTAGCAGTGCTCCTGAGGATCGGGAGAGTTTTTGAAACCAGCAAAGTGAATAACTTCTCATTTTCCCACATTATACTCGATCTGTCACCATGTTACCCGATCACTTAACCTGTCGACATTCCCTTGCATCCTCTTGATGTCCTCCTCACAGTTTACACTCCTACCTAGTTTTGTGCTTCTATAAACTTTGTTACCTTACTGTCAGTCTATTTGGCAAAGTCATTATTAGAGATTGGAAATAGTTAAGATCCCAACACTGATACTTGCGGCAGTCCAGTAATTACAGCTTGCTAACTTGAAAATTCCTCATTTTCCCCACTCCGCATTCTCATTTCTTATATCCTTAATGTATTAAAGCTTTCTAGTTACCACCTGAACAGAGACAGCAACTGAAGCCCTGTTTTCAAACACTGTTATCAGGGAAGGTAATTACGCATGGTGACTTCTCAAAAATAAATTTAGAGTGCCCAATTATTTTTTTTCCAATTAAGAGGCAATTTAGCGTAGCCAACCCACCTAACCTGCACATCTTTGGGTTGTGGGGGTGAAGCCCACACAGACATGGGGAGAATGTGCAAACTCCACACGGACAGCGACCCAGGGCCGGGATTCGAACCCGGGTCCTCAGCGCCGTAGCCCCAGTGCTAACCATTGCGCCATGTGCCACCCTATTATGTATGGTGACTTGCACAAAGATTGGAAACAACTTAAATCATAAAATGACCGTGAATACCGCCGTGTCCTCACAAAAACCTGAATGGTTCGCTAATATCCTATCCAGCCTGGCCGACATGTGACTCCAGTTTCGCATGATCAACTCTTATAAAGGAAACTAAGAATGTGCACCAAATATTGCTACTCTTGTTCATATCCCAAGAACAAATAATGAAAACGTTGGATTGCACAATACCTATTCCCATACAACATGTTGGAACATTGTGAGCAAGTATCCAAAAAGTAGCTGGATATGTTTCTGCAAGTAGAAGAGATCAACACTGAGATAATGATACCTGTCCCTGTGGTCTCCCGGTGCTTGTTCAATGTTTTAGTGTGGATGGAAAGGAATTTCCTAAATTTGCCTCAGGTTTTTCCCATATGTTTCACATGTAGATAGAGCATGTATGGACGAGGGACTGATATCAATAAGATGGGTTCGCTGTTGTCAGTGGATTGGAACAAATGGAATGTGCAGGCTTGGTGGGTCAGGTGTTTCTTTCCTCCAGTTCTTTCTTGTATGTTCTTATGTTTGTAAATGCAGGTGAAGTTACAATGAGGTGTTATTTTCCCTTCACAGAGGACCTGAGCTTCATTTATGATTTTCGTTTCCAAGAAAGAGAAAATGAACTAGTTTTGGTTCGTTGCCATGAGAGGATAAATAGCCTCCTTCTGTGCTGCGAACATAAGGGTGTGAGAAATAGGAGAAGGAATGGACCAAATGACCCTTTCAATAAGATCATGGGTAAACCTCTACATCGATTTCACATTCCCATCCTATCCATATTTCCCTTAATTCTCTTAATGCCCAAAATTCTACCCATTTCAGTTGTGAATCTACTCATCGACTGAGCATTTATAACTCTCTGGAGAAAAGGATTCCAAAGATCCTCCGCGTGAAGAAATTTCTGCTCAGCTCAGTCCGGAATATCTGACTTTATCCTGAGTATGACTCCTTGTTTTAGATTTTTCTGCCATTCTACTCAGCATTCTACACTCTCAAGCCCTCATTTAATTGAGATCACCTCTCATTCTTTTAAACTCCAAAGAATAATTTCCCATTCTATTCAATCCTCCTCATGGGACAACCCTCATCCCGAAAATCAATCTGGTGGGACCTTTGTTGCATCCCCTTGACAGCATGTATAACCTTCCTTAGGTAGAAAGACCAACATTGTATACAGAACTCCAGGCGTGCTCACAACAAAGTTGTACATGTCCCAAATTGTTGACTATATGTTAAATACCGTATACCATGATTTCCTTACTCTTGTACTTCAGCCTGCTTGCAGTAATGGTCAACATAACATTGCTTTCCTAATTGTTTTCTGTACATGCAAGCTAACTTTCTGTAATTTGTGTAGCAGGATTACCAAATACCTCAGAATACCAACATTTACCAATCTATCACAATTTTAAAAAATACGTATGACATAGATTTTTGGAAAGCAACATGATCATTGTATATGGTAGATAACATATGGTCGACAATTTGGGACACGATGACTGATCACTTTGGGATTGCAGAGGAATTTTTGGCAATTTGGAACTGTACTGAAGCAGCAGATGGCAGCTTCAGGAAGGGAGAGAAAAATGTTTCAAGAGACAACATTGTGGATTTTCCCCCAAGCTCTGATGAAAGGCCATTGACCTGAAATGTTGATTTTGTGTCTCTCTCCAGAGCTGCTGCCGGGGCTGAATAATAATAATCTTTATTAGTGTCACAAGAAGGCCAACATTAACACTGCAATGAAGTTACTGTGAAAATCCCCTCATCGCCACACTACGGTACCTATTCAGTTACACTGAGGGAGAATTCAGAATATCCAATTTACCTAATAAGCAAGTCTTTCGGGAATTGTGCAAGGAAACTGGAGCACCCGGAGGAAACCCACACAGACACAGGGCGAACGCGCAGACACCTCACAGTGACCCAAGCCGGGAATTGATCCTGGGACCCTGGCGCTGTGAAGCAACAGTGTTAACCACTGTGCTGCCCTATACTTCCAGCAGGTTCTGTTTTTATCATTATTAAATCACTATGTTATTCCAGGATCCAACTGTGGAAACTATTCTTCTTAAATTAAACTTTTCAGCCATTTTTAAAACCACTTTTTCCCCACTTCTCTTTTGTTGTGAAGCTTTTCCTGACGAGTCTCTCCCAGTTCCTGTGGATAACATAGGGCTTGATTTTTCGGGCTGCAAGATCGGTAGGGATTGGATGGGGACCAGGTAAAGGTCCGCTGACCTCGGGTGGGAATTTCCAGTTGCTGAGTAGGCACAGCTGAAACATCCCGCCCATTAACTTTAAAGTTATCTTTATTAAGTAAAAGAGGCCACTGAGTATTTTATTGACGGCAGTTTCTTGTGCCTTGTTATCAGTGAAAAGCGCCAAATGACAGGGCAAACGTGTCACCTCGCTGACGAAGAGGAGTCTATTTGGAGAGTGTCCGTGTGAAACAAAACAGAAAATACTGGACAGTCTCAGCAGTTCTGACAGTATCTGTGGAGAGAGAAGGGAGCTAATGTTTTGAGTCTGGATGACTGTTTGTCAAAGAGTCATAGAATCATACAGCACAGAAAAGGCCCTTCGGCCCATTGCACCTGTGCTGGTCAAAAACAACCACCTAACTATTCTAATCCCATTTACCAGCACTTTGTCCATAGCCTTTGTATGCCCTGGGATCACAAGTGCATATCTAAATAGTTCTTAAATGTTATGAGGGTTTCTGCCTCCAACACCCTTTCAGGCAGCGAATTCCAAACTCCACCACCCTCTGGGTAAAAGGTTTTTCCTCACATCCCCTCTAAACCTCCTGTCCCTTACATTAAATATATGCCCCCTGATCATTAACCCTTCCACCAAAGGGAAATGTTTGTTCCTGTCTACTCTATCTATGCCCCTCATAATTTGATATATCTCAATCTTGTCCCCCCCTCAGTCTCCTCTGCTCCAAGGAAAACTCCAGTCTATTCAATCTCTCTTCATAACTAAAACTCTCCAGCCCAGGCAACATCCTGGTAAATATCCTCTGCACCCTTTCCAGTGCTATCACATCTTGCCTGTAATGTGGATTCCAGAACTGCATACAATATTCTAGCTGTTGCCGAACCATCATTTTATACAGTTCCAGCATAAGCTCCCTGCTCTTAAATGCTGTGCCTCGGCTAATAAAGGCAAGTTTACCATCTGCCTTCTTAACCAGTGTATCCACCTGCCCTGCTACCTTAAGGGACCGGTGTACATGCACACCAAAATCCCTCTGATCCTCGGTGCTTCCCAGGGTCCTGCCCTGCTGAAGTGCATTACCTCACACTTATCCGGATTGAATTCCATTTGCTACTGATCAGCCCATCTGACCAGCGCGTCCATATACTCCTGTAATCGAAGGCCATCCTCCTCACTATTTACCACCCCACCAATTTTTTCATCATCCGCAAACCCACTGATCAACCCTCCTACATTCACATCCAAATCATTTATATCAACCACAAACAGCGAAGGCCTCAACACTGATCCCTGCAGGACCCCACTGGACACAGGCTTCCAGTCAGATAAACACCCCTCGACCATCACCCTCTGCTTCCTGCCACTCAGCCAATTTTGGATAAAATTTGCTGACTTTCCTTGGATCCCATGGACTCCCACCTTTGCTATCAGTCTCCCATGTGGGATCTTATTAAAAGCATTGCTGAAGTCCAAGTAGACTACATCAAATGCATTACCCTCATCTAGACACCTGGTCACCTCCTCAAAAAACTCAATCAAGTTGGTCAGACATGACCTCCCTTGACAAAACCATGTTGACTGTTCTTGATTAATCCCTGTCTCTCCAAATGCAGATTATTTCTGACTCTCAGAATTGTTTACAATAGTTTCCCCACCACTGACGTTAGACTGATTAGCCTGTAGTTTCCTTGCTTATCCCTCCTGCCTTCTTGAATAATGGTACCAGATTGGCTATCCTCCAGTCCTCCGGCACCTCTCCTGTGGCCAGAGAGGAATTGAAAATTATTGCCAGCGCCCCTGCTATTTCCTCCCTTGTCTCACTCAACAGCTTGGGATATATTTCATCTGACCCTGGAGATTTGTCTACTGTTAAGCCTGCCAGACAGACCACTCAGAACGTCCTCTCTGTCTATGATAATCTCTTTAACTTTATTACAGTCCTTCTCCCTGATTCCTATATCCATACTGTCCCTCTCACGAATGAACACTTACACAAAGCCTTCATTTGAAAACCCTACCTAGGTCCTCCAGCTCCACACACAAATTACCACTGTGGTCCTTAATGGGCATCTTTTCCTGGTTACCTTTTTACCCTTTATTTTACCTGCCAGTATCCATTCATGTTCAATTTTTGCTCTCTTAATTTCCTTTTTATGTTCCCTGTTGTACATTCTCTCTGCCTGTAGGACTTCTGTTATTTTGAGCCCTCGATCATAGAATCATAGAATTTACAGTGCAGAAGGAAGCCATTTGGCCTATCGAGTCTGCACCAGCCCTTACAAAGAGCAGCCTACTCAAGCCCATGTATCTACCCTATCCCCGTAACCTAGTAAGCCCCACTTAACCTTTTTGGACACTAAAGGAAATTTAGCATGGCCAACCCACCTAACCCGCACGTGTTTGGACCGTGGGAGGAAACCAGGGCGCGCGGAGGAAACTCAAGCATCCATGGGGAGAACTTGCAAACTCCTTGATGTGACCATCAATTCACTAGAGACACGATTGGAAGTAAACTGTGGTTTTAATAGTCTTACAACTGAGCCTGCCTGCGACCAGAGGAACTGAGGCAGAACTCATCGATGACGTTCAGAAACACGTTTTTGTTTTTTAAAACAGTACAGCACAGAACAGGCCCTTCGGCCCTCGATGTTGTGCCGAGCAATGATCACCCTACTCAAGCCCACGTATACCTATCCCAGTAACCCAACAACCCCCATTAACCTTATTTTTTAGGACACTAAGGGCAATTTTAGCCTGGCCAATCCACCTAACCCGCACATCTTTGGACTGTGGGAGGAAACCGGAGCACCCGGAGGAAACCCACGCACACACGGGGAGGATGTGCAGACTCCGCACAGACAGTGACCCAGCCAGGAATCGAACCTGGGACCCTGGAGCTGTGAAGCATTTATGCTAACCACCATGCTACCGTGCTGCCCCAACATGTTTTGATTGGTTGAGGGGAGTGGCCTTTTGAAATCGATGCTCAGGCGTTCAAAGGGCCGGGATGCCTTTACCAAGTGGGCCCTGTCTGGTCTATAGAAGTGCGATTTGCACTCCGCGCAGATCGGGCAATCCCTGGTGATGGCTTTTACCTCCTCAGTGGAGAAAGGCAGATTTCGTGCTTTGACGTAGTGGGCGAGCCGGGTGACCCCGGGTGGCAGAGGTCATTGTGGATAGCCTTTAGGCGGTCGTCTTGCGCGATGGCGCATGTGCCACGGGAGAGGGCATCTGGGGGCTCATCGATCTTCCCCGGTCGATATATATCGTAATTATAGGTGGAGAGTTCGATCCTCCACCGCAAGATTTTATCATTTTAAATTTTGCCCCTTTGCGAGTTGTTGAACATGAAGGCAACCGATCTTTGGTCGGTGATGAGGGTGAACCTCCTACCTGCGAGGTAGTACCTCGAGTGACGTATAGCTTCCACAATGGCTTGAGCTTCCTTTTCGACTGAGGAGTGTCGAAGTTCCGAAGCGGAGAGGATTCGGGAGAAGAAGGCGACTGGTCTCCCTGCCTGATTCAGAGTGGCGGCGAGAGCGACCTCTGAGGCGTCGCTCTCCACCTGAAATGGGACGATTCATCCACCGCCCGCATGCGGTCTGGGTGGGGCCCAGGACTCCATTTTCCATGACATAGCCGAGGATGGCTAGTCTGGTAGTGCGGAAAACTTATTTCTCCGTGTTGTAAGTGAGATTGAGTTACTGGGCGGTTTGGAGAAATCGGTGAAGGTTGGCGTCATGGTCCTACTGATCATGGCTGCAGATGGTGACATTGTCCAAGTACGGAAACGTGGCCCGCAGCCAGTACTGGTCCACCATTCGGTCCATTGTTCGTTGGAACACCTAGACCCCATTCGTGACGACAAAGGGGACCCGGAGGAAGTGGAAGAGGCGGCCATCTGCGTCGAACGCCGTGTAGTGGCGGTCCTCTGGGCGGATTGGGAGCTGGTGATAAGCAGACTTCAGATCTACCGTGGAGAATATGCGGTACTGGGCGATCTGATTGACCATGTCTGCAATTCTGGGGAGGGGGTATGCATCGAGGTGCTGGAACTTTTCCCCGGTCTTGGCGACCACCACCTGAGCTCGCCAGGGGCTATTACTGTCCTCTATGACTCCCTCACGTAGGAGCCGCTAGACTTCGGCTCTAATAAATACCCTATCCTGCAGGCTATACCGCCTGCTGCGAGTGGCTGCGGGTTTGCAGTTAGCAGTCAGATTAGCGAAGAGTGGAGGGGGGTCGACTTTCAGAGTCGCTAGACTGCAGATAGTGAGTGGAGGTAGGGGTCCGCCGAAGCTGAATGTGAGGCTCTTGAGATTACATTGAAAGTCGAGCCTGAGTAAGAGTGGGGCGCAGAGGTCGGGGAGTACGTACAGCTGGAAATTAGAGTAGCTGGCGCCCTGAATCGTTAGGGTCACGACGGTGCGCCCTTGTATGTGGACTGAGTGCGAGCTCGAGGCGAGGGAGATAGTTTGCCGTGCAGGGAAGATAGGGAGCGAACAGCGTTTACCAGGTCAGGATGTACGAAGCTCTCGGTGCTCCCGGAGTCGAAGAGGCATGGTGTCCTGTACCCGTTGATTTTAACGGACATCATCGAGCTCTGGAGGTGCTTCGGACGTGACTGGTCCAGCGTGACCGCGTTGAGTTGCGGGTAGTCGGCGGCTCGATCAGCAGTGCTGGAGAGGCCCCGTGATGACTGTCCGCTGAGGTCGTATTCGTCGAATTGAGGTTTGGTTGATGGCCACAATGGCCATCTCCTCACAGACAGTGACCCAGCAACCAGTTTAGAACTTTGATTTCAATCCTATCGTTGTCCTTTTGCAGACAAGAAGAGAGTGTCTGTGTGACTGGGGCCAGCTGGGGAGAAAGGGATCTGGGAAGTGTTGGCTCACTCCAGCGATGCTGCTTGTGCTGCTGAGCTTTATTTCACATTTCCAGCATCTGCAGTATTTTACTCTTGAATATAGGGGGCGGGGCCGCCGCATCATGACGTCCTGACGTCAGCGCGCCGGCTGCCTGTCTGCCCGGATCCAAGATGGCGTTTACATTCGCGGCCTTTTGTTATATGTTGGCACTGCTCCTCACCGCCGCGCTCATATTCTTTGCCATCTGGCATGTGAGTATTACATTATTCCCGCTTTTATATCCGAGCAGATTTTTTTTTGCTTTTAAATGGCCCATTCTTTTGCGAACGGGATTTCTTCTGGCTGGATGTGGGAGGAGCGATGCTGCCGGTAGATTTGCCGGTTGGTCCTGCTTGTTTGTGGCTGTTGTCGGGCCGAGGGAGGGAGGCATGGAGGTCCCAGATATTTCCCAAAATAAGGCACCTTTTACCTGCTTTCGCCGTTCGTCTCCCTAATACATGCTCATTCAGACTATCTTGTTTAAAGCGACTCCAGCTTCTGGCGCCGGCGCTCTCCTTGAATGGAGCTGAGTGCAATCAGAGATTTGTGATGAGTGTTGCCACAGTCAATGTAAATTAGTTGGGGAATACCCCGATCCTCTGGTTTAACAAGAGAACCATACAATTCCTACAGTGCAGAAGGAGGCTATTCGGCTCATCGAGTCTGCACCGACCCTCTGAAAGAGCACCCCACCTTGGCCCATTCCCCCACCCTATCACTGTGACCCCACCTAACCTTTGAACTCTAAGGGGAAATTTAGCACGGCCAATCCACCTAACATGTTGAGACAGTGGGAGGAAACCGGAGCACCCGGAGGAAACCCACCCAGACATGGGGAGAACATGCAAACTCCACACAATCACCCACGGCTGGAATTGTACCGGGGTCCTTGGTGCTGTGAGGCAGCAGTGCTAATCCACCGTGCCACCAGATAATGTTTATTGTTGTATGCCATTTTATTTTTCTACGATTGTGACCCATGTGTTGCCTCTTGGTTGTGTTCCAGTTTGCTAAATGTTAGGCGAGTGTGGGAATGTAATTCATATTTTTGCATTTTAAAGCCTTATCAAAAAATAGCAGCATATAATAAATTCCACTAGGTTCACCTTTATTTGGTTGAATAATCTTGATTGACCCAATGATTTGTGAACTTGCAAATATGAGGGAAGATAAAATTATGTTAAACCGTTGATACTCTTTTCCAGATTATAGCATTTGATGAATTGAAGACTGACTACAAGAATCCTATAGACCAATGTAATACACTCAATCCTGTAAGTTAATGTGAGGTGATTTTGAATAATTATAAATTGCTTATTTTGCTTTTTATCTAAACATTCTGTTTTCTCTGCCTAGCAAAGTTGTTTCTCTTTGAGTCTGGATTCATGCTTGCCTTCTTCACCTTTGTATTCTGACTTATTAATCTACAGTGATCTTGTCAGCTGTCGTACTAACATTCTTTCAATCTGCTTTTGTCATTTTGTTCGGCACAAAGACAGTTGTAAAGGTCAGAAAGATTAAAAGAGTCAAAATGGCATTAAAGGTTCGTACTAATTTCTAGTTAAAATGCCTTTAATTTAAAAACCCTTTTCTTGGGGTCATATGTGAACGTCTTTCAGATCATAATTGACAGTATACAGGGGTAGAATCAAATTATTTGCAACAAGAATTTTTTTGATCATGAATTAAATAAACGGCTAATATATGGAACTTTTGCAGTTACATTTTAATTTGTATGCTACGCTGACTTGGGCTGATTGTACGAACAAATAATTTGGGACTACGTAACCTTAAGATATTTTGAAATTGGTAAGTTCAGTAAGAATTAAACTTCTCAAGTTAACTTACAAGCTGCAAGCTCAACTGTTGTAAATTTTAAGTGTAAAACAAATTCATTGGGATTACTAAAGATGCACAACAGAAAATGCTGAAGATGCTGTTTAACTGAAAGACTATTGTAAATGACCCAGCCCGGCATCATCAAACATAACACATTCTTGTGCATACAGTGGAACGCTTAATTATTGTTGGTGATCAATATCCATCTTAATATGGGGCTGGTTTAGCTCACTGGGCTAAATCGCTGGCTTTTAAAGCAGACCAAGCAGGCCAGCAGCACGGTTCGATTCCCGTACCAGCCTCCCCGGACAGGCGCCGGAATGTGACGACTAGGGGCTTTTCACAGTAACTTCATTGAAGCCTACTCGTGACAATAAGCGATTTTCATTTTTCATTTCATTTTCATATTGAGATTTTGGTGGGTATTCTTTCATGTAAAGATACATTGAGAAGGCACATTACTTAATTATGTAATTTCCATACATATTCAGTATGCCAGTAAAATAAATCCGACATGCTAGCAAAATGTCTGTCTTTTAATTTGTAGTTTATTGGCTGAAACTCTTGTTCAGACGATCATAAGATAATTATGGATAACAGAGGCCAATTGGAAATCTTAATTTATCCACCAGAAAGGCAATTAATTTCCCCTCTCCCCCACATAGCTGTGGCATGCAGTTGATTCTTAGATGAATCATGGGTTTTTCCCTCCCCAACTATATCAGGAGGTTCATTCCATCCATTCCATCACTTGTATTTGCCGTTTGCTACCTTGAACCCCTAGCCTGACTCTTGCAGTCTAGTTTGAAATAATTTTCCTGACAAATCTTCTCTGCTATTTAATATCTTGTATACCTCTAAAATATTATTCCCTGCCACCTTGGGTATTCAAAATCATGAGGGGTCTGGAGTGAGTCGATAGGGTCAAACTGTTCTCACTTGTGAAAGGATAGAGAATGAGGAGGCAGATATTTAAAGTAATTAGTAAAAGAAGCAATATTGATATGATTAAAAGCATTTCATGGAGCAAATGGTTAGGGCCTGGAATGCTCTACATGGGTGTGCACAGTAAGAAGTCTTACAACACCAGGTTAAAGTCCAACAGGTTTGTTTCAAACACGAGCTTTCGGAGCACGGCTCCTTCTTCAGGTGAATGGAAAGGCTTGTTCCAGAAATGTTTACATTTCTGGAACAAGCCTTTCCATTCACCTGAAGAAGGAGCCGTGCTCCGAAAGCTCGTGTTTGAAACAAACCTGTTGGACTTTAACCTGGTGTTGTAAGACTTCTTACTGTGCTCACCCCAGTCCAACGCCGGCATCTCCACTACATGGGTGTGGTGGAGGCAGGTTCAATTGAAGCAGTCAATTCTGTGATTCTTTCAAAGTTAATGTGCACATTTCTGCAGTTTTCACCATTCAGACCGCAAACTGGGATTCGGCTTTGTGGCACTCCTCTGCAAAGCCTCCCGTGTGAGTGCCTGCCATGTGTCTTAGTATCTTGAACTGGAGGCAGTGCTTCAGGGACTAAGAGTTCCAGCATGACTTCCTCTGATTTGAACCCTTGTTTTGACAATATAATTCAGCATTCATGTTAGCTGTCTGAATTATATTTCATCTGCTATTCTGCCTAGTTAGTTATTTGTAAGATATATTCTAAAATTTCTGACCCCCCCCCCCCCCCCCCCGGTAAATTGTTATGATTCACATTTGACCAATTTATATTGTTTCAGAACCCAAATCATTGATGTAGATTAGAAATGGAATTTTTCAATGAAATATTTGGCAGCATTTAATTTTAAATTTGTTCCAATATAGAGTGCCTGTCACGAGATTTCACGTTAAATTAAGTGGAGGGAAACAATTATCTGTGTCTATCTATGTATCACCCATAAGTACCTATTATGCTGAAACCATTTCACCGTGCAGCATTAACTAATAAAGGAAATGGCTGCCTTGTTGCACAATGCCTCTTGTCTTCGAGCAGAACCGTATTCTGTAAATATGCCAGGCATTAAAATAAATTTAGAGTACCCAATCCATTTTTGCTAATTTAGCGTGGCCAATCCACCTACCCTGCACGTCTTTGGGTTGTGGGGTGAAATCCACGCAAACACGGGGAAAATGTGTAAACTCCACACAGGCAGTGACCAGAGCCGGGATCGAACGTGGGACCTCGGCGCCGTGAGGCAGCAGTGCTAACCACGGTGCCACTGCACTGCCCAATGCCAAGCATTTTTAACGGATTTTAATTGAGATATGTAATCAGTGCAGTAATTTAACATTTCAGGATTGCACATTTGGATCATTATTTTTGTGCAGTACCTCTTACTTAGTTTTTTGAACAAAATACTTCAGGTTTTTTAATGCCCTTGCAATCAAAGTTTTCAGCTTTCATTTTTGTTGCTCATCAAGCAAAGAAGGGTATTCAGTTGAATTTGCAGTTATCACTGACGACACTATCTACAAGGAATTGTGCTTGAATAAATGGAAAAAGGGTCTTTTAATGGAGAGTTTTCTCCCATAAGTAGCTTGAACGCTATGATCTGTTGAAGTTCGTCTTCCTAATTGGAATCCAGTAGTGTTTATAATCTGTACTATTTGAGAGTTCCTATCTCAATGGTGCAGTTTGGGAACTTGAATTCCATTTTTAAAAATAAATTGAAGGGAAAAAAGGCTGTTGGCAATAAAAGTGTCCATGAAGCTGCTAGAATGTCATTAAAACCTGTCTTGTTTACTGCTTATCCTTACCTGGTCTGGCCTATATCCAGTCACACGTATTTGCCTTTTAATTGCCTTCTGAAGTGCCTAGGCAAGTCACTCAGTTGTATCAAACTGCTATTTTGGGCATCAAACTGCTATTTTGGGCAACAAGTGAGAGCAATAAATTCTGCACTTGCAGCAAAATCCACAAAATTAAAATGAATTAAATGTTCAGTTTTTGTCACCGTGGCACAATGTATAGTGCAGTTATCTTGTCTGGATGGTACCCAGTATTTTTTCTTTAATACGTCCCTTCCTAAAGAAAGTAACTGGCTTTATTTCATGGTTGAAGTAATTCATTACAGCATCTCATCCAAAGCAGTTATTCATGCATGAGTGCATACAATCAGCATCAGTGGATTTGACAGTTGAGGTCAGTACAGCTGAGTCTGACCCAGACTTCATATGGTGTTTCTTCATGAACCTCCAGGAGATTTGTATTTGCAATTTTTCTTCTTTCGTCAAAGCCTAATATAGTACTTTCACCTTCGCTACAAAATAATAAGCAAAAACGTTAATGGATTGATTCTAAAAGAGCTTATTGGTCTGTTTGACAGTATCCTTTTTAAAATAGTTTTTCCAATTAAGGGACAATTGTAGCGTGGCTAATCCACCTACCCTGCACTTCTTTGGGTTGTAGGGGTGAGACCCACGCAGATGCGAGGAGAATTTGCAAACTCCACATGGTCAGTGACCCGGGGCTGGGATTGAACCTGGGTCCTTGACGTGAGACAGCAGTTCTAACCACTGTGCCACCGTGCCACCCTTTGTCTGACAGTGACCTGCAATGCAGTGCATTCACTCACTGAACCACTGCTTGCATCCTTCTGCCATTTTATGTAGAGAGACAGGTATTTGACATGGATTTGAAACGTTGTGCAGTATTTCATGGAGTTATATTGCAGAGAATTTTGAGCAGGGAAACTGCCGTTTCGGTATGTGCTGATTTTTATGCTGTACCAGCCTCCCCGAACAGGCGCTGGAATGTGGCGACTAGGGGCTTTTCACAGTAACTTCATTTGAAGCCTACTTGTGACAATAAGCAATTTTCATTTCATTTTTTTTTCTTATGTCCCACACAAGCTTCCTCCAAAGCACTTCATCTAACTGTTGGCATATTCTTCTATTCCTTTTTCCACTTGTATTTATTCAGCTTTCCCTTGGAGCAATGAAGGTATTTGCCTCAAATACAGCATATAGCAGTGAATTCCACAGTCTTAGCACTCTGTATAGAGGTTTCTCCTCAATTCTTTATTAGATTTATTAGTGGTTATCTTGAATTTAGGGTCTCTCATTGTGGTTTCTGCCACAAATGGAAACTTCCTTATACATATCTCATTCTGGTCACCCCACAGCTTGTGGTGTCAGCCTGGCACTGTTGGTACCATTCTCACTTCTGGGTTTAGGTCGCACTCCAGAACTTCACAAAAATCAAAGCTGACGTGTGGTGCTGTCTTTCAGACAGACGTTAAACTGAGACCCTTTTGCTCTCTATCAAGTCCTATTCCATGGCATTATTTTGAAAAAAGTGCAGGAGTGCTCTCTCTGGTGTCCTGACCAATATTTCTCTCTTGTCCAATATCACAAAAACAGATTTTTGATCATTGTCACATTGCTCATTGTGGGAGCTTGCTATGCACAAAAATTGGCTGCCACATTTCCTACAACAGTGACTACACTTCAATGTACTTCATTGTAAATTGCTTTGAACCATCTAGTGGTTGTGAAAAGCGCAGTAAAAATGCAAGGTTTACTTTCTAGAGAAAAAGACTGTTCAGTCTTTCCAGGTAAAAATAACATCACAATTCTTGTAGATCACATAGAGTGAAAATATCAAGAGTTACCCTACTCCGTTAGCTGATACTCACTCAGCAGTGCCACTTTGAAGAACTGGTGAGATGGGGGTGAATAGGTTTAAAAACAAAACTCTATCCCCATCTTGTCTCAAATTGTTTGCAGCCCAGGCACACTTCTGGTTGAAAGGTAAGTGGGAAAGCAGCAAAATCAACATCCATTTTAAGATAATATCTAACCGAAGCTTGTATCTAGAAATGGGGCAGATGATATGATATTGTTGAATTATTAGATTTCCTTACAAATAGTTCCACTTGATCTTGTAATTTAAACAGGATGCTGAAAGATACTATTCATATGTTTGAGACTTGCTATGTTCTGAGATTTACATTCACTATGTTAGGATCTCGGGCGACAACCAAACTATTTGCAATTTGTAAAACTGAGAGGAAATGTTACTGCATCCAGCAGTGATAACAATGACACTGTATGTTAAGACACATTTTAATTTAAACACAGAATTAACCACATTGGCAAAAAAAAGAAAAAGCTTTAGAATTAATAATTACAACAGTTCTTAGGTAAAAGAGAAAACCTTAACCAAGTTCCTAAACCTGCCACTATATTTCAATTAAGCAAACCAGTATATTTCCAATACCATTCATGAATAAAGGTAACAACCAAGTTTCTACTTGCTTATCTCTGTGCAGAATCTTTGGAGAGAGAATTTTTCAGGCCCAAACTGAAACACCTCTGTTCAGATGAAAGATCTAGGACCAACTGCCTTTCAGACAAATCTGGCTCCTCCCATTAATTGGGGCTGGTTTAGCTCACTCAGCTAAATCGCTGGCTTTTAAAGCAAACCAAGCAGGCCAGCAGCACGGTTCGATTCCCGTACCAGCCTCTCCGGACAGGCGCCGGAATGTGGCGACTAGGGGCTTTTCACAGTAACTTCATTGAAGCCTACTCGTGACAATAAGCGATTTTCATTTCATTTCATCATCTGTACCTAGAACATAAGCAATTTTTTCTCTTCTTACAAGATGTCCCTTATTTAACCAAGAACAAACACAATACCTCTCATAAGTTATCTACACTCCAGGGGTCCTTCAAATGTAAACAATATCCCATTAACTAGTTATCTGCAAAAAGGTAATTAGTTCTCAAGATCTAAGAGCAGAGCACTTCATCTGCAAATCAATGATTAACTCACTTTTATGACACCTTAATCACATCTCTAGCAGTCATACTGTCTGTATGCATCTTAACTCAGGTTTCGCTAACATTACTGCAAAAAATATAAAATATGACTTTCTTGCATTCCTCACACCCCCCCCCCCCCCCCCTTAAACAATGAACATAAAAAGATGGCTTCATTTTCCAAAGCTGTTTCAACTTTAAATACTACTCACTACTAACACTAGAACATAGAACAGTACAGCACAGAACAGGCCCTTCGGCCCTCAATGTTGTGCCAAGCCATGATCACCCTACTCAAACACACGTATCCACCCTATACCCGTAACCCAACAACCCCCCCCCCCCTTAACCTTACTTTTTTATTAGGACACTACGGGCAATTTAGCATGGCCAATCCACCTAACCCGCACATCTTTGGACTGTGGGAGGAAACCGGAGCACCCGGAGGAAACCCACGCACACAGGGGGAGGACGTGCAGACTCCACACAGACAGTGACCCAGCCGGGAATCGAACCTGGGACCCTGGAGCTGTGAAGCATTTATGCTAACCACCATGCTACCCTGCTGCTGTTTAACTACTGTTAAACAGATACATATCTCGTCATATTCATGCATGTAAATTTAAACATCAGTACAGTTCATTTGAGTCTTTTCCCCCAACTTTAAACATTCCATTCTTCTCACATCTCAAAGCTGTGATAAAACATCTGCATTTATGTTTTCCCTTCCTGCTACATGTATAATTTTCAAGTTAAATGGTTGTAGAAATAAACTCCATCTAAGCGGTCTTGTGTAATGATTGTTAAACCTCTCCAGAAACTCCAATGGATTATGGCATGGATAAACATTTGTCTACGATGAATTGTTAGCAACATCAATGTCAAAATGTTGCAATGCCAAACTCAGTGTTTGATTTTTGATGGTTGAATACTTCTTTTGATGAACATTTAGTTTTCTGGAACAATAGCCAGCAGGTTTTTCTATACCGTCTCCGCCATCTTGTTATAACACAGCACCAATGCCCACATAACTTGCATTAATGGCCATCTTAAATTGCTTGTTATAATTCAGTGTCGCCAAAACTGGTGCTGTGGTCAACACCGTTTTCAGATTATCAAATGTCTCCTGACATTCTGTTGGCCAATAAACTTTACTGTTTTTCAAAAGTTCAGCCAGTGGAGCAACCACACTGCCAAAGTTTGGCACAAAATTTCTGTAGAAAATACTCGTGGCAAGAAATTTCAAAATTTCTCGTTGACTATTGGGAATTCTCCAGTAGCTTTCGTTTTCATGTTCTGTGGGGCCGTCTGACCCAACAACAAGTAAGGCCTAAGAATGTGACGTGGCCTCACAGCAAACTCACTTAGTAAAGAAACATGCTCTTTCCATGTTTGACTGAACACCACCAGAATACTGCACAATTCTTTAGTTCAGAAATGACCTTGTTGGGTAGCCTTTGGAATGTTGCCGGCGCATTCTTCAGTCCAAATGGCATAACTTTAAACTGGTACAGACCATTTGGCATTACAAAAGCCGAAACTTCCTTCATCCTTCCCGTTAAAGGTACTTGTCAGTATGCTTTTAGGAAGTCAGTTTTGGTAATGAAATTTGCATGTCTCACTTTTTCAATAGTCTATAAGACCAAAAGACATAGGAGCAGAATTGGGCCACTCGGCCCATAGAGTCTGCTCTACCATTCAATCATGGCTGATATTTTTCTCATCCCCATTCTCCTGTCTTCTCCCCATACCCCCTGATTCTCAAATTAATCAAGATTCTACCAAGCGAGTAATAGGACACAAATCAGACTTTGTTACTGCATTGACTTCCCTATAGTCCGCACACAATCGTTTGTGTTCTATCTGGTTTTGGCACCATCACTTTAGGTGAGTTCCAATCACTGCAACTCATTTTAATAATATTCTTAAGCATGCTTTCAATCTCCTTTTGAACCTGTGCCAACTTTAGTGAAATCAGTGTATATGGATGTTACTTAATTGCGTTTCTTCCGGATGCTCTGGTTTCCTCCCATAAGCCCCGAAAGATGAGCTGTTAGGTAATTTGGACATTCTGAATTCTCCCTCCGTATAGCCAAACAGGCGCCGGAATGTGGCAACTAGGGTTTTTCACAGTAACTTCATTGCAGTGTTAATGTAAGCCTACTTGTGACAATAAAGATTATTATTATAATTGGAACAAAACTTCCTACATCAACATCATGTATAATCACCTTTGCGGCCTGGGGCTACGTGCGCACGGTTTTGCGCCAGTCCGTGTCTTGGCGCCGAATCCGGGGGGCGTTCTGCCCCCTGAGCTCGGCGTTCGCACAGCCCAGATACCAGGGCCGTAGATCAAACCCTCTCGAGGCCATAGTACCGACCAGCGATCCTGAGCTGGGCGGCCTCCGAGTCCTCGAACAAACGTCCCGAGGGGGGGGGGGGGGGGCCTGGGGTGGGGAGGGATGGCCCCCGGGGTGGGGAGGGAGGGGACCCCCCGGGGTGGGGAGGGAGGGGGGGGGCAGTGTCAGTCTGTGGGATTTCTGCCTCTCTCTCCCAGCCAGCGGCTGACTCCAAAAAAAAAAAAAAAAAATGTATAATCACCTTTGTACTTCCTAGTTCCCACATATTATTCTCTGTGACTGTAATAGGTCTTTCAGGACACTATGATTTTCCTCTGGAAGGTAATTCAGTCATTTATAGAAATGTCTCATTACTTTCTCCTTGTCCAATCTAATTTGAGGAATATCAAATTCAGAATCATCTGGATTTTTCTCTCCTCCCTGAGTTATAACTACTTACATGTCCTCTTCTTTCCTTCCTTGTCAAGTACCTTTTGATCATATTAACCTGACACATTGTGAGTTTTCCTTCCATCTGGCGCTTTTATCAAATAATTCACCTTGCTCAATTACCTTTCAATTTGATAAGCCCCACTAAATCTTGCTTTTAATGGTTCACCTAACACTGGTCCTAATACTAATACTTTCTCCCCACTACAAAGGTACAAGTTTTTGATCTCTTATCTGCCTCTATTTTCATCATATGTTGTGACAATTTAAAATGCTTTCTAGCTAACTCACCAGCTCTGTAATTTCTCCCTAAAGTTTGACATGTAGTCGCAAACTGTAGTCTCAGAATTCTGGCTCACCAGATTCCCCTTAATCAATTTAAGTCCTCTTATCTCATGACCAAAAATCAATTCAAACTGACTGAATTTAGTTAATTCATTAGCTGCATCCCTATTTGCAAATAGTGTAAATGGAATTTCTTTATCACAATTCTCTGGATAACCCTGACCATAGGCCCTCAACATATCTCTTTACAGTTTGGTGCCACCTTTCTAACGCTCTCTGTAACTCTGGATGATATGCCGTTGATTTAAATTGCAGTACCCTGAAGCTATCCATAACTTCCCTGAATATCTTTTTCAAAAATTCCAATTGGGGGGCAATTTAGCGTGGCCAATCCACCTAACCTTGCACATCTGTGGGTTACTGGGGTGAGACCGTCACAGACACAGGAAGAATGTGCAAACTCCACACTGACAGTGACCCGGGGCTAGGATCGAACCTGGGTCCTAGGATCAAACCTGGGTCCTTGGAGCCGTGAGGCAGCAGTACTAACCACTGCACCACCGTGCCGCCCAACATCCCTGAATAACTTGACATAAAATTTGACCCTTGATCTTATTAAATTTCTTTTGGTAGTCTATCTGGTAAAAATAATTGGTTAACTTCTCTAGAACCCTCTTAGTTGTAATATTTCTTATAGGAAGTCTATTAAGACACATCCATTATAGTCAACAAGTACTGATTTCCACTTTTCATCTTTGGAAGGGGTTCCATGCAATCAATTAGAACCTTAGCAAAACTTCCTCAAATGCCAGAATGGATATTAAGGATGTTGATTTGATTACTGCTTGAGGTTTTCCTGTTACCTGACATTTGTGACATGCACAATGAAATTCAACCACAATCTTGTGCAGTCCAGACCAATAAAATTCTTTGTGTTTTCGCTTATGTTTTCCTTACTCTTAAATGCCCCCCTACTGGAACCTCACGCTATCTGCAAAACCTGTTCTATAACCTACCAGTAATCTAACTTGATGAACGTCTGCCCATTTCTCATCTGCCCGAATGTGGAAAGATCTCCCCTTTCTCACTAGTACATTATTTCTAATGTAATAACACTCCGGTATACACTCAGAATCTATACTTTCTGATACAAAACTGCTTTATCTCTGCATCCTTCTGATGTAATTCTACCAACTTTCCTGAACTAAAGACATCAGCCTCATCCTCCACCTGTTCTTTATCAATAATCTGGCCAAGATTGTTTCTTATAATGAAAACACAGCCTCCCCATCTTAATTCTTGATTTCTCCTCCTCCTGTCTCAACCTGTGGCTTTGTGATCTTGTTACATCACAATCTGGAAACACCCCAGGTCTTGCTTCTTGCAACACCTCAATTGTTTGACTTTCCATTGACTTTCCAATCACAGTAGGCATTACTCCCACCTGTGATCCAGCTAAATCATTACCAAGGATGAGCTGTATCCCTGAAAAAGGTAATTCCTCTATTACTCCTATCACCACTTCATCACCTTTCACTGGGCTCCCTAACCTTACCTTATACAGTATAATGGAATACCACTCATCACTATTAATCCTACATATTGCCACATTTTCTGGCAACACTCCTTCTGAATAACATACCTCCTTATCATGTGCCATCAAAGATTGACTTGCTCCTGTATTGCTTAAGATTTTAACAACCATACCTACTCCACCTTGTACACATGAGGGAAACGTGCCCTTGCAAATAAAATCTGTTAAAAGATCTGACACCTGCTTATCTACTAAACGTTGAACAGGCTATACATATTTTGGCACCTCTTCAGCTGCAACCATGGTTTCTTTTGCCACTTCAATAAACCCTACTGGCTTATCCTGTTTTAAACAGTCTGCTTTCCCAGTACTTCTCTTAAGCCAACACTGCAACTTTAACTTTCTAACTTTATTACAATGAAAACAAGTTTTCTTATCTCTCTCCCGCTCCCATAAGTTTCCTTTGTAAAAATAAATTTAGAGTACCCAATTAATTTTTCCAATTAAGGGGCAATTTAGCGTGGCCAATCCACCTGCACATCTTTGGGTTGTGGGGGCAAAACCCATGCGAACGCTGGGAAAATGTGCAAACTCCACATGGACCGTGACCCAGAGCCGGGCTCGAACTTAGGACCTCGACGCCGTGAGGCAGTAGGGCTAACCCGCTGCCCCATAAGTTTCTCTTATAACCTGCAGTAAAAATCTCTTCAATATCTCCAACTATACCCCATGTGGATTTTTAATTTTCCACTTTCTATCCATCACAGACTGAAAATAATGTGTAAAACCAAACCTTGATTTATGAACTAATTGAAAATCATTGCCATTTCTGCTGCTTGTCTAGCGATTTTAACGCTTCCACATGGGTCTCACTACTGTAGAAAGTGAATCTTTAAATTCCTCCAGAATAATAATGTCCCGAAGAGCGTCAGCATTCAGGTCTATGTTTAATGCTCTTATCCACCTGTCAAAGTTATGTTTGATTCTTTCAAATTCTATGTACGTCTGACTTGGTTCTTTCGTTATATTTCTAAACTTGTCCATAGGCTTCTGGTACTAGTTCATATGCACTTAAAATAGCTTTTTTCACATCATATTCCCTAGGTGCCTACTCTGCAATGAAGCAAATACTTTGCTAGCTCTGCCTACTAATTTTGATTGAACCAACCATACTCACATGGTTTTTGGCCAATTAAATTGTTTAGTTACAAGCAGTGCTTGAACATATTTAAACAAATTCCCACTAGGATTTGGACTACGAAGGGGTATTCCTCCCTCTAGACTTTCCTCATCTTCTGCCGTAAAGGATTGGAGTTAAAGTTGATGTGTTCCGTGCCGTTCCAATTCCCTCTCCTTCAGGTCCATTTTCTGAAGTTCAAATTCTCTCCTTGCCATTGCCTCTCGCTTTTTCTTTCTCTGCCCTCTCTTTTTCTTTGCTTCTAATTCCAGCTGTCTCATTTTTTCAGCATGCTGAAATTGTTTAATTTGCAACTGGAGCTTGGCTAATTCCAATAATATTAGCTCCGGCTGTGTATCTGGCATCTCTTCCAAATTTAAATGCTAAGATATCATTTTAATTACATCTACTGTCTTCACCCCTGCAGATAAATTCAATTGCAACTTGTCCACCAATTCCAAAAGTTTTGTTTTAATCACCTTTTGTAATAACAATAATCTTTATTAGTGTCACAAGTAGGCTTACATTAACACTGCAATGAAGTTACTGTGAAAATCCCCTAGTCTCCACACTATGGTACCGGTTCGGGTACACTGAGGGAGAATTCAGAATGTCCAATTCACCTAACGAGCTCATCTTTCTGGACTTGTGGAGGGAAACTGGAGCACCTGGAGGAAATCCACAAAGACACGGTGAGAATGTGCAGACTCCGCACAGAGAGTGACCCAATCCGGGAATTGAACCCGGGTCTCTGACACTGGGAGCAAGTGAAAGGAGGAACCCCCCCCCCCCTCGACTCATAGAGCCTCTTATAGCACGTCTCGAACACCCCATTCACCGTCTCCGGCATCGCCACCAGCGTACCCTTATCATCCCTAACTCTATTGATCTCCTTCGCCACATCCTGTTTTCTCAACTGATGGGCCAACAGTTTGCATGCCCATTCTCATACACTGCTCCTCTGGCTCTCCGCAGCTGCCCCACTGCCTTCCCTGTAGAAACTAGCCCAAACTTCACCTGTAGCCTCTGCCTCCTTCAACAGCCAAGCCTCTAGCTTCTCCGAGTATCTCCTGTCCACCCTCAAATTCTTGCCCTCTCCTCCCGCTCAGTTTTCTCCTTATGCACCCAAATTGATATAACCCCCACTACAACCTTGAGTGCCTCCCACAGCGTGGCGGCTGTGACCTCCCCATGTCGTTCGGCTCCATGTAGCCCCGAATGGCAGCCCACCCTCACCTGTTTGCACATCTCCTCATCCGCCAGCAACCTCCCATCCAACCTCCACTGAGGGTGCTGCGCGCAAATCCACCCAGTGCAGCGCGTAGTTGGAAACCACAATAGTCGAATACTCCGACTCAGACACCCCTGCCAGCAACGTCTTGTCCAACACAAATATATCAATCACGGAATACACCTGGTGCACATGGGGAAGTGCGAAAACTCCTTCATCCTTGGCCTCCCAAACCTCCACTGTTCCACCACCTCCCCCCATCTTTTAACCAACCTTCTGCAAAATAATACTACCAATTTAAAAGAAACCATTTACTTGAAAGTAAAAATATTGTTTGACCTATCCAGAATACTACTGGGCTAGCAATAAACAAATCCTGTCATAGTTAATTATCAAATTGAATTCAGTAAATTTATGAGCTAGCGCCAGAAAATGACCAGGAAAGTTTACAGGTTTAAAAACTCAAATTGTTCATCTGTCCTTGAGGAAGGAAATTGCCGTATATGTCTCCGTTTCGAGACTGCTGGTGACTCCAGTCCTACAATTTGTAACGAGATCTTGGTAATATGGGAGGGTGTAAGGGCAGTACGGTAACGCTGTGGTTAGCACTCCTGCTTCACAGCGCCGAGGTCCCAAGTTTGACCCCGGCTCTTGGTTGCTGTCCGTGTGGAGTTTGCACATTCTCCCCGTGTTTGCGTGGGTTTCGCCCAACAACCCAAAGATCTGCAGGGTAGGTTTATTGGCAACGTTAAATTGACCCTTAATTGGAAAAAATGAATTGGGTACTCTAAATTTAAAAAACAAATATGGATGGATAGTAAATACCACCTTACCAGTGTCCCCCATAGCATAAAAACAGATGGAACAAAACTTTGCTATTTATGTTTTGTGTCCACTGTAAACATGCACTGTTTGAAATATTAAAGTAAGCAATGCTTATCACTGCACTCTACTTTCCATATGGTGTGAGTATATTATCTGCCAATTTCCATTATTCTGTTTTGGAGTTGTCCTTCTATTGTGGCATCTAATCAAAATTGCACTGTGCCGTGCTCACCCTCAACCCACATTTCAAAGTCTGGAAGCAACCATTTAATTCTGCAAATTGTAACCTTCACTGGCCTACACTCAAGAATATTATGAAAAATATTATGTTAATGAATGCAAGGCGATAAACATTGTTGTATGGTATGTACTGCCATGCTGAGGACATCTTAAGAGTGCCTATTGAATGTGACCTCACAGCAAAAATCTTCCTTAAATTGACAATTAGACTTGGATACTCTAATAAAGGTGATTGAAAAGTTGAATGATTAACACAGGAATACGAAGGGTCTTACACTGGGTGGAGGTTAAAGCATACTGTTGGGTAGAGTAAAGCGAACCATACTCCATATCTGGTCAATTGTATCTGATTTATGAATGTTTGATATTGAAATTTGGAGACAAAAATTGCAAAAATATTCTGTTACCAGCATTGACATCCTTCATGTTGATGAATACAACATTCATATCCAAATATTTGAACGAGAAAGATGAATTCTAGATTTTAAAAAATGTCTTCACTTTTCTGGTCTTTTCTCTTCCATCCTGTTTTATATTAGCTTTTTCTTTTGACCTTTTTCTGTTTTTTTTTTATTAAACCAACCTTGAAGCATATGGCGTTTTGTTCCTAAACCGACAGGTCCTGCCAATTGAGTCACTGATGTCTGAAGATTCAACTCTTGACACTTTTTTTCAGTGTCAAATTTAAAGTGAGATCACTCAACCAAGTTATTTTGTTTACATCACAGTTGTGTATGGGTGAAACCCAGTTGTCTAGGGATTAAACTTAATTAAAAACAAGCTGCAAAATTAGAGACTACATCTTAAATATTTAAGACATCTAAACAGCAGAATGTCCAATTACCATAAACTTGCATGTTGTGTGGCTGCTACATACCTTGCTTTACTCCAAACTGCTGTTCCTGTTTATGCTTACAGCTCTGTAATTTGTACGGGATTTTTAAAAGAACAATTCTGCTCCACGTTCTGCTCCCATTGTTCTGACATGCCAACCTAATATCAGGTGTGCAACTGCTTCAGGACGTTTAAATACTTCAGTATATTTAAACAAAAACTTAGATTGCCCAATTTTTTTTTCCAATTAAAGGGCAATTTAACATGGCCAATTCACCTACCCTGCACATCTTTTGGGTTGTAGGGGTGAGACCCACGCAGACACAGGGGGGAAAGTGCAAACTCCACACGGACAGTTACCCGGGATCGAACCCGGGTCCTCAGTGCCGCGAGGCAGCTGTGCTAACGACTGTGCCACCGTGCTGCCCATACTTCAGAATATTTTTGAGTTAATCTTTACATTTTTATTTGAAATAAATAGTTTGGTTTATTTCCTTATGATTTGATGCAGCTTTGTTTTGGTTTGTATCAGATGTGATCCAATTTGTTTTCCCGTATTGTAAGTAGTGCTGGCGACTGGCACATTTACATAGAACTTTTAGAATGGGAAAGCAGTTTTAATGACTCTGAAACATTGGCCCGATTGGATACCAATTAATTTTTTAAAAATCCAATGGGCTATTTTTAGCCGTAATATAAAGGTAAAATAAATCTAGTACATCACACTCATTTTAAGGTTTTTCTTTCAGCTGGTACTTCCTGAGTACCTCATCCATGCCTTCTTCTGTGTCATGTTCCTCTGTGCAACAGAATGGCTTACATTGGGTGTCAATATGCCATTGTTGGGCTATCACATCTGGAGGTAAGTACCTATTGTCTACCATTTTATACTGAATATATTTATGTTTTGCTTTAAATAGATAATTGAATTTATTGTGCCAAATATGCAGCATTCATCTTGTAGTTTATTTGCAGCTATTTTTATACTCTTTATATTTTAGCTCTACATTGTGTTTTTCCTGAAGCCTAGCGCACAATCTTTCCTATTTATGAGTACATTTGCCTGGTGGTACAGAACTTGAAAATATTGAAGAGAAATGTTTTGCCAGAGTTTTTTGCCTTGCTGATCAGGACGGATGCTAGAATATCAAACTTTAAACCATCGCATCAATTTGTGCTACAGGAGAAAAGGCTGCTAATTGGTTGGCACATTGACTCTGGTTGAGGTGTTCCATGGAGACAGCAACAGAGAACCAAAGGTTCCTGTGTAATTCAAACAAGGTGCAAGGTTTAAAAATATTTCTTTTATATGTCCTACGAATGAATGTATATAATTTCTAGCAAGTCTAAATGAGTCACATGACAAGCTAAACTGATTATTCTTAATTGGGTTAATGTAGATACTAATTCACTCAGGGTTATTTAGCAAATGCTGCCCAATAAGGGAATCACATCGAACAGTAGACATTTTGCTTTGCGTTTGGCAGGTGAACAAATAGCTAGGGCTCTATTTACAAGATTTCTGATAAGGCCAATCTTATGGCAGACAGATGTATTCAAATCCCAACATGTATATTGACCAGGGAAGCTATGCCTCCATGTATTACAAGATTGTAAAATAGAGCCCTAGCTGTTTGCTCACCTTGCAAGATTAACACAGCGACACTGCGTCAAAGCTAGCTTGTGGGACAGTGGCTAGCCTGATCAGGGGTGGGATTCTCCGCCCTGCTGCGCCACATTTCTGCCCCGACCAGCCGGTGGGATTCTCCGTTATGCCAACCGGTCAATGGGGTTTCCCATTGTGGGGCAGCCCCACGCCGTCGGGAAACCCTGGGTGCCGGCATAACGGAGAATCACGGCGGCGGAGAATCCCGCCAGGTCATTGGTTACTGTGTTTTCTACAAACTCACAAATAGACCAAAGGCTTCCACCTTCAGACCTGAAAAGTGCCTGGTCTATCTCAGAATTACCCCGGAGAGGTAAAGCATGTCAAAAATTTGAACATCAGGTTAAGGCAGCCTTTCCACACTACTGCTATGCAGTGACAACATGACGTATTTGCCACTAACAGATATTCTCATCAGTCCAAAAAGACGCTCTACCTACCAAACAATTTGGCAATGTCTTGCATGAATTTCAGTGCTAGTCTGATGCCAAGTACATGGCAATGCATCCCAGTGATTGGCTGATTGAAACAAATAGCATGTTCCTTTGGTTGTTTCTAAGAATACGGACCATACTCAACTAGCCCGCACTTGCAACATCCAAAACAAACGTCTGATGTTGGATGCGACTCTGTGATTGGGCAGCACTTGCTGAACAATCTTGAGTGCACTTAAAGCAATGACAACCAATGTAAGATAATCAGCCAAGCCCATGACATGTCTCATTTAATTTGCTGGAAGCGATGCATGTTCATATGCAGGGACCTGTTGTTTGTAAGCAAAAGGAATATGTTCAGGCCGTGCACCTTTTTTGATTTCGCAGGAGCTCAGAGAACCTATAGCTCTCTGTTGCTTTCTCCATGGCAAGGTCTCTGCTAATCAGAGTTGGCTTGCCAACTGATTACCTTTTTCTCCTGTGGTATAAATTGCTGTGAATGTTTAAAATTTGGCATACTTAAGTTTACCCTGATGAGTGAAACTGAAAAGCTTTGGCAACATGGCTCTCTTTTCAGCAATATATAAGCACGATGGAGCACTGAAATTCTGAAAAATTGGATAAGAGTTAGAGATGCCAGAGTGGAACATTTTTTGCTTTATTACGATTTGATAATTCAGCTTATTCTGCTTTTAATGCCAAATTTGTTGGAATTTGAATTTAACCCTGTAAACATTCTTCCAAATCTATAATTAAAATTGTTGTAAATATGCAAAACCTGGCAGAAGAGTGCATAATAAATTTCATCAGTTGAGATTGTTTCGAATTGAACAATAACATTACTAAAATATTCATTAGGCCTCAAAGTCACAATAGACCTATTGGACTCTATTTTCAAACTGCAGTTGAGACCCCAAAGCATAAATAATTTTCAAGTCCTGATTCCACAGGACTTAAATGCCTGAATTGGGCTGGAGATGAACTGGGACCCAAATAGTGGTGCTAAGCGTTACCAGGAAGTGGAAATGCCTGCGAAGCATGAAAAGCAAGGCAGAAAGCAGCTATAGTGGGGCTTCCTGTTGCCTTGTAGATGAGAGGGCCAGCAACCTGATCCTGCACTGAAGTGACCAAAACAGCTAACTAAAAGATTTTGTGCCCATTTTGAAGCAAGATCCTCTAGTTTCTAAAACTTTCCATCATAAAAATATCTGTTAATTTCTGCCCACATTGAGCCCAGCAGCACCAGACTGTTCAGACTTTGATGATTTAATAATTGAAAATCGCTGCCTTGCTCTCCCCGGCCCATTAACAAACTCCTCAAGGAGCTTAACAGGCTGTTAATTGGAGTCGAGCAAATTCCCCCCACCTGTTCTCACTTTGAAACTATCTAGAAAGCACTATTTTCAAAGCGCACCTGCTTATGTTCTGGCCCCCCCGGTGTACAGTCGAAAATCTGGGTCCTTATGGCACTGACTAGAAATAGAAGCTAACAATCTGAATGATAAATGGAAAATAATATTTGAAGCAATAATATTATACATTTTAACATTTTGACAACAAATAAACTCAACTCCGACACCACACCCCCTTGATGGCAATCAGATACAAACAGTGTAAGATAAATAAACCCGATCTCTCGTGGAACCCCTCATCTGCCCCTCTCGGAGCATATTTCACCTTCTCCAAATCCAGGAACCTTACATCCCTCAGCCAATGCAATGAAGAGTTTAGCAGATGTATTGCTTAAGTTACTGCACGCACATAAGGTCCAGGTTGCAATGTCATTTGTGTACAGGAAATTGAGTTTGAACATGTTAACACTTGCCTTGGTTTTGATGTTTTAAAGCACACCTATATAATTTGAGGCTTTACTAAGTTGAGACCTGATATACTGGTCAATATCCATTATATTGGATAATGTATGTTGTGGCCTACAAAATGTAGAATTTACCAGTAGCTTTTTCAAACTCCATCTTTTCTATGGTGGAATCATCAGAAATAAATAGCAAGAACCATAAAATTCTGCATAGGTTCTGAAAGAAATGCTCACCAAGGCCATGGATACATACTTGTATGCAAGTTTTCATACAGAACTGTATAGTGGCTTTTGAATTCACACATTAATTGCCACATGTTTCATAATGTTAAAAGAAAACATGTTCTGTAGCACAGTATTTCATTTTAAATGTCTCAAAATACTTCAGACAAATCAAATAAGTGTGGTTATTATTATGTAGGGAAATGTTGCAGCTAATTAGTACAAAGCAAAGACCCATAAACACTGACGAGCTGAATGAAAAATTGGTCAATTTTAGTTGATGTTGGTTGAGAAATGGATGTTGACTAGGGATGCTAGGAAGTTTCTCAGCTCTTCAGTCCCAGATGACCATAGGCTACTTCCCCTTTGGGGGGGGGGGGGGGGGGGGGGGGGGGAGCTGACTGGTGGTGATTTAACCTGAGGATCACCACACCTCGGGCAAGGTTGAGAAGGCAGGGCCTTCATGAATAACCTCTAAAGGAGGTTGCAAATGTCGGAATAGTGAACAGCTGCTGTCCAAAAATGAAAAACTGGAGGAAAATTAAAACCTGCCAGAAAAAGGGAGCAAAATGGAGGGAGAAGTAATGGTCTGAAATTGTTTAACTTATTGATGAGTCTGATGATCTTGCAGGAACAATTCTTTGGTCATTTAATTTCTTGTGCTTCTACCCTATTGGACCCCCCCCCCCCCCCCCCCCCCCTCACTTGCTTTAGGCCAATTACATTTTTAGATTTTTGCAGTTCTGATTAAAGGTCATAGACTGAAACATGAACTGTACTTTTCTCCCCGATGCTTCCCTACCAGCTGAGTATTTGCAATATCTTCAGTTTTTATTTCTTGTTCACAGCGTCTGCAGTATTTTATGATCTCTTTGTTTGATTCCAGGCTATGATTAAGGACAAATATAGTAATATCCTTAAGATCAGCCTGACTGTTTCTTGAAAAGTGTACTCTAAGGCACTGTCTGTAAAAGGATACAGTTATGTGTTTGATTAATAGTGTTTCCATTATTGTCTGCTTTGCATCAGTTTTGCATTGCCACAGCCAAATTACATTCAAAACTTTTACTTTTTCCAATTTTATTGAATTTACCTATCGGGATACTTTGTAAGTTATTAAATTAACGAGTACAATGACGTCATAAATTTGATATATAGTTCACAAAACTACTTTTATTGGTGTTAATGTTCCTTACTTTGTACTCTGCCACTGTTTTATAAATGGCCTGGAAAGAATCTGTGCTCCATTCTTAGCTTGTTCCTATGTTAGTGATCTGCACTGCTGCCTCAACGCCAGGGACCCGAGTTCAATTCCGGCCTCGGGTGACTGTTTATGTGGGGTTTGCACGTTCTCCCCGTGTGCGTGGGTTTCCTCCGGCGGCTCCGGTTTCCTCCCACAGTCCAAAGATGGTGGATTGGCCATGCTCATATTGCCCCTTAGTGTCCAACGGTTAGGTGGGATTGCAGGGTAACAGGGATAGGGAGGGGGGAAGTGAGCCGAGGTAGGGTGCTCTTTCAGAGGGTAGGTGCAGACCTGATGTACTGTTGGGATTTTATGTTGATCACTGCATTTATCAGAGCAATTGTCACTTTTCATGTCAATTGAGGATATATATTTTTTAATCAAAATGAAATGTATTTGCAGGTACATGACTCGACCAATAATGAGCGTTCCAGGTCTTTATGATCCGACCACTATTATGAATGCTGATATACTAGCATACTGTCAGAAGGAAGGGTGGTGCAAACTAGCATTTTACCTGTTGTCTTTTTTTTACTATCTATATGGGTAAGTTGATAAAAAGGTGAATTATGTTTTTTGAAATATTTTATCAATTTTATCACTGAGATTTATGCACTGCTAAGTTTATAATGACTAATATGATTTTGAAGTATAAAACTTGGGTATTAGATTTATTGTTCTCGGGCAAAAAAATAATTTCCTATCTCAAAATTTGGGTGAAAAAGTAAAACTGAGGGGCAGCACGGTGGCCTAGTGGTTAGCACAACCGCCTCACGGCGCTGAGGTCCCAGGTTCGATCCCGGCTCTGGGTCACTGTCCGTGTGGAGTTTGCACATTCTCCCCGTGTCTGCGTGGGTTTCGCCCCCACAACACAAAAATGTGCAGAGTAGGTGGATTGGCTACACTAAATTGCCCCTTAATTGGAAAAAATAATTGGGTAATCTAAATTTATAAAAAAAAAGTAAAACTGCCACTGAAGCGTAAAGACTAGGAGATGATGGGATAAAATGAGAAATAGTGGCTGGGTAATTAATGCCTGCGGAAAGAGGAAGTGTATGTGCAGGGTGTTAATGGGGTTGCTTCATTTCAAGATCCCAGAAAATGATGAGCCGCAGTACGAGACAATGCAATGAAACAACTGTAAAACTGAATTTGGAGGGGAGGCGGAAGGCTTATAGTGTGTTATACCAGGAAAATAAGAAAGAACAAGGTGAGAAGGTTTGTGGGGGGGTAAATAATATTAACAAAATAAATAGAAAAAATATTGCATTGAAGAGGTGAGAGTTAGAAACAGCAGGAGGGGGAAAACCGCCTGTCAAATCTCTTGTATCCCATTCAGAGACATTTAAAAGATCCTTTTTAAAATCTTGGGTATGGTGATACTGGCAAGGCTGCTTGTAGTCCTTTTGATAGTGTTCCCACAATAATGTTAGCTGTTCCCAGAATGCTGACCGAGGGATGCTGAAGTAACCCCGATGTATGCCTAAGTCCGGGTAATGTATGACTCTGAGAACTTGAAGGTGATGGTGTATACACATTTATCTTGTTTTCAGAAGTAAATGTCACAGGAGGGGTGTGCTGTTGAAGTAACTTTGGTGAGTTGCTGCAGAGCAGTGTTTTTCAAACCATTTTGCCCGGGACACATTTTTACCAACTGGCAATCCTTCGTGACCCATGCTACTCGAACTTTCCAACTGACTTTTTTGCTTACCTTTAATGCGACAGGTGAGCCTGCTTGGTCCTCACGATCTCACTTGCTTTGTCATTCAGTGTTACATTTCTGCTAAGGACTTCAGCTGATGATGAAGTTCTCGCTGCATCCTTTGAAAAAAAAAAATCAGGTTTGTCCGCGAATTCGCCATGCTTCGTCTCCAAATGCTTTTGAAGTTTTGAGGGTTTAATCTTTAATTTGCCAGTACTTCCCTGCACATAACGCACATGGGCATTGCATACTGATTTGCATTGGCACAATTAATGAAGCCATACCTCAAGAAATCATCTTTATACTACTTTGTTTCCGATTTCAGCTTCTTAATGGGTTGTTCACGAGAGGCCCTGGAGCTCACACCAGCACTGCTTTGTCCTGCGTGAAGTTTCATGAGAAGCTCTCTCCAGCCAATTCAGTTGTGAGATCCTGGCCTATTTGTGTCTCTGGCCCTCTCTTCCTTTATCACGAGTTGATACATATTCAGTTTTTCACACACTCACAGACTTTTGTAGCTTGCTAGCAGCTGCAAAATGGAGGAATATCTCCTCCACAATTTCACGGCCAAAGCACGGATTGCCTGACATTAGTGTTCGTGCCGGGTGCGTGACCTGCTCTCTCTCACCACTTCTGGTGCAAAGTCTCTGCTGCTTTTAATAAAACGCTGACGTCGGGAGGTGGCATTCTGCCCCCCCTGGCACTGGGCCTGAGCACTGCCGGATCTGCCTGAGGGAGCATGCATATGGACGGCATTCTCTTTTTTTTAAACAGCACATGGTGTCCCATGAGTTTTATTTGTGAAGACCGATAACTTATAATACACCATTATAGTGAAACAATTGCAGAGGTTTCAAACATTCACAGATTTCACATGCTGGTGCTTAAATTCCACTTGCCCTGCTCCAGAGGAAAACCACACACAATTTATTTTCTGAGATTGCTGCTGGTGTCCTCTTCTTGGATCTCAGTTTGAAGAACAAACAAATTGTTGCAATCCTTGGTTATGTAGCTATCACATACTTCCCCCTTCCTGTGATGGTGTAGGTATTGAAGTACTTGTGGAAGCCAGCGAACTGGTACTGACTGCCAGCATCATGATCCGCCATTCTCACTCCTCACACAACCTTACCTTGGCCGCTCTCCGTGTCTGTCACAGGCCTCGAGCTTCAACAGTCCTACCGCTGGAAATACCCCCCCCCCCCCCATCCACCACTATTGGGTCAGCGGAACAATTAGATTTTGGATGTGACATTAGGAAAGCTAATCACCCTATTGGATAATCTGGGTGCCAATCAGATGAAGCAAGACGAAATGCTGCGGCTGCTGGCAGACGTGGGCGGCATTCTCAACCTCAAAGCCGATCGTGGCTGTTGGGTGCTTATCCCGCGATCAGGAGGGCCACGACCGATTACTTCACAACCCCGGGTTTGAAAAACCCTGCTCTGGAGCACTTTGGCTGCATTGTGTACGATCTGCAAAGTGGTAGAATTTTTAATCCAGTGTTTCGTGGCTGTATTCATTGAACAGAGATGATTTCCTAATAGGATATATCCACGAGAAGTGTGCACCATCCATGGTTAACGAAGGAAGTTACGATGGTATATTGAAAGAACCATAGAATTTTGAAAGAAAAGGCATTGTGTTGTGAAGATTAGTGGCAGGTCAGAAGATTGAGAACATTTTAGAAATCAACAAAGGACGACTAAAAAAAACGGAGACAAATTAGAATAGGAAAGTAAACAAGCAAGAAATATAAAAACATAATATTAGCTTCTGCAAGTATATAAAAAGGAAGTGAGCAGTTTCTGGGGAATTAATAAAGGGAACAAGGAAATAGAGACTTTCAAGGTTTTGTACCTGTCTTCACAGTAGAAGACACGAAAAGCACCAAAGGAATAGTTGAAAATCAAAGATCAAAAGGCAGGAGAGAAAAATGAGGGTGGCACAGTGGTTAGCACTGCTGCCGCCAGCACCTGGGTTCGATTCCAACCTCTGGTGACTGTTGAGTTTGCACGTTCTCCCCGTTTCTGCATGGGTTTCCTCCAGGTGCTCCAGTTTCCTCCCACAGTCCAAATTTGTGCAGGTTAGGTGGATTGGCCATGGTAAATTGCCCCTAGGGTGGTGTCGCAGGAATAAGGCGGTGGGGGGGGGGGGGGGGGGGGGGGGGGGGGGGGGGTTGAGCTTGGGTAGGGTGATCTTTCGAGGGGTCGGTGCAGACTCGACGAGCCAGATAGCCACCTGCATTGCAGGGATTCTAGTCTATGTAAATAATTGCTATCACTAGAGAAAACGTTCCATGAAAGCTCAAGGGCTGACCAAGTCCCCTGGAATTAATGATGTGTATCCTGGGTCTTTAAAAGAAGTGACTGTAGAGCTAGTGGATACACTGGTTGTAATCTTCCAAAATTCCCTAGGTTCTGGGAATGTCTCAGCAGATTGGAAAACCACACATATAACACTTCTGTTCAAGAAGGATAAAGATAGAAAGCAGGAAACTACAGGCAAGTCAACCTAACGTTTGTCATCGGAAAATGCTGGAGTCCATTGTTAAGGAAGTAGCAGCAGGGCAGCACGGTGACACAGTGGTTAGCACTGCTGCATCACAGCGCTAGGAACTAGGGTTCAATTCCGGCCTTGGGTGACTGTGCGAAGTTTGCACTTTCTCCCTGTGTCTGCTTGGTTTCCTCCCACAGTCCAAATTTGTGCATGTCATGTGGATTGGCCATATATTGCCCCTTCATGTCCAAGATCAGATGAGGTTACAGGGATATAGGGTGGGGCTATGGGCCTAGGTATGGTGCTCTTTCAGAGGGTCGGTGCGGACTCAGGCAGCCTCCTGCACTGTAGGGATTCTATGACATTTAGGAAGTAATTTACTTGGGCGTAGTTTTATGAAACCACGTGTACTAAATTTATAAGAGTTCTTTGAGGATGTAGGAAGCAGGATGGATATAGGGAACCAGTGGGTGTGTGTTCAAATTCCAATAGACATTTCAAAAAGTACCATGTAAAAGGTTATTATGCAAGAACGCAGGGAATTGGAATGATATATTAGCATGGAAGGAGGACTGGCTAACTAACAGGAAACAGAGTTGGAATAAATGGATCATTTTCAGTTGAGAAACTTAACTGGTGGAGTGCCACAGGGATCAGTGCTGGGACCTCAACTATTACAATCCATATTAATAACTTGAATGAAGAGACTGAGTATTGTACCCACATTTTCTTTTTTTTTTAAATAATTTTTATTCAAATTTTTTCAACAACAAATTTTCTCCCCATAGTTAAAACAAACAAAGTGTGGTTCTGCACCAAAACAGAAAAATAACTCCCCCCCCCCCCCCCCCCATGAAATAATAAATGATAACAAACAACAGTACAAGTAAGAAAAAAATAGCAGACCCACCGTCGCAAATACAAGCCCCCTGAACCAGCCCCCCCCCCCCCCCCCCCCCCCCCCCCCCCCCCCCAACCAGGTTGCTGCTGAAACTGACCACTCTCTCTACCCCTTCGCCAGGAAATCGAGAAAGGGCTGCCACCGCCGAAAGAACCCCTGTACCGACCCTCTCAGGGCAAACTTAACCTTCTCCAGCTTGATAAACCCAGCCATGTCGTTGATCCAAGCCTCCGACCTCGGTGGGCCGCGTATCCCTCCACTGTAACAGAATCCTGCGCCGGGCTACTAGAGACGCAAAGGCCAGAACGCCGGCCTCTCTCGCCTCCCGCACTCCCGGCTCCGAAGCTACCCCAAAGATCGTGAGCCCCCAGCTCGGTCCGACCCTAGACCCGACCACTTCAGACAAAGTCCCCGCCACCCCCTTCCAAAACCCCTCCAAGGCCGGACATGCCCAAAACATATGGGTGTGGTTCGCCGGACCTCCCGAACACCTCACTCACCGGTCTTCCCCTCCAAAGAACCGGCTCATCCTGGTCCCTGTCATGTGCGCCCTATGCAGCACTTTCAGCTGGATTAAGCTGGGCCGTGCGCAAGAAGAGGACGAGTTCACCCTTTCCAGGGCATCCGCCCACGTTCCATCCTCGCTCTCTTCCCCTAACTCTTCTTCCCACTTCGCTTTAAGCTCCTCTACTGAGGCCTCCTCCTCCTCCTGCATCAACTGATAGTTTGCCGAGATCCTCCCCTCCCCGACCCACGTCCCTGAGAGCACCCTATCCTGCACCTCCCTTGGCGGCAGCCGCGGAAACTCCGCCACCTGCCGCTTAACAAATGCCCTGATCTGCATATATCTAAAAGCGTTCCCGGGGGGAGGTTCCACTTCCCCTCCAGCGTCGCGAACTTCCCATCCAGGAAGAGGTCCCCAATCCGTCTAATGCCTGCCCTGTGCCAACTCCCAAATCCCCCATCCATGCTCCCCGGCGCAAAGCGGTGATTGCCCCGTATCGGGGCCCAGACTGAGGCCCTCACTGCCCCCCTTTGCCGCCTCCATTGCCCCCAGATTTTGAGGGACGCCGCCACTACTGGACTCGTGGAGTACCTTGCCGGGGGGGAGCGGAAGTGGGGCCCTCACCAAAGCCTCCAGACTCGTGCCCACACAGGACGCCACCTCCAATCTCTTTCACGTGTCACCTTCCCCCTCCGTCACCCACCTGCGAATCATTGCCACATTCGCCGCCCAGTAATATCCACACAGGCTGGGCAACGCCAAACCACCGACCTCCCTTCTTCGCTCCAAGAGTACCCTCCTCACTCTCGGGGCCTTCCGCGCCCACATAAACCCGAGAATGGACTTATTCACCCTTTTGAAAAAAGCCTTCGGGATCAATATGGGGAGGCATTGGAAAAGGAACAAAAACCTCGGGAGCACCGTCATCTTAATCGACTGGACCCTGCCCGCCAACGAGAGCGGCAGCGCGTCCCACCTCCTGAACTCTTCCTCCATCTGCTCCACCAGCCTCGAAAAGTTAAGCCTGTGCATGGTCCCCCAGGTTGTACCCACATTTTCTGACAATACTAAGATAGATAGGAATGTAAGTTGTAAAGAGGATGTGAATAGGTTAAGTGAATGGACAAAAAATTGGCAGATGGAGTATAATGTTGAAAAAATGTGAGATTGTCCAATTTTGGTGGGAAGAATAGAAAAGCAGAATATTATTTAAATGCAGACGTGCTGTTGTACAGAGCAATCTGGATGTTGTTGTGCTTGTTAAGTCTTTAGGTGTCTCATTTAATGTTATTTTTCTTTAATGTTAGTAGTGTCAGTATATCCATTTAACTGTGCCACTTTCACTTTAACATGGTTTGTTCTCGTCAGTGGCCTGCCTACTCTCAAAGCCTTTCCCCCAGAACTTCCATTCTCGCCATCGGTGCCTCTTGCGCCTTGGATTCGCCTGCCAGCTTGTTTTTGTTCCCTTGGCTGCGCAGTCCGCTTCTGGCTTTGCCGGTGCTGAACTCCCAGTGATATATTTGCCTCTATCTAGTGGCAGCAGTTGGTCAGTGCCGGAAGTTCTGGGACTTCAGCTGGTTAACAGCAGTGACCAATGTCTGCCACCAGATGGAGTATGGTCAATTTGAAAAGTTCTCATTAAAATGTAATTATCACCACAGCCCCATAGGCTGCCTTCCTCTTTGAGAGCTGACTGGAGGTGAGGGTCACCACACCTCCGGCGAGGGGCAAGGTTGAGAAGGTGGGGCCTTCGTGAATAACCTCAGCGGTTATGGGAATTGAACCTGAGCTGTTGCGATGCTGTGCACCATGAACCAGCCGTCCAGCCAACTGACTCCTCTCAGTACAGGTGCCTGTATAGTTAGTGAATTGTTTTATTGGATACTGCCCAGTATTTCGTTTATATTTAGTGATGTAAGTTTTTCAGCTAGGAATGCATAGTGCTGCACATATGAGGTACAGTATTTCAATTTGTATATTGCTTTTCTCTGGGTGAGTAATGTCCAAAGAAACCTAATTCTGGTTTTAACATTGATTTCTATGGGAACCTATACTTAGAAGTTGTTTCACTTTAAACTGTGATGTTCAGGAACACAGCCACAACTTGAATTGAGGACATGGTGCACATGAATCACAAAGTTACCGTGCAGGTACAGCAAGTAATCAGGAAGGCGAATAGAATGTTGCCCATTATTGCAAGGTGGATGGAGTATAAAAGTCAGGGAAGTCTTATTACAACAGACGGGCATTGGTGATACCATATCTAGAATGTTGTGTAGTTTTGGTCTCCTTGGAAGCAATTCAGCGAAGGTTCACTAGATTGATTCCTGGGATGAAGAGGCTATCTTATGAGGAAAGGTCTTTAATTAATTTGTGGGCTGTGGGCATCGCAGGCTAGGCCAGCATTTAATGCCCATCCCCACTTGCCCTTGAGAAGGTGCTGGTTGATCACCTTCTTGAACTGCTTCAGTCCATGTGGTGTGGGGACACCACAGTGTTGGCAGGGAGGGAATTGCAAGATTTTGACCCAGGAATGGTGATATAGTTCTCAGTCAGGATGGAAGGGAACATCCAGATGGTGGTGTTCCCATGTGTTTGCTGTGCTGGTCCTTCTAGATGGTAGTGGCCGTGGATTTAGAAGGTGCTCAGGAGCTCTGATGAGTTCCTGCAGCGCATCTTATAGATGGTGCACACTGTTTCCACTGTGCATCGGTGGTGGAGGAAATGAATGTTTGTGGAAAGGTTGAGCTGAAACTCATTGGGAGTTTAGAAGAACGAGAGGTGACTACATGCAACATAAAGATTCTGTGATGGCTTGAAAAGGTAGATGCTGAAATAAATTTTTCTCTTGTAAAATTTAGCGCTGGGGGAACAGTTTCAAAATACGGAGTTACCAATTTATGACAGAAATGAGGAGGAGTTTTTTCTCAATTGTTAATCTTTGGAATTTATTGAATATATTTAAGAATGAATTTGATTTTTGATCTTCAAGGGAGCCAACGGTTATGGGAGGTGGGGGGTGACGCAGTAGGAAAATGGGGTTAATGCCACAATCAGATTGACCTTGATCTGATGGAATGGCAGAGCAGGGTCCAAATGGCCTCCTCTTATCCAGAGGAGCAGTAAGTATTCCATCACATCCCTGACTTGAACATTTTAGGTAATGAAGAGACTTTGAAGGATGATCTCCCTGAAGATCGTCATTGGTGAAGGTGCGCAGCCACAGGATATGACAGTTGATGGAAAAAGATGTACAATCAAGTACAGCACGCAACAACGTTGCTTGTTTAGAAGTGCATAATTCAAGACCCAGCAAAGGCTTTGGAAATGTGATAAATTACTCTAGTGCACACAAGAGTAGAGTTGCAGAGGTACACATTTGAACCTGCTGAAGATAAGAAAACTATACAAATAAAATGGTTTTGGGTAGAACTCTGGTTTATAGGCCAGCTTCCATAACGTTAAACAATATTTATAAGGACAATACCTTATGATGAATAGAGGCAGATATCTAAGAGGAGGGAAGTATTGACTGGGAATAAATGACTGAAGAGGCAGCTTGAGGACAATAGGAGGGATACCAATAGTAGTGGAGACCAGGGAACATCGGTTATTAAGTTACCCACAGCAGTTGATTTGGTTACTGTTAATTCAAAATCAAATCTTTGTTTTATTTCATTTTAACAGGTTTAGCATAATAGCTCTTTTTTAACTATTCTGTTTTGCAGAATGATCTATGTGCTGGTGAGTTCTTAAAACAACAGTTGCGATATCCAGTGAACTCGTTTACTCCATGCTAAAGACAGATGGATGATGGTAGTCTTTTATTAACTTGGACTCATCTACAGAACTTGTGGTTCACCAGATCTGACTCGCTTGTATGCATACAAATTTAATGCTTTCCCTCACTTCATGGACATTTTGCCACCAGAGTTTATAGTTTTCCGCCTGTAGAAGAAATTATTTCTGCAACTTGCCTTGACCCGAAACTGAGAACAATTACGTTTGTACTTTGTATGAAAATTGCTGATTATGTTTTAAACATAACCTGGAAATTGCACTCCTATTTGATGCTGTTCACCAATAACTTGCAGGTATATTATGTCAAAAGAAATTATGTAACTAGGCTCAAATGTATTGTGTCCAGTTTAAAAGATAGACTAGAAGATGAATTCAGACACTTTTTGGCCCCTAAGCATCAGGATACCAGTTTACGTTTTTAGTATATCGAATAGTTTTGCTCACATTATGTGAAGAGAATTTATTTTAAGCTTGTTGTACTCACGGAAGGAATGATGGATATAACCTAACCTGTGATGGTCATTCTTTACAGAATATGAAAATTATGGTTCTTTTACACAAATGGATCCCTTTCCCACGCAAAGTGACATTTTAAAAGTAAAATTTCTTGCTATAGTTTGGGAACATTTGTTTGTGAAGACTATTTTAGCTCTGGTAAATGTGCCAAAGGATTCCATGTTGATTTGACCTACACATTTATATGGTTCTACTATACTTTTACTACATAATAAATTTGGTTATTTTGACCCTCATAGCATTTATTCTGATTATGTTCAAATAACGTAAACTCCCTTTTCAGAATACTTAATTTGGTTTGTAATAATACCGTTCACTAGATGTGGTGTGTTACAGCTGTATGTTTATTTTTCTGTACAAATTCCTGCAAATAAAAAGCTTGAATATAAATTAACAAATGTTAAAAATTGTGCGCTGCAGAATGCAAAATTTCATGTTTAGGTGAACCAAGGACATTAGTACTGACACATAAATGGCAAGGAACTTGCTGTTGTATTTAGTACTGTACCACAAGTATCCCTTTCAGCAAATAGAGACTGATGCTTAATGTTTAAGAATGGACTACATAACATTTTAATGCAAAGGTACAACTGTAAATGGATTAAAGACGGTTTGCCAACCAATTTATGCATGTATAATACTGTATATTTGGTATGGATAGTTTTGATATTAATGGGCTCCACTTTTAAGACAGGCCTATTCAAAACATTCAGAATTGTCATTATCAATTGTACTTGATACACGTAGGTTGCCCTGTTTACTCTCATGTGAATCTTCTAATCAAGTTGTGAAGTTTTGTGCAATTAAATTATTTTGCAAGAAGTATGACGATCAAGCTCAAATATGCTGCCCTATTTTATATCACTGGATATCAGGTGTGGTATTTTATCTCTGCAATGAAAGCCAATTCTACATCGAGTACACATGTCGAGGAAGAACCTCTTGTACATTTCTTAGCACTTGTCTAAATAGGTCATCAAAAAAAAGCATGATAACATATTTGGATATAATCTAATAATTTTATTTTGGAGGGGGAAAAGGAGTCGCGAACACATGCTGCGTCAAGTGACTTTTATTCCACTGGCTAAGTTTAGCCTGCGTTACTAATGTTACCTATATGTAGACATACCAGATTGCTCTCAATATTCTGTTTCAATCAGCCATCACCTAAAACACCATGATTTTACTATTTATTCCTGTGTATAGAATCTTGCTGTGCAAATCAGCTGCTGTGCTTCCTACAATAAAACACCGACTACAGTTCAATATATTTTGGGAATTTCCGAAAGGTGCCATATAATACAAGCTCTTTGGTGTGGTGAACGAAAGACGAAGTTTAAATGGTAAAATACAAAAAGCAAAATTCTGCAGATGCTGGAAAAATTAATAAATGCTGCAACCACCCAGCATGCCCAACACATCCATGGAGAGGAACAGTTAACGTTTCATTTTGATGATTTCTGCTGAGGTTGGACAATTGTAACATTTATATATACAATCAGTCTTCAAAATTACAATCTACAGCCTGTTTCTTTTTTTATCTTGACACTGATCGGGCTGCAGCATCTTCTTTTGTTGCCAGGTACGTTGCCACGTTATCCCGGAAATCGTACAAGTAGTTGTATTGCTGTCCGACAAACAAAATAATTACAAGACGGTTTGTTCATGTTCTAATTATCCTCACATTTCCTGAATACATAAACTTGATCGCCTGTTCTTTAGGTGGTGGATGTCACGTGTTGTGGCCCCCTTCACTGCATTGACATACAAATCGTGGATGCTTCTGACACATTGGATATCTTCAAACGGTTGCTGAGCTCGTGTGTTTCTCAAAATCCTCTACATTGCACTTGAGTCATCAGGAGTCCCAATTACGAGGCTGTGGAGGAGAGTTTCCTGGACACCTCTAGTTACCACAGTTGGGATAAGTTGCATCTGTTGTATTCAGTGCAGCAGTTCTCAAACAGTTGCTTAAGGCAGGACTGGTGAGTTGCTGCTTCAATGTCAGGCATAGGGATGGAATTCCTTGTAGGCATGCTAGGTGCCACCTGTCAGGTCGATAGGAAGTGGGTGGCTTCTCATGCCGTACTGAAAGGTCATGGGATGGAACAGAAACAAAATAGTGGACCATTTCCGCAGGTTTGACAGCACCTGTGGAGAGAGAAGGGAGCTATTGTTTTAAATCTGGATGACTAGGTCATGGATGGAGTTGGCTCTTGGTAGGAAGGTGTTCTTGGTCATACCTGCCACACTGCATTGGCATAGGATGCTGTTGTGACTCCTTTGAGTAATTAATATGTCATGATATTTCGCTGACACTTGAACTGAAACGGAATAATGCTTATTCATTCTTGTGTGGCTAGGTCATCCTTTTACCATCTTGCATTTCCTGTGCAGTGATCGGTCTATAGTAAGGGAGGGTGGAAGTGTAGAATGGGTAAGCATCACCTCTTTGGGATTGAAATGGATGGGTGGTTGTGCGTTACTGATGCTTCATCGGAATGCCACGATAACAATACAGGTACTTGCCAGTTATTGGTCTGCAAGATGCCACCAACCGTAATAACTCAATTAAGAGTCAAATGCCTCCCCAAAGACCTCCAAGGGGGTGAAGGAAGCCTCCCACTCTTAGTCCTTGAGAGGGTGGAGTAATAGATATGGGATTTGGGTTTGTGCAAGGCTGTTATGTAGCCGAGATAGGGACTGAGAAATACCATTAAGCAAAGAGCACTTGCTTTAAGATGACAGCAAGTTGGTGCTCTGGGAAGGGAGTACAAAGTCTTGCAGCAGTGCTGTGAGGGAACTGACACGGAGCAGGCATAATAATTCTGAATGACCATACGGCACTCAAACCCAGGGTTTTCTTTGTCCTGACTTCAATGTCTCAGGAAATTTTGGAGATTTAGAATGAGTGATGTATGATCTTCTTTGACGTGGTGCGATACTCTGCTGCTCCCTGGGCGTAAAGCACACTTGATCATTCATAGTGCAATAAGAAATACTGGCACAGTGTGCAATGAAGTAGTTTCAGAGAAATTAAAGATCTGATGTAGGCATTTTGCCCTGCCTATAGACCCCCTGGCAAGTTTTAGAAAGGCAATAGAAGAGTTTGAGGGGAAGACCAGAACAGGCAGGGTAGGAATTGTGGGCTGGCTGCACCCCTTGGGAATAGGGTGGCTTCTTGCAGAGATGTGATGAGCACATTTAAAATAACTGCTTCTTTAGTTAAGCAGCAGCAAGGTATCAAAACCCATGAGGAGCAGGCTCAATGTTGGTATTGGGCCCTTCTTTCACAAATACAAGGTCTCTATGACAACAGTCTGGGAATCCTGGAAGTGATCCAAGGCTAATTTGGTGTCATATGAATCTTAAGCATTGTTAGCGTGGAGGGAATTTTGGCTATTTTCTGCCTGGAATGAGGCAGGGAGGACCAGTTCTCACTCGCATCACTCTTGGAATGGAGGGGGTGCAAACTAGTTAGAAATAAAATAAAGCATGAATAGTTTCTGAGACATAGTTCAACTGTACCTTCACTGTTTGTATCGCTGCCGCGCCTCTTAGTTCACGAAGGTGACCAATTGCATCTTCTGGTAGGATGGTATCAGACAGCTGAAGTAGAAGACATGCTGCAACTAGGAGACACAATTCAGGAAGGAAACGCTTTCAAATTGTGTTACTAATCTGATTAAATGACACTTCAGAGTTGAAGGACCACTCTTTGATATTCCTTTGGATAAAAGGGGGCTTCCAGAATGGAAAAACTGAGGAAATAAAATTCTGCACTTACTTAGACATGAACGCCCAAGGCCTCCGTAACATCTGCAAAGATAATTACAGAGAGTGCTTCAAGAAAATGGTTCAGATTTGAAAGTTATTTGCGACTGTATCAATATCAAAGATTCCTGGCATAAAACATGCTAATCAGTTTGTCAGGATTCAGCAACAATCAAGAATAAATGGTTGGGTACATGCAGAACATGGATAATCCTAGCTCTGATATTGTGAATTCAGTTATTAAGACCACAGATTCATGGCTAGCTTTCCTATTAATATGGCCTGACTTTGAGGTGGGATTCTGCCCATTGTGGGTGGAAAAGAGGATGGTTAAATTCTGACTGATGCAGGAAGTTCTTGTCCTCAAAAGTTAAAATGAAATGAGATGGTGATTGATATGTCACATTTTACATCATGCCCATGCAAAAAAAAAGACATCTGCTTTTGCTGGGCAGTGAGATAAAGGTGGAAATAGGTTCAACTGACCCAGCTGCAAGTTAAGGAAGGATACACAGAAAAGTTTATTTTACAGCACCTGAAGTGTTAATTTGGTTTCTCTCTCCACAGATGATGCCTGACCTGCTAAATATTTCATATATTTATCAGTTTCAATTTCAGGTTGCAGCCTGCACTATATTTTGCTTATTTTCTTATTTTACAAATGATTTGTTGGTTTCTTGTGAATACTAAGTGCTTCACCATTAACCCGCGTGCCTTCTGATCATAGAATTTACAGTGCAGAAGGAGGCCAGTCGGCCCATCGAGTCTGCACCGGCTCTTGGAAACAGCACACTACATAAGCCCACACCTCCACCCAACCCCCATAATCCAGTAACTCCAGCTAATTTATTTTTGGACACTAAGGGCAATTTATCATGGCCAATCCACCTAACCTGCACATCTTTGGACTGTGGGAGGAAACCGCAGTACCCGGATTAAACCCACGCAGACACAGGGAGAACGTGCATACTCCGCACAGACAGTGACCCAAGCCGGGAATCGAACCTGGGACCCTGGAGCTGTGAAGCAACTGTGCTAACCACTGTGAAATCATGCTGATGTGGGACTCAAATCCCACATTATTTTGAAGAGGTCTCAATGGGTTTTCCCATTTGGATGAAGAGAAGCAGAAATTGTGGGCAGACGGGTTAAGCAGCATGGCATCAATGCACTGACACTCTGACACCAAGCTATACAGACCGAACAATCCCTATTTCCAGCTGCCCCAGAAACAATAGGTTTCACAGAAATATAACTCAAAAGGTAGTAAAAACATTTGATCTAACAATTTCTTATACTGTGTCACTTCATCCTAGTTAATTTACTTTCTCCTAATCTACTAGTCCGAAAAAATGCGTTCTTCAATATCAAAGGCTAGTGAGTGGCATGAACACATCACTGAAATTTTTTTTTTTAAATTTAGATTAGCCAATTATTTTTTCCAATTAAGGGGCAATTTAGTGTGGCCAATCTACCTACTCTGCACATCTTTGGGTTGTGGGGGCGAAACCCACGCAGACACGGGGAGAATGTGCAAACTCCACACGGACAGTGACCCAGAGCCGGGATCGAACCTGGGACCTCAGCGCCGTGAGGCGATTGTGCTAACCACTAGGCCACCGTGCTGCCCTTACACATCACTGAAATGAGCGCATGCATCTACCTCGAGGTGACGGTACTCTATCCTTTTCAATGGGGTGTCCTCAAACATAGAAACAGGAAATAGGAGCAGGAGAAGGCCTTTTGGCCCTTTGAACCTGCTCCGCCATTCATTATGATCATGGCTGAGCATCCAACTCAATAGCCTAATCCCGCTTTCCCCCATATCCTTTGATCCCCCTTCACCCTAAGTGCTATATCTAACTGCTTCTTGAATACATGCAATATTTTGGCCTCAACTACTTTCTGTGGCTTTGGGCACCCAAATGCTGGTGGAGAAAGTGTTGCCACTTCCTTCGCTCACCTTCTTTCCCATCAGTGGTAATGGATGTGAACGGGCATCAGAAAGTTGACATACCCGGGGCACACTTGAGAGTTCATTGAACCGGGTACCTTTGCTGCACCCTGACACAGCTTTTGAGCAAGTGAGCTTTGCAATGCCTAACAGATAAACAAATACATTAGAGAGACTTACCCACCCTTCAGGTTCAGCTACTTGAAGGCTATCTGCTCAGTCCTACTGACCAAGCATAATTCCCCCTTCCATTTAAAACAATGCCAGTTTAATCAAACAACCAGTCATTCGAATCCTGCAGTACACTACTATGTCGTTTCTCACCTCCAAACAGACACACTCCCAATCAGAGGCACAGTAGCTCCCCAGAATATTTAGATTGACACTGGAACCTTTAGTGGATTTAGTGCTTGTGCCGTTGTGGTAACAGCCTCCCCGAAGAGGCGCCGGAATGTGACGACAAGGGGCTTTTCACAGTAACTTCATTGAAGCCTACTTGTGACAATAAACGATTTTCATTCATTTTCATTTTATTTCATTTTTCATGTCCTGCCTCGCTACAATTCTAACGTTGAAAAAAAAATCTGGCTCAAGCAATCACCCTACTTATATATTTTTTAACTGAGACGCTGTTACTTGCATTTGCAATGCACCCGCCAGAGAAGATGATGTTTCATATAGGTTCACAATGAACAGCTGCAATGCCACCTACTGGATAAGGATCCTTTTCTCATTTTCCAAGCAGATTCTCAGCTCTTCCAGAATTTTCCAACAGCTAGCAATATCTGGAACACTTCCATCAGGAAAAGGATGATGATACACTGTGAATCCCTGTTGCTGGTACGATTCCAACAAGCCTGGAACCCTGTATTTCATCATTTCTCCTTTGGTAATGTAGCCACTGTAGCCACCTAAAATGCAGATTTAGAAAAATGGCCATGCAGGCAATGGAACGCCTCATGAACCCAGAACGGTTTGTGGTCGCAGCGACCAGCAGTAGCCGAGTAGGTCAGTGTCCCATGTGGGAGCTGGAACTCCGCAAGTATCTGCAAGGAAAGGGATGGCCCCTTTGGAAAGAGTTTTGTTTGAATGAGGAGACAGGTCCCGGAAGTATCGGACATACTTGGTGGGAGAACCTCTCTCAAATTCACAAGAAAAATATGAGTAAAGCACGTAAGCCGATGGCGATTGTGTCCTGTTTGGCACAATTGCGAGGCACAGAGGAGGTCGTTCAGACGCTCCGGGCAGAATTAGAAGAAAGAAATAGAATGAGTAAAGTGGATGTCAGGGACATCGAAAAGGAAAACATGGATCTTAGAGGGAAGTTGGCAGAGAAAGGTAGAGAGGTGGATGATGCCAAGAGGGCACATCAGTCTTGTCTAGCCCATCTCAGCAGTTCCCAGACCCAGTACGAAAAGGCCTATCAGGACGTGCAACGTGCCGTCCTGATAAGAGAAGAATCAGAGAAGCAGGTAGAGGCTTTGCAGAGGCAATGCTCTGACCTTAAAGCAGCTTTGAGAGCACTCCATGCTGCCACCACAGAACACAGACAGAGTACTGTAGACCATGCAAAATGCAGGAAGCAGATTGCAGAGCTGCAATCGCTGCTTTCGGTGCAAAATGGGTTTCAAAGCACCTTTGGAACGCAGTTAGATGAGGAGAATGCCCCAGACTGGAAAGAGTTAAGTGAGACAGCGCAGCGTTATGTTCAGGGAACATGTGCGCCAGCAGCACAGCAGAAAAGACAAGCACCCCAACCCCCCACAGATCAGATAGTTACCGTTCCAATGAATCCAGTCACCACCCAGAGGAAAGCGACCACAGAAGGCGCACCCGATATTACTTACACCACCCCCTTAACTGTAACCCAACTAAGGGACGCGTGTGAAAAGATCACTCCGTTTCTCCCCACTGCAGACCCCCACCAGTTTTTCGCAAAGGTAAAGCAACAGGCTACCATGTACGGCCTGGACGAGAGAGAGCAGGTTAAACTCACAGTTCTGAGTTTGGACCAATCGGTTGTAGCAGCCCTCCCCGACCCACAGAACGTTGGCGGAGGCACCCTAGAGGAAATGCATGCCTCCATTTTAGATGCCATAGGGTATAATCGAGGTGACCCCGTAGAAGGACTTAATAAGTGCCGACAGAAGAAAACCGAGCACCCCACAGCATTCGCCGGAAGGCTGTGGATCCATTTTAACGCAGTATTTGGCAATTTAAATAGAGCCCATTTGAACCGGGAAAATATGGTTAAATGGACGCGCACCATAATTTCTCATGCAACAGAAGCAGGACAGAGCGCTTGTAACAGCTATGACCCCTCAGAGGAAGCCCATAATGAGAAGTGGGTCCTGAAAAGATTGTCCCGCGCTTGGGAGCAATCAGTTCAGGGCAGAGGCAAAGTGAAATCCCCAGAAGAGGCTCAGGCTGCAGCAGACATACAGGCAGTGAGAGGGCACCAAAACCCCGCGTGGGTAAATGAGGGAAAGAGCAGCCCTCCACAGAAGTCGCAGGAATGCTACAACTGTGGCCAGTTAGGACATTGGGCAAAAGAATGTAATGCACCCCAGAGATCACAGAGAGGCCAGCAGACAGGCACTCTGAACAGGAATAAAACAAAACCAATCCATAGTATAGGGATCCAGTCAGGACAGACCAATGTGGACGGAACGGACTGACGGTGTTCGGGCTCCCCCACTTGGGTCTGTGACACACTATGGGATCCATCCGGAAGACCGGTAGTCACGGCAAAGTTAAGAGGGAAGCCCATAGAGTTACTTTGGGACACAGGAGGGTCCCGCACCACGATTAACTCCACCACCACGGCACAGGCAGACACGTGGCCGACCACCTCCACCATCACACTTAGCGGTTTCACAGGACACTCGCAACAGGGACACATTACAGCACCCGTAGCAATCCAGCTAGGGAACATTTCCACCAGACACCCAGTAGTATTAGTAAATCCTCCCCGGACAGCAGAACACATCCTAGGGATAGATTTCATGAATGCCCATAGCCTGTCGTTCGACCCAGTGAACCAATGTGTCTGGCGAATGGCAAGATCGGACAGAGCACCCGCTACTCTCACAGTAGGAGAGTACGCTAATAGGATTAGTGCAGTAGGAGACTATTCATTTGACCCGACTACACTAAACATGGACAGACAAGTTAAGGCAGTATTAAACAAACATAGGACAGCATTTGCCAGTCACCGGCATGACTGCGGCAGAACGGCTGGACAAATTCACGTTACCGGACCTGACCCCAGACCACAGAAGCAGTACAGATTTCCCCTAGAAGCAGAGGGAGAAATAGAGAAGGTAATAGGTAGCTTATTGGAGCGAGGTGTGCTTAGAACAGTAGCCTCGACCAATAATGCCCCTATTTGGCCAGTGAGAAAGCCCGACGGATCATGGCGTCTGACCATTGATTATCGGGAACTCAATAAAGTAACCCCAGCAGTAGCCCCCACGGTAGCAACAAGCCCCGAGACCATGCTCAAGCAGGGACTCAACTCCAAGTTCTTCAAGGTATTGGACATTAGTAATGGCTTCTGGTCAATACCATTGGCAAAAGCGTGCCAGTACAAATTTGCCTTCACTTTCAAAGCTCAACAGTATACGTGGACATGCCTTCCACAAGGATTCCACAATTCCCCCTCCATTTTCCACCGACAGTTGGCGAATGGTCTAGAAAAATTTTCCCGCCCCGAATGTCTGGTACAGTATGTAGACGACCTACTACTGCAGACAGACATAAAGGCAGAGCACATTACGCTTCTGGCCGAACTCCTGGAACTTTTAACCTCAATTGGCTGTAAAGTTAACCCAAGAAAGGCCCAGATTTTGGAAAATAAAGTGATGTATTTGGGTACAATGTTTCAGCCCTCCGGTCGTTTTTAGGCCTGGTTGGTTATTGTCGGAACCACATCGACGGATTCGCGACAAAAGCCGCCCCACTCTCAGACCTCCTTAAGAAAGGAGCCCCCTGGGAATGGCTTCCGCAGCATACAGAGGCTGTGGAAGAGTTAAAGAAAGCCCTTAGCGCAGCACCCGCGCTACAAGTCCCAGACCCACTTTCCCCCTATGCAATAGAGGTAGCGAGCACAGATCTGACCCTCTCGGCCGTGTTACTTCAGGAACGGCACGAGCAGCTAAGACCAGTGGCTTATGCCTCCCGACTGTTAGACCCAGTGGAACAAGGATTTTCAGCCTGCGAGAGGCACCTCCTTGCTGTCTTCTGGGCAGTACAATACTTTTCTTACATTACCGGACTCAACCCCACCACCATTTTGACCGAGCACACCCCCACACAGTTACTCCTAGACGGTCGACTGAAGGACGGTTCAGTTAGCCAGATTAGGGCAGCTAGGTGGACACTACTCTTACAAGGACGGGACATTACAGTAAAACGGACCCGCACACACACATTTTTAGCCGACAACCTTCAATACCCAGGACAGCCCCATGAATGCGAAATTGTAGCACCCCTACACAACACAGGACCCTTTATAGCGAAGACACCCCCCAGGAAGATAGGGAACCCCAGACAAAGCCCCCAACACACAGACACGTGTGGACCACTACGGATATACGTAGACGGTTCATCCACGGTTTTAGAAGGTGAGCGTATCACAGGATGCGGCATCTATGTCGAGGACGCGCAGGGGCGCGCTCTCGAAGAGATAGCTTTAAAATTACCAGGACACTTAGGCGCGCAGGCAGCAGAGCTCGCGGCCATAGCATATATAGTGGACCACCCCGATTCTTTCCCCAGCCCGGCGGACATATATTCGGACAGTCTATATGTCTGTAATAGTTTAACAGATTTTCTGCCCCTGTGGAGGACACGAGGTTTTGTCTCCGCAGATGGGAAACCCCTTCCATCAGCCCCTTTACTCCAACACATTTTAGAGAAAGCGAAGGACAGGACCTTCGGCATTATCAAAGTAAGAAGCCACCATAGGTCATCCCCCCCTGGGAATGTAAAAGCCGACGCACTGGCTAAGGCAGGTTCCAGGCGAGGACACTTGTGGACACCCCCAGCTAGTGCACCAGCTAGCGCCCCTGTGAGCGCGATTCAAGTCTCACAGACCGATATTAAAGATCTAGTAGAGGCACAGAAGCAGGATGAGGATCTCAGGGAGATTTTCAAAGGCAACTTTGTGCCACAGTATGACAAATTCAGACACGCACTGACCACACATGAGGGTGTGATCATAAAGGATCAGCTTTATGTGGTCCCGCAGCAGGACAGGAATGAAATGATTGCTTTGTTCCATGATGGGCACGGGCATCAAGGGATCGACGCAACCACGAGGCACCTCAGGCAGCTCTGTTGGTGGCCTAACCTAAGGACAGATGTAAGTCACTACATCGAGAATTGCCTTATTTGCGCCCAGAATAACCCGGAGAGGTATTCTAAAAAGGCACAACTTTGGCATACTCGACCAGTTAATGGCCCCTGGACAAACCTCCAGATCGACTTTATAGGACCAATGCCCCCTTGTAGGAATGGCTATAAATACGTTCTGGTGGTCATCGATACCTTTACCAAATGGGTAGAGGCATTCCCCTCTAGAACGAATACAGCTAAGACAGCTGCAAAGATCCTGACCCACCACATCTTCACGAGATGGGGTTTACCCCGAAGTATTGATTCGGACCAGGGATCTCACTTCACAGGACGGGTCATGAAGAACGTCCTGACAATATTTGGCATAAAACAAAATTTCCATATTGCGTATCACCCACAGTCCAGCGGGATTGTAGAGCGCATGAATTGGACCCTAAAATCCACACTTAGAAAAATGGTTCAAGAGAACAACTCAACATGGGATTCAGTGCTCCCATTTGCACTCATGTTCATCAGAAATACAGTTTCAACTTCCACAGGATACACACCACACACACTCATGACCGGACGCCCTATGAAAGGTGCAGAATTCCTTTTAGGACTGGACATGACTAGCCCCGAAGTGACGGCCCTCACACACGAAAAGGCAGTTAAAGACCTGGTTGAGACTGTGAGGTCTGCACAGATTGCAGCCGCAGTTCAGCTAGGGAAACGCCGTAGACAACGCACAGCATGCTTTAACAAGACCGTACACCCCACAGAATTCCAGGTTGGACAACAGGTAATGCTATCTGTATACAACCCCAGCAGTTTTTTGGCACCAAAATATTCCGGCCCATACTCAATTTCGGATAAAATTAGCCCCTCAGTTTATAGGATAAAATATCCTAATGGTAAGACCGCGTGGTTCCATATCAACCAGTTAAAGGCATATGGAACACAGGCCAACCATGCACACCATGTCCTGCTAGACGCAGCAGAACACCTCACCCCACCCACTAGAGACACGTTTCCACCATCCCCCTCACAGACCAGTTCTTCATCGGACTCGCCCACGACTCCGCCCACTGACCACGACAGACCACGCCCCGAAACGCCCACAAGCTGCCGCAGCAGAGACAGCGATACAGACACTGACTCTGAGGACAGCCACAGCACACCACACTACAGCCCACATTGCAGCAACAATGACCCCGACTACAGTGACCCCATGGAAGTCACTTACATTAAAAACCCAGACCCACCACCCGACCCCGACGACCCCGACAATACCCATTCACTTTTGGACCCAACACTCTGGCACAGGGACAATTCGTACCGACTTGTCCGCAATGACGAAAGTGACCCCCAGTCACACAATTCAAAGATATCATGCCTGATCCACACAAGGGTGTGGGATCCGGGAGAGCAGGACGACACGGTGTCTGAATCCCGATACGGCAACCCCTTTGTGACCCTGTTCACAGAGACAGAGGAAAAGTGAGGTGTCCAGATGATGTAAAATAGGAACCGCTTGAGGGAAGCGATGTCCTTTCTGATGGAACCTGCACGCATGTTTGTTTGTCAGTTTATGTTTTTCTTGTTAATATGTTAAGGGATTGATTGCAGATCTTTTCAGCTGAAAAGATTGTGACCACCTCGCACGCACGTTAGCTTGTCCGCAGATACCTCTGAGAACTTCAGTTGTATCCTCTGGTGAACCGACACGGTTCACGACTTGTTCCCTGTTTTCAGATGAAGGAGCATCTTGGCTCCTCCATTGTTTTTAGGTGCCCCTCTATTCGGCGAATAGAGGCTGCAAACCCACGGTAAACACATTCTTGCCCGTTTAATCCAGGTTACTCAGGCAGTGGACAAACGGCACTGAGGACCCGCCCTGTCTGAGAACCCACTTTGGTCAGCCAAGCTCGGGTATGGCACAGCACGCCCTACCCGGGGATCCCATTCAAATCGTACCCGTAGCGGCCCATACGCAACCCATTCGACCTTTTGTTTCCAATTTGTTTTCATTTTTCGTTAGGCAGCCCTTAGGCCGCCATCCCACATGCTATTTACATCCAGGAACATTCGGATGGTAAATGAGCAAAGCCTGCGAGACGGCTCGCAGGAGAAAAGGTTAGGTGTATTGTGTTCATTAAATTCGCTTTTGAAAAAAAAAAAATGAGGGGAGTCACAGGGTGTGACTTGGCCAGTCATTTTAATGGGTCAATTGGAATTGAAAGACAGATACACTAACAAGTACGGATATTAAGCTGTATTGACAGATACTGTGCTTGATCCCATAGCTTTCGAAGGACGAAAAAGGGGTCACAGCAAGGATCAGCCGTACAGGAGGAAGAGAAAAAGGAGAACGAAGAGAAGATGATGGAAGCCTGCTTATTGCTCTTAAATGTTGTATTTGTTTATGTGGGAGCAAGACACGTTTCCCCCACAACCCCCGCCGTAAATGTTTCACTCACAGCAACTCCCCCGTGCTCAGCTCTGATCAGTGAGGTTCAGACCTGGTGCACAAAATTTATGACATGGTACTCCATGTCATATGTGATTGAATCACTGCTAGTGATTGCAATCCTCGTCATACTCGTACAGACCCTCAGGTTGAGGAAGTGGAAGAGGAGAGCCTCCCGTTCCTGCCCCTCAACCATCTATGGAGTTCAATCTCCTATCTTCGGTTTCCACCAATCCCCCCAGCCCATAAATGAATAAAGCACTGTGTGAATAGAATAAAATATACCCATGTATTATATTGTCCTGAACTCGACTGCCGAGTCAGGAAATGTTATGTGATGTGGTATGAATGGATGAGGTTTAGTCTGTAATTAAATGTTTAAGGTAAGATAAGGATAGTTGTGATAGGTAGAGGTTCCCGGTTTTTGGTAATGCATGTCCCCTTTGACATAGCGCCAAGTAGAGATGTCAGGTAAAAAATTTTCTTCCCATAGTCAAGGACAGAGTAGACGCTCAGGAGCTTGCCGAGGTCAGGGAACACAAAGAAGGCACCCAGAAGCACTCGAAGCAACGTGCATAGGTGATCCTTCACAATATTTTGATTGTGAGGATCACAAGGAGGGAATGTAGCCACTGTAGCCACCTAAAATGGACACTGGACTAAACAAGATGGAGAATTGCTAAGACTGCAGGGAAAAGCAGTTTAGCCAAGACAGTAGTCTGCAAAGACTGATTAGCATTTTGCAAGCAGCAAAACTAGTTTCTGGCCAGGTGGAAGATCTCAAACCAAAGGTGTTAATGGCAAAACGCTTTGCATATTAATGAGGCAATCCAGATCTGGGCACACACAATGGCAACATTCAGGTTTGAATAGATACTTTAAGTGGATGTCCAGACAGAGCGGCACCAGAAGTGTCCACTATAGAAACCGCCCCCTTCCATCAAGAAGAGACCCTCACATTGGGGGAATTGAAAAGATATCGATTAGAATTTGGTCCAATCGATACCTGAAGGTAAAGCCCGCCCCAAAAGAGGCACGGACATTGGGGTCCTATAAAAGATAGACCCCACACATGGTCCTGTCTGTTGTTTTCGTGCTCCGGCTTTGACCAAGAACTTCAACCTGTATCCTGACTCCAGCCGTCGAGCACCAGCCGCCGAACCGTAAGTGCCAATACGACGCTCGCTACGCAAACCAGGCCCACTAGACCCCCAGTGACCAGCACACTCTCTGAAGGTTGCAGACCAAGATCGGAACGAAGGCCTCGCTCCCTGACCTTGCCTGTTCCTGTTTAGTTAAGTATTCTGATCGCTTAAGTTTAGTTATAGCTTAGTCCCTTAGCGTGTGCATGCGTATTTATTATATTTGTATAATAAATATTGATCGTTTGGAACTTACTAATCGGTGTATCGTTTTATTACTTTGAACCTGACCTTGGAATATCTGTGAGTTGTCTAGATACGGCAACTGGCGACTCCCGAGCTGAAAATACATACATAGAGCCTAGCAGTGTTAAGCACACGGCCTTTAAACGGAGGCGTGTTAATACACTCCAATAAACGCAAATTACACTCAAGTAAAACGTGCAACAGTACAGAACACAAATACATCTTCTATCTTGCGGCTCTTGAGTTCTTCTGTCAATAGTTGAAGAAGATGGATACTATGAATTATATGCTCTACTAACTCCATATAAGCTATACATTTTACAGCCACTGTAATCCAACAATGGAATAGATAGTGCAGATTGCAAGAGCCTTATCTAAACTAGTAATTTAAGCCAGTAGAAATTGCGGCAGTCTGGTCGAGATCTATTGTGTCGATGTGCACAACAGTCACACATTTGTATCCGCTGTTCCCCAAAGTTAAGTTTCTTATTTCAGCACCCATTATTGGCAGGGAAAAAAGTGAATCAAATACAGGTTATTTTCCCCTCACCATTAAATACTGGGGGCTGGATTTTCTGCTCCAGTCGGGAATTCCCGTCCAAAGTCAACAGATGTTTTGGCTGCTCTCCAGATTTTCTGGTCCAGCTAGCGGCGCACATCGTCACGGGCGGGACTGGAAAATCGGCTTTTCCGATACTCGCGGGCATCATTGTGGTCGTTCCGGGGGGGGTGGGGGGGGAGGAATAAACCTTCCTATGTCGCTCATTATGATGCCAGTCAGTATCACAAAATCCCGCCCTAGCTTACCAGCAGCATTAGAAGAACTCGTCATGCAAATCTGCACCGAAAAAACCCCCAAGATAAAATATAAAGAAAATGATGAAGTACGACTCCAAAAGGCCAAAACAGTTACGACATTAGCATTATTATCCAAAACAGGGTTAGCACGGTAGCATGGTGGTTAGCATAAATGCTTCACAGCTCCAGGGTCCCAGGTTCGATTCCCGGCTTGGGTCACTGTCTGTGTGGAGTCTGCACGTCCTCCCCGTGTGTGCGTGGGTTTTCTCCGGGTGCTCCGGTTTCCTCCCACAGTCCAAAGATGTGCGGGTTAGGTGGATTGGCCATGATAAATTGCCCGTAGTGTCCTAAAAAGTAAGGTTAAGGGGGGGGGGTTGTTGGGTTACGGGTATAGGGTGGATACGTGGGTTTGAGTAGGGTGATCATTGCTCAGCACACCATCGAGGGCCGAAGGGCCTGTTCTGTGCTGTACTGTTCTACGTTCTACAGTCACCTTCCTTGAACCCACAGACAAATGACGCATACGTATCGGTCGTATAAATACGTATTTAGGTCGGCTCGTTGGTCTAGGGGTATGATTCTCGCTTAGGGACGGGGCCTCACGGTAGCATGGTGGTTAGCATCAATGCTTCACAGCTCCAGGGTCCCAGGTTCGATTCCCGGCTGGGTCACTGTCTGTGTGGAGTCTGCACGTCCTCCGGGTGCTCCGGTTTCCTCCCACAGTCCAAAGATGTGCGGGTTAGGTGGATTGGCCATGCTAAATTGCCCGTAGTGTAAGGTTAATGGGGGGATTGTTGGGTTACGGGTATACGGGTTACGTGGGTTTAAGTAGGGTGATCATTGCTCGGCACAACATCGAGGGCCGAAGGGCCTGTTCTGTGCTGTACTGTTCTATGTTCTATGTTCTTCTATGTATATATAAATATACATTACCTAAATCTTTTTGAAGATTTCGTCTTACATCTTTAAATTTACAACCTGTTTAAATAAAGTAGTATTTAATAAGCTGTGCAAATTTAGGATGACTGAACTGGAAGCAATATTATAATGGCTGCACATAATTGTTTTCCTTCAAGCAAGTTTGATCAAAACAAAAGAGTCATGAAATTAGTCATGGCCTGACCCAAAGAAAAGAAGTAGAATCTCATTATTGAAACACTCTTTCTTAGATAGGACCTTCTTTCTCTGCCGTCTTAGTCAGTAGCACTTCCAACTTCTCTCTCTGAAAATGGACATCCTGCTACAGACCCATCTGACACTGACCAAGCATAATTCCCCCTTCCATTTAAAACAACGCCAGTTTAATCAAACAACCAGTCATTCGAATCCTGCAGTACTATGTCGTTTCTCACCTCCAAACAGACACACTCCCAATCAGAGACACTAACAACACCGTAGCACCCCGGAATATTTAGGTTGACACTGGAACCTTTAGTGGATTTAGTGCTTGTGCCGTAGTGGTTACTAATAATCCCATCAACTATAATGTGGCATAATATTTTTCTACAGAAACCTTGTTAAACTATTAGATTTCTGCAAATAGCCACTGCAACTGGCTTATTGCCTCTTCTGTTACGTGCTGCGCTGTTGTAACCTTGAGGCTTTGGAAGTCAATGCCAGTGCTGGGAGGGAGAGGCAAGACTGGGGCAGGGGAGGCTGAAGGACTAATTGTGGAGCCTGGGAGTTAGGGTTAGGGTCCACAAGCATAGTGACTCAAAAAAAAAAATTACTTTGGCCTCTTTTGGCCACTCTACAACTCCTGTCTTGGTTCTATTGGGGTTGACCCCATCCATGCCTCCCGAATCCAGGGTGTAAAGTATTCCGCACCCATCAGGAGTGGGCAGCTCTCCCATATCTGAAATAAAACAGATTAAAGATATTGAGAGGGTTGGAGGTGGTGGGTGGAGAAACTTGATGTGACGCTGATCTCCTATTCCAGTTTAGCTCAGTTGGCTTGACAGCTGGTTTGTGATGAGGAGTGAAGCCGGCAGCGTGGGTTCGATTCCTGTGATGGCTGAGGTTATTCATGAAGGCCCCGCCTTCTCAACCTTGTCCCTCGCTGGAGGTGTGGTGACCCTTAGGTTAAATCACCACCAGTCAATTCGCAAATGCCTATGGTCATCTGGGACTGTGGCGACTTAACCTTTTTTATTCCCTTTCCACACCATTCCAGGGAAGGCAAATTAAATTTTACCCCATGTCTTAGCAGCCCCCCCCCCCCTCATTCCATCCACTGTGTTTATTTGTTACATGAGAAACAGCTGCAGAATCACTCAAACAATTTGTACATAACAGATCCTAAGTGTGCACTAGCTGTCCATTCATGTCAGTGTTCCCAGGTATCTTTCACACCACACAGAATTGAGACATTCCAGGGTGTTTGTAAATTAATACACATTTTTCAAATGAGCAAAAAGTGATGGGATGAAAGTCTATTTCATCTGTTATTAAAAGGTCTCAAGGTTAGACTTTCCATAAATGGTGCAAAAAGGAAATGATGGAGTACATGATTTAGACCATTAAATGTTTATGCTGTTCCACTGTCACTTTTGCCAGTTAGATGATAATTATAATACTACACCCATTAAGATCAATGTTGATTACTTTCCTGCAAATTAGGCTAGTTTTCATGGCACCTCCATCCATTCAGATGGAAAAATAATGTTGCTGGTTTAGTCAGATGCGTTTTGCTCCAATTTTGCAATGATGACTATCCTGTGTTATAATTAAGAGATTTATAATATTATGTTTTGTGACTGTCTCTTTTATTTCAGGTAAATAACGGGACTCATGTGACCTGTTCTGAAGTCTGTCTGACAGCAAGCCTGGGTGGTCTGACCGTTATAGATTAAAGGTGGTCCAGTTTGCTTTAATGGGAGGAAGATGCGACGTGTTTACACTTGGAGACAATGGCAGCAGCTCATGTGCTAACAGTAGGTAGACCACGAGTCTCCAAAGTCCCAGAAAAACATTGAGAATGTCAGGTTGTAGACATTTGTGCCTCAAAATGTCCATTTAATTCCGCAAAGGAACAGAGTTGGGGTCTAAACAATAGTCAATCAGCATTGTTACCTGGATACAATGCCCATGTGCTTCACATCAAATTACCATGCCTACTTTGAAATAGGAAAGATACATTGGAAACACTGTTATTAGGTTACAAGTTAGTTTACCAAGGCCTGGAAAGGGAGAGAGAGACTAGTCGAAGGTCTCCATGGTTCACTGTGCAGGAATGTGGGTGGAAGCTCGCACTCTGATTGGAAGACAACATTCACAGGGACTTAAAATGAGACAGAAAAATTTGCCTAGCTTTAGCTAGACAGAGAACTCTCCAGGAAAATTCCCATCATAAAAGACAGGAGTTAAGAATCATTTTGTACTGGTTCCAGAAGAATTGATTATCATTGGCATTGAATTGATGGCATCACAGTAAATAATGGGGCTTTTGCAGCGTCAAGAGTTCTGTTCTGTAGTTTAAACCATAACCTGTCTACATTAATAGTGTTTAGTCAATAGTGCTTTTAGTCTGTCACCGTAAATATCTTATGAAATCTTGTTCAACTACTTATTAATTGGAAGTACAAATATATTTTTTAGAAGTTCTCGGTCTCTATGGGGTTTGTAACTCCAGGGAGCATTTCACCTAACCTCAGAGCAAAAACAAAAGCAGCTTTTACTCATTTAATTATTTAGTGGATCATTTTGCATAATGTTCCTGTCACGTGCACAAGTATTTTAGCAAGACCTCATGATTGTAGATTAAGTGGAACTTCTTAAATGTTAGACAGAGAGAATTTACATTCATATAATGGGCTGGATTCTCCGATTTTGAGGCTATGTCCGGACGAAGCATCTGGTCTTACGACCAAAAAGTCGGCACCGACCCCGCACCGATGCTCCGCCTGGTGGGGGGCTAGCAGCCGCGCAACGTGGGCTTTACCTGCAGATACCGACGCTGAATGGCCGGGTCTGTGGCCACGCATGTGCACGGCCGTAACATGCGGCGGCCGCACCGTACAACATGGCGCTGGCCGCGTGCGGATCCGGCCTTCCAGATACTGCCCCCCCCCCCCCCCCCCCCCCCCCCGGCAACCCTCCTCGGTACCCCCAGACCAGCCCCCACCAGTATCCCCAGCCGAAGCTCCGCCTTGCCAGCGGAACGGCTCCACCCCCCCCCCCCCCCCCCCCCCGGCAACCCTCCTCGGTACCCCCAGACCAGCCCCCACCAGTATCCCCAGCCGAAGCTCCGCCTTGCCAGCGGAACGGCTCCACCCCCCCCCCCCCCCCCCCCCCCCCCCCCGACTGTGGCTGCGTTGGACACCGGGGAAGGGCCTCAGGGCCCAATGGCGTGTGGCCACTCCTAGAGTATACCATTTTTGCGGAGGCGGAGCATCCGTAAAACAGTGATGCCCCGATTTTAGCGTAAAAATGGTTGTGGTTTATGTGGTTTGTGGCCAATCGCTGAATGCGATTTTGGCGTTGGCATTCGGAAAATCCCGCCCAATGCCTTTCACAACTTCAGCGCACTTCCCAGCCATGGATACCAGTCAAATGGAGGAACAATTTGCATACAGCAAGTTCCTACAAATGGCAATTAACTAACGACCAGATAATCGGTTTTACAGAAGTTGCTTAAAAGGATAAATATTGGCAAGGATGCCATGAGAACGTCTTCAAAAATTGCCATGGATTCTTTTATGCCTCCCTGAGAGGGCAGTTTGGGCCTCGGTGTAATGTCTCAATGGAAATTCAGCATGTCTGACAGTGCAGCTTGCTTTGGAGGGTCAACCTGGATTATGTGCTCTGGAGAGGTATTTGATCTCACAACCTCCTGACTCAGAAGAAGGGGCCACTCTGAGCAAAGCCTGACACTTCCATTTATATCAACATTTCCAAAGCTCCAGATAATAAATGTTTTACCATTTCGGCTTAGATTAGTGCGATGCTTGTTGTGTATCCTTATCAGAAAACCAGCAACTGGATCTTCGACTTGCTGACCCATAAACCACAATCAGTAAGGATAAGCAACAACACCTCCTCCACGATAGACCTCAATACCGGGGCCCCACAAGGCCGCATACATGGCCCCCTAGTATACTCCTTATATATACACACAACTGTGTAGAAAAATTCGGCTCCAACTCCATCTACAAGTTTTCTGGTGACACGACTGTAGTGGGTCGGATCTCAAACAAAGATCAGTAAGAGTACAAGGGGAGATAGAGAACCTAGTGGAGTGGTGCACGACAAAACTCTATGTCAGCAAAACAAAGGAGCTGGTCATTGACATCAGGAAGCAAAGTACCTAAACAACTCTGTCTGCATCAATGGTGCCGAGGTGGAGATGGTTGACAGCTTCAAATTCCTCAGTGTGCACATCACCAACAATCTGTCCTGGTCCACCCACGTCGATGCTACAACCAAGAAAGCACAACAGCGCCTATACTTCCTCTGGAAACAAAGGAAATTCGGCATGTTCACATTGACTCTTATCAATTTTTACAGATGCACCACAGAAAACATCCTATCTGGCTGCATCGCAGCCTGGTATGCCAACTGCTCTGCCCAAGACCATAAGAAACTACAGAGAGTCATGACACAGTCCAGTCCATCACAGAAACCCGCCTCCCATCCATTTACTTGGTCTACACCTCCCGCTGCCTTGGGAAAGTGGGCAGTATAGTCAAAGACTCCTCCCACTCGGGTCATTCTCTCTTCCATTGGGCAGGAGATACAAAAGTCTGAGAACACGCACAAAACAGACTCAAAAACAGCTTCTTCCCCACTGTTACCAGTCTCCTGAATGACCTTAGATATATACATAGGTACATAGAAGATAGCAGCAGAAGGAATCCTTTTGGCCCTTCGAGCCTGCTCCGCCAGTCATCAGGATCATGGCTGATCATCCAACTCAATAGCCTAATCCTGCTTTCTACCCATAGCCTTTGATCCCACACTTTACCGAGGAGCTGAGGGAGCAGTTGCAGGTACTCAAGGCAGAGGTGAAGGCAGAAATAGAGGCCGCAGTGCAGGCAGCAGTGGCCAGGGCCATGTCAGGGGTGCAGCAGGCCCTGACCAGACTAGAGGAGAAATTGGATACCCAAGGGGAGAAACTGGAAGCCCAGGAGGCGACCATTAAGGAGCTGGAGAAAGCAGCGACTGACGCGAGCGACCGGAACACGGCCCTGGAGAAGGAGGTGGCGAGACTGGGCTCAACACAGAGTAATTTTTTTTTTTTTTTCTTTTTTTATAAATTTAGATTACCCAATTATTTTTTCTAATTAAGGGGCAATTTAGCGTGGCCAATCCACCTACTCTGCACATTTTTGGGTTGTGGGGGCGAAACCCACACAGACACGGGGAGAATGTGCAAACTCCACACGAACAGTGACCCAGAGCCGAGATCGAACCTGGGACCTCAGCGCCGTGAGGCGGTTGTGCTAACCACTAGGCCACCGAGCTGCCCCTGAAAGGCAGAGTAGACGACCAGGAAAACCGCTCAAGGAGGCAAAATGTCAGGATAGTGGGCCTGCCAGAGGGGAGCGAGGGTAGAAACCCCACAGCATACGTGGCTGAGATGCTGGGCAACTTAGTGGGGAGGAAAACTTTCCCCAACCCACCGGAAATGGACAGAGCACATCGGTCGCTGCGCCCGAAGCCCAAGGCAGGGGAACAACCGAGAGTAGTCATAGCCAAACTGCACCGGTACCGGGAGAGGGAGACAATCCTGCGCTGGGCCAAGGAAAATAGAGCTTGCAAATGGGATGGGCACGCCATCCAAATCTATGAGGATCTTGGGGCAAATATAACTAGGAGACGGGCTGAGTTCAACAGAGCGAAAGCAGCTCTCCACAGGAGCAGAGTGCGTTTTGGTATGCTGTACCCAGCTAAACTCTGGGTCACATACCAAAACAGGGAATATTTCTTCACAGCCCCCGCTGAGGCGAATAGGTTCGTCGAGGAGCACGGTCTGGAAAACAACCAGGGGGGGTAGGGACGAGGGCCCCCTGGCAGCGGGCAATGACACGCCAACGGGGGGGTGGGGAGGGGCGAGGCAATGCCAGCCCCCCCACCCTGGCAGGAAGACCCAGAACAAAGAACAAACCACTGCCCGAGGGACCGCTCCAGGTGGAAGGCCAGGCCCCAGCACGAGGGAACGAGAGTATTGGAGAAGGGAGAGCAGGCGAGAGGGGTGCAGGGTAGGATGGGGGAAGAGCGGGCAGAAAACCTTAGAGGCCAGACAGGGGAGAAGCAAGACAACAACCCCCGAGAGGGGAGCCACCGTACTAGCAGGAAAGCTAGCGACGGGGGCACGCAACAAAGCAGGGCCGCAGCGCACCCCCAACAGGGGTGAAGGCGCCAGGCAGGGGTGGGGGGGGGGGAACACCCGTCAAAGTCGGGAGAGCAAACGGGGACAGGAATAGGGGATAGAGGGGCAAAGGAGGGGTATATGGGGGAGGAGGGAAAAGGGAGAGACCGGGGGGGGGGGGGGGGGGGGGGGGGGGGGGCACAGGGAGCGAGAGACCAGGGAGGGGAAATGCAGGGACAGAGGGACAAAAGTGCCACAACCAAAGGCTCGAATCAAGGAACCGCTGCAAGCACCCACCCAGTACGGTCTGTGGGCGAAGGGGGCCCCAGAGTGCAGGGGACTACCCGCGTGGCGGACACACAGTGGACGGCCATGGCGGGTGCCCCCGGGACAAGGGGAAACCCCGGAGCGCAGAGACCCGACCGCATGGGGAGAGCAGTGACAGCGGCCATCCTGGACGGCCCCCTAACAAAGGGAAACCCCGGAGGGCAGGGGCGCATCCACCAGATAAATATGGTTAATCCCACAGGAACGAGGGGGCAGAAGCCCCCCACCTGGATAATCAACTGGAACGTAAGGGGACTTAACGGCCCAGTGAAGAGATCCAGAGTCCTCACCCACCTCAGAAACATGAGGGCCGACATAGTCTTCCTCCAAGAGACGCACCTGAGGGAGCAGGACCAACTGCGGGTAAGAAAGGGTTGGGTGGGACAAACCTACCATTCCTGCTATGGGACAAGGGCCAGGGGGGTGGCGATCCTGATCGGCAAGAGGACAATGTTTAGGGCGACAAAGACGGTTACAGACCCAGGGGCGCGGTATGTCATGGTCAGCGGGGCCCTGGATGGGGCACTGGTAGTTCTAGTCAACGTGTACGCGCCCAACTGGGACGACACGAGTTTCATCAAAAAGACCATGGCAGAAATCCTGGACATAGCGACGCATCGACTAATCATGGGGGGGGGGGGTACTTCAACTGTGTACAGGATCCAAAGACGGACAGATCAAACCCCAAAACGGGGAAAACCTCAAGCATGGCAAGGGAACTCAGTCACTTTATGGAGCAGATGGGAGCAGTGGACCCCTGGAGGTTCGCCCACCCAGGGGAGAAAGAATTCTCCTTCTTCTCCCCAGTACACAACGTGTACACCAGAATTGACTTCTTTGTGGTGGGGAAAACGGTGCTTCCAGGGATAGACAAGGTGGAATACTCCGCAATTGTGATATCAGACCACGCTCCACACTACATGGACGTGCGGCTAGAGACGGGAAGGGCCCAGCGCCCCACATGGAGGTTGGACGGTGCCTTACTAGCTGACAAGGCCTTCAGCGAAAGGATAGCGCGGGCCATAGCAGAGTACACGGAGAACAACAAAAACGGGGAGGTCTCACCCTCCACGTTCTGGGAAGCGCTTAAGGCCGTACTAAGAGGGGAAATCATTGCCTTCAAACGCAAAGAGATAGGGAGGAAAGGGTGGCTAGGCAGAAGCTGGTCGACTCCATACTGGAGGTAGACCGTAAATACTCCGAGGCCCCGACCGTAGAGCTCCTGGCGGAGAGGAAAGAACTACAAAGGAATATGACCTGCTCTCCACCAGGAAAGCAGTGCACCAACTCCGCCAGGCACGTGGGACCCTGTATGAACACGGAGACAAAGCCAGCCGCCTGTTGGCACACCAGCTGAGAAAGCAGGCAGCCACCAGAGAAATTGCACAAATCAGGGGTACCGGAGGCACGTTGGAAACAGAACCAGAGAGGATTAACAAAACCTTCAAGGCCTTCTACCAAGAGCTGTACACCTCAGAGCCCCCAACGGGGAAGGCTGGGATGAACCGGTTCCTTGATGGACTGGACATACCAGTCGTGGGAGAGGGCAGAAAACGGGACCTGGAAGCACCACTAGCACTGGGAGAGATCATGGAGAGCATTAGCTCCATGCAGACGGGGAAGGCGCCGGGACCGGACGGATTCCCGGCGGACTTCCACAAAAAATTCGCGACAGCGCTGGCCCCGCACCTGCGGGAGATGTTCACAGACTCGCTAGCTAGGGGCACACTGCCACCCACGTTAGCACAGGCCTCAATCTCGCTGATACCTAAGAAAGACAAAGACCCAACGGAATGTGGGTCATACAGACCCATCTCTCTGCTGAACGCAGACGCCAAAATACTGGCCAAGATCCTAGCCAAAAGGCTAGAAGACTGTGTACCCGAAGTGGTCGCAGAAGACCAGACGGGCTTCCTCAAAGGTAGACAGCTTACCTCGAACATCAGGCGCCTGCTGAACGTGATAATGACCCCCTCCGGGGAGAGAACACAAGAGGTGATCGTCTCCCTGGACGCAGAAAAGGCCTTCGACAGAGTCGAATGGAAATACCTCATAGAGGTACTGGAGCGGTTCGGGCTTGGAACAGGGTTCACCGCTTGGGTAAAGCTCCTATACAATGCTCCCATGGCGAGCGTACGGACCAAGAATACCAACTCCCAATACTTCCAGCTGCACAGGGGCACTAAACAAGGATGCCCACTGTCCCCGCTGCTGTTCGCACTAGCAATGGAACCACTAGCAATCGTGCTCAGGGCAGCAACAAATTGGAGGGGGATCCGAAGGGGAGGCAGAGAGGACAGAGTCTCACTCTATGCAGATGACCTGCTCCTCTACATCTCGGACCCACAGAGCAGCATGGACGGAATCATTGCGCTCCTGAAAGAGTTTGGAGCCTTCTCGGGCTACAAACTCAACATGAGCAAAAGCGAGATCTTCCCAGTACACCCACAGGGGGGGGGGGGGGGGGGGGGCTACGGGATCATTATGGGGGTTTGTTCTCATGGTTTTATGCTTATTTCTTTTTCTTGTTAATTTATTGTTTTTGTATTGGAGGGGAGGGGTTACTGTTTTTCTCTGTTGTGATAAAATTTGTTGTTGAAAACTTGAATAAAAATTATTCCAAAAAAAAGGAAGGACAAAGTCGCAAGCGACAGTCTGATGGCAAGCTAAGGCCCAAAACCAAATTGTAAATAAATGCCGACAAACATGTGCCTCGGCCATATTGGGGAATGTAAAATATGTATGCCGGTTAAAGGGGGTGGCCACAGTTGTTATTATGAAGATGCTTGACTGTAAATATACATGTTAATTTTTGCGTGTTTTTTTTCTAATAATTTGTAATTTGTTGGATATAAAATATGAAAACTCAATGAAAAACATTTCCAAAAAAAAAACAATGAAACACGATGGTAAGCATCGGTGATCAGTTTGTTTAATGAAAATGGGAACAAAGGAGCTCCTCTTAGAAACATTTCCTATAAACAAGAGAAATTATGAGATTACGGATGATTTCATCATGAGCGGAAATACAGAAACATTACTCCAAACTCATTAAAACTCAGGAGTTAAATTTTCATAATTTGTGGGGGAAAACAAAAATGGCTTACCTGGCAATGCACAGATTCCAAGGAACTGGTGACAGTTCACCATCGATAGAGCCAACCTGTTAAATATATAGTAAAAATATTTCTACTTAAAATTTAGCAAGTTAATTGTGCCCAAACAAAACAGGCACTTCCAAAATCAAGCACGCACTTAAATATTCAGAGTAAGATAATAGATCATTCAGCGTTATGGACTGTGGCTCAGCCTTCGATATTAACCTTGGGCTACTGTTGCCATTTTTTTCCCATAAATGGGCCTCACTTTCAGAAATTACTCTCATTGCCCAGTATCTAAACGTACAATAGCATAAGCCAGGAATCGCTACTATCCCATTATACAAACTGGACATCATCCTCACCTGTGCTCTGCACTTGTTTCTATAATTTTCTACGAGGGATGATACTGTTTTTTGATTTTACCAAATTGTGAAGCAGAACATAAGAGATTACAAAAGAACTGAGTCGAGCAATGGAAAATGCATTAGATTTTTGGAAAAAAAGTTAAAAGTATGGTACATAAAGTAAATGAAAAATAGTGAAAGGACAAAGGACCAGTGAATTTTAAAAGATACGAGTTTGGATGCAAAAGGAAAGTGATGCTGAATAGGTACAAGTTATTAGTTAGACCAAAGTTGAAATTTTGCATTCTAGCTTAGCACCTAATTGTAGCAATAGTTTTACAACCATTGAAGGATAGCGAAGATTCGTTAGATACACTGGAACATTAAATGGTTCAAGGAAACTTTCAGAATTATGAAAAGTTTCAATGGTGAAAAATAGTTGTCAATGTTCGGTGAATCAGGAATAAGGGTACGGACTTGGCTTATTAGAACATGGTAGGTTTCCTGATACGTGGTTGCTGAGTTAGAGATGATAACATCATTAAAAAGGAGCTGGATTAGTATTTGGAAAGGGAAAAAGGATATAGAAAAACGACATTAAAATGGGGTCAGAAAACCCAGATGGACACTGGCCTAGTTATCAAAGATCCCCTCTCACCAGTGTATCTTCAGTACTTGGAGTCTGCTGCTCAGTTATTTCTGTGCTGCAAACTCCCTACTTTTGCAATGGTGAAAGAGTTGAGCAAAGTTGGTGAAATTATTAAAAGGCGCATCCAAATCTTGTTTGAAAGAAACGTACTAATGTCTGGACCATGAATTTGCTACGTTAGAAATTGATGCAGCATGCAAGATTAAGAGGGCTATGAATGTACGGCCGTTACACGTTCACACTAATACAGAACTCTACTGCAATCTTCTCCAGAACTCTACTGCAATCTTCTCCAATGTTCGTAACATCCTGGTTGACGAAGGCAAATGGTGTTGTGCATTAATGCACGCATATATAGAAAACAATCAGTGACAAAATGAAAGTGATGAATCTACTGCGGATACTCACCAAGATACCTGTAGTGGTGACTGGTGCTCTCCTTCAGAGTCCTCATCTGAAGAGTCAGATTCACTTGTCCTCATTGTGCCAGTCTAAAAAAAAAACAAAGATAACTTTCTCAATGTCAGCTGCTGTGCCATTTCATTAGGTTTGTCTTAATCAAGAAAAGTAATTGACTTAGGTATGAAAATATTTCAGATTTGACACTGACTAACACCGTGACAAATTGCCTCAATAAGAGCTGCAACAGTTTAATCAGGCCCGTTTTAAATGCAGAGTATTGTAACAAAGTTGAACGTTAATCTTCTGGTGTACCCAAATAACATTTCTGTCATGCACAAATCCTGGTAGGCATGCTTTTAAAAAAAATTTAGAGTACCCAATTATTATTTTTTTCCAATTAAGGGGCAATTTAGCGTGGGCAATCCATCTAACCTGCACATCTTTGGGTTGTGGAGGTGAAACCTACGCAGACACGGGGAGAATGCAAACTCCACACGAACAGTGACCCAGGGCTGGGGTAGGCATGCTTTTTAAAAATTTACCAGTATAGGCTAATGTAAAATGAAGACCGTGGTCAGATTTAGGTATTATGCATACAAAAACAGAGACTACCAAAGCAATCTCCACACCTCACAGAAGGGAACTAATTGCCTTATTGTCTCTTTGCTGGTGCTAATTCTCTTAGCAGATGACTCTGTTTTAATCTAATTTATGTCCTATTTGCCTATACCCCTTAATACAACAACAAATATACTTAAAAGCAAAAATGGTCGAACTTTTAACGTAGGGAAATGCCAGAAGGTGCATTAAAATGAAGGAAAGGAGAAGGCATAAGCCTTTTCAGAAGTAATATATTACTAGGACAGTATTACGGTGGCTGAGAGGACATTTAATGAGGACTTGAATACTGAGGTAGTATGGGATGAGTTAAGAAACAGGAAAGGAGAGGTCACCCTGTTAGGGCTTTTCTATAGGCCTCCGAAAAGTTCCAGAGATGTAGAGGAAAGGATTGCAAAGATGATTCTGGATAGGAGCGAAAATAACAGTGTAGTTGTTATGGGGGACTTTAACTTTCCAAATATTGACTGGAAACACTATAGTTCGAGTACTTTAGATGGATCCGTTTTTGTCCAATGTGTGCAGGAGGGTTTCCTGATGCAGTATGTAGATAGGCCAACGAGAGGAGAGGCTATATTGGATTTGGTACTGGGTAATGAACCAGGACAGGTGTTAGATTTGGAGGTAGGTGAGCATTTTGGTGATAGTGACCACAATTCGATTACGTTTACTTTAGCGATGGAAAGGGATAGGTATAAATCGCAGGGCAAGAGTTATTGCTGGGGGAAAGGCAATTATGATGTGATGAGGCAAGACTTAGGATGCATCGCCTGGAGAGGAAAACTGCAGGGGATAGACACAATGGAAATGTGGAGCATGTTCAAGGAACAGCTACTGCGTGTCCTTGATAAGTATGTACCTGTTAGGCAGGGAGGAAGTGGTCGAGTGAGGGAACCATGGGTTACTAAAGCAGTTGAATCACTTGTCAAGAGGAAGAAGGAGGCTGATGTGAAGATGAGACGTGATGGTTCAGTTGGGTTGCTTGAGAGTTACAAGTTAGCTAGGAAGGCTCTAAAGAGAGAGCTAAGAAGAGCCAAGCGAGGACATGAGAAGTCCTTGGCAGGTAGGATCAAGGATAACCCTAAAGCTTTCTATAGGTATGTCAGGAATAAAAGAATGACTAAGGTAAGAGTAGGGCCAGTCAAGGACAGTAGTGGGAAGTTGTGTGTAGAGTCCGAGGAGCTAGGAGAGGTGCTAAATGAGTATTTTCCGTCAGTATTCACACAGGAAAAAGACAAAGTTGTCGAGGAGAATACTGAGATACAGGCTACTAGACTAGAAGGGCTTGAGGTTCATAAGGAGGAGGTGTTAGCGATTCTGGAAAGTGTGAAAATAGATAAGTCCCCTGGGCCGGATGGGATTTATCCTAGGATTCTCTGGGAAGCTAGGGAGGAGATTGCTGAGCCTTTGGTTTTGATCTTTAAGTCATCTTTGTCTACAGGAATAGTGCCAGAGGACTGGGGGATAGCAAATGTTGTCCCCTTATACAAGAAGGGGAGTAGAGATAACCCCGGTTACTATAGGCCAGTGAGCCTTACTTCTGTTGTAGGAAAAGTCTTGGAAAGGTTTATAAGAGATAGGATGTATAATCATCTGGAAAGGAATAATTTGATTAGAGATAGTCAACATGGTTTTGTGAAGGGTAGGTCGTGCCTCACAAACCTCATTGAGTTCTTCGAGAAGGTGACCAAACAGGTGGATGAGGGTAAAGCAGTTGATGTGGTGTATATGGATTTCAGTAAAGCGTTTGATAAGGTTCCCCACGGTAGGCTATTGCAGAAAATACAGAGGCTTGGGATTCAGGGTGATTTAGCAGTTTGGATCAGAAATTGGCTAGCTGATAGAAGACAAAGAGTGGTGGTTGATGGGAAATGCTCTGACTGGTGTCCGGTTACTAGTGGTATGCCACAAGGATCTGTTTTGGGGCCGTTGCTGTTTGTCATTTTTATAAATGACCTGGAGGAGGGCGTAGAAGGATGGGTGAGTAAATTTGCAGATGACAATAAAGTCGGTGGAGTTGTGGACAGTGCAGAATGATGTTACAAGTTACAGAGGGACATAGATAAGCTGCAGAGCTGGGCTGACAGGTGGCAAATGGAGTTTAATGCAGAAAAGTGTGAGGTGATTCATTTTGGAAGGAATAACAGAAAGGCAGGGTACTGGGCTAATGGTAAGATTCTTGGTAGTGTGGACGAGCAGAGAGATCTCGGTGTCCATGTCCATAGATCCCTGAAAGTTGCCACCCAGGTTGAGAGGGTTGTTAAGAAGGCGTACGGTGTGTTAGCTTTTATTGGTAGAGGAATTGAGTTTCGGAGCCATGAGGTCATGTTGCAGTTGTACAAAACTCTGGTGCGGCCGCATTTGGAGTATTGTGTGCAGTTCTGGTCGCCACATTATAGGAAGGATGTGGAAGCATTGGAAAGGGTACAGAGGAGATTTACAAGAATGTTGCCTGGTATGGAGGGAAGATCATATGAGGAAAGGCTGAAGGACTTGAGGCTGTTTTCGTTAGAGAGAAGAAGGTTAAGAGGTGACTTAATTGAGGCATACAAGATGATCAGAGGATTAGATAGGGTGGACAGTGAGAGCCTTTTTCCTCGGATGGTGATGTCCAGCACGAGGGGACATAGCTTTAAATTGAGGGGAGATAGATATAGGACAGATGTCAGAGGTAGGTTCTTTACTCAGAGAGTAGAAAGGGCGTGGAATGCCCTGCCTGCAACAGTAGTGGACTCGCCAACGGTAAACGCATTCAAATGGTCATTGGATAGGCATATGGACGATAAGGGAATAGTGTAGAGGGACTTTAGAGGGGTTTCACAGGACGGCGCAACATCGTGGGCCGAAGGGCCTGTACTGCGCTGTAATGTTCTATGTTCTATGTTCTAGAAGTTACGAAATGGAAATGGGCCATTTGGTCCAAATAGTCCATCTACCCTCCATGTGAACAAATAATTTGAATCTTGTTCCTTGTCCCATCACATGCTTTTCCTTCTAATCTGATCTTGAATATAGACATTCCAAAGCCTCGCAACTTTGTGCAAGTATCTCCTGCCCTCTTTGTATTTCCTACATTTAAATCTTATATCTATACCCCTTGTACTTGACCTCGTAACTGCGAGATAAATCTGCTATCTAGCCTACCCTGTCCTATTCTACTGCGATTTATGAAGAAAGTCTCGCTGCCACTCCTGTTTGGATTGACGTCTTGATGCAACATGACATTTGGAAAGGAAAGGCTTGCTTGAGCAGAAGTTGTCACTGTTTAGAAGTCAGTTTTTTATCTTTCTTTGAACCATATAGTGTTATAGCACAGAAGGTAGATATTAATACTGCCATGCCATTTCTGGCTTTACATTGGTACTATCTAAAAATAACCACCCCCCACACCCCCCAAAATTGTACATTAAAGCAAGTTAATTCAGGATATTCAAAAGGAAAGACTATACTTTGAAAATGAACAATCTTCCAAGGGTTATAGGGAGAAGGTGCAAGAATGGCACTAAGGAAATTGCTCATTCGGAGAGCTGGTGCAGACACAATAGGCCGATCGACCTCCTTCTGCAACGAGACAATTCTGTTTCTCAGCATATGCTTGAAATATTTTCCCTCAAAAGATGTAATGGCTCTGCTTCAATCTCCCCCTATGGCCAGTCCTTACTCGACTAATCTACAGTGTCTAGAAGTTTCTCTGAAATATTCCACGACCGTTTAAAATTAATAATCCCTCATTACCAATGCCAGAAGAAATAGTTTTCCTTTACGCACACTTATCAAGACCTTCCATAATTTAAAAAAACTTCTATCAAATCTCAGTCTCCTCTGCTCAAGTGAAAGTAATCACAATATCTTAAGTCTAGCCTTGTAACTTTAGTTGCATAATTCTTTTTGTTTTACTGTTATAAATTTATAGTACCCAATTAGTTTTTTTTCACAATTAAGGGGCAATTTAGCATGGCCAAAGCACCTACACTGCATATCTTTTTGGGTTGTTTGGGTGAGACCCACACAGACACGGGGAGAATATGGAAACTCCACCCAGACAGTGACGTGGGGCTGGGATCGAACCAGGGTCCTTGGCACCGTGAGGCAGCAGCGCTAACCACTGTGCCACCGTGCCACCCTAAGTTGTCTAATTCTGGGATCAATCTGCTAAGTCTACGTTTCAATGTCCTTTAATAATGGGGCATCCAAAAGTATGCGTATTACTCCCAACTGTGGCCTAACTAATGTTGTGTACCAATTTACTCTTGCTGCTTTATTCTCTGTTCCCCCATTTACATCAAGTTACATAAATCCATAGCACAGAAACAGGCCATGAAGGCCAACTCTTCTATGCCAGGTGTTATGCTTCACAACAGCCACCTTTCTATGCCTCTTCATCTGACCCTTTCAGTAAAGTCTTCCATTCTTTAACCACTGCACTCATCTATTATGCATTTTCTTTTCTTTTCATGTACTTAATGATCTGTTGAGCTGCTCGCAGAAAAATGCTTTTCATTGTACCTCAGTACATGTGACAATAAACAAAAGCCAATCATCTAGCCCCTCCCCTCAAGTACATTTATTCTATTTGCCTCAACCACTCCTTGTGGTAGGACCTTCCTCATTTAACCAGTACTGTATTTAGAAAATTCTCCTGAATTTTCTATTGGGTTTATTGGCGACCATTTCATATCCATGAGCTCGCTAGTTTTTTCAAATGGAAACACTTTCATCATGGTTTATCGAATCAAAACACACTCATCAATTTAAAGAGCTGTAACACACCACTGCTCGGACTCCATTTTCTAGGGAAAAGAGTTTGACCTGTTCAATCTTTCCTGAGAGGTAAAATCTTCCAGTTCTGGCACAATCCATTCAAATCATGTGTTGCACTTTAAGCAATGCTTCTGTATACTCTTTCTAATATGAAGATCAGATGTGCACAGCATTCCAAATGTGTTCTCACCAAACATCGCCTTGAGAGCAGTTTCCTGCTTTTCAATTCTACCCCTCCTGAAATAAACCACTGTGCTTGCTTTGATTTTTGTAAAAAAAGAACTTTAATAAAAGTAGTAAAGCAGTTTAATACACCATTTGTGCGTCCTCCCCCTCCCAGATCCCCTTTTCTCTTCTATCCCATTTAGATTCTTGTTATCCAAGAAATATATGACCTTTTCTCCTTCCCACCAAAATACATTATTTATAAAACTCAGAACATTGTTGACCTGTTTTAAGATTTTAACTACTTGCTCTTACAAGATTGGAATGTCTGTTCACCTCCAATTATATTTCCATTGAGTGCATACGCACATTTCTTGTATTTCTTCCTAAAATGAGTCACGCTGGTGAATATTTAATTGGATATGGCACCTGTTATCTCATTTAATCGCTCTGCTTATGGTTCTGTGAAATCTTTTACAGCCCTTTAAAAACATTTTAATAAACTGACTCAGTTGGGGGTTCTCAGCAAATTTCAAGATTGCATTGCTCACAACCAAGCTAATCAGCGGTATATGGACCACAAACACTGTAGACCTTTAAACTATTTTGAAGCATTCTGCAGGGAAACTCCGTTTCCCATCTGTCAACCAACTTTCTCTCCATTTCCATGCTCGGTCACCTTATTGAATGACTTCTGAAAATCCTGAGAAACCATTCTGCTAAATTCATGAACAAAGATGTTGCACTCACTACTCTCCAGTCATAGAATCCATAGAATCCCTACAGTGCAGAAGGAGGATATTCTGCCTCCAAAAAGGGCACCCTACCTAGGCCTATTCCTCCGCCCTAACCCTACCTAACCTGCGCTTCTTTGGACTGCCCAATGACAATGTCATATTTAGTAAAGTAGGAAGCATTTTGGACACAGCTGCTACTATCTCCTCTCAGATAGGGCAGTGCAGCAGCACAGTGGTTAGCACTGTTGCTTCACAGCGCCATGGACCAGGGCTTGATTCCTGGCTTGGGCCACTGTCTGTCCGGAGCCTGCACGTTCTCCCCGTGTCTGAGTGGGTTTCCTCCGGGTATTCCGGTTTCCTCCCATAAGTCCCAAAAGACGTGCTTGCTAGGTGAATTGGACATTCTGAATTTGCCCTCAGTGTACCCGAACAGGCGCCATTGTGTAGCGACTAGGGGGTTTTCACAGTAACTTCATTGCAGTGTTAATGCAAGCCTACTTGTGACACTAATATTATTACTTGAATCGGCCATGATAAATATAGTCCAGGATCAGTGGCTTACATCCTTTGAGTTCGACTAAGTGTATGTATTTTTGAAAGGTTTCTTTAACAATTGCTCTATTTCCTCCCAGGCTACACCTTCGCATCATCTGGCGTATCAAGGGCAGCACAGCAGCACAGCGGTTAGCACAGTTGCTTCACAGCTCCAAGGTCCCAGGTTCAATTTCCGGCTTGGGTCACTGGGAGACATTCTCCCAGTGTCTGCATCGGTTTCCTCCGGGTGCTCTGGTTTCCTCCCACAGTCCAAAGATGCGCAGGTTAGGTGGATTACTGGGTTATGGGGATAGGGTGGAGCCGTGGGCTTGAGTAGGGTGCTCTTTCCAAGGGCCAGTGCAGACTTTATGGACCGAATGGCTTCCTTCTGCACTGTAAATTCTATGATGTGCAATTTAATGTGGATAGGTGCGAGGTGACACTGTTGGGTGCAGGAACAAAAAAATTGAAGTATACACTAATTGGAAAGATGATGAAGGTTGTGGATAAACAGAGACCCAGAAGTCCAAATTTTGGCATGATTCATAAAGTATGCAAGCTATTTGATATTACTGTCAAACCTCCACCCTTTCCAATTACATTCTCTTGTTCATTCTTGAGTGAAATTCCTTCTCTTTGAATGTCATTTTACTTTTGACATGTTTATAAAACATAATACTGTATATGAAATTAGTTTTCTTTTTGTTTTGAGAGTGAATTTATTAACTTTCCTGTGATTCAGCATCAATAATTATTTCTGAAAAAGCATCATAATTTTAAAACAAATGTTGATCTTGGATGTGTGGGTGACATTGGCAAGTTGGTATTTATTGGCCATCCCTCGTCGCCCTAAGGGCCGTCCACATGGAGGAGACTGGAGCCATCAGTAGACCAGATCTGATAGGGGTGGTAGGTCCCAAAAGACCTAAATAAATAGTTTTGATTTAAGGGGCGACGCGGTGGCGCAGTGGTTAGCACTGCTTCCTCATGGCGCTGAAGATCCGGGTTCAATCCTGGCCCGGGTCACTGTCCGTGTAGAGTTTGCACATTCTCCCTGTGTCTGCGAGGGTCTCACCACCACAACCCAAAGATGTGCAGGGTAGTTGTATTGGCCACTTCAAATTTCCCCTCAATTGGAAAAAAATAATTGGGTACGTATAAAAAATATATATTTTTTGATTTTCATGAAAAGCTGGAAGCTTTCATTTTTAAATGCATTAACCCACAAATGACCAGATTTACTGAAATCAATTTCATGAATTGCCATGGGTTTTGACCAGGCCATTAACCATTTGCTAATGAACTTTAAATTGGTGGGAGAGTCTTCCCACAATATTTGGAGATAAATGTATATATCACACACACACATTCAGTTAGTAGCATTTTTATCTCAGAGGCAGAGATTCAAGCCCCATTCATGGAATTGGACACATCTCGGCTGGCATTGTAATGCAGCACATTATTGTCGGAGCTGTGTTCAGGGAACACTTTCAACAGTGGCCCAATCTACTTGTACAGGTGGATGCAAAATACCTCATTGTTTATTGAGAGAAGGCGACGAGAGTTATTCTGCTGTTCTGACTAATGTTTGCTTTTCAATCAGCCTCACCAAAACCCCACTCATTGGCCATTAATCTAACTTCCTATTTGTGGGACCTTGAGGGAAATTTTTTTGAAAAATATTTTGATTCCCCATATTTTCATCATTTTCACCATACAAAACAGAAACAGAAACAAAAACAACCCCAACAATATAAAAAAAGAAATCAGTTCTCCCCCAAAATCCACAGTCCCCCTCCCCTCCCTAATAGTCAACAGCAGCCAACTCCTAAAAGTGCATGATGAACAATCCCCAAGAATTGAGGAACCCCTCCTTCGCCCCTTCAGCTCAAACGTCACCTTCTCCAGGGTCAAAAACTCCAGCAGGTCCCCCCGCCACACCGAGGCGCAGTGTGGAGAGACGGATCTCCACCCCAGTAGGACCCGCCTGCGAGCGACTAGCGAGGTGAAGACTAAAACATCTGCCCCTCACACCCGCCTGCAACTTGGGCTGATTCGACACCCCGAAAATGGCTTCTAGGGGACCGAGCTTCATATCCATATATAGAACAAATAACAAAGAAAAGTACAGCACAAGAACAGGCCCTTCGGCCTTCCAAGCCTGTGCCGATCATGCTGCCCATCTAAACTAAAATCTTCTACACTTCCTGGGTCTGTATCCCTCTATTCCCATCCTATTCATGTATTTGTCAAAATGCCCCTTAAATGTCACTATCGTCCCGGCTTCCACCACCTCCTCCGGCAGCAAGTTCCAGGCACCCACTACCCTGTATGTAAAAACACCTGCCTCGTACATCTCCTCTAAACCTTGCCCCTCGCACCTTAAACCTATGCCCCCTAGTAATTGACCCCTCTACCCTGGGGAAAAGCCTCTGACTATCCACTCTGTCTATGCCCCTCATAATTTTGTAGACCTCTTTCAGGTCGCCCCTCAACCTCTGTCGTTCCAGTGAGAACAAACCAAGTTTATTCAACTGCTCCTCATAGCTAATGCCTCCATACCAGGCAACATCCTGGTAAATCTCTTCTGCACCCTCTCTAAAGCCTCCACATCCTTCTGGTAGTGTGGCGACCAGAACTGAACACTATACTCCAAGTGTGGCCTAACTAAGGTTCTATACAGCTGCAACATGACTTGCCAATTCTTATACTCAAAATCCCCGGTCAATGAAGGCAAGCATGCCGTATGCCTTCTTGACTACCTCCTCCACCTGTGTTACACCTTTCAGTGACCTGTGGACCTGCACACCTAGATCTCTCTGACTTTCAATACTCTTGAGGGTTCTACCATTCACTGTATATTCCCTACCTGCATTAGACCTTCCAAAATGCATTACCTCACATTTGTCCGGATTAAACTCCATCTGCCATCTCTCAGCCCAAGTCTCCAAACGATCCAAATCCTGCTGTATTCTCTGACAGTCCTCATCGCTATCCGCAATTCCACCTACCTTTGTGTCGTCTGCAAACTTACTAATTAGACCAGTTACATTTTTCTCCAAATCATTTATATATACTACAAACAGCAAAGGTCCCAGCACTGATCCCTGCGGAACACCACTGGTCACAGCCCTCCAATTAGAAAAGCACCCTTCCATTGCTACTCTCTGCCTTCTATGACCTAGCCAATTCAGTATCCACCTTGCCAGCTCACCCCTGATCCCGTGTGACTTCACCTTTTGTACCAGTCTACCATGAGGGACCTTGTCAAAGGCCTTACTGATGTCCATATAGACAACATCCACTGCCCTACCTGCATCAATCATCTCTGTGACCTCTTCGAAAAACTCTATCAAGTTAGCGAGACACAACCTCCCCTTCACAAAACCATGCTGCCTCTCACTAATACGTCCATTTGCTTCCAAATGGGAGTAGATCCTGTCTCAAAGAATTCTCACCAGTAATTTCCCTACCATTGACGCAAGGCTCACCGGCCTGTAGTTCCCTGGATTATCCTTGCTACCCTTCTTAAACAAAGGAACAGCATTGGCTATTCTCCAGTCCTCCGGGACATCACCTGAAGACAGTGAGGATCCAAAGATTTCTGTCAAGGCCTCAGCAATTTCCTCTCTAGCCTCCTTCAGTATTCTGGGGTAGATCCCATCAGGCCCTGGGGACTTATCTACCGTAATATTTTTCAAGACGCCCAACACCTCGTCTTTTTGGATCTCAATGTGACCCAGGCTATCTACACACCCTTCTCCAGACTCAACATTCACAAATTCCTTCTATTTGGTGAATACTGATGCAAAGTATTCATTTAGTACCTCGCCCATTTCCTCTGGCTCCACACATTGATTCCCTTGCCTATCCTTCAGTGGGCCAACCCTTTCCCTGGCTACCCTCTTGCTTTTTATATACGTACAAAAAGCCTTGAGATTTTCCTTAACCCTATTTGCCAATGACTTTTCGTGACCTCTTCTAGCCCTCCTGACTCCTTCCTACTTGCCTTATATTCCACACAGGCTTCGTCTGTTCCCAGCCTTCTAGCCCTGACAAATGCCTCCTTATTCTTTTTGACAAGGCCTACAATATCTCTCGTTATCCAAGGTTTCCGAAATTTGCCGTATTTATCCTTCTTCCGCACAGGAACATGCCGGTCCTGAATTCCTTTCAACTGACATTTGAAAGCCTCCCACATGTCAGATATTGATTTACCCTCAAACATCCTCCCCCAATTTAGATTCTTCAGTTCCCGCCTAATATTGTTATAATTAGCCTTCCCCTAATTTAGCACATTTGCCCAAGAACCACTCTTATCCTTGTCCACCAACACTTTAAAACTTACTGAATTGTGGTCACTGTTCCCGAAATGCTCCCCTACTAAAACTTCTAACACCTTGTCCAGTACAGCCCCTTCCCTAGTTGGACTGTCTACATATTGTTTTAAGAAGCCCTCCTGGATGCTCCTTACAAACTCTGCCCCGTCCAGGCCCCTAGCACTAAGTGAGTCGCAGTCAATATTGGGGAAGTTGAAGTCTCCCATCACAACAACCCTGTTGTTTTTACTCGTTTCCAAAGTCTGTCTACCTATCTGCTCCTCTATCTCCCACTGGCTGTTGGGTGGCCTGTAGTAAACCCCCAACATTGTGACTGCACCCGTCTTATTCCTGATCTCGACACGTATAGCCTCGCTTCCCTCGGAGGTGTCCTCCTGTAGTACCGCTGTGATATTCAACACCCTCGCGATAGTGCTAAATACCTCCCTCCAAAACCTTTGCAACTTTGGTAGGACCATAACATGTGAACGTGATTTGCGGGGCCCCACCCACATCGCTCACAGACATCCTCCAGCCCCTCAAAAAGCCAGCTCACCCTTGATTTTGTGTGGCGCGCCCTATGTGCTACTTTCAACTGTATCAGCCCCAGCCTCGCACAGAAGATTGAGGCATTTAGCCTCCGCAGCACCTCATTCAGAGTCCCTGCTTCATCACCTCGCCAGCTCCCTTCTCTCACTTTGCCTTAATCCCCCCCCTCCCCCTTGACAGCACCGCCTCCAGCAACAAGGAGGCCGGCCTCCAGGCTCGCAAATCAGCAACCCCCCCCCCCCTGACCAAGGAACAAAACCTTGCATCCATCCTCTCCGGCTTGAACCCATGATTCCCCCAAATTGGCATTGGCATTCCCCCGACCCGGCCTCCAGCTTAAAATGTTTCCTAAACTGCCTCCAGATCTCAAAGTAGCCACCACCACTGGACTCACCGACTACCTTCCTGGAGCCATCGAGAGCGGCACCGTTCCCAGTGCCCGCAACCCCAAACCCCATCTTCTCCACATTCGCTGTCCAGTAGTAGTACAGTATGTTTGGGAGGCCCAGTGCCCCCGCCTGTCGCCCTCTCTTCAAGACTACCCTCCTAATCCTGACCACCTTCCCTCCCCACCAGATATACGAGGAGATCAATTTGTCTAACCCCCTTCCCGCCACCCCCCATGAAGAAGGATTTTGGTAAAAAGACTGTCAAGCACTGAAATAAGAACAAGAATCGCGATGACATATTCATTTTAACTGCCTGCACTCAGCCGGCCAACGACAGAGAGAGGTTGTTAACAAACAACCTCCTTAACAAATCAGCCTTCACCCTCCCCCGAAACTAGTAAAATTGTATTTTCGGAGCCCACCCCAATCCCGGGCCACCTGCACCCCCAAGTACCTAAAGTGGGTTGCAAACAAAATGACAGCCCCCCCACCCCCGGCACTACTCCCGGCGGGGAGACCATAAAATACTCGCTCTTGCCCAAGTCCAATATATACCCAGAGAATGTCCCCAATCTTTGAAGCAGCTCCATTATGCCCCCCACCTACGTACTCGTTTCCAAGATGTACAATAACAAGGATACCCTATACTCCAACCCCCCACACACCCTCCCTTTTTCACAGCCCCGAGCTCCTTAGCGCGATGGCCAAGGGCTCTATAGTCAATGCAAACAGGGGGGGGGGTCATAGGGCAACCCTGCCTTGTACTCCAAATTCATACTATTAGTGAGAACACTCGCCATCGGCTCCTTGTACAACAGCCGCACCCACGCCACAAACCTCGGCCCGAGTCCAAATCTCTCCAATACCGCCATCAAGTAACCCCACTCTACCCAATCAAACAGCTTCTCTGCGTTGAGTGCCATCATCACCTCCCTCTCCTTTCCCTCTGAGAGAGACAGGATCACATTTAGCAACCGCCATCATGTTCGAAAACAGCTGCATTCCCTTCACAAACCTCATCTGATCCTCTCCGATCAACTTCAGGAGACACCCCTCCAACCTTGCCGCCAGAACCTTTGCCAATATCTTGGCATCTGCATTCAGTAGGGTTATGGGCCTAAATGACCCACACTGCACTGGGTCCTTATCCTTCTTAAGCAGCAGGGAAATCGAATCCTGCCCATCGTCTGTGGCAAGACACCCTGCGTATCGCATCCTCGAACATTCCCACCATCAGCGGTGTCAACTTATCCTTAAATTTCTTATAGAATTCAACTAGGAACCTGTCAGGTCCCGCCGCCTTCCTGCTTTCCCACCATGAAAAAGTCTATTCTCCAGTACACCTTGTGTACCAGAGAGAAAAACGCATGCTCCCATTCCCCCGGGTACAGGAACCTCAATGGGTCCACTCCTCCCATCTCTCTCATGAGCCCAGCCAGTGCCTTTTCCCCCCCACCTGACTGGGCCAGCGAGCGCGGCTGAGAGCGCCTGCACCTTATTCCAATTCCGCCACTATTAACTTATGGTATCCAGATCCAGGATGGCACCCAGCAGCCTCTTCACAAACCCCACATCATCCCTCTTAGAGCTATATATCATAGAATCATAGAATTTACAGTACAGAAGGAGGCCATTCGGCCCATTGAGTCGGCCCACACCTCCACCCTATCCCCATAAGCCAGCAACCCCACCCAACACTAAGGGCAATTTTGGACACTAAGGGCAATTTATCATGTCCAATCCACCTAACCTGCACATCTTTGGACTGTGGAAGGAAACCGGAGCACCTGGAGGAAACCCACGCAGTCATGGGGAGAACGTGCAGACTCCGCACAGGCAGTGACCCAAGCGGGAATCAAACCTGGGACACTGGAGCTGCGAAGCAACTGTGCTAACCACTGTGCTACCGTGCTGCAGGGAGGGGCGAGGTTACTGAGGCAGGGAAAGGCGAGGCTCTGTGGGGATTTGAAAACAAAGATGAGAGTTTCAAAATCGAGGCGCTGCTTGGCCGGGAGCCAATGTAGGTCTGCGAGCACAGGGGTAAAGGGTGAATGTTTGTTAGCTGTCACATGTGCATCAGAACTAATGTAAAAAGTAGCCATGCGGAAACAAAGGCCGGGGGGGGGGCGGGGGGGGGGGGGGGGGGGGGGGGGGGCGAAGAGAGAGACAGAGCTCCCTAAACAAACTCCAAAACAAACACCACAATTCAAATCTCTTTTTTCATGTGGTCATAAAAATCAGTGGCAAAACAAGCAAATCAAACAGGTCACTTTTACAAGAGTGGCTTTGACTGCCAATTTTTTCTCCTCATGCGCGTAATAAGAGTTAATTTAACGTAAAGAAAAACTCCTCCCAAGCTTAACCAACATAAAAATTCAGGAAATGTCCCATCCCAACCACAGGCTGTCTCTTTCTTTGGAATTTAATTTCTGCTTCAATCCCAATAAAGTTGACTTGCGCCTAGTGTGTCCTGTCGTCAAATTCCGTAGGAGAGGAATGCAACATGGGAGCTGCAGGTTCCATCCTGTCCCTGTGACATGAGAAAACCCAAACTAACCGGCAAAAAAAAGTTTCAAAAATGCGAATTGAACCCTATTATTTCTTGCCGATCTTTTTCTGGCCTTGAGATAATCCAAAATATTTGTTGAGTAAACAGTGAGAGGAGCCAAACAATTAATTACCAGTCCAGAGAAGCTTCTCACAGTAATTTACCTTAATTGACCTTGGTATTAGTTTAGCCTACTTCACTGTATATACTTATTGGAAAGGTGGTGAAGGTCCTAAACAACCAGACCACATTAGCAGCTAAATATGACAATCCTGCTCCAGACTCCATATTAGATTTGAGCAACTTTACAGGACATCAGCTAATCACAGAATCACAGATTAATAGTGCAGAAGAGGATCTTCGGCCCATTGAGTTTGCACCGATGCATGAAAAACACCTGACCTGCCTACCTAATCCCATTTGCCAGCACTTGGCCCATTGCTTTAAAAGTTATGACGTGCCAAGTCCTCATTCAGGTACTTTTTAAAGGATTTGAGGCAACCTGACTCTACCACCCTCCCACACAGTGCATTCCAGACTGTTAACACCCTCTGGGTAAAAAAGTTTTACCTCAAATCCTCCTCCCACAAGTCCCGAAAGATGTGCTTGCTAGGAGAATTGGACATTCTGAATTCTCCCTCAGTGTACCCGAACAGACGCCGGAATGTGGCGACTGGGGGATTTTCATAGTAACTTCATTGCAGTGTTCATGTAAGCCAATTTGTGATACTAATAAAGATTAATTTATTATTAAACCTCTTGTCCCTCACTTGAACATGTATCCTCTCATAACTGACCCTTCAACTAAGGGGAACAGCTGCTCCCTATCCACCCTGTCCATGTCTCTCGTAATATTGTACACCCTGATCAGATCACCCCTCGGTCTTCTCTGCTCCAGCGAAACCAACCCAAGCCTATCCATCCTCTCTTCATAACACAAATGCTCCATCCCAGGCAGCATCCAGGTTGATCTCCTCTGCACTCCCTCCAGTGCAATCATATCTTTCCTATAATGTGGCGACCAGAATTGCACACAGTACTCCAGCTGTGGCCTCACCAAAGTTCTGTACAACTCCAACACAACCTCCCTGCTTTTGTAATCTATAAACCCAAGCCCTTCAAACATGCATGAAAAATATTGTAGAAAAATAGTTTTTTCTCACGATTTGAAAGAGACAAGTTGAGAAAATTAGAATTGATGCTGTTGTATGAAATTGAAATGCATAAACAGCTGGATTTCATAGAGGGAATAAATGTAAAGCTAAAATCATGTTTCTCTTTTTGGCTGCTATTTTCAGCTTTTGAAAACAGTGTAACCCTCTTTCCAAAATCTGAAAGGCACGAGCTGAAATCTCCCACCACATGTAACACGGTCCAATATATTTGGTCTAGACTCACCAAGTTCACCATGCCGTGTAGCTCCTGGTACTGACAGGCTGTTGTTCTATTCTAAAGCATAAACCAGGAAAAGAGGGAGACTTGTGTCTGCCTGCCCCTTTCTCCACTCTTACTGTATCAATCCCTCTGTTTCTGCTGTCACCTCACTTTTGAAATCTCTGAATATCCTGCTGTCTTCTTATTCCTATCTCTACCTCTTTCAGTCTGTCTCCTGCTGTAGCTCTACACTCTCCTTTTACCTCTCTGTTTTCCTGTGCTCTCTTACACAATGGGTCTTCTATATATCTCTTGTTATTTCCCAATTGTCGCAAATTGGGGACCAGACTGATGCTCTCACTTTCCCCACATGCCTTCTCCATTGGCCCCAGATCCGTAAAGTCGTCACCACTTTTGGGCTGGTGGAGTACCGTGCCGGCGGGAGCGGCAGGGGCGCCGTAACCAGGGCTGCCAGACTGGTGCCCCTGCACGAAGCGGCCTCCATCCGCCCCCAAACCGACCCCGCACCCACCATCCACTTCCTTAGCATAGTAGTAATTACTAAAGTTTGGCAGCGCCAGCCCCCCTTCCCCTCGGTTCCTCTCGAGCATCAATATCCTCAGCCGTTGGGACTTTCCTGCCCACACAAATCCCATAATCATTTTATTGACCTTCTTAAAAAAGGACCGCAGAATGAAATGGGGAGACACTGGAATACGAACAGCAATCTCGGGTGGATCGTCATTTTAACCGCTAGTGTCAGTGGGAGCGCATCCCACCTCCAGAACTCAACCCTCATTTGCTCCATCAAGTTCAACTTGTGCAGCCGGCCCCAGTCCTGCGCCACCTGTATCCCCAAGTGTCTAAAACTGTCCCCAACTAACCTAAACGGCAGCCCCTCAGCCGACCCTCCTGGTCCCTCGCCTGGACTACAAACAACTCACTTTTTGCCATGTTCAATTTATACCCCAAGAACCATCCGAATTCCCACAGGATTCCCATGATTTCATCCTTCCCAGCCACTGAATCCGTAATGTATAAGAGCGGGTTGTCGGCATACATCATAACTCTATGTTCTCCCCCCCCCCCCCCCCCGTACCAGTCCCTTCCAACCCAGAGAAGCTCTCATGGCAATTGCCAGCGGCTCTATTGCTAGCGCAAACCGCAGTGGGGAGAGGAGACACCCCTGCCTTGTCCCACGGTGCAGTCTAAAATAGTCAGGCGTCGTCCTATTCGTCCTTACACTCGCCTCCGGAGCCTGGTACAACAGCCTGACCCAGTCGATTAAAGCCCTCCCCGCCCCAAATCGTCCCAGCACCTCCCACAAATAGTCCCACTCAACCCGGTCAAAAGCCTTCTCAGCCTCCATTTCCACAACTACCTCTACTTCCCTACTCTCTGGGGACATCATGATCACATTCAGCAGCCTTCTTAGGTTGGCCACCAGCTGTCTACCCTCGACGAACCCAGTTTGATCTTTCATAATAATGTCCGGCCCACAGACCTCAATCCTAGCAGCCAAAAGCTTGGCCAGTATTTTTGCATCTACATTGAGCAGAGAGATCGGCCTATAGGACCCACATGCCTCCGGGTCTTTGTCCCATTTCAATATCAGGGAGATGGTGGCCTGTGACACCGTCGGGGGTGTAGTGTAGCATTATTAAATAAGGAGTTAGTTACTGCAGTAAGGATATCTTGGAAGGGTCTTCAAATGAGACTTTGTGGATAGAGTTTAGGAATAACACAGGGGCAATCACATTGCTCTAAGTGTATTTATAGGCCCCTAAATAGTCAGCAGGCAATAAAGGAGCAGATATGTCGACAATCCACTGAGGTGTGTAAAAATAATAGGTTAATTATATCTGGGGATTTCAACTTCCCCAACATTAATTAGGATAGTCCTAGTGTCAAGGGTTTAGAGGGGGCAGATTTCCTGAAATGTATTCAGGAAAGCTCTTCATGCCAATATGTAAAAGGTTCAACAAGGGACGGCACAGCGCTGTGATCTAATTCAGGAGAACAAAGATGGACAGATGTTCAAGGTGGCAGTAAGGAGCATTTTTGTGATTGTGACCACAACACAGTAGGATTTAAGTTTGTTGCGGAAAAGGATGGTCTGCCAAAAACAGTTTTGGATTGGGGAAGGGCAGATTTTATTAAAATAGAGCAGGATCTGGCCGAAGGAGACTGGGAAAAGCTTCTTGTGGATACAGCAGAGCAGTGGGAGGGGGATTCAGAAAGGAAAGGGGGAATGTACAGGCTCAACATGTTCCCTTTAGGGTGCAGACGGCGACCCAAGCCGGGAATCAAACGACTATGCTACCATGCTGCCCATCTGACTAACCCATCTATCTCTTCCTTGTTATTAATCACTCTGCCAATCTTAGTGTTATCTGCATGACTTACTTCTTCCCTCCCACATTCTCATCTACATTGTTTTTTCCCCAGATATATACACATTAAAATCACAAATAAGGTACCTAGCACCGATCCCGGTGGTACGCCACTGCGATTCAACCTCCAGTCACACACACTGCCTTCTACCACTACCCTCTGTCTCCTACCACTAAGCCTGTAAGTCAAGTTACCCTGGATCCCATGTGCTTTTACCTTCATCAGTCTTCCAGGTGGGACCTTGTCAAAGGATTTGCTAAAATCCCGATAAAAATTACCACTATCCTCATCTACACACCCGATCAGCTCAAAATTCATTCAAATTTGTTAGGCATGACCTTCCTTTGACAAAGTCATTGCTTCAAACCTTGCTTCTTAAGTATGGAGATTTAATTCTCTTCTTGAATTTTCTCAAATAATTTCCTGCCACTGATGTGAAGCTCACTGGTCTGTAATTCCCTGATTTTTTTCTACCCCCTTCTATTTCCTTTAGAGCAGAAAAGGCAGGGGAGACCAGACTGAAGTATATAAGATTGAGAGATATGGTCAGGGCTGATAAGAAGCAACATTCCCTTTAGTTGAAAAGTCAATAAAGTGGTGCAGGAGGTTTAGACGAGATTTGAAGAAATATTATTTCACCCAGAGGATGGTTGGTGTCTGGAATGCACTGCCAGGAAGGTGGTAGAGGCGGGAAACCTCACAAACTTTAAAAAATGTGGTTGAGCACTTGAAATATCATAACATTCAAGGCTATGGGCCAAATGCTGGAAAGTGGGATTTAGTGTATTTTGTCAGTGCAGAGTCAATGGGCCAAAGGGACCCTTCTGTTCTGTATGACCATGACCTACTGAAAACATTAACATTTCCACCGCAATGGGGTTGCTGTGGGAGGCCCCTCGTTGCCGCATTCCGGCACCTGTTTGGGTGCGCGGGGGGGGGGGGGGAAAGAGTTCGGAGTGTCCGGTTCACCCGGCGGGCACGTCTGTCTGGGCTTGTGGGTGGGGGCCGGGGTATTGTTTTTGGGGGGGGGGGGGGGGGGAGAAAACAACCCACGCAGGCACGGGGAGACTCCGCACGGACGGCGGCCCGGACCAGGAGTCGGACCTGGGACACTGAAGCTGTGAAGCAACTGTGCTAACCACTGTGCTAACGTGCTGTGAGTGAGTGGGTGGGGTGGGGTGGGGAGATTGGCTTGAGGGGATGTGATGGAGATGGTCAGATGGCTTTTGATGGAGCAGACGGTGGGGGAATCTTTTCCCACAGGGCAGGGGACACGGGTTTAAGGTGATCGACAAAAGGGGAGCTCGAGGCAGTGCGGTTAGTTCTTCTGAAGGACTGGTGATGATGGGGGAAAAGTTGCAGATGGAGTTTGGTGTCTGCAATTCTGAGCCTTGGTGGTGCTGGCGGTGTCAGGCCTTGGTGTAGCACTTAGGAAGAGTGACTGTTCTTTGTCGCTTGGGGTCTGTCTTGGAGGGTGGTTAACCAACCCCTCCCTCCGCTCTCGTCACCCTCGAGGGAGCGGAGTCTGCATCCAAGGAACCACCGTTCTGTAGGATTCTGAGAATTGACGATTTATGCTAGTTTAGGTCCCAGTTGACCAGTATTCTATCAACGGGTCACTGCTGGACCAAGCGAGGGATTATTCTCCCCTGTTCCACAGGGATCAGTTCTGGGACCTCTGCTCTTTGTAATATATACACAAATGATTTGGATGACAACATAGCAGGTCTGATTAGCATGTTTACGGATGATACTAAGATTGCAGGAGTTGCAGATAGTGAAGAAGATTGTCAGAGAATACAACAGAATATAGATAGGCTACACAATTGGGCAGAGAAATGGCAAATGGAATTTAACCCGGACAAATGTGAGGTGATGCATTTTGGTAGATCCAATTCAGGTGGGAGCTATAAAATAAATGGCAGAGCCAAGAGGAGCATAGAGACAGAGAGAGATCTGGGCGTGCAGGTCCACAGATCCTGAAAAGTGGCAGCACAGGTGGAAATGGTGGTAAAGAAAGCATATGGCACGCGTGCCTTCATCGGGCGGGGTATCGAGTATAAAAGCTCATGAATTATGTTACAGTTATATAGAACATTGGTTAGGCTACATACTGTGTCCAATTCTGGTCACCACACTACCAGAAGGACGTGGAGGCTTTGGAGAGAGTACAGAAAAGGTTTACCAGGATGTTGCCTGGTATGGAGGGTGTTAGATATGAGGAGAGATTGAATAAACTGGGATTGTCCTCCCGAGAAAGGCGGAGGCTGAGGGGCGACCCGATAGAAGTTTATAAAATTATTAGGGGTATGGATAGGGTGAACAGTTGGAGGCTTTTTCCCAGGGAGGAATTGACAATTACAAGGGGCACAAGTTCAAGTTGAGGGGTGGGGAAAAGGTTCAGGGGAACTTGTTTACGCAGAGGGTGGTGGTGGCCTTGAATGCACTGCCAAGTGAGGTGGTTGAGGCAGATACATTAGCGACCTTGAAGGCTTATCTGGATAGGCACATGAACAGACGGGGTATAGGATACAGGTGGTTAGTCTAGATAGGACACGCAATCGGCACAGACTTGGAGGGTTGAAGGGCCTGTTCCTGTGCTGTATTGTTATTTGTTGTATTTATATCATATGTCACAAATAGCATTTGGATTTTATGGACCAAAATATTAATTTGGTAGAGTCCAGCCTATTCAAATTAAGATGTCATTTGGATATTTAGTTTCCAATTAAAATCCAGAAAGACTTCCTAGAGGTGGAAGTAGTGGATTAATTTGAAGACCATAGTAGAAAGAAACAGTTTCTCTCTCTCTTCCCCTCCCCCGCCCCAAGGCTGACCTGTACTAACGTAAAGGAAGTCAAGTAGAAGCATTGGGAGAAAGGGGGGGGGGGGGGGGGGGGGGGTGGGAGGAGACGAAAGAGAGAGGGAGGAACAGTAGACCATTTGTTCTCTTCGATACAGGAGGGAGAAGAATTTGAAATTATTCAAGCAGTTCTAGTTTGTCTGACTAAATAATTAAACTGATTTTCAAAAATCAGGATCTTTCTTCTAAGATTTGGTTTTATGGGGTAGCTTATATTAACAGGGAGCAGAATATCACAAATTACTCAAGGATGAAAACTCAATTTTAAAAATGGATTAACAAAGAGCAGGGGATTGGAGGCTTGCAATAGAAATAATCTGTATAGATGCAAAAAATGTAGCTAAACTATTTAAGGTCAAAAAATGTTTATTTTTTTTTGTTCCTGGCAGCATGCATTTTAGTCTAAGATAACCAGAACAGTTACACTGTTACACTTACACTTTCCAGACTTAGACCAATGTTCTGAAGGGGCATTTTATTTTCAAAAACAGTACCCTTTTAAAATAAAGCCAACTAAAAAATATCAACCAATGCCGTTATCATTGCCATTTTATGTAAATATCATACAGATAAATGGGGCTTCTCAAATGTTCATTGACCTCTGTGAAAGGAACCAGACATTGAAAACCAGAGTATGAATTGGCATGCAAAGTTAAGCAAAGAATCAAAACAAATTTCCAAGACAAAAATAATAAGATATATACAAAATTATGCCAGGGCAACAGGGCTGCATTCTTCAGTTGTAAAGCAACAGCAAAAAAAAAAAATTGGATAATCAAGAGTAATCATCCACCATTTAATTGGGTTTTCCTACTCGAGAGTAAAATGAAAAGAAATGTTAAATATCCAACTGGGGGCGAAGGCCAAATATTAATTTAATGATCTTTAACAAAGGAGGAGGAATTTTGATGTCCTATGCTTGGATCAAAGGTCAAAGGACTGCTCTTTCCAAATGCCTCAGCAGACCATGGCTTGTCTTCATTTTTCTGGCACACGAAAAAAAACCCCAATAAAGATGAAGCGCTTAAGAGTTAATTTTCTAGGAAAACTGCATTCAACATTGTCACAGTGTGTAAATCCATTACAGCTTGAAACACAATGTACAAAAATCATTTAATTTTCCAGTTTATGTGAAGTAAATATTAAAATTCAAGCTTGTGGTATTAATCCATACAAAGCAAAACACAATTCAGTCACATCATCTAACGGAAAAAACCCAATTTTGCGCAGAGCCATTCTTCACTGAAGTCTTCCGTATTCCTAATTTCAAACACCTGAAAGAAAAATACGTACTTAAATCATTAATCCAATTACTTATTTATCTCTGAATTGCAATAAAGTCTGAATTATTGATAAGTTCCTATTTTATGAATGAACCTAAAAGCATAGCACATCATCATTTAATGAACAACGGCAACATTTTTGTCTGTTTAGCTACAAACAAAATTTATTTTGTTCAGGAAAAACTGGTCTAGAAAAATTATAATCTCTTATTCAATAACGTGAACTCTCAAACTGCCCTACAAACTTCAGCAGCAATGACCCCAGACTTGGAAGAACCAAAGGCAGAACAGGATCCTAATCATATCTATAATAATAATTCTAATAATCTTTTACTGTCACAAGTATGAAGTTACTGTGAAAATCCCCTAGTCGCCACATTCCGGCACCTTTTCGGGTAAACTGGTACGGGAATTGAACCCGCGCTGCTGGCCTTGTTCCTAACCCTAATTAAAAACCAGCTGTCTAGCCCACTGAGCTAAACCAGCCCGTGAACAACCTCCACTGGAACATGGTTGATGCCAACTACTTAGGCTCATAGGAGTACAAAATGCTGGACAATGTCTCCATTTTAAAAATTGTTTCACATATTTAAGGATTGTTAAGGCATTTAGAAACTTAGGAAAAATCAATTTTCGAATTGTACAACCAATCATACCTGAACAGCAGGTTCAACGACTGTTAAGAAATGAATGTACTCTTAAGCATTCATCTAGCTCCTCGCATCAGGAGTGCTTGCAGCTTTGAATTAATCTACATTTATGCCATTGTGGATTTTAGCTCAACAAGTGCAGTAAGTGCCCATAGCCATGCTGGCCCATGTTGATTGCTCATTTTTGCTTTCAGTTTCTACCTTCAGTTTGCTTCCATTCCCAAGAGTGAAGAGCAGCAGCTGGTATTTACATCTCACATCCTGCTCTGTAAATTGCAACCAAACAAGCACGAAGGATAGATAAAAGATACACGCTGTCCATTCTGACAAACTAGACAATTATCCAAGAATTAGACTGGGCTGACCAGAACAGTTGAAGTTAAGATTCTGGAGAATGAAGCATCTGACATGTTTCCCACTAACAGAAACCTATGTGCTGTTACGTAGGAATGGGTTGTATGGAGAGGTCTTTACTATATCACACCTGCATATGCACCAAGCATCTTGCTCAACCTATTCCACTATATGCTACTCAGAATATGCAATGTTAGATTTGTTCCAAAAATAGTTTGTTAATTTTCTTTAGAATTTTTTTTTGAAGTACTGAATTCTGTGAAGTAGTTGCCAATTAAGGCATATTTTGCATTCATCCAGCCATCGTGAACAGGCTGTGAAACCTGGATATCTATTTGAAATCCTCTAGGGCAGGGCACCCAAGGACAAATCCCTTCTCTTCTTGTGTAAAGCACATTACTACATTAAGCTTGGATAAAAGCGAATTACTGCGGATGCTGGAACCTGAAACCAAAAAGAAAATGCTGGAAAATCTCAGCAGATCTGGCAGCATCTCTAGGGAGAGAAAAGAGCTAAAGTTGCGAGTCTAGATGACCCTTTGTCAAAGCTTTGACAAAGGGTCATCTGGACTCGAAACGTTAGCTCTTTTCTCTTCCTACAGATGCTACCAGACCTGCTGAGATTTTCCAGCATTTTCTTTTTGGTACTATATTAAGCTTGCTTTCTCAGCACACATGCACACCGTGAGGAAACTGTACCGTACCCTCCTTCCATTTTGCAGTAGTTCTGTACCATCTTGATCAGCTGTAGTTCTTCTGCCCTAATTCATCCTTCATGCCTAAGCTCCACTTGTCTGTCTCAGATAGTGGTCCATTTACTTCTTCCTCTTCTAACCCATACAGCAGTGTTTACAAGAGTAGAAGATGAAAACTGAGAGTGAATTCCTGTTAAAAGTTGTAATAGTCAAGGGAGAGTACAGGCTGCCAAGGAGTTCATTAAATTTATTTTCAGTATTCCAAAATCCTATGTAAAGCAAATTGAACATAACAGTACAAGAATTGTTTTCAATGGAAAATAGGATATTTAAGTTGAGATCTTAAAAACTGTTTGTAGCTCTACAGACATAACAAAGTGCAAAATAGGAACACAAAAGTTTCTCATGGATTAGCCCACCTTGACCAGAAGTAAGAAGTGTGTAAATAAATACAAAATTTAGATCACTACAGAAGTGCTTTGTATTTCCAAGCCCAATGAAGCAAAGGAAGATTCACTAACTGATCTCAGCCAATGGAATGAACCCAGGATTCATAATACATCACTGCCACTCCATACAGTACATTTACCCACTGAGTCAAATGGAAGGTAAACAACGTTTAACCCATTGTCAGACAACTGTTCAAACCTGCCAAATGAGATGGTTGCAGAAAAAAATTTGTATTTTCATACAATTCCTCACTTGGATGCAGGGGTATTTTCATAGAATTTACAGTGCAGAAGGAGGCCATTCGGCCCATCGAGTCTGCACCGGCTCTTGGAAAGAGCACCCTACCCAAGGTCAACACCTCCACCCTATCCCCATAACCCAGTAACCCCACCCAACACTAAGGGCAATTTTTTGGACACTAGGGCAATTTATCACGGCCAATCCACCTAATCTGCACATCTTTTGGACTGTGGGAGGAAACAGGAGCACCCGGAGGAAACCCACACACACACACACACGGGGAGGATGTGCAGACTCCGCACAGACAGTGACCCAAGCCGGAATCGAACCTGGGACCCTGGAGCTTTGAAGCGATTGTGTTATCCACAATGCTACCATGCTGCCCATAAAGACTTATGTAAACATAAAGGCAAACTGAGTGGATGCTGAAAAGGAGGGGAAACACATGTCGATGGCAAAGACACGGTTAAAGTCAGGGTTTGCAGACTTCTAAAATCTGAGAAAGATTACATAGACCTTGGTAGGGAGCTACACAGCAGAGAGCAGCAACAGAATGCGTAACGACATAACATGGTCTGAAGGTCCAAAAAAAAACAAGCAGCAGCCCGAGTGTGTACAGGGACACCAGACTGAAGGAAATTACAGGAACCAAATTGCACACTGCAATCTAAAGAATTTTGGAAATTAAAACACAGTATAGTAAAATATAAGTTGGCAGATAAAATGACGCAAACAACTTTACAATCAACCTGTCTCTCCTTCCTCATCATAACCCACTGAAGGTTTGAATTCTTCTAGCATGAGTAAAGAAAGACCGAAATTAGTTCCTTCAACAAAGAGAGTTTGTTTTAATCTTCACCCAATTATTCCCCCCACTCCACCCACCAAATTGTCACTTTAAATGTGAAAACCAATATAAAAACAGGCAGCTCATAAAATGACAGCTGTATGCACAGGCTCGGTTTAAAACAAAACAAATTACAAACTCTCACCTTGGTAAATTCTGCTACGTCCACGAAACCAATTTTGCTACCAGCATAAAGCATATGCTGTTCAGGCTTGCAACCTAAAATCAAAAGCCACAAAAAGCCATGACAATCTACAAACAAATGATTATACAATCATAATAAACTGCATCAGAAATAAATCCATTTAGCTCTGTATCTTTATATTCAACAAATCAACAAGTGCCAACACTAACATTTCAGCTCATCGATTGAATAGTGTTGCTGTGGCAATTAGTCACTACAAGAATAAGAGATCAATCCCCATTTAAAGGAAACAAATAGTGTTTGTGTTGGACAAAAGTACATTTGCGTAGGACATTTGGAAGAAATGACCACAAGAACTGTTGACTTACATGAATTTCTTACTATTTAGAAAGAGTTTTGTAATCAGCACCGTGCATCGCAGACCATCCTAGTGTCTAAGGACCAGAACCCACACCAGATCAATTCCCAAATGCTGCAGTACTTCCAATCCAATTTAGACAACTTTCATACAGGGAAGAGTAAAAACTGTATATAGTAATACAAGCACTTATGTTTTTTGATCATTACAATGCAAGGCTCCTTCGACAGCACCTTCCAAACCAACAATCTCAACCATCTAGAAGGACAAGGACAGCTGATACATGCAGCAACACTATCACCTGCAAGTTCACCTCCAAACCACACACCATGCTGACGTGGCAAGTGTATAGCTGTTCCTTCACTGATGCTAAGTCAAAAGCCTGGAATGCTTTCACTTCACAAGGGCAATTAGGGATGGAAAATGCTGGGCTTGCCAGTGAGCCTCATATCTCATTTAAACATTTCAAACCAGCAATTTGAGAAGCAATAGCTAGTGCAGCACAAGAGCTGTGTCCATAAGGATAATTGTTATGACTCTGGTGCCAATGGAACATGATCTTACTTGTATACACACATATACCAAAATTGCAGCAATCCTCCACAAGGTTAAAAACCACTAGCAAGATTAGCATTCTGTGCAAAAGCATTTCAGCATGTTGTATTCAGAATTATTCAAAAATTGAAATGTCTTTTGTGATAGATTAGGAACAATATACAGTAGTAGCTTTGGTTTTAAGTGGCGATAAAATCAAGGCACATCCTATTCCAGGACTTTGTGCTGGCACCACAAAATGAAATCTTGCGAAGCAACGTTTTAAGCTATCCAAAAATATCTTAAATAAACCAATCTTCCAAGGTTAAAATAAGCCACAAGAAAAAAAATGGAAACCCGTTTATAAAGTTTGAAGTGGGAACAGAAAGGAAACTCACGCTATTGAGACTAAACATAGTGCACAAGTAAACTGTTGAAATGAAAGCAAATTGAAAACTTTAGAAATTGATCACTTACCAGAAGGACTAAAGAATATGAAGCACTGTGGATAGGAGGTCCTTCCATCAGTATGTTTATATCTGTAGCTGTAGACTACAAATGTGGTTCGAGTTAAGAAAAAAAGACACTTCCGTTTGAAGGAAAAATATAACTTCGAGTTAAGTGAGCCTTAGAAAAAGCACTTGCACATCATGTTAGATGTGTGGCTAACACCAAATCAACCCAAAGAAAAAAGGAAATTCCGCACATTTTTCTTTAGTTCAAATAAGTAACTTAGCTATAATACATTGAAATACAAATCAAAAGAACTTGCAAGAAAGCAACCGTTGAAACATTTGCAACTTCAACCAGTTACATTGCTGCATTTTTTCACAAAATTGATTAGCTGGCCATTTCATTGTGAATGCGTCTCTAATTCACTTGTCTCTCAGTCCGGAAGAAACAATCTCGAACACGTCCGTATTTCAGAATATTCTTTATTATGATCGGAGCCGCTCTCTAGGTATTCCGGAGAACCACCTCGGAGAGTGCCAAAGTATTGCTCAAAACATCCTTTTTTTAAATATGTATTATTAGGGGGCTGTCCCTTACATTCACTTGAGCTCACCCCCATTACAAAGCATAAATTTGTTATTGCCATAGTTCCAATACATGATTTTAAAGACTTTGAGGTTATCTATTGGCACATGAGTATGTAGCAGTCTTGGCTTAAACAGCAGGTGTTAGCCATAGTTGCAAGAGGCTCCCACATTTCATATTCTGTCATCCGGCCATGCTCCTTGTTTCTCAAGGCTATTCTGCTTATAGTCACGAGTCCCTTATCTCAACAAGTTCATTCTCCTTCAATGGCTTCAATAACAAGCTCCTCCACTTGTGATTTTCCACTAATGTATCCCATTCATTCTGGCTCTTAAGCTTTGCTTCACATCCTCATCATCTCCAGCCCATCTCAATATATAGCAAACCAATTTTCAAAAAAACGAAAAATCATCTGATGTTTCAATCACAGGCACAGCAAGAGGTTCAAGGATAATATTTAGTGGGGTCCCTGGCCTGGAGACACTGGAAACAATTTTTAGCATCCAGAATGCTGTCCAGCTGAGTGTAACTAATAACAAAGAGGATAGGGGGCCTGGAAAATCTTCCATTTTTTGAATCTTGATGTAATTCTTTTTTAAAAATATGATACAGAAATTCCTTTAATTGCAGATTCTCCAGCCAATTTAATTATTGCGGTCTTTTGAATTCTTTAGTTATAAAACTATGTTAATATAAGCTTCCTGAGCTTTTGCAAAGTCTGCATTTAATTGGATGCTTAAACATTTGCTGGCATAAAATTCTATAAATATGCTCCTGATTATTTGGTGTGGTACCACATTTCATAAACTGACAAAGCCCCTAAATTAATTCCTGGTCAGTGCCGAACTGACTAATTGCAGACTTAAGGATTGAGGGGGGGGGGCTTCCAGAAAGAAAATCACAAAAGTTATGTCACCATGCAAGCAAGTTATCAGGGGTCAGCTACAAAGTCACTTCCAAATATTGACAGAATAGCCTACTGACCAGAGGTGGATTTAGAGTTAATATGGTCTTCTGCAGTTTCATTTTCAGCACACCCTCCCTCAGGACCAACAAAGTAAAAAGAAATGCGCATCTCCCTCACCAGAAAGCAGAGCTCTAAGAATGCAGCTATCAGTCTGTCTAGCACAAAAAATAGTTTGGTACCTTGGAATAAGCACCCAACCAAACTTTTAGGTAAAGTTTGTTTGGAATCAAGACATTTTCTGACTGTCTAGTCTGAAGAGTGGATGTTTGTATACGACAGACTCAATATTCACAACAGTATTCCTGGATTTAGACATGGGACTATTCTTAAGAGTTAAAAGGTGGAAGAGCAGTAGTTGCCTCTCCCACCAGCAATATTTCCTGCCCACTCTCCCAAGCTGATCTTCCGACATTTAGAAAACCGTTTGAAACCCCCAAGAAAATTTAAAAGGCTTACCCTTTTTGTGATTTAGCCACAAAGATCATTGCATCAAATCAACCCATATTGCATTTTTGTTATGCATAATGTTTGCTACAAACACACAGCATAATGCTGTTAGCTTTAAGGCACTGGAGGCAATTGAGAGGCGTATGTAGAATTTCAGAATGTTAGAGAGTTCCTGTCTGGAATTACCTATTGTATGACTATAACTATGCTTCAAAAAGACTATTTATGTTATACTTCAAAAGTAAGTCACGGACAATTCCGCACTTAGGAAGACGTTCAACCGTGATTGGAGTGAAATGGTGGAACATGCTCGAAAGATTGAATTTCTTATTACTTCACCAGACTTCACAAAATATACAAAAAGTTGTTCATTTCTAATAGCTCAGCTGTGTAATACTATGACATACTTTAACATTTGCATCTAAATCGAGAGCGGATAATTAGCCTGGCTTTCTGTGCTTCCAACTTTGGCCAATGTATTTCACACAAGTCTCACTTCAGTCTAACACTGATTGGTTGACTTCCACAACAAAACACTTGCAAGCAGGCACACGCACCTGTGAAGGTATGTTCACAAATACTTACATAAATCAGGTGGCATGCAATGCTGACAAAATAGTTTAAACTTCTACATTAGGAATTACCAAGACAATGCAAGTATTGGGTGAACAATGGACATTCTGAGCTATTCTTTCTGATGTTAATTTCAGTTATTAGATTTGGATTAAACTGTATTCAATTACGATAATCTATCAAAATTCAATGGCTAAATGCGTCAGTTTCAATGACACACTGCAAGCTTGGCAATTAGATGTTAGCTGCTTGTGATGTGATGAAATGAAATCACTCCATGGATCCTTCCTGCTTGTATTAGCATTGAACCTCACTGCTTGGTTTGGACTTCATAGTCTCAAACTTCATTTGAAGTTTAGAATTAACTAAAATATTTAATATTCAATCTCAAGTCATACTGAAAACTTGAAATTTGATAGTGAAGGAATTGTAAAAACGCTGATGACTGAATAGATTTTGTAAGGTTAAAGCATATGCATTGGTTCAGGCTAAGTAAAGAATTTTCTTTTTAATGGTGCATTAATCATCTATTTGAAATATTGGCAAATTTATAAAAAATAATTTTGAGTGCCCAATAATTTTTTTCAAATTAAGCGACAATTAAGCGTGGGCAATCCTCCTACCCTGCACATCTTTTGGGGTTGTGAGGTGAGACCCACGCAGACACACGGAGAATGTGCATACTCCACACGAATAGTGACCCGGGGCCAGGATCGAACCCGGGTCCTCGACGGCATGAGGCAGCAGTGCTAACCACCGTGCCACCGCAGGAATATCAGCAAATTAATAGACAGTGTTGTCGCAATGCTATCAAGCAGCACTTGATATCAAGCGGAAATAACCTGCTCACTGATGCTTAGATTAGTTCCGCCAGGGCCTCCCAACAGCCAGAACCATGCAATACTCTGTCAGTGGTCAAACTGGATCAGCTGTCATTTTTAGCCTTGGTGACTGGTCTTCACCTTCAGAGAGCAAATTCAGCCCTTAGCTTTTGAGGTGAGGTGAGCAGAGTCTTCAAAACAAACACTTTTGAATTTTTATAATGTCTGCGAGGCTGCAAACATATGCCTGCTTGACGCCTTCATCAGTATAACTAGTTGCCCACCTCATGAAGCAGATAGCCAATCTGATTTCCAGACTGCTCCATGGGAAAGGTTTCCAGGACATGAGAATGTGCCGTGAAGCTGACCAAACGGGCTTCCAACTACTTTCTCACACTTTGCCCACCTCACCACATTGCCTGCATTTTAGCCCCCCCCCCGCCCCCAACTAGGGCCCCCCCTCCCACTACAACCCCTCCCACTACAACCCCTCCCACTACAACCCCTCCCTCTTCCCCCCCCAACTACAGCACCTCCGTCCTCTTCTCTCCCTCCCAGCTACAGCCCCTCCCTCCTCTTCCCCCCCAAAACTACAGCCCCTCCCTCCTCTCCCCCAACTACGACCCTCCCTCCCACTACAACCCCTCCCTTCCCCCCTCCACTACAGCCCCTCCCTCCTCTCCCCCCTCCCCCACTACAACCTCCACACACCCCTCCCCCCCTCCCTAACTACAACCTCCACACCCCTCCCCAACTACAACCTCCACACCCCTCCCCAACTACAACCTCCACACACCCCTCCCCAACTACAACCTCCACACACCCCTCCCCAACTACAACCTCCACACACCCCTCCCCCCTCCCCAACTACAACCTCCACACACCCCTCCCCCCTCCCCAACTACAGCCTCCACACACCCCTCCCCAACTACAGCCTCCACACACCCCTCCCCCCTCCCCAACTACAGCCTCCACACACCCCTCCCCCCTCCCCAACTACAGCCTCCACACACCCCTCCCCCCTCCTCAACTACAACCTCACACACCCCTCCCCCCTCCTCAACTACAACCTCCACACACCCCTCCCCACTCCCCAACTACAACCTCCACACACCCCTCCCCCCTACAACCTCCACACACCCCTCCCCAACTACAACCTCCACACACCCCTCCCCCCTCCAACCTCCACACACCCCTCCCCCCTCCCCAACTACAACCGCCACACACCCCTCCCCATCTACAACCTCCACACACCCCTCCCCAACTACAACCTCCACACACCCCTCCCCCCTACAACCTCCACACACCCCTCCCCCCTACAACCTCCACACACCCCTCCCCCCTCCCCAACTACAACCGCCACACACCCCTCCCCATCTACAACCTCCACACACCCCTCCCCCCTCCCCAACTACAACCGCCACACACCCCTCCCCATCTACAACCTCCACACACCCCTCCCCAACTACAACCTCCACACCCCTCCCCAACTACAACCTCCACACCCCTCCCCCCCCATCCCAACTACAACCTCCACACACCCCTCCCCATCTACAACCTCCACACACCCCTCCCCAACTACAACCTCCACACACCCCTCCCCCCCTCCAACCTCCACACACCCCCCCCTCCCCAACTACAACCTCCACACCCCTCCCCCCCTCCCCAACTACAACCTCCACACACCCCTCCCCCCCTCCCCAACTACAACCTCCACACACCCCTCCCCCCCTCCCCAACTACAACCGCCACACACCCCTCCCCATCTACAACCTCCACACACCCCTCCCCATCTACAACCTCCACACACCCCTCCCCCCTCCCCAACTACAACCTCCACACCCCTCCCCCCTCCCCAACTACAACCTCCACACACCCCTCCCCCCCTCCCCATCTACAACCTCCACACACCCCTCCCCCTCCCCATCTACAACCTCCACACACCCCTCCCCATCTACAACCTCCACACACCCCTCCCCCCTCCCCATCTACAACCTCCACACACCCCTCCCCAACTACAACCTCCACACACCCCTCCCCCCCCCCCCAACTACAACCTCCACACACCCCTCCCCCCTCCCCATCTACAACCTCCACACACCCCTCCCCCCCTCCCCAACTACAACCTCCACACACCTCTCCCCCCCTCCCCAACTACAACCTCCACACACCCCTCCCCCCTCCCCAACTACAACCTCCACACACCCCTCCCCAACTACAACCTCCACACACCCCTCCCCAACTACAACCTCCACACACCCCTCCCCCCCTCCCCAACTACAACCTCCACACCCCTCCCCCCTCCCCAACTACAACCTCCACACACCCCTCCCCCCTCCCCAACTACAACACCAACACACCCCTCCCCAACTACAACACCAACACACCCCTCCCCCCTCCCCAACTACAACACCAACACACCCCTCCCCCCTCCCCAACTACAACACCAACACACCCCTCCCCCCCCAACTACAACACACCCCCCCCCCCCCACACACACACACAATGAAATTATTAGCACAATAACAAACCAAATAATTCCTTAGAATCAACTTATAGTGGCATATAATGCCGCAACTGGTTACTAAATATTTCTCTCCCTAGAGAATGAGGCACTCAGCTTTATATTCATCCCATTTTCTATTGCATAAAATTTCATACCGTAATCATTTAAAATATAGAATTCCAATTATGTTATTTTGGGTATAATTATCTGGAAAATTTATTTGGAACAATAAGATTTTGCAAAAACTGAAAAGCAAGAAAAGGATATCTGGGTTGATGCTCAGGTATTTCATTCTTAAGTTCTTCTGGGGAAATATCCTAAATAACACAAGCAAGGCAAACAGTGCAAGTTATGTCACCAGTAATACGTTGCTTTATTATACTGTGCAGACAATTTTGACAGCTTGTAAACACAGATTTTATAATTTCCACACACCCCTCCCTCCTCTCCCCCCCTCCCCTACAGAGCCCTTTTTTTCTTCCAGTTTAATATACAACACATAGGCCCAGCTGGAAACTCCGCCAGAGTGCTCATCTCCATTTGGCTCATCTTAAGTCAGATTCAAAAGAGAATGGCAATCCTACCTAATGGATCACACACTGTGGAGCCAGTAAAACACCTACATTATGATCAGCTTTTTTGTCCCCAAAGCGTTTTGGGGGGAGTGGGGGGGGGGGAATGTTTTCTTATAACTTACAAAACCATGCCATCACACATATTTGCAATCAAGTTTTCACTGCAATTGGCCGTGACCCCCCCCCCCCCCCCCCCCCACCTTAGTTGGCATACATATTTTACAATCCCCTATATGACCAAAGCATGTGTCGATTTAGAGTTTGGTTTGGGCCTTAGCTTACATTCTGACCATTCCCCTGTGGCCTTGCCCCTTGCCTTCTTTTTGCAAGCCTTCGGCCTTCATCCACACATCCTGTGGAAGCCTTCTTCCAACCGATGGATGGTGAATTTTAATTTTATTCTCTCCAGCCTGAGAAATTCTGCCAGGTCGGACAGCTAGTGGTGTTGCCGATCGCCAGCCGAGCAAGATTCTCCGGCGCGCGATCAGGGAGGCGGAGGCGGAGGCAAAGGCTAGGGCATCCCCCCCCCCCCCGGCATGAAGAGTTCTGACTGATCTGAAACCCTGAAGACAGCCACTTTTAGGCATGATGCCACCCTCATTCCCACATAGCCTCAAAGCTGGTTGTCCAGTACCCAACGAGTGTGGGTCCCGCCGAGAACATGTGGGTGTGGTTTGCCGGGCTTCCCTGGCACCGTTCAAATTTGTTCCCCAAAGTTAAAATACAAGTTAAAATGTAAGTTAATAAGTGACTAACCTCGTATTCTTCATCCAAAATCACCATATGTTGCTCCTGATCAATTTTCACTGTGACAAAAAATAATAATTAAAGTGTTTTTTCTGAAGTATAAGTTCATGAGCCTGTTAAATTCTGATTAAGCTGGAGAGAGATATGGGAAATTATAAAACAAAAAAAAGAGTATACTGTAAGCCACAAATTTTATTTCTACTACTCTTCCATTAGGATGGTTCCAAATTAGTTGAAGTCTCTTGTGATTAAAGTGATGGAGAGATAGAAGAGAACTCCTTTAGATACAAAAATGAATGTTTAATTCACAGCAGTAAACAAAATAAACCTATTTCTAGTGTGCAGAATAAATGCTAGCGCATTTGTAAGCTTAATTTGTTCTGACATAGGGCTGTTTACTTACTTGAATATTACAAACGTTCATTTATCCCAAGTTTAAACTTTGGCTTATCTTATTAGCTTTAGAGCCCAAGGTCTCTCCAGAAAATATGCCCCTTGTCAGTATATAATTAAAAAGCAGGATGCGATGACAAGAACCCGACTTTTACTTGCTGTTCACCTTTACTAAGGCTTGCGGATATTTTTCTCAAGATTTTATATTTATCAATTACCTAAAGTACACCCACCCCTGAAGTAGAAATAAAACTACACAATTCAACAATTTATATTTCAATAGCACATTTAACATAATCAAATGTCCCACAGTACTTTAGAGGAACATTAGAAAACATATGACGCTGAGCCACATAAGGAGATATTAGGTTGGATGACCAAAAACCATGTCAAAGATATGATTTAAGGAGTGTTGCATTGGGAAGAGAGAGCGAGGGCAGAGGCCTAGGCAATTGATCACCAATGATGGAGAAATTATAATTGCGAATGTACAATAAGCCAGAATGAGAAAACTTGGAATATATCATCCTTCACTGAAGAAATCTTCTTGAGCACAGCCATCTGAAATTACTCAAGAGATCAGAGTACACCCAACGCCAAGTTTGCATTGTCTCAGCATCTCTTTTGAATAAAAGGCCCTGGAGCTGCTTCTGAACAGACAAATTAATTGCACAAGTATTTTATATTTTAGTGTATAGATGCAGTCCAGCTTATTCTACTTTTCCAACTGTAATTGTTATGCGCTTGTTAGGTGAATTGGACATTCTGAATTCTCCCTCAGTGTACCCGAACAGGCGCTGGAGTGTGGCTTTTCACAGTACCTTCATTGCAGTGTTAATGTAAGCCTACTTGTGACAATAATAAAGATTGTTATTATGAGAACAGCCTAGACTATAGCCTATTGCATGCAGGACAAGAAACTGGCCACAATAAACTAATTAGTGATCTTGAAGGTAGTTTAGCATTTTTCAGTAAAATGCCAATTCATAATTTGATGTTAGAACTGGTTCAAAAGGCGGAACGTGGTGCAGTGGTTAGCACTGGGACTACGGCGTGAGGACCCGGGTTCGAATCCCTGTGGAGTTTGCACATTCTCCTCCACAGCCCAAAGATGTGCAGGGTAGGTGGATTGGCCGTACTAAATTGCCCCTTAATTGCAAAAAATAATAATAATTGGGTACTGGTTGAAATTACCTCTTTAGAATTTTTACTGGGGTTGATGTTATTGATGGGAGAAAAATTCCCTGGCCAAGGAGGGATGTGAAACAGAATACTGAGTTGTTGGTGAGGACATGGCTAAGGTATTTGCTATCGTTTCTGCAAATCTTGAGAAATGGGAAGCTAGCCAAAGGACCGAGTACCAAATGTTATACCATTGCTTGAGAAAGGGGCAAAGTGGATAATTACTTTAACAACAAAGCAGACACAAATCAAAGATCGACAGTTGAGATTTCTAAAGGGCAGGGTGATTATTTATTTTGTGAAGATGGAGGTATATGGCATTAAAGGGAATGTTATTTTATTAAGAGAAACATCAGAACAGGGGTAAATTAACATTTTTCAAATGGACATGAACTGATTTTGTGGCTTTGGATCTATTGTTAAGAACCACACTGCTGTTAGTTTGAGAGGGTATCTCAAAATCCCGAAGGGTAACTTGGTATGCCAGTTCTTAATTGTTTATTTTGCATTTTGGCATAACGTGAGGAAAGCTAGGCACACCATAAGGAACGGTCTCCTGTCTTAAATACACAAGGCCACAATATACACACACACAATCGTTGAACAAACCCCATTCCACATCTACCTACTTTCCTAAACTGAGAATGTTCCTTCTCCTATAACATCATCACATACAGTTTAACTCTGAGCCAAATCCAACAAATTACCACACACTAGTTGTATCTTTAATTTTGGGAAGGCTTTCTTCAAATTCAGCATAGACTTTAATGTTGCCAAACAGCAGCTTCAAGCATAGAATATTGCTTTTGGGAGAGCTTGTGTTTTCAGCTGAGTGTGGCTATTTTAGCTGCTCATCAGCTGTTCTTCTCCTGTAGTACAAAGCTAATGCTGCTACTGATAAATTGTTTATCCCTTTTGATCTCATCTTATCTGAACGACTTGCCTTATAAGTCATGCAAGCGTGGTATGCATTCACATGTCTCCACTTTGAACTTCTGTAATTGTAACAGTTCTATACTCTCCACTTCACTGAAGTATCTGTTTACCCTAAGCTAATTTCACATATCAAAAACCCTCCACGCAGCTGCACCCTTATCAATTCCCTGCCATCCATTTCTTTAAACTTTATTTTATCCAAGCTTCTTTATTCAAGATTCTTGGCACTATACTGTGACCTCTATTTTCCATTTGTAGAGAATAATTTGGGTATAGGCATGAGAGATAATAATAATCATCTTTATTAGTGTCACAAGTAGGCTTACTTTAACACTGAATGAAGTTACAGTGAAAATTATACGGGTTTGGTATTATCAAATTCAGGACATGTCAAATTAAACAAGCAGGTAGGCAGATGTAATTTTTTTGTTCTTCTCAAGGTATAATGCAATGAAATGCTAAGTAATACGTTTTGGGAAAAAGAACAGAAGTACATCACATATAGTAAGATTAAGAGTGGAACAATTGAGGAAGATAGGTATGCAGATTTGTGGGTGAATTTGCAGTCAGAAGAGCTATTAAAAATATACAGAATTCTGGTTTTATAAAAATGATATTGAATATGAACAGAGGTGAAGTTAAATGTGTGCAAAATGTTGATTAGGCCATACTTCATGAAAACTCTGTTGGAAGAATTCTTCATCGGGACGACATGAAGAGTTCGAAAAGGTTATTTCACTGAAGCAGAAAGCTCAAGGGTGAAGAATCAATTTTTTGCAAAATTAATGAAAAGGTTTAAAAAGTAAAGATTTTTGCCAGCCAATGGGAAAAGTGACAAATGGCATATACTTGGGATAGCCACCAGAAAAACAAAGAGAAAGTTTGAAGATTTCCTACCACACAAATTATTAAAATATTGTATAACCTACCACAGAGGCTATTGATGCAGGTGCTCTGATTTTTAAAAGAGGAGAACAGCGTAACCATTTGACTGATGTAAAAGATGCAAGGAAAGAGGGGACAACAAATCTCAAATGAAGAACTACCGTAACAGGCACAATAGCCCGAATTGTGTAAATTACATGGGGGCAATTTTTTACAACACCAAGTGAGAAAGTGATGTGATCAGACAGGCTGCCCTTTTACACACTGCCCGTCTCTACTTTTGACTTAATTAAATGTACAATTAGGCAGCTAAGCTGATCACATTTTCCCACCAGGCAAGTCATGTTCAAATTATCCACCAATAATTTTAAGGAGCATATTAACACTTACCTTTTGGTGCAAGTTTAAATTTAGAATCCTGCAGAGCCTGATACATGGCTAACTGCTGTTTTCGGAACAGCTCTATCGTATCAATTCACAAACATTTTTTTAAAAGTTAATGTTTCATTAAAAACATAATCCTGGCAATGTAACTCAAACATAAATTGAAAGAAAAATCAATGGCAGGGAAAATGTCAATGCTAACAACCAGAGACATTTTACTTTATGCAAAAAAACCTCATGAATTTTCTATAAAATTACAATGCTTTAATTTTGAATTTTAAACACGTTCTTTTTTAAATTGACTTTACTTGACTATTAAACTTTAATTCAAACAAAACCAAATGCCAATAAAATAAAACCATTACTCAAATTTACACGGCTTTGTTTAAAGCAAGGACTTCAGAGAATTATAGCTTCACTAACAAGGTTTTGGAAGGCCTGTATGCCACAAAATAATTCAGCCTTTCAAAAGCATATTTGCAATTTGTGGCTTTCTGATTCCATTCACTGAACCTGATGGGGATATGGATGAGTGTTTTCCATGAGTGTCATAATCAATCTGAAAGGTCTATCTGGTTTTGAGGTAGTTACAACAGGAAGAAAATAACTTTAATGATAAACTTTCTATGTGCCAAAAAAACAAATGGACCATACTTTGCAGTGATGGCAAAGATGAGTTTAACAACATTCATTGTTGCGCTTGCGCAAATCAAAAAGCAAATCGCAGCAAGTGCACAATTAAACTCAAAAAGTTGCCTGTCCCAGATGTGTCCTTCAAGATGGTGCAAAAACACCATCTGGCTCCCTCATTCAAGTTATTGAACGGCTGTAGTCACGTATTGGGAGTTGCATATACAGACTAAATTTACCACAAAAAAAGATACGGCTGGACTAGTTAAAAGCCAAGTATGCACACCTTAATTACTGGCAAACAAATGCTGGCTGTGCTAAATGAAAATTTACTCTACACGTGTAAAATGGTTGGAGATATTTTTTGGGAAACGTTTTTATTTTCTTTTTCTGTTGCTCTCTAAAAGTAATCGTCCCCCCTCCACCTCATGTTGTTCTGCCTGCCCGGGGGGGGGGGGGGGGGGGGTCAGAACTCTTGTGCTGCTCAATGATCCTTCCTTCATGGCTGTTTGACTAAAGGAGCGACACAGTTGCCTGCCTTGCCCCCACACAGCTCCCAAATCCCCCCCGTAGATGGCACAGTGATTTCTCGGTTGACCACAACTGGCTGTACAAAGGATATGAAGCAAGTGCAAGCCTTACAAATGGCAAGTGGCGATCATTGACCTCACCAGAATGTCGCCTACACCCCAACTGCCCCACCCCGAAGCCAACCCTGAGCAATGTGCTGCCGGCCTCCCCATCTGCGGCTCTTTAAAAATGGGTGGGGCTGGTTAAGGCCGGGCGGATTAAAGGACGTTTCACTCACTGATCATGGCAGCATTCGTGGTTTCTTTGCGAAAGCGAAATCTTTTCAGCTTTTCCATCAGCTGTTCGTCGACACCGCACAGACTCACTGGGCAGCTCTGGATGATAGGGAGGAGGGAGGAGACACACACAGGCCATTACAAAACAAATAAATGATTTTTTGAAAATTCTAAACCAGTCAGGCTAATTGATTGGCTGGGTTAATATTCTCGATCGCGGACAAAATGCAAGCGAGTGAGGAGAGAAAAAGCCCGCAACCGAGACGTTTTAGGCCGAGCTGGCTCCTGCTGCACATTTCCTAGGACATGTTGGGCAGCTCCAGGGGGAGCCCCTGCTGCTGCTCTCCCCATCATCGCTCACACGCCGCTCTCGCTCCGCTTCTTACCATTTCTCGACGATTTTTTTTTTTTTGCTCCCCTACTTTCTAATCCCGGCTCCCGTTGTCCCTTCAGCTCTTCCCAGTCTCGTGATCCGGGAGAGAGCCAATCAGCACCTGCCGGGCCCGTCCTTCCTCATTTAAATGACATCATGGGGAAGAGATCCGGGGAGGAATTCCGCGGGACGCCAGCACCTTCCCGCTCACCTGCAGCCAACCGCCTTCAGATCAACAGTGCAGCTTGTTGGAGTTCCTGCCGGACGCAGCCACTCGTGGAATTCAAACCCCCCAAAACAGCTTTAAATGTTTTTAAAGTCTTTCCCCCCCACAAAGGTGTGCATGGCTCTGGAACTGACTGAATGGCTCAATCACAGGCCAAAAAAAAAAGCACACTGATTTCCTGTGCTTTAAAATTCAGCCATTCTTAAGTTTTGCATTTAACATGACTGGTTTAGCTCACAAGGCTAAATCGCTGGCTTTTAAAGCAGACCAAGCAGGCCAGCAGCACGGTTCGATTCCCGTACCAGCCTCCCCGGATAAGGGTTTTTCACAGTAACTTCATTGAAGCCTACTCGTGACAATAAGCGATTTTCATTTTTCATTTTCATGACTGAAATGGTTTGTGAAGTGCTCACAATCACAATGCTACGACCAAGCAAGCACAACAGCGTCTATACTTCCTCAGGAAACTGAGGAAATTCGGCATGTCCACTGTGGTGAATTATATGCATCGTAATTCACACTGTATTGCCTTGCGTTGTATTGTGTCCTTGTGGGCTCTGTATGTGAGCCGTTGCGTGGATCTGCCCATAGGGAGAGATGAGTTTATACTGGGCTCCACCCTTGGCTCCACCCACTAACCGGAAATATAAAGTACTGCAGCCGTAAGCCTGCTCTCAGTTCCTCTGGTCGCAGGCTGGCTTAGTTGTAAGACTATTAAAACCAATTTACTTCCAATCGTGTGTCTAGTGAATTGATGGTCTCATCAATTTAATAGTCTTAGAAAACTTGAAGAAAACTACAATGGAATCAGCCCTCAAACCTGACCGACTGGAACTCGACCCGCAGACTGTAGAGGCAAAGGAAATCTTTCTACACTGGCTCCGATGTTTCAAGGCCTACCTGGATGAATCAAGCACTTCCGAAACTACAGAGGAGCAGAAACTCAGTCTACTGCACGCAAGGGTGAGCCAGCGTATCTATACGCAACTTAATTGTACCGACTCCTATACTGAGGCCCTCGCTATGCTCGACCGAATGTACGTGCGGCCCATCAACGAGGTCTACGCGCGGCACATTTTCACGACCCGCCGCCAGCGCCCCGCGGTGTCGCTGGAAGACTTTCTGCACAATTTAAAAGCCCTTGCTCGGGACTGCAATTTTCAGGCTGTAACAGCCGCCCAGCATATGGAACTCGCTGTCCGTGAAGTATACGTCGCAGGGCTCAGGTCCAACTATGTGCGGCAACGATTGCTTGAGAAAAGGGCCCAGAACTTGGAGGACACTGTAGAGTTAGCTACAGCTATGGAGGTCTCGTTCCGCAGTCTGAACTCGTTCCCCGCGGACCAAGCGACCCCATCATGGGCCCCCGACCAGCGACTGCCCCAGGCCTGTGCCGCACGGCCACCCACTCACTATGCAGCACCAGCGTGCCATTTTTGTGGGCAGCCCCAACACCCACGGCAGCACTGCCCGGCCTGCAACGCGACCTGCAGCAGCTGCGGTCGCAAAGGACACTATGCCCGAGTATGCCTAGCAAAGTCGGAAACTCCAACCTCCCCCACCTCCCAAACTCACAGGCCTGCAGGCCCCGTAATGCTGCAGCGTGTCTGCCAACTCCGCCCCCACCCGACATGTGCGACTCATGGGGGCCGCCATCTCGGCAACCCTCCTCCACGCGGCCGGCCACGTGCGACTCATGGGGGCCGCCATCTTCCTCGCCGCCCGCCACGTGCGATCCACGGCCATCTTGGGCTCAATCCTCTCCAGCCTCCTAACCTCATCTCAAAGACTATGACCTCAGCGGACAGTCATCACGGGGCCGCTCCAGCACAGCTGATCGAGCCGCCGACTACCTGCAACTCAGCGCTGTCACGTTGGACCAGTCATCCGAAACACCTCCAGAACTCGATGATGACCGTTAAAATCAATGGGTACAGGACACCATGCCTCTTCGACTCCGGGAGCACCGAGAGCTTCGTACACCCTGAACTGGTAAGACGCTGTTCGCTCCCTATCTTCCCTGCACGGCAAACTATCTTCTCGCCTTGGGCTCACACTCTGTTCACATACAAGGGCGCACCGTCGCGACCCTAACGATTCAGGGCGCCAGCTACTCTAATTTCCAGCTATACGTACTCCATGGACTCTGCGCCCCACTATTACTTGGACTCGACTTCCAATGTAATCTCAAGAGCCTCACACTCCGCTTCGGCGGACCCCTACCTCCACTCATTATCTGCAGTCTAGCGACGCTAAAAATCGACCCCCCTCCACTCTTTGCTAACCTCACTCCGGACTGCAAACCCATAGCCACTCACAACAGGCGGTATAGCCTGCAGGACAGGGTGTTTATTAGAACTGAGGTCCAGAGGCTCCTACGTGAGGGAGTCATAGAGGCCAGTAACAGCCCCTGGAGAGCTCAGGTGGTGGTCGTCAAGACCGGGGAAAAATTCCGAAAGGTAGTGGACTATAGCCAAACCATTAACCGGTTCAAGCTCCTCGATGCGTACCCCCTCCCCAGGATTGCAGACATGGTTAATCAGATCGCCCAGTACCACATATTCTCCATGGTGGATCTGAAGTCTGCATACCACCAGCTCCCAATCCGCCCGGAGGACCGCCACTACACGGCGTTCGAGGCAGATGGCCGCCTCTTCCATTTCTTCCCTTTGAATGGGGTCTCGGTGTTCCAACGAACGATGGACCGAATGGTGGACCAGTACGGGCTGCGGGCCACGTTTCCGTACTTGGATAACGTCACCATCTGCGGCCATGATCAGCAGGACCACAATGCCAACCTCCACCGATTTCTTCAAACTGCCCAGAAACCTAATCTCACTTATAACACAGAGAAATGCGCTTTCCGCACGACCAGGCTAGCCATCCTCGGCAATGTCGTGGAAAGCGGAGTCCTGGGCCCCGACCCGGACCGTATGTGCCCCCTCTTACAACTCCCTCTCCCTCATTGTCCCAGGGCCCTCAAAAGGTCCCTGGGATTTTTCTCTTATTATGCCCAGTGGGTCCCTCAGTATGTGGACAAAGCCCGCCCACTATTTAAGGCCACACTCTTTCCTCTGTGAGCTGAGGCCCGCCAGGCCTTCAACTGCATCAAGCAGGACATCGCCAAAGCGGCCATGCGGGCGGTGGATGAATCCGTCCCCTTCCAGGTGGAAAGCGACGCCTCAGCGGTCGCTCTCGCAGCCACTCTGAATCAGGCAGGAAGACCAGTCGCCTTCTTCTCCCGAACCCTCTCCACTTCGGAACTTCGACACTCCTCGGTCGAAAAAGAAGCCCAAGCCATTGTGGAAGCCATACAACACTGGAGGCACTACTTTGCAGGTAGGAGGTTTACCCTCATCACTGACCAAAGATCGGTTGCCTTCATGTTTGACAATTCGCAAAGGGGCAAAATTAAAAATGATAAAATCCTGCGGTGGAGGATCGAACTCTCCACCTACAATTACGATATTATGTATCGACTGGGGAAGCTCAACGAGCCCCCAGATGCCCTGTCCCGCGGTACGTGCGCTAAGACGACCGCCTGAAAGCTATCCACAATGACCTCTGCCACCCGGGGGTCACCCGGCTCGACCACTACGTTAAAGCCCAAAATCTGCCTTTCTCCACCGAGGAGGTAAAAGCCATCACCAGAGATTGCCCGATCTGCGCAAAGTGCAAACCACACTTCTATAGACCAGACAAGGCCCACCTGGTAAAGGCATCCCAGCCCTTTGAACGCCCGAGAATCGATTTCAAAGGGCCACTCCCCTCGACCAATCGAACTGTGTACTTTCTGAACGTCATCGATGAGTTCTCCTGCTTCCCGTTTGCCATCCCGTGCCCCGATATGACCTCCCACAGAGTCATCAGAGCCCTACACAGTATCTTCACCCTGTTCAGTTTCCCCAGCTACACAGCGACAGGGGTTCGTCCTTTATGAGCGACGAGCTGCGTCAGTACCTGCTCGACAAGGGCATCGCCTCGAGCAGGACTACCAGCTATAACCCCAGGGGGAACGGGCAGGTGGAGAGGGAGAACGCGACGGTCTGGAAGACCGTCCTACTGACCCTCCGGTCCAGGAATCTCCCGACCTCCCACTGGCAGGAGGTCCTCCCCGACGCGCTCCATGCTATTAGGTCCCTCCTATGCACCACCACCAACCAGACCCCTCACGAACGACTATTTGTTTTTTCTAGGGGCACTACCAGGGGGGTTTCGCTCCCAGCCTGGTTGAGGACACCGGGCCCGGTTCTCCTCCGGAAGCACGTCCGGGCACACAAAACAAACCCGCTCGTAGAAAGAGTGCTGCTACGCCATTCGAACCCCCAATATGCCTTCATTGAATACCCCGACGGCCGTCAGTACACCGTTTCCCTCCGGGACCTGGCGCCTGCAGGATTCAACTCCACCACCACTACCGCCGAGGTACCCCCCACACTACACCCCACCCAACCCCCCATGCCCTGCGCCCCCGCACCTATAGGTTCACTGCCCACGCTCTGCGCCCCCGCGCCTATAGGTTTCCTGCGCCCCCCGTCGCACCGGTCAGGTATGAAGCTCGGACCGAATCACCCCCGGAGTCTACCATCGTACCCTCACCGACCACCACCACCCAGCCACCCGAAGAGGCTGCAACTCCGGTGCTCCGCCGATCCTAAAGGACAACTCGGCCACCGGACCGGCTCAATTTGTAGACCCGTCACCCCCGCCGTACTTGATTTCTTTACAGGGGGTGAATTATATGCATTGTAATTCACACCGTATTGCCTTGCATTGTATTGTGTCCTTGTGGGCTCTGTATGTGAGCTGTTGCACGGCTCTGCCCATAGGGGGAGATGAGGAGTTTTTACTGGGCTCTGCCCATGGCTCCTCCCACTAACCGGAAGTATAAAGTACTGCAGCCGTAAGCGTGCTCTCAGTTCCTCTGGTCGCAGGCTGGCTCAGTTGTAAGACTATTAAAACCACAGTTTACTTCCAGTCGTGTGTCTAGTGAATTGATGGTCTCATCATCCACATTCACTCTTACCATTTTTACAGGTGCACCATAGAAAGTATCCTATCTGGCTGCATCACAGCCTGGCATGGCAACTGCTCAGCCCAAGACCTTAAGGAACTACAGAGAGTCGTGAACATAGCCCAATTCATCACAAACCTATCTCCCATCCATTGACTCTGTCTACACCTCCTGCTGCCTTGGGAAAGTGGGCAACATAATCAAGGATCTCTCCCACCCAGATTATTCTTTCTTCCAACCTCTCCATCGAGCAGGAAATACAAAAGTCTCAGAACACACACTGACAGATTCAAAAACAGCTTCTTCCTGCTGTTGCCAGTCTCCTAAATGACCCTCTTATGGACTGAACTGATCTCTGCACGCATCTTTACTGAGTAATACTGCACTGTGTATGCTTCACCCTATGTCTACGCATTTACATTGTGTATTTATCATATATCCTACATTGTTCATGTATGGAACAATCTGCCTGGACTCTATGCAGAACAATACATTTCACTACCTCGGTACACGTGACAATAAATCTAAGGATGGCATAATGGCACAGTGGTAGCACTGTTGCCTCACAGCTCCAGGGACCCGCGTTCAATTCCAGCCTCGGATGACCGTCTGTGTGGAGTTTGCACTTTCCGTGTCTGCGTGTGTTTCCTCTGGGTACTCCGGCTTCCTCCCACAGTCCAAAGATGTACAGGTTAGATGGATTTGCCGTGCTAACTTGCTCTTAGTGTCCAAAAAAGGTTAGTGGGGTTACTGGGTTACGGGGATCGGGTGGAGGTGTGGGCTTAAGTGAGGTGCTCTTTCTAAGGGCTGGTGCAGAGTCGATGGGCCGAATGGCCTCCTGCCCTGTTATTTCTATTAAATCATTATGAGGGAACCATTGGTACACTGGAATAAGGCTATCAATCCTCCATGATTGTCCTGGAGTGTCTCAAGAGTTACTATGATGTAGCCACTGTAGCCACCTAAAATGGACACTGAACCAAACAAAATGGAGAATCGCTAAGACTGTAGGGAAAAACAGTTTAGCCAAGGCAAACAGCCTGCAAACACTCATTAGCATTTTGCAAGCAGCAAAACCAGTTTCTGGCCAGGTGGAAGATCTCCAACCAAAGGTGATAATGGCAGAACGTTCTACATACTAATGAGGCAGTCCAGACCTAGGCACACACAATGGCAACATTTGGGTTTGAATAAGATACTTTAAGTGGATGTCCAGACAGAGCGGCACCAGAAGTATCCACTATAGAAACCGCCCCCACCATCGAGAAAGACCCTTACATTGGAGGAATTCAAAAGATATCGATTGGAAGCGATCCAATCGATACCTAAAGGTAAAGTCCGCCCAGGAAGAGGGAAGGACATTGGGGACCCCTATAAATATAGACCCCCACACATGGTCCTGTCTGTTGTTTTCGTGCTCCGGCTTTGACCAAGACCTCCAACTCGTATCCTGACTCCAGCCGTTGAGCACCAGCCGCCGAACCGTAAGTGCCAATACGACGCTCGCTACGCGAACCAAGCCCGCTAGACCCCCAGTGACCAGCACGCTTTCTGAAGGTTGCAGCCCAAGACCGGGATGAAGGCCTCGCTCCCTGACCTTGCCTGTTCCTGTGTAGTTAAGTATTCTGTTTGCTTAGTTTAGTCATAGCTTAGTCCCTTAGTGTGTGCATGCGTATTTATTATAATTGTATAATAAATATTGATCGTTTGGAACTTACTAATCGGTGTATCGTTTTATTACTTTGAACCTGACCTTGGAATATATGTGAGTTGTCTATATGGCAACTGGCGACTCCTGAGCTGAAAATACATAGACAGAGCCTAGTGGTGTTAAGCACACGGCCTTTAACACAGCCAAGTTAATACACCCCAATAAACGCGTTTTACACCCATAGCAAAACGTGCAACACTATGATACTGGAATTCAGGAGAAAAATCATATGGGCATTAAAAACTGATTTTCTTTGAACCCCCTTTATCAGTTATAAAAATATATTGGGAGGAGGATGGCAGTGGCGAGGCTGTTTCATCAGAATAGGTAGTTGGCAAAAGAGGATTTTAAAAATTAATTTCATGGGATGTGGGCTTTGCTGGCTGGCTCAGCATTTATTGCTCTCGAACTGAGTGGTTGCTAGGCCATTTCAGGGAGCAGTTAAAAGTCAACCACATTGATGTGGATCTGGAGTCACATGTAGGCCAGACCAGGTAAGGACAGCAGATTTCCTTCTCTGAAGGAGATTAGTGAACCAGATGGGTTTTTACAACAATCGACAAAGGTTTCATTGCATCATAGCATTTACAGTGCAGAAGGAGGCCATTCGGCCCCTCGAGTCTGCACTAGCCCTTGGAAATAGCACCCCACTTAAGCCCACACCTGTAACCGAGTAACTCCACCTGACATTTTTCGACACTTAGGGCAATTTAGCATGGCCAATCCACCTAACCTGCACATCTTTGGACTGTGGGAGGAAACTGGAGCACCCGGAGGAAACCCACGCACACACGAGGAGAATGTGTAGACTCCGCACAGACAGTGACCCAAGCTGGGAATCGAACCTGGGACCCTGGAGTTGTGAAGCGACTGTGCTAACTACTGTGCGGCCCGGCTTGCTCATCATCAGACTTTTAATTCCAGATTTTTATTTAATTCATTATCTGGGTCTTTGTCCACCAGGGGTTCCGCCTTGTGGTGCCGGACATGCCTACGGAGAAGGACTGGGCCCGGAGTCGTGAGCCACGTCGGGAGCGACACCCCGGATGTAGACTTCCTAGGGAAGGCAAAAACACGTTCATGGGGTGTACTGTTAGTTGCGGTGCACAGTAGTGACCGAATGGAATGGAGCGCGTCAGGGAGGACCTGCTGCCAGCGAGCGGCTGGGAGGTTCCTGGACCGTAGGGCCAGCTGGACGGCCCTCCATACCGTCCCGTTCTCCCTCTCTACCTGCCCGTTTCCCGGGGGTTGTAGCTGGTCGTCCTGCTGGAGGCGATACCCCTGCTGAGCAGGAAATGACGCAGCTCATCGCTCATGAACGAGGATCCCCTGTCACTATGGATGTAGTCGGGGAAACCGAACAGGGCAAAAATGGAATCCAGGGCCTTGATGACGGTGGCAGACATATCCGGGCATGGGATGGCGAAGGGGAACCTAGAAAATTCATCGTCCACACTGAGGATGTAGGTGTTGCGGTCGGTGGAGGGGAGGGGCCCTTTGAAGTCTACGCTGAGGCGTTCAAAGGGGCGGGACGCTTTCATGCGTGATCTGGCCGGTAGAAGTGCAACTTGCACTCGGCACAGACCTGGCAGTCTCTGGTGACTGTCCGTACTTCTTCGACGGAGTAGGGCAGATTGCGGGCTTTGATTAGATGGTACAAGCGAGTGACCCCCGGATGGCAAAGGCTCTCGTGCAAGGCACGGAGCTGGTTCACTTGTGCACTGGCACATGTACCTTGGCAGAGGGCGTCTGGGGGCTCGTTGAGCTTGCCGGGGCGATACAAGATCTCATAGTTAAAGGTGGAGAGCTCGATTCTCCACCGCAAGATTTTGTCATTCTTGATCTTGCCCCGCTGCGTGTTGTTGAGCATGAAGGCTACCGACCGTTGGTCAGTGAGGAGAGTGAATCTCCTGCCGGCCAGGTAATGCCTCCAGTGATGCACCGCTTCAACGATTGCCTGGGCCTCCTTTTCAACAGAGGAATGTCGAATTTCGGAGGCGTGGAGGGTGCGTGAAAAGAATGCCACGGGTCTGCCTGCCTGATTCAGCGTGGTGGCAAGTGCGACATCTGAAGCGTCGCTTTCTACTTGGAAAGGCAGTGTCTCGTCTACTGCGTGCATCCCGGCCTTGGCTATGTCAGATCGAATGCAGGCGAAGGCCTGTTGTGCCTCGGCCGAGAGGGGAAAATGTGTGGACTGGATAAGTGGGCGGGCCTTGTCCGCGTATTGTGGGACCCACTGGGCGTAATAAGAAAAGAACCCAAGGCAGCGTTTGAGGGCCTTGGGGTAATGGGGGAGTGGAAGCTCCATGAGGGAGCGCATGCGGTCGGGGCCGGGCCCCAGTAGTCCATTTTGGACTATGTAGCTGAGGATGGCTAAGCGGTCTGTGCGGAACACGCACTTCTCCTTGTTGTACATGAGATTAAGGAAAGATGCGGTGTGGAGGAATTTAGAAAGGTTGGTGTCATGGTCCTGCTGGTCATGGCCGCAGATGGTGACATTGTCGAGGTACGGGAAGGTGGCCTGCAGTCCGTACCGGTCAACCATTCGGTCCATTTCTCGTTGAAATACCGAGACTCCATTCGTGACGCCGAAGGGGACCCTAAGAAATTGGTACAGACGACCGTCCGATTTACGGATGGGGAGCTGGTGGTAGGCGGATTTCAGGTCAATAGTAGAGAAGACCCGGTACTGTGCAATCTGATTGACCATATCAGAAATGCGGGGGAGGGGGTACGCGTCGAGCTGCGTGTACCGTTTGATGGTCTGGCTGTAGTCCACGACCATCCTGTGCTTCTCCCCGGTCTTAACCACTACCACCTGGGCTCTCCAAGGGCTGTTGCTGGCCTCGATGATACCCTCCCGAAGCAGCCGCTGGACTTCGGACCTGATGAAGGCCTTGTCCTGGGTGTTGTACCGTCTGCTCCTGGTGGCGACGGGCTTGCAATCTGCGGTCAGATTGGCAAAGAGTGAGGGAGGCTCGACCTTGAGGGTCGTGAGGCCGCAAACGATGAGGGGAGGTAGGGGTCCGCTGAATTTGAGGGTGAGGCTCTGGAGATTGCACTGGAAATCCAGGCCTAGTAAGAGTGACGCGCAGAGGTTGGGGAGAATGTACAGACGGAAACGGTCGAATTCGATGCCCGGTACAGTAAGTTTAACCAGGCAGAAACCCCGGATCGGGACAGAGTGGGAACCAGAGGCGAGAGAGATCTGCCAGTTGGTGGGATGGACCGCAAGGGAATAGCGCCTTACCATGGACTAAGCTCTCGGTGCTCCCGGAGTCGATGAGGCAGGAGGTCACGTGGCCGTTGACCAGCACCGATGTGGAAGAGGGTGCCAGGTTGCGAGGACGCGACTGGTCGAGTGTAACGGAGGCGAATAGCGGGCGATCAGCAGTTGAGTCAGATGAGTCCGAAGAGGAGCGGTAGCGACCCATGTCCCGTGGCCCCATCCCGGGAGGACAAAATGGCGGCGTCTGGAGTACCTGTGTGGGAGACGATGGCGGCAGACAAAATGGCGGCGCCCATGGAGCGCACGTTGTGGGGTCGGGACAAAATGGCGGCACCCATGGAACGCACATGGCAGTGGGGAATGAAGATGGCGGCGCTCATGGAGCGCACGTGGCGGGGCGGCGAAATATGGCGGCGCCTTTCTTGCCACAAGCTTTGCAGGTCGTGGTGCAGGCCGGGCAGCATTGGCGGGGGTGCTTCTGCTGACCGCAGAAGTAACAGTGGGGACCCCCAGGGAGTGCGGTGCGGTGAGCAGCGCAGGCGTAGTGCGCGGGGGTGGCTGCTGGGGGGGGGCGGTTGCGGGGTCCACGAGGGGTAGGACGGGTGAGCCTGGGGGGCCGTTTGCGGGGTCCGTGAGGGGTAGGACGGGTGGGCCGAGCGGCAAGCGGAGTAAGTTCATGCACTATGGGAGGCGGCCATCATGGAAAGCACCAGAGTCTTTGTGGCCGCGAGGTCGAGGGCGGCCCCTTCCAGCAGTCGTTGCCGGATGGGGTCCGATGCAATGCCTGTGACAAAGGCATCGCGCATGAGTAAGTCAGAGTGTTCCGTGGCTGTGAGGGCCCGGCAATCGCAGTCTCGTACCAGAGGTATAAGGGCCCTCCAGAAGTCCTCAATCGACTCACCCGGCTGCTGGACGCGAGTAGAGAGTTGATGCCTCGCAAACAGGGTGTTCGTCGACTGTGCATAGTTCTCCTTGAGCAGTTCCATAGCTCTGGTGTAGTCAGTCGCATCTCGAATTAGCGGAAAGACACTGGAGCTAAGTCTCGAGTACAGGAGTTGTTTTTTCTGAGCCTCCGTCGGGGGAGGGTCTGCTGAAGAGATGTAGGCCTCGAAAACTGCCAGCCAGTGAACAAAGTCTTTCCTGGCGTGAGGCGACTGCGGATCCAGCTGCAGACGGTCAGGCTTGATTCTGATGTCCATGGTGTACGGAAAATCACACAGCAATAAATTATGGCGCTAACAATTACAGTCAAAGACGAGAGACAAGTTCAATCGAGGCTTTATTGCTGTGTGATGCTATTCCTCCGGCTGCAACTGAAGACTAGAGTCTGAGTGACTCACACGCATATTTATACACAAGCTCCCTGTGGGCGGAGCTAGCCAGCAGGGGCTTACCGGAGGAACCTGTATTACAGGTACAGCCATACATCCCCCTACTGCAAGTATGTATATCTACAGTGGTTATCACCACAGGACACTGTGTGTGCGGAGTCTGCACGTTCTCCCTGTGTCTGTGTGGGTTTCCTCCGGGTGCTTCGGTTTCCTCCCACAAGTCCCGAAAGACGTTCTGTTAGGTAATTTGGACATTCTGAATTCTCCCTCTGTGTACCCGAACAGGTGCCGGAATGTGGAGATTTTATTATTATTTTGGGCCCATTCATTGGCCACCAGCGAAATCAATCAAACCGAGTCATCACTGACACTGACTAGTCCATGATTACCAATCTAAAACAGCATAGCCCTCTGGAATCTTCTGTTTCAATTAAAGGCACAGGCCACTGCTTGCATTGAAGATACAGACTGCCTTACAGATATCATAGAATATACAGTGCAGAAGGAGGCCATTCGGCCCATCGAGTCTGCACCGGCTCTTTGAAAGAGCACCCTACCCAAGCCCACACCTCCACCCTATCCCCATAACCCAGTAACCCCACCCAACACTAAGGGCAATTTTGGACACTAAGGGTAATTTAGCATGGCCAATCCACCTTTGGATTGCGGGAGGAAATCGGAGCACCCGGTGGAAACCCACGCACACACGGGGAGACCGTGCAGACTCCACACAGATAGTGACCCAAGCCGGGAATCGAACCTGGGACCCTAAAGCTGTGAAGCAATTGTGCTAACCACCATGCTACCGTGCTGCCCAACATCTGCCCACAAGATCAAAAATGTAACAAGAAAATAAAAGAAAGGGAAAATAAGGGAATAAACAGAAAGGACCCTTTCAAGCTCTTTTAGAACATTAAACCAATAGGCTTTAAACTTGGCACAGGACTAAAACCAGTGCAGGTAAGCCCCTGAGTCCACCTTGCATTTCTGGCACACTGAGGATATGCAGGATCAAACGTGTGCCGCAAGTTGGTGTAATATGCAGACAGTGTAATATCTTTTTAAAAATAAATTTAAAGTATCCAATTCATTTCTTCCAATTAAGGTCAATTTAGAGTGGCCAATCCACCTACCCTGCACATATTTGGGTTTTGGGGGTGAAATATACGCAAACACGGGGAGAATGTGCAAACTCCACACGGACAGTGACCCAGAGCTGGGATCGAACCTGGGACCTCGACGCTGTGAGACAGCAGTGCTAACCACTGCACCACCGTGCTGCTGTGACAGTGTAATATCTTAAGCTGAGCTTCTTGTGTTCTTCTTTAGAAATATATTTTTATTGGTATTTTGCACTTAATATCCAAATTTTGCAGAACCACACAGAAGCATTAATAATCAACACAGGACTTCCGGTTGCGGCTATGACCAGCTAAGTCGCACATTTGGCAGCTCCTGCGACAAAGGTGTTTAAGGGCCGATTGGAGGGCCCCGACGGTACTGTAAAGACGAATCCCGGTGGGGGAAGGCTCCCTGAGGAGAGTGAGACCAACTTTATGGTCGGTACTCGGAGTGGGGCGACAAAAAAAGCGGCAGCAGCTCCCCGAAAAAAGCGGGGGAAGAGGACCAAAATGGCGGCCGGTGGCGCACTAGAAGATTGGAGAAAATGGGCGGAGGAGCAGCAGGCCGCTCTCCTCCGGTGTTTTACGGAGCTGAAAGTGGAACTCTTAGAGTCTATGAACGCGACGACCACAAGGCTGATGGGGGCCCAGGCGACCCAAGAGGCGTCGATAAGAGAGCTGCAGCAGGAGATGACTGCAAGGGAGGAGGAGGCCACGGTCCTCGTGGGAAAGGTGGAGGTGCACGAGGCACTCCACTTGAAATGGCAGAGCCGCTTTGAGGAGCTGGACACTCGAATGAGGCGGAAGAACTTGAGGATCCTGGGCCTAGCAGAAGGCCTGGAGGGGCCTGATCTCCCGAAATATGTAGCGGAGATGCTGAGCTCCCTGATGGGAGAGGGGGCCGGTCCATCGCCTCTGGAGCTGGAAGAAGCATATCGGGTCATGGCTAGGCGGCCTAGGGCGAACGAGCCCCCGAGGGCGGTGCTGGTGCGATTCCAGCGTTTCTGTGATCGGGAGAAAGTGCTGAGGTGGGCCAAGAGGGAGAAAAGCAGCAAATGGGAGAATTCGACGGTGCGGATATATCAGGACTGGAGTGCGGAGGTGGCAAAGCGGCGGGCCCGGTTTAACCGGACGAAGGCGGTGCTGCACGCAAAGAGGATCAAGTTCGGAATGCTGCAGCCAGCGCGCTTGTGGGTCACCTACAAGGACCAGCACCATTACTTTGAGACCCCAGAGGAGGCATGGACTTTTGTTCGGGAGGAAAAGCTGGACCTGAACTAGAACTTGGGAACGCCGGCGGTCGAGGCCGCCCGAGTACCCTTGACTGATCAAGTGGCCCATGTCTTTCTTAGGCCAGGTCAGAACTTGGTTAAAGTTGATGGATCGTTTGGTTTCTTTGAAACTTGTGTTATGGGGGGTTTCTTTGTTCCTTTTTGTGTGTCTCTTCCCGTTGCCAACTTCCCTTAATTATTGTTGTTGTAGGGGGGGCTTTTTTACTGTTTTTTGATCTGTTCTTTAAGGGTTATGGTTACTGTTCTGTTCGATGGAGGGTGATGGTTAAATACGTTATTATTGGGTAGTTATTTAGTTATGCAGGCATAGTTATGTATTTATGTATTTATTTGAGATTTGTTATTTATATTGTTATATTGTTAAGTTGGGGAGGCGGGACGGGGGGGGTGCAAGTTGGTTATGCGGGTTTTCTTTTTCTCTTTTTTCTTCCTCTCGTTTTAAGGGGGCTTTTTTATGGGCTTGGATGGGGACGGGGGTGGAATTGAAGATGGCGGGGTAGGGTGTGGCCGGGCGAAAGCGCGGGCTTTCCCCTGTTTCCCGCGCGCGGGACGGAGGAAGGGGGAGGAGAGAAGAGTGGGGTGTGGCCAGCAATGGCGGCTTTTCCCGCGCTGAAGCGGGGTCAGAGAGGGATGGCAAGGGGGGGGGGGAGGCCCCTCCCCCCCCACATCGGGAGGAGTCGGAGTGTGGCAGGGGCAGCCGGGTCAGCGAAAATCAGCTGACTCTCGGGAGTACGATGGTGGATACACTGCGGCTAGGAGGGGTCCTAGCCGGGGGGGGCGGGGGGGGGGGGGGGGGGGGGGGGGGTTAGGGGGGGATACCGGGTTGCTGCTGGAAAGGCCGAGGACGGGAAGGGAAGAACGGGAGGAGAGAGGGGGGGGGCCATCGCCATGGGGAACGGGTCAGAAGGGGAGGGTCGACCCGGGGCGAACAGGGGACAGGACATGGCTAATAGACAGGGGAAAGGGACAGGTCGCTCCGCGACCCGGTTGATTACTTGGAACGTGAGGGGGCTGAATGGGCCGGTCAAGAGAGCAAGGGTTTTTTCACACCTAAAGGGACTGCAGGCGGATGTGGCAATGTTGCAGGAGACTCACTTGAGAGTAGTAGACCAGGTACGCCTGAGAAGGGGGTGGGTGGGACAGGTGTTCCACTCAGGCTTGGACGCAAAGAACCGGGGGGTGGCGATTTTGGTGGGAAAGAGGGTGTCGTTCGTGGCGGCGCAGGTGGTAGCAGATAAGGAGGGTAGGTACGTGATGGTGAAGGGTAGGCTGCAGGGAGAGAATGTGGTGCTGGTGAATGTGTATGCCCCGAATTGGGATGACGCGGGTTTTATGAGGCGCCTGTTGGGCCTCATTCCGGGTCTGGAGGCAGGGGGCCTGATCATGGGGGGGGACTTCAATACAGTGCTCGACCCTGGGCTGGACAGATCGAGTTCCAGGACGAATAGGAGGCCGGCAGCGGCAGAGGTGCTAAGGGGGTTCATGGAGCAGATGGGGGGGGTAGACCCTTGGAGATTTGGCAGGCCAAGGGCGAGGGAGTATTCTTTTTTCTCCCACGTCCACAGGGTGTACTCCAGAATAGACTTTTTTGTACTGAGCAGGGGGCTGATTTCGAGAGTGCAGGACACGGAGTACTCGGCCATTGCGATTTCGGACCATGCACCACACTGGGTAGAGGTAGAACTGGGGGAAGCACGGGACCAGCGCCCGTTGTGGCGCCTGGATGTGGGGCTGCTGGCGGACGATGAGGTGTGCGGAAGGGTCCGGAAGGGCATTGAGAGATATCTGGGCACGAACGACACGGGCGAGGTGAAGGTGGGGGTAGTCTGGGAGGCCCTGAAAGCAGTGATCAGAGGAGAGCTGATCTCCATAAGGGCACACAGAGAAAGGAAGGAGAGGCAGGAGAGGGAGAGACTGGTGGGGGAACTTATAGAAGTGGACAGGAGATATGCGGAGACACCAGAGGAGGGGCTGTTGAGGGAGCGGCGCAGTTTACAGGCCCAGTTTGACCTACTGACCACTAGGAAGGCGGAGACGCAATGGAGAAGGGCACAGGGCGCGGTCTATGAGTACGGGGAAAAGGCGAGCAGGATGCTAGCACACCAGCTGCGCAAGCGAGATGCAGCCAGAGAGATTGGGGGAGTGAGAGAGAAGGGAGGGAACGTAGTGCAGAAGGGGCAAGAGGTGAACGGGGTCTTCAGGGATTTCTACAGGGAATTGTACCGGGCTGAGCCGCCCAGGAGGAGGGGGGGAATGGAGAACTTCCTCGATAGATTGAGGTTCCCAAAGGTCCAGGAGGAACGGGTGGAGGGGCTGGGGGCGCCGATAGAGCTGCAGGAGCTAGTTAAAGGGATAGGCCAGATGCAGGCGGGGAAGGCGCCGGGGCCGGATGGGTTCCCGGTGGAATTTTATAAGAAGTATGTGGACTTGGTGGGTCCAGTGCTGGTGCGAGCCTTCAATGAGGCGCGAGAGGGGGGGGTTCTGCCCCCGACAATGTCACAGGCCCTGATCTCCTTGATCCTGAAGCGGGACAAAGACCCTGTACAGTGCGGGTCCTACAGGCCTATCTCCCTCTTGAATGTAGATGCCAAACTGTTGGCAAAGGTCCTGGCAACCAGAATAGAGGATTGTGTGCCAGGGGTAATCCATGAGGACCAGACGGGGTTCGTAAAGGGACGACAACTTAACACAAATGTCCGGAGACTGTTGAATGTGATTATGATGCCAGCAGTGGAGGGGGAGGCTGAGATAGTGGTAGCACTGGATGCGGAGAAGGCATTCGATAGGGTGGAGTGGGAATACCTGTGGGAGACGCTGGAACGGTTTGGGTTTGGGGAGGGATTTATCAAGTGGGTGAAGCTGCTGTATTCGGCCCCGATGGCGAGTGTGGTTACAAACGGGAGGAGGTCAGAGTATTTTGGGCTCCATCGAGGTACCAGGCAGGGATGCCCCCTATCCCCCTTACTATTTGCATTAGCGATCGAACCGTTGGCGATGGCACTGAGGGGTTCAGGGGGGTGGAGAGGACTGACAAGGGGAGGGGAGGAACATCGGGTATCACTCTATGCGGATGATTTGTTGTTATATGTGGCGGACCCGGAAGGGGGAATGCCGGAGGTAATGGAAATACTAGCGGAGTTTGGGGACTTTTCGGGATATAAATTAAATGTGGGTAAAAGTGAGGTCTTTGTGATACACCCGGGAGATCAGGGGGAGGGAATTGGGCGGCTCCCCTTTAAGAGAGCAGTAAAGAGCTTCAGGTACTTGGGGGTGCAGGTGGCAAGGAACTGGGGGACCCTCCACAAGCTGAACTTTTCAAGGCTGGTGGAGCAGATGGAGGAGGAGTTCAAGAGGTGGGACATGGTACCGCTGTCGCTAGCAGGGAGGGTGCAGTCAGTCAAAATGACGGTCCTCCCGAGGTTCTTGTTTCTGTTTCAGTGCTTGCCCATCTTTCTCCCCAGGGCCTTCTTCAAGAAGGTAACTAGCAGCATTATGGGCTATGTGTGGGCACATGGCACCCCTAGAGTGAGAAGGATTTTCTTGGAACGGAGTAGGGACAGGGGAGGATTAGTGCTACCCAATCTTTCCGGATACTACTGGGCGGCGAACGCATCGATGGTGCGCAAGTGGGTGATGGAGGGGGAGGGGGCAGCTTGGAAACGTATGGAGAGGGCGTCCTGCGGCAATACAAGCCTGGGGGCGCTAGTAACGGCACCATGGCCGCTCCCCCCCACAAGGTATACCACGAGTCCGGTAGTGGCGGCCACCCTGAAAATCTGGGGGCAGTGGAGGCGACACAGGGGGGAAGTGGGGGGTCTGATGGCGGCGCCACTGAGAGGGAACCACAGATTTGTCCCGGGGAACACTGGCGGGGGATTCCAGAGCTGGCACAGGGCGGGCATCAGGCAACTGAGGGACATGTTCATAGAGGGGAGGTTTGCGAGCCTGGGAGAGCTGGAGGAGAAATTTGAGCTCCCCCCGGGGAACACGTTTAGATACCTGCAGGTGAAGGCATTTGCCAGACGACAGGTGGAAGGATTTCCCTTGCTTCCCGATAGAGGGGTGAGTGATAGGGTGCTGTCAGGGGTCTGGGTCGGAGAAGGGAGGGTCTCGGACATGTACAAAATAATGCAGGAGGTGGAGGAGGTATCGATAGAGGAGCTGAAAGACAAGTGGGAAGCGGAGCTGGGAGAGCAGATAGAAGATGGGACATGGGCGGATGCCTTAGAGAGGGTCAATTCGTCGTCGTCGTGCGCAAGGTTGGGCCTCATCCAATTTAAGGTGCTGCACAGAGCCCATATGACGGGGACTAGGATGAGTCGGTTCTTCGGGGGTGAGGACAGGTGTGTTAGGTGTTCGGGAAGCCCTGCGAACCATGTACATATGTTCTGGATGTGTCCGGCACTGGAAGAGTTCTGGGAGGGGGTGGCGGGGACGGTATCGAGAGTGGTGGGAACCAGGGTCAAACCAGGGTGGGGGCTAGCGATTTTTGGGGTTGGGGTGGAGCCAGGAGTACAGGAGGCAGGGGAGGCCGGAATATTGGCCTTTGCGTCCTTGGTAGCTCGGAGAAGGATCTTGATTCAATGGAGGGACACAAGGCCACCAAGTGTTAACACCTGGTTAAACGACATGGCAAGCTTCATCCAATTGGAAAGAATCAAATTCGCCCTGAGAGGGTCGGTACAGGGGTTCTTCCGGCGGTGGCAGCCCTTCCTTGACTTTCTGGATCAGAGATAGGAACTGGAGGCCGAAACAGCAGCAACCCGGGGAGAAAGGGGGGGGGGGGGGAAGGGAGGGGGGGGATAGCAACGAAGGGAGCACGTCAGCGGGGGGTCGCGGGCAATGACTGCCCGAGGCCATCGGCAGAAAGGGAAAAACGGTTTGGTTGCTAGACTGGTAGCGCGGGGGGGGGTGGGGGGGGGGGGGAGGGGGGGGGGGTGCGCGCGGGGGAGGGCGTGGGGAGGATTTTCCAGGGGGGGATTTGTTGTGTTATAATTTAAAATGTAGTAGGGGTAAATGTTTGTATCGAAAAATTTCAATAAAAATTATTAAAAAAAAAAAAAAAAAAAATAATCAACACAGTAACAATATCAACACAGGTACCACAGGCTGTCCCCTCATCTGTGACAGTGGTCCCAGTTCTATCTTTTCCCAATCTATGCACTCTAGTGTGTATCTTATAGTTTTTTAGGCGTGTTCTTATCAGGACTCTTGACATTTAGCGATACGAGTTACATATAACTGTACATATACGTTTACAACTATTGCCAGGAGTCTTTAGATTGTTCTTAATTTATAATCACTTTTATGAAATGTATTTTTATTCCACAAATTTTTAGCATTTTTGCAATTTACAACAAAACCCCCAACCCATTAAGCCCCCACCCCTCCCTCAGCAGTCAACGGTAACCAACTCCCCAAAATGCAAAATAAACAAACCCCAACTATTGTAGAACCCATTTCTCACCCAGAGTGAATTTCACCTTTTCTAGGGCCAGAAATTCCAGCAGGTCCCCCGGCCACACCGACGCACAAGGTGGAGAAGCTGACCGCCACCGTAACAAGACCCGTTTGCGAGTAATCAACGAGGCAAAGGCTAAAACATCTACCCCCGCACCCACCTGCAGCTCCGTCCGGTCCGACACCCTGAATATAGCTTCTAGGGGACCGGGCTCCACCTCCACAATAATGTGCTGTACACCATCCTCCAAAACCTTTCCAGCTTCGGGCATGCCCAAAACATATGCATATGGTTAGCAGAGCCCCTCCCTCATCACTCACAGACATCCTCCACTGTTTCAAACACTGGTTCATCCTAGACTTTGTCAGGAGCTCCCTGTACACTACCTTCAGCTGTATCAACCCCATCATTCCACAAGAGGTCAAGGCATTCACCCTCCACAACACTTGACACCACAATCCCTCCTCCAGCGTCACCCCAAACTCTTCCTCCCACTTTCTCTTAACACCCTCCATGGACAGCCCACCATCCTCCAAAATCCTCCCATAAATCCCAAAGGCGACCCCCCTCTCAACCCCTCCGCTGACATCACCACCTCCAGCAATGAGGAGGTAGGCACTACTGGGAAGGTCAAGAAGACCTTCTTCGCAAAGTCCCACACCCGCACAAACCGGAAACTTTGACCCTGTGACAGCCCAAACTTCTCACTCAGAACTCACAAATCGCGCTCCCAGAAACAAATCCTTTATTTCCTTGATCCCCCCCCCCCCCCCCCCCCCCCCCCCCGCTCCCTTCCATCCCAGGATACTTGCATCCATCCTCCCCGGCTAGAACCATGATTCCCCCTAATTGGCAACCCCCCCCCGACCCAGCGTCCAGCCTAAAATGCTGCCTAAATTGCCTCCAGATCTTCAGCATGGTCACCACCATTGCACTCATTGAATACTTCCCTGGAGCCATCCGGAGCGGTGCCATTGCTAACGCCGGCAACCCCGACCCCCTACAACAGCCCACCTCCATCCTCACCCACAAAACTCCCTGTTCCATCCCTGAATCTTCTCTGCTTTTGCCGTCCAATAATAACACATCAAATTTGAGAGGCCTAAACCCACCTCCTGGCGTCCTCTTTGCAGTATCACCTTCCTAATCCTAACCACCTTCCCCGCCCAAACAAACGAGCATATCAGTCTGTCCACCCCTCTAAAAAAGACCTTGGGCAAAAAGACCGGCAGGCACAGAAACAGAAACAAGAATTGCGGCAAAATGTGGCAGGCCCAAAGCTAGGGCGCGATGGAGGTGAGATGTCCCACATCGGATGGCTCCCGCCTAGAATGTGGTAAGAAGACTGAAACCCGGTCCCAGGGTAATTCTGGAGGACTACAAAAAAGAAGAGAAAGAAGTTGTAAAGAAATTTGGTGAAAGTTTCCCCCCCCCCCCCCTTTTTTTTGAAGGAAGAAATTTTTGTTTTTGTTTTTTTTCTATTAAAAAAAAGGGATTGAAGGAAGGAGGGGTGAAAAAAAGAAAAAGGAAAAATAATAAGCCATTAAAGGATGGAAAAGCAGCGTCGAGGAAGGGAGGAAACGCAGGCTTGTGTTTAATGAGAGGACGAGCAAAAGTGCTGACAAGATGGCGGATGCCGGACCGCATGGTGGGGCAGCACTACTTACGATTGGGAAAATGACTGAGATGATGGCAGTGGAGCTGGAAAAGCAGTTTGCGAGGCACATGGAGGCTTTGAGAAAGGAGACGGCGGTCACATTGAAGTCATTGGTGGAGGAGGCAATCCCCCGGTGAGAGTAGCTGTGGCAAAGACATTGGCCGAGGTGAGAGGGCAGGGCGAGAAGATGATGGAAGTGGAGGAGGCCGTGTCGCAGCACAGCAACCAGTTCAGCTCAATGGGGGATGAGCTGCGGAGGGTAGTGGAGGTCAACAGAGGACTCCGAGCAAAGCTCGAGGACTTGGAGAACCGCTCGAGGCGGCACAATCTGAGAATTGTGGGCTTGCCCGAAGGGTTGGAGGGTCCAAGGCCAACAGAGTACTTCGCTAAGAAGTTGGCGGAGCTGATGGGGGAGGGTGAGAACCCCTCCCGGTACGAGCTAGACCGAGCTCATCGGTCATTAAGGCCGAAGCCCAAAGTGAATGAGCCGCCTAGAGCAGTAATTATCTGCTTCCATAAGTTCTGCATGAAGGAGAAGGTGTTAAGCTGGGCGAAGCAGAAGCACGAGGTGCAGTGGGATGGTGCTGGAGTTCAGATCTACCAGGACTTGACGGTGGAGTTGGCAAAAAGACGATCGTCATTCGGGCGAGTGAAGGCGGCACTGTACAAAAAGGGGGTGCGATTTGGTATGGTATACCCGGCGAAGCGGAGGGTGACGTATGATGCCAAAGACTTTTATTTCGAGATAGCAGAGGCGGCTGAGGCGTTCGTGAGGGCAGAAGGTTTGGGACAGAAGTGAGGAGCGGAGCTGGAAGAGAGACTGTGGACTGTGATTGGGGAGCTGGAAAATGTATACATGCTATAACTTTCTTTTTACTGACGTGTATTGTAATTTACTTCTCTTCACATTGTTACAGAGTTCAAGTTATTGGTTGGGTTGTTTGGCATTCTGTGTTGCGACAGTTATATCTTAGTTTAGTGAATTGTATGGGTTGGATTGTTGTTTTTGTTTTTTGTTTCTCTGGGACTGGGTGGAAGGGGACGATATGTCTTGGCAGGGAGAGCCACCCGCGCTAGCTAACTAAAGTCGGCTAGTGAACGGAGGTGAGGTGAGAGGAGGACTGCGTACATTGGAGCCTGGTTAGCAGGTTTCGATGGGCCTACGAAGTGACTGGGGGGGGGGGGGGGGGGGATTGATGCTGGGAGATGTTTCTTCAAGAGGAAATGTAGAGGGGGTTTTTGGGAGGGGGAAAGGGGTTCAATGTTAATAATGGATAGAGGCGAGTCAGGCTCATGGGGCAAGGCCCGGTGGTATGATGATGGTGGATAAGAAGGGTGGGGGGAGGGGGGGGTGAGAGACCCCCAGTTAGGATAGTCATGTGGAACATGAGGGGGTTAGGAGATCCGGTCAAGAGGTCAAAAGTGCTTGCGCATCTTAAAAGTTTGAAAGCAGATGTAGCAATGCTGCAGGAGACACACTTGAGGGTAAAGGACCAGGTGAGACTTAGAAAGGGCTGGGTTAGCCAGGTGTTTCACTCTGGCTTTGATGGAAGGGCTCGAGGGGTAGCGGTAATGGTCAGTAAAAGAGTACGCTTCCAGATGGAGAAGATGGTGGCAGATCAGGGGGGTAGATATGTGATTGTGACAGGGGTGCTGGAGGGGAGATTAGTTGCGCTGTTAAGTGTATACAGCCCCAGTTGGGATGATGTGGGATTCGCAAAGAAGGTGTTTGGGGCCATCCCCGACTTGGACACACAAACTGATTGTGTGGGGGGGGAGACTGGAACTTGGTGCAGGAGCCAAGGTTAGACAGGTCACGCCACGCTCACTGGTCCCATCATGGGGGGTGAAGGCGCTGGCTGGGCTAATGGAAATGGGAGGGGTGGACCCTTGGAGGTTTCTGCACCCAAGGGAACGGGAGTTCTCGTTTTTCTCAGCAGTCCATAAGGTATACTTGCGGATCGACTTTTTCGTGGTGGGGAAGGCTTTGCTGGCTGGGGTTAAGGGGTCGGAATACTCGGCAATTGCTGTGTCAGATCACGCTCCGCCTTGGGTGGATATGGTGCTGGAGAAGGGGGTAGCACAGAGGCCAGGGTGGAAATTAGATGTGGGACGTTTGGGGGACCAATTGTTCTGTGACAAAATTGAAAAGGTAATTAAGGAATATGTAGGTTTTAACTGTACGTGTGAGGTGTCAAAGGCAGTTGTCTGGGGGGCTCTAAAGGTGGTGGTGAGGGGGGAGCTGATTTTGCTTACGGCCAGGGTGGAAAAAGAGGAGAGGTTGGAGCGGCAGAGGGTAATAGATGAGATGTTGGAGGTAGATAGGTGTTATGCAGAAGATGGGTGATGCTCGAACAATAACTCCAGAAGCGAGATTGGAGACAATTGAAGGCTTTATTGCACTAGATGTTTCCCCCAGCAGCGCAGGTACAGAAGGCTGCAGCTGGGGAGACACGGGCTCTTATACTCCGCGTTACTGGTCGGAACCAGCAGGCAGGCTTAACCAATGAAACAGCAGTCTCAGGTACCTCCCACACCAATGGTCTTCCGGCATTATTCAGGGTACCATAATACCTCTAATACCAACTACCACATTCACCCCCTGTTTAAAAAATAGTCCAGCGGGGTGGTGGCCTCGCATTTCACAGTGGTAGAGGTTAAGGTTATGGAGGTACCCGGTATACATCAGTACAGTGTTTTGCCTCATTACGTCGCAACTATTTACAAATTTATTTCCAGTTCAGAATGAAGCAATAAGTCGATCGGGGGCCCTGGTCGTCCTTTGCGATCGTTGTAGCTTCAGCGGTGATGCAGGCGCTGGCTCGGGCGTCTGTGGCTCTGGGAGTGTGGCTTTGGCTTCTTCTTCATCACCCCTAGATGGGACCGGTGGGGGGACCGATCCACCTGGGAATGAGGTGACTGTGGGGTGCACTGATCGGAGGGAGGGTGGTGGTGGTGGGGACCCAGCGGGCGCCAGGTCCTGAAGGGAGATTGTGTCCTGTCGGCCGTCGGGGTACGCCAAGTAGGTGTACTGAGGGTTAGCATGAAGGAGGTGGACCCTCTTGACCAATGGGTCCGACTTGTGCTCCCGCACGTGTTTGCGGAGCAGGATGGGTCCAGGAACTACCAGCCAGGCTGGGAGCGAGGTCCCGGAGGAGGACTTCCTAGGGAGGGTCGTGAGGTGTTTGGCTGGTCGTGGTACACAGCAGTGACCGGATGGAATGGAGGGCATCCGGGAGGACATCCTGCCAGCGGGAGACTGGGAGATTCTAGGACTGTAGGGCCAGTAGGACGGTCTTCCAGACCGTTCCGTTCTCCCTCTCTACCAGCCCGTTTCCTCGGGGGTTATAACTGGTCGTCCTGCTCGAGGCAATGCCCTTGCTGAGCAGGAATTGACGCAGTTCGTCACTCATAAAGGAGGACCCCCTATCGTTGTGGATGTAGGCGGGGAAACTGAACAGTGTAAATATACTGTGGATGGCTTTTATGACGGTGGCTGTGGTCATGTCGGGGCAGGGGATGGCGAATGGGAACTGGGAGTACTCGTCAATAACGTTCAGGAAATACGTGTTGTGGTCGGTGGAGGGAAGGGGCCCTTTGAAGTCCATACTGAGGCGTTCAAAGGGACAGAAAGCCTTTATCTGGTGCGCTTTCTCTGGCCTATAAAAGTGCGACTTGCACTCTTGCAGATTTGGCAGTTCCTGGTGGCGGTCCTGACGTCCTCGATGGAGTAGGGCAGGTTGCGGGTTTTAATGAAATGGAAGAATCGAGTGACCCCCCCCCCCCACCGGGTGGCAGACCCTCACGGAGGGCCCGGAGGTGGTCCACTTGTGCGTTGGCACGTGCCGCGGGATTGGGCATCAGGAGGCTCGTTTAGCTTCCCGGGATGATACAAGAACTCATAGTTGTAGGTGGTGTGTTCGATCCTCGACCATAAGATCTTGTCGTTCTTTATCTTGCCCAGCGGTACATTATCGAACATGAAAGCCACTGACCGTTGGTCGGTGAGGAGAGTGAATCTCCCGCCGGCCAGGTAATGCCTCCAGTGCCGCACAGCTTTGACTATGGCGTGGGCCTCCTTTTCCGCCGAGGAATGGCGGATTTCCGAAGCATGGAGGGTGCGTGAGAAGAAGGCCACGGGTCTGCCCGCTTGGTTGAAGGTGGCTGCCAGAGCTAGGTCGGATGCGTTGCTCTCGACTTGGAAAGGGAGGGATTCGTCGATGGCATGCATCGTGGCCTTTGCGATGTCCGCTTTGCTGCGGCTGAAGGCCTGGTGGGCCCCTGTCAACAGGGGAAAAAAACGTGGATTGGATTAGTGGGCGGGCCTTGTCCGCATTGTTGGGGACCCACTGGGCATAATACGAAAAAAATCCTAGGCAGCGTTTCAGGGCCTTGGAGCAGTGGGGGAGGGGAAGCTCCATGAGGGGGCGCATGCGTTCGGGATCTGGGCCTATAACTCCATTATGCACTACCCAGCCTAGGATGGCTAGATGGTTGGTGCTGGACACGTATTTGTCCTTGTTAAATGTGAGGTTAAGGATTTCTGCGGTGGAGGAATTTTCGGAGGTTGGTGTCGTGGTTCTGCTGGTCGTGGCCGCAGATGGTGACGTTACCGAGATACGGAAACGTGGCCCGCAAACCGTACCAGTCAACCATTCGGTCCATCTCTCGTTGGAAGACCAAGACTCCTTTCGTGACACCAAAGGGAACCCTTAGGAAGTGGTAGAGCCGCCCATCTGCTTTGAAAGCAGTGTATTTGCAGTCGCTAGGGCGGATGGGGAGCTGATGGTAGGCAGACTTGAGATCCACCGTAGAAAATGAAATGAAAATGAAATGAAAATCGCTTATTGTCATGAGTAGGCTTCAAATGAAGTTACTGTGAAAAGCCCCTAGTCGCCACATTCCGGCGCCTGTTCGGGGAGGCTGGTATGGGAATTGAACCGTGCTGCTGGCCTGCCTTGGTTTAAAAGTTAAGCTTTGGAGGTGATGCGACCATCAATTCAACCAGAGACACGAGTTGAAGTAAACTGTGGCTTTATTCGGCTTACAATTGAGCCTGCCTGCGACTATGCTGAACTGAGGGCGGACTCGCAGGACCGCAGCACTTATACTTCCTGAAGGGGGTGGAGCCGAGGGCAGAGCCCTGTACATGCTCATCTCCCCCTGTGGGCAGAGCCACGCAACGGCTCACAGATGGAGCCCACAGAGACTCAGTAATGTACAGTATGAATTCTAGTGGTTACACATTTACCACATGAGGTTACATTGAAAATCTAACCCTAGGAACGTGGCAGCACAGAGGTGGGGAAGGACGTAGAGTCGGTAATTTTTAAACTCCCTTGCCTGGACCGTGAGGTTTGCTATGCAGAACCCTTTGATCTCCACTGAATGAGACCCAGAGGCCAGGGAGATTTTTTGGTTAACTGGGTGGATGATAAGAGAACAGCGCCTTACCGCGTTGGGGTGTATGAAGCTCTCCGTGCTCACGGAGTCGATCAGACAGGATGTTTCATGCCCGTTGATGAGCACGGTCGTCGTTGCAGTCGAGAGCGTTCGGGGCCAAGACTGGTCCAGGGTCACCGAGGCGAGTCGTGGCAGAAGTTGGAGATTTTCCTCGGGCGGTGTGCGGTCATCCGAGTCGGGGTCCTGAGAGTCCAGCCAAGATGGCGGCGCCCACGGGTCGCACATGCCTGGGGGTGCACAAGATGGCAGCGCCCACCCATTGCACGTGATGTCCGAGGGGCAAGATGGCGGCGCCTGGAGGCCGCACATGGCTCGGGAGAAGGAAGATGGCGGCGCCCGCTGGCCGCACGAGGCTCGTGGAGAGGGTTGTGATGGCGGTCCTGATTTGCCTCCGGAGACCGCAGCGACCGCCCGGGCCTGGCATACTGCCACGAAATGGCCCTTTCTCCGCACCCTTTGCAGATGGATGAGCGGGCCGGGCAGTGCTGTCGGGGGTGCTTGGCTTGCCCGCAAAAGTAGCAGCGGGACCCCCAGGGTTGCTTGGCAGTCTCACAGCGCAAGCTTGTGGGGGGATGGGGATGCTTCGGAGTCAGCCGCAGGGGGATTCCACGCTGCCGGGCGGTCAGGGCCGTAAGCGCGGGCATTTTGGGAGGCCACATCTAGGGAGCTAGCAAGGGCCCGTGCCTCCTTGAGGCCTGGTGTCTCTTTCTCCAGCAATCGCTGGCGGATTTGGGAGGACAGCATACCTGCAACAAATGCGTCCCGGATCAAAGGTTCTCTGTGGTCGTTAGCCGAAACTTGCGGGCAGTTACAGTTCCTCCCTAACACCAGGAGCGCACGGTAGAACTCCTCCAGCGATTTCCCAGGGATTTGTCGTCTCGTCGCTAGTAGTTGTCGGGCATAGACCTGGTTTACAGGGCGAATATAGTGTCCTTTTAGCAGATTCATCGCAGCCTCGAAATCGTCCGCGTCCTGGATGAGGGTGTAGATTTCTGGGCTCACTCTTGAGTGCAGAACTTCCAATTTCTGGTCCTCCATGGGTGTAGTTGTGGCCGTCCTGAGATATCCATTGAAACATGCCAGCCAGTGTTTGAACGTTGCTGCTGCATTTGCTGCGTGGGGGCTGAGTTGCAGACACTCCGGCTTGATTCGGAGCTCCATTCTTTAAAATCTAGTGCAATAAATTGATGCTCGATCAATAACTCCAGAAGCGAGATTGGAGGCTTTATTGCACTAGATGTTTCCCCAGCAGCACTGGTACAGAAGGCAGCTGCTGGGGAGACACGGGCTCTTATACTCTGCCTTACTGGGCGGAACCAGCAGGCAAGCTTAACCAATGGAACATCAGTCTCAGGTACCTCCCACACCAATGGTCTTACAGAATTATTCAGGGTACCGTAATACTTCTAATACCGACTACCACAATGGGGACCCAGCAAAGCTGGAAAAGAGGAAGGAACTACAGGCGAGCTTTGACCGACTATCTACCAGGAAGGTGGCGCACTAACTGAAACAAGCAAGGGATGCAGTTTACGAACATGGAGATAAGGCTGAGTATGTTAGCAGGTCAGCTCTGAAGGGAAGCAGCGGCAAGGGAAATTGTACAGGTGAGGGATAGGGCGGGAAGTTGGTAGTGGCTCCAGATCTGATTAACAAGGTTTTTGAGGAATTTTATGAGAGGTTGTACAGGTCAGAGCCACCTGGGGAGACTGTGAGATGCAGAAATTTCTAGATGGGTTGGAGTACCCGAGGTTAGGGGAGGGAGACAAGGCTACATTAGAAGGAGCAATACTGGAGCAGGAGATAAAGGATGCGATTGGCAGGATGCAGTCGGGGAAGGTGGCAGGGCCGGATGGGTTTCCGGTGGAATATTATAAAAAATTCAAGGATTAGCTGTCACCCCTGATGATGGGGATGTTTGAAGAGGCGATAGGGAAGGGGGTGTTGCCATAAACTTTGGGGCAGGCATCAATTTCCCTGTTGCTAAAAAAAGATAACGATCCGACGGAGTGTGGATCGTATCGGCCCATATCGCGTCTGGATGTGGACGCAAAAGTATTGCCGAAAGTACTGGCGAGTAGGCTGGAGGAGTGCCTCCCAAAGGTGATAGGTGAAGATCAGACGGGGTTCGTGAGAGGGAGGCAGCTCTTTCCAAACGTTAGAAGGGTATTGAACATCATTATGGCACTGGCAGAGGGGAAGGAAACAGAGGCTGGTTGTGGCACTGAACGCTGAGAAGGCGTTTAACTGGGTAGAATGGGGGTACTTGATGGCAGTTCTGGAGCGGTTTGGGATTGGACCAAAATTTGTGGACTGGGTAAAGCTACTATATAAGGAGCCGAGGGCAAGTGTCCGCACAAACAACATCAGCTTGAGATAATTTTCTCTCCACCGTGGGACTAGGCAGGGATGCCCTATGTCCCCCCTGCTGTTTGCACTTGCGATTGAGCCGTTGGCCATCGCATTAAGAAGTTCGGGGGTATGGAAAGGAATAGTGAGGGGGGGGGGGGGGATAGAGCATAGGGTGTCGTTATATGCCGACAACTTGCTGTTGTACGTGTCAGAACCGAGTGTGTCTATAGGGGGAATATTGGAGCTGCTTTGAGTGTTTGGGTCTTTCTCGGGGAACAAATTAAATCTAGACAAGAGTGAGTATTTTGTGGTGTCTCGGCCGGGGGTGGGGGGTGCTGCCATTCGTAGGGCAGGGACTCACTTTAGGGGGGTGCAGGTTGCCCAGGGGTGGGGGGCTCCGCAGGTACAACATTTCTAGTTTGGTGGGGAGAGTGAAAGCTGATCTGGCAAGGTGGGATGGTCTCCCTCTGTCACTGGCGGGCTGGGAACAGATGGTTAAAATGAACCTGTTGCCGCGGTTTCTGTTTATTTTTCAATGCCTGCCGATTTTCTTGCCAACCGTTTTTTTCAGAGAGATTGAGGGAAGGATTACGTCGTTTATATGGGGAGGGAAGGTGGCCAGAGTTAGAAAGGCAGGCAGGGGGTTTGAGTCTTCCGAACCTGATGTATTATTACTGGGCGGCGAATGTGGAGAAGGTGCGGAGTTGGGTCAGAGGGGTTGATTCCCAGTGGGTCAGAATGGAGGAGAGTTCGTGCAGGGGTCGGGATTGAAAGCACTAGCAACAGCGCCGCTCCCGATAGCTCCGGGGACATACTCCTGGAGTCCGGTAATAATAGCTTCGTTGAGAATTTGGAGGCAGTTTCGCCAACACTTCGGGTTGCGGGCAGGGTCAAGGGAAATGCCGATTCGGGGGAACCACCAATTTGAGCCAGGGAGGTGGGATGGAAATTTTCGGAAATGGGAGGAGATGGTGATTAAGACACAAAAAGATTTGTTTCTTTGGGGTTGGTTTGCAGGATTGAAGGAGATGGAAGCGAAGTATGGGCTGGAGAAGGGGGAAATGTTTAGATACATGCAGGTTCGAGATTTTGCCAGGAAGATACAGGGTTTCCCGGTGAGTGGGCCTCCACATTGCTGGAGGAGGTGCTGACGACAGGGGGACTGGAGAAGGGGGTAGTGTCAGTGTTTTTAAAAAAAATTTTTAAATATAAATTTAATTACCCAATCATTTTTTCCAATTAAGGAGCAATTTAGCATGGCCAGTCCACCTACTCTGCACATTTTTGGGTTGTGGGGGTGAAACCCTCGCAGACACAGGGAGAATGTGCAAACTCAACACGGATAGTGACCCAGAGCCGGGATCGCACCTGGGACCTCAGCGCCGTGAGGCAGCTGTGCTAACCACTAGGCCACCGTGCTGCCCAGTGTCAGTGGTTTATGGGGCTATTTTGGAAGAGGAGAAGGCACCACTGGAAGTGATCAAAGCAAAGTGGGAGGAAGAGTTGGGGGAGGAAATGGAGGAGGGGTTCTGGTGTGAGGTGCACCGAAGAGTGAATGCCTCCATCTCGTGCGCAAGGTTGGGCCTGATACAGCTGAAGGTGGTATACAGAGTACACCTCACAAAGGCGAGGATGAGCCGATTCTTTGAAGGAGTAGAAGATGATGTTGTAGCCTTTGCCTCGTTGATCGCCCAAAGGAGAACCTAATGGGCTGGAGAGCAACCTATCCACCCTGTGCCCTGGAGTGGCGGGGGGACCTGTTGGAATTCTTGACTCTTGAGAAGGTTAAGTTTGAACTGAGGAGAAGGATGGAGGGGTTCTACAATTCATGGGCATTATTCATTATGCACTTTCAAGAACTGGATAACATCGAACATTAGTTGGGGGGGAGGGGTAAGAGGGTTGGGGGGAGGGGGGCGGTGTGTGTTAATGGTGACTATGGGTGCTTCTTGATTCCTTTTTGTCATTTGTTTATGTGAACATGCGGGTTGATGTTTGGGGGTTGGTGGGAGGATGGGATCGTTGTTATTGATATGGGGATTGACGTATTTGTTACTGATTATTGTTTATTGTTGGTGGGTGTAAATTTGGGAGAAAACGTGAAAAAGGAGAATAAAAAATATTTTAAAATAAAAGAATTGCGGCAAAATATTCATCTTTGCTGCCAGTACACCGCCTGCCAACGACTGAGGGAGATTGTCCAACCTCAACAAGTCAGCCTTCACCCTCCCCACCAAATTGAACTTCCGGAAACTTGGCCAATCCCGGGCCACTTGCTCCCCCAAATACCTAAAGTGAGACGTGTCAGGATATGCAAACATGCACATAATGAGTTACAGACAGGCAGCTAATGAACACAGAGAACAGGACATAACCAATCAGCAGGCAGAACACTTGGTGGTGGTTTCCCACTATAAAAGGCCCGAGGCACTCACATTCCACCTCTTTCCACTAGGGGCATCTACAGAGTGAGTCAGGTGTATATATCACATAACACCTCCAGCACGTGGCTAAGAGCTAGTCTGGTTCAGCCAGACAGAGTAATCACACTTAGGTTAGCAGAGAGTCAAACTCAGAGAACTGAGCTAACTGTGTGACAGGTTCAATAAATCAGATTGAACTAACTTCAAGGTCTAGAGTATATTTCAGTTATAGCTGCATCCAGTTGCAGCCCATGTTATCTCAGTGTGTTTGATACGACAAATCTTATATTAACCATTGTCTCTGAGAGCTCCATAGGCTCTGAACCTTCATAAAGTGACTTGTGGCCTTCATAGATGTAACTTAATATCTGTTGTAGGCCAGTGCCTATTGTTTAGCACAAAATGTTACTTTCAAATATTTTCCAAATATACGTATCTAGCAGATGGCATTACTAATTAATGTGCTCCATAGCACATCTTTGTAACAATATGACTCATGAAATATTTGTCATTACAAGGGGGTGATTTTCAGCCTGCGTTAGCATCAATGACTGACAATAGTGATGCGGGGGCAAAATCGTGTAAGATCGTGTTTTCTGATTTTCCATGCCCCTCTTTGGTGACATTTTCTTTTATAAATTTAGAGTACCCAATAAATTTTTCCAATTAAGGGGCAATTTAGCGTGGCCAATTCACCTACCCTGCACATCTTTGGGTTGTGGGGGTGAAACCCACACAGACACGGGGAGAATGTGTCAACTCCACATGGACAGTGACCTAGGGTCGGGATTTGAACCCAGGTCCTCAGCGCCATAGGCAGCAGTGCTAACCATTGTGCCACCGTGCTGCCCCCCTCTTTGGTGACATAGCGAGGTTCCCGCACAGTTGGGGTGGGAACCAAATTTAAATATATCTTAATATACTTACCGAGCACCCTGCCACATGATTCGCCCCTCACTGAATATTCATACCTTGCCACAGTTACATAACGTCAACGAGATTTACAAGAAGTTTGGAAAAAGATGAATCATCGAGGAGATTCCTACCCAAGGGTGCAAAGATAAGTACAGCTCCCAGGGAAAGAGGGACATGCCCTCCAGTACAGGTTGGTGTTGCCAGATGGCAGTGCCAAACTGTGTCAGGGCATGTGCAAGGGCGATCTCTCTAGGGAGCCCATTTTTGGGAGGGTTTACATTATATTTGTTGGGAGGGTGAAGAGCCCCCAATACTAATAACTGTGGTGGGGGGAGGGGTGAGAGACCCAATGCTGATGCTTGTGGTGGGGTGGGGGGAGTGGTGAGAATCCCAATGTTGATGGTGTGGGAGGGTGGGAAGAGAGCCCTGAAGCTGATGGGAGTGGGGGCATGGGGCGGGGAGCTCACAATGCTTCTGATGGTGAGAGGTTGGCGGGGACTAGCCCCTGATTCTGATGGGCATGGGGAGCTCCCAATGCTGATGGTGGTGCGGGGGAAGGGCAGTGACTGACCCACCCAGTGCTGATAGTGATGGGGGGCGCAAAAGCTCTGATGCTGATGATGGTGTGGGGGGGGGGGGGGGGGGGGGGGGGGTTGTATACGAGCCTACGATGCTGATGGGGGAGCTGTTGATGCTTGTGGGGGGGGAGGGGGTGGTGACAGCCCCCCAGAATCACATAATTTACAGTGCAGAAGGAGGGAAATAGGCCCATCGAGTTTGCACCTGCTCTTTTTGAAAGAGCACCCCACCCAAGCCCACACCTCCACCTTATCCCCATAACCCAGTAACCCCACCCAACACTAAAGGCAATTTTGAACACTAAGGGCCAATCCACCTAACCTTCACATCTTTGGACTGTGGGAGGAAACCGGAACACCCGGAGAAAACCCACGCAGACACGGGGAGAACGTGCAGACTCCGCACAGACAGTGACCCAAGCTGGGAATCAAACCTGGGACCCTGGAGCTGTGAAGCAATTGTGCTAGCCACTATGCTACCGTGCTGCCCATTGCTGATGGTAATGTGTGGGGGGGGGGGGGGGGGGGGGAAGAGCCCCAATGTAGATAGTGATTAGGGAATGGGGGCAAGCCGCTGGTCCCTGATGGTTGGGGGGGAGGGGGGACGGTCTCCCATGTCTGTGGGATAGTTGCAGGGAGGTTTATTTTCTGTGCTCATTTAAAAATGGTGCCCTGATCTCTGTGGAGCTGACCTTGCTGACTCTATCCCTATCCCTATCCCTAACCCTAACCCGCCACAACAATGGTGCCAACCATGGCTACTGAATTTTTTTTTAAAGACAGGCTCAAAATCTGGACTAAAAACTCAGCTGCACAGGTGGAGAGTTTCACGCTGGGTTTCAGTCAGAGACTGACACTCTGAAAATATATGGGAAAATTCCATTTCGACAGCTTGTGGTACATGTTAGGACCAACAACATAGAGAAAGGGATGAAAGAGAAAATGCTGGAAAATCTCAGCAGGTCTGGCAGCATCTGTAGGGGGGGAAAATAACTAACATTTTGAGTCCGATGACTCTTTGTCAAAGCTAACAGACAGAGAAAGTGGGAAATATGTATACTGTGGAATGAGAATGAAAGATAAGTCATAGCCACAGAAACCCGGGGAAACCGGGTGCTAAAGGCCACAGAAACCAAGGGGAAAGAGTGCTAATGACACTCTTGCCACAGAGTGCTAATAGAGAAAGGGATGATGTTCTGCAGGCAATGTTAGAGAGCTTGGAATGAAACTAAAAAGCAGGACCACAGTGATCTCTGGGTTACTCTCAGCACCACGTGCTAATGAGAATGGAAATAGGAGGTCAAATCCATAGTGAGATACTGGATGAGATAAAAATTGATAAAGAGGTGTTAGCGAGGCTAGTTGTATTTAAAGTTAATAAGTCAACAGGATCGGATGGGATGCATTTAGGAATTCTGATGGAAGTAAGTGTGATAGTTGTGGAGGTACTGATCCAAATTCACCAAATTCTTCATAGGCACAACTGTGGTGGTAGAGGCCTGAAGAATTTCAAATGTCACAGCGTTGTTCGAAAAAAGGTGCAAGGATATGGGCAGTACGTAGCACAGTTGTTAGCACAGTTGCTTCACAGCTCCATGGTCCCAGGTTCGATTCCCGACTTGGATCACTGTCTGTCCGAATTTGCACGTTCTCCCTGTGTTTGCGTTGGTTTCCTCCTGGTACTCCGGTTTCCTCCCACACACCAAAGATGTGCAGGTTAGGTGGATTGGCTCTGATAAATTGCCGTTAGTGTCCAAAATATTAGATGGGGTTATGGGGATAGGGTGGAGGTGTGGGGATGGGGTGGAGCTGTGGGCTTGGGTGGGGTGCTCGTTCCAAGGGCCGGTGCAGACTCGATGGGCCGAATGGCCTCGTTCTGCACTGTAAATTCTATGATTCTATGATAAGCCCAGCAACTGCAGGCCAGTCTGTTTAACCTCAGTGGTGGATAGCTTTAAAAGTGATAATCCATGTGATGCGACCATCAATTTACTCAGAGACACGAGTTGAAATAAACTGTGGCTTTAATCGACTTACAACTGAGCCTGCCTGTGACTAGCTGAACTGAAGGCAGGCTCGCAAGACCGCAGCACTTTATACTTCCGGTTGTGGGCGGAGCCATGGGCAGAGCCAAGGGCGGAGCCCTGTACATGCTCCTCATCTCCCCCTGTGGGCAGAGCCATGCAACCGCTCACAGATGGAGCTCACAGGGACACAGTGATATACAGTGTGAATTTATGTTATACATTCACCACATTCACCCCCTGTTAAAAAATCAAGTCCAGCGGAGGTGACGTGTCTATAAGTTTACTCAGTCCGGTGCTCGAATCGTTCGTTGGGACCGACGGAGCACTGGAGTTGCAGCCGCTTCGGATGGCTGTGGACAGATGTTCGGTGTGAATCCGAGGGTGGACTCCGGGGGTGGTTCTTCCAGAGCTTCGTTCCTGACTGGTGTGACGGGTGAAAGGGGGCGCAGGAAGCCTGTAGGTGCCGGGGCGTAGGGCGTGGGGGTCAGGTGGGGCGTGGTGTGAGAGGTACCTCGGCGGTAGTGGTAGTAGTAGTGGTAGATCCTGCAGGTGCCAGGTCCCGGAGGGAAACGATGTCCTGTCGGCCGTCGGGGTGCTCGATAAATGCGTAGTGGGGATTTGAATGCAGGAGTAGGAACCTCTCTACCAGCGGGTCTGTTTTATGTATCCGGACGTGCTTCCGAAGGAGGACAGGGCCCGGTGTCCTCAACCAGGATGGAAGCGAGGCCCCCGTGGTAGTGCCCCTAGGGAAGACAAATAAGCGCTCGCAAGGAGTCTGATTTGTGGCCGTACACAGGAGGGACCTAATTGCATGGAGCGCGTCAGGGAGGACCTCCTGCCAGTGGGAGGTCGGGAGATACCTGGACCGTAGGGTCAGTAGGACGGTCTTCCAGACCGTCGCGTTCTCCCTCTCCACCTGCCCGTTCCCCCTGGGGTTATAGCTGGTAGTCCTGCTCGAGGCGATGCCCTAGTCGAGCAGGTGCTGACATAGCTGGGGAAACCGAACAGGGTGAAGACACTGTGCAGAGCTCTGATGACTGTATGGGAGGTCATATCAGGGCATGGGATGGCAAACGGTAAGCAAGAGAACTCATCTATGATATTAACAAAATAGATATTACGGTTGGTCGAGGGGAGGGGCCCTTTGAAATCAATACTCAGTCGTTCAAAGGGCCGGGATGCCTTTACCAGGTGGGCCTTGTCTGGTCTATAGAAGTGTGGTTTACACTCCACTCAGATCGGGCAATTCCTGGTGACAGCTTTAAGCTCCTCGGTGGAGAAAGGCAGATTGCGGGCCTTGATGTAGTGGGTGAGCCGGGTGACCCCCGGGTGGCAGAGGCCATTGTGGATTGCCTGTAATCGGTCGTCTTGCGCGCTGGCGCATGTTCCGCGGGACAGAGCATCTGGGGGCTCATTGAGCTTCCCCGGATGGTATACGATTACATAATTCTAGGTGGAGAGTTCGATCCTTCACCTCAAGATTTTGTCATTTTAAATTTTGCCCCGCTGCGAATTATCGAACATAAAGGCAACCGATCTCTGGTCGGTGATGAGGGTAAACCTCCTATCTGCGAGGTAGTGCCTCCAGTGCCGTACGGCTTCCACAATGGCTTGGCTTCCTTTTCGACTGAGGAGTGTCGAAGTTCCGAAACGGAGAGGATTCAGGAGAAGAACGCTACTGGCCTACCTGCCTGGTTCAGAGTGGCAGCGAGAGCGACCTCTGAGGCGTCGTTCTCCACCTGAAATGGGACGGATTCATCCACCGCCCGCATGGCGGCTTTGGCGATGTCCTCCTTAATGAAGTTGAAGGCCCGGCGGGCCTCGGCTGACAGTGGGAAGAGTGTAGTCTTAAATAGTGGGTGGGCTTCGTCCGCATACTGGGGGACCCACTGGGCGTAGTAGGAGAAAAATCCGAGGCACCCCTTGAGGGCCCTGGAACAATGAGGGAGAGGGAGTTGTAAGAGGGGGTGCATACGGTCAGAGTCGGGCCCTAGGACCCCGTTTTCCACGACGTAGCCGAGGATGGCTAGTCTGGTTGTGCGGAAAACGCATTTCTCCTTATTATATGTGAGGTTGCGTTTTTGGGCGGTTTGGAGAAATCGGTGGAGGTTGGCATCGTGGTCCTGCTGGTCATGACCGCAGATGGTGACGTTATCCAAGTACAGAAACGTGGCCCACAGCCAGTACTGGTCCACCATTCGGTCCATTGCTCGTTGGAACACCGAGACCCCATTCGTGACGCCAAAGGGAACCCGGAGGAAATGGAACAGGCGGCCATCTGCCTCGAACGCCGTGTAGTGGCGGTCCTCCGGGCAGATTGGGAGCTGGTGGTATGCAGACTTCAGATCCACCGTGGAGAAGATGCGATACTGGGCGATCTGATTTACCATGTCTGCAATCCGGGGGAGGCGGTACGCATGGAGGTGCGTGAACCGGTTAATGGTCTGGCTGTAATCAACCACCATCCGGAACTTTTCCCCGGCATTGACGACCACCACCTGAGCTCTCCAGGGGCTATTACTGGCCTCTATGACTCCCTCACGTAAGAGCCGCTGGACCTCGGCTCTAATAAATACCCTGTCCTGCAGGCTATACCTCCTGCTGCGAGTGGCCACTGGTTTGCAGTTAGCGGTGAGGTTAGCGAAGAGTGCAGGGGGGTTGATTTTTAGTGTTGCTAAACTGCATATAGTGAGAGGGGGAAGGGGTCCGCCGAAGCTGAGTGTTAGGCTCCTGAGGTTGCACTGGAAATCCAGTCCTAGGAGGAGAGGGGCGCAGAGGTCTGGGAGTACATACAATTGGAAGTTGGTGTAGTTGGCACCCTGTATCGTTAGTGTTGCAATAAAGCGCCCTTGTATCCAGACAGAGTGTGACCCCGAGGCGAGGGAGATAGTTTGCTGTGTCGGAAATATCGGAAGCGAGCAGCGTCTTACCAGGTCTGGGTGAACGATGCTCTCGGTGCTCCCGGAGTCGAAGAGGCACGGTGTCTTGTATCCGTTGATTTGAACGGACATCATGGAGCTTTTGAGGTGCTTTGGCCGCAACTGGTCCAACGTGACTGCACTGAGCTGCGGGTAGTTGGTGGCGTGGTCAGCAGTGCTGGAGCGGCCCCGTGATGACTGTCCGCGAAGGCCGTAGTCGTCGAGTGGCATCTCGGGTGTTGGCCAAGATGGTGGCCCCTGTTGATCGTACGTGGCGGGCGGCTAGGGAGATGGCGTCCAAGATGTGTCGGGTGCTTTTTGGCGCCGCCCTTTTGGCCCCGATCTTTTGGCGCCGTTTTTTTGGCGCTCAGTTGTTATGGCGCTCATTTTTTTGGCCCACCAATGTTTGGCGCCAAAGCATGTAAATAAATGGATTAAATTAAACTAGGATAAAAATACGAAACCTTTATTCTGTGAGAAAATTTAGGTTTGTCTTTCTTACTTAAAATACTTTCAGCCATTTCTGCAAACTTTACTGATTCTCATAAATTTTTATGAGAATCAGTAAAGTATAATTAGACTTAACTACTTTTAAATTTTTAGAGTAAAATTCTAAGAGTATGTTGCGCTACAGAACTAGGTGGAATTTTGGTGGAACTAGGTACAGAACTACATTTAAAATGTTGGTTTTAAAAGTGGTTATTATGTAGGTAATTAAGATCCGGCGCTAAATCGTTGAATGCCAAAACAATCGGCGCCATTCAGCGCCAAAAAAAGGGCACCAAAATGGCGGGGCCAAATGGTACCATTCCCTCCAAGATGGCCACCCCCATTGATCGCACGTGGTGGGTGGCGAGGAAGATGGCGGCCCCCATGAATCGCACATGGCCGGCCGCATGGCGAGGATTACCAAGATTGCAGCCCCCATGAGTCGCACATGTCGTGTGGAGGCGGACACGCTGCCACATTGCAGGTCTGCGGGCCTGTGAGTTGGAGGGGCGAGTATTCTGGCTAGCATTTGAGTTGGAGTTTTTAGTTTTAGCCAGGCAGACCTTCGCAAAGTGTCCTTTCCGCCCGCAGCTGCTGCAGGTCGCGTTGCGGGCCGGGCAGTGCTGCCGGGGGTGTTGGGGCTGGCCGCAAAAGTGTCACGATAGCCCTCCGTGGTGGGCGGGTGGCTGCGCGGCAGTCTCTGGTTGGGGGTCCACGATGGGGTCATGTGGTCGGCCGGGAATGAGTTTAAGCTTTGAAAAGCGACCTCGAGCGTTACCGTGTCTTCCAGGTTCTGGGCCCCTTTTTCGAGGAGACGCTGGGGCACATAATTGGACTGGACCCCTGCAACGTACACATCTTGGACGGCAAGTTCCATGTGCTGGGAGGCTGTCAAAGCCTGGAAGTTACATTCTGGTGCTAGAGCTTTAAGGTCGCGCAAGTAGTCTTCTAGCGACTCTGCAGGGCGCTGGCGGAGGATTGTAAAGATGTGCCGCGCATAAACTTCATTTACGGGCCGCACGTACAGGCGGTTGAGTATCGCGAGGGCCTCGGTGTACGAGTAGTAATATCAAGTTGAGTTGAAATACGATGGCTCACCCGTGCGTGTAGAAGACTGAGTTTCTGTTCTTCTGTAACAGTGGAGGTAGTCGACGCAGCCAGGTAGGCCTTGAAGCACCGAAGCCAATGCAAAAATATTTCCTTCGCTTTTGCGGCCTGTGGATCGAGTTCCAGTCGATCAGGTTTGAGGGCTGATTCCTTGGTAGTTTTTTTTTTTAAGTCGATCAAATTGATGCGACCATCAATTCAGAGACACGAGTTGAAGTAAACTGTGGCTATAATCGACTTACAACTGAGCCTGCCTATGACTAGCTGAACTGAAGGCAGGCTTGCAAGACCGCAGCACTTTGTGGGCGGAGCCATGGGCGGAGCCCTGTACATGCTCATCTCCCCCTGTGGGCAGAGCCGCGCAACGGCTCACAGATGGAGCCCACAGGGACACAGTGATATACAGTGTGAATTTATGTTATACATTCACCACATCATGACAACATTAACTTGGTACTTTGAAAAGTGTGGATTAATTGAGGGAAGCCAGCACAGATTTGTCAAAGACAGATCGCGTTTAACCAACTTGATAGAGTTTTGAGGAGGTAATATGATTGATGTGGTGTACGTAGGCTTCCAAAAGGCATTTGTTAAAGGACCACATAAAAGATTACCAGCAAAGTTAAAGCACATGGAATAAAAGGGACCGCAGTAGCATAGAAATGAAGTTGGTTGAGTGGCAGGAAACAGAATAACAAAGAATGGGTGGTTTTCAGACTGGAAGAAATGGAGTTCCTCAGGTGTCCGTTTTGGGGTCACTGCTTTACTTGATCCATATTAATGATAAAGATTAGTGTGTGCAGGGCACAATTGCAAAATGTGCACATGACACAAAATGTGGAGGTATTGTGGAAAGGTTGAGAAGCAGAGAACAGTGATTTAAGACCATTGACAAAAGAACCGAAGGTGACACAAAGGAGGGTGGGGGGGTGCATATTTTACACAGTAACGGCTGTGCAGGGTGGTGTAGATCGACTCAGTGTTAGTTTTCAGAACATAAATTGGAGAAGTCCTTGGAGTGGAAAGGATTGTAGGAGGGTGGGGTTAACTAAAATGCTGCCAGGGCACTGCTGCCTCACAGCGCCGAGGTCCCAGGTTCTGGGTCACTGTCTGTGTGTAGTTTGCGCATTCTCCCTGTGTTTGCGTGGGTTTCGCCCCCACAACCCAAAGATGTGCAGGTGAGGTGGATTGGCCACTCTAAATTGCCCCCTTAATTGAAAAAATGAATTGGGTACTTGATGCACTATCAATTGTACTAAAAACTCGGATTGGTACAACAGAGGCTTTATTACAGTCTGATGTGTGGCCTCCGACTGCAGCTGGTAGAATGGTTGATCAGGAGAAGTCATGCATATTTATACGGCTCCTTGTGGGCGGAGCTAGCTGGCATCTGGTGAACCTGTAGTATAGGTACTACTGTACATCCCCCAATACAGGTACACACAGTTACACAGTGGATCACCACATTCACCCCCTGTTAAAAATGAGTCCAGAGGGGGTGGCGTGGAACAATATACAGAATTGTGAATTATTTACAGAGGGGAGGGAAAAAAAATGTGTCCATCTTGTAGTCTGGTGCCCGTCAGAGGTTAAGCCTATCCGGTGGTTTGACGGTTCGCTGGGAGCGACGTAACGGTGGTGGCGATGTTGGTACTGGCGGTGTCGGCGTCGACGACGTCGGTGCTGGCGGTGTTGGTGCTGGCCAGTAGATGGATGACTCCGGGAGCGTGCCGAAATCTTCCTCGTCCTCTATCGTGGGCAGGGGAAGGAGGGATGGACCTGGTGGAGCTGATGCTGGGAGCGCCAGGGGCGGGGAGGGTGGTGCGTGGGTGGGGAAGTGTGTGGGAGTGGGAGTGGAACACGGGGGAGCCAGGTCCCTGAGTGAGACTGTATCCTGGCGGTCGTCGGGGAACTCCACGTAGGCATACTGGGGGTTGGCGTGGAGCAGGCGTACCCTGTCCACTAAGGCCTTGTGGAGTCGGACATGCCTACGTAGTAGAACCGGTCCTGGAGCTGCGAGCCAAGTCGGGAGCGACACCCCGGATGTGTACTTCCGTGTCCGGGTGGATGAAGCTGTCGGTGCTACTGGAGTCCAGTAGGCAGGAGGTCGAATGGCCGTTGATTAGCACTGTCGTCGAAGCGGTGGCCAGGTTGTGAGGACGGGACTGGTCCAGCGTTATGGAGGCAAGCAGCGGGTGGTCGTCCGAGGAGTCACATGAGGAGCGACAGCGACCCGGGTCCTGTGTTTCAGTCCTGAAGGGGAGACCAAATGGCGGCGATGGCGACGTCCGGAGGACCTGTGGGGGAGAAGATGGCGGCACCCATGCAGTGCACGTTGTAGGGGCGGGGCAAGATGGCAGCGTCCATGGTGCGCACATTGTGGGGGCGGGGCAAGATGGCAGCACCCACGGGCCGCACGTGGCCCCGGGAGCAGAAGATGGTGGCACCCATTTTGCGATCGGCTGAGGGAAAAGAGCGAATTTGGGCGTGATAGCGGCAACTGCGTGGGCCTGGCACACCGCCGCAAAGTGGCTCTTCTTGCCGCAGGATTTGTAGGTGGCGGCGCGGTCTGGGCAGCGCTGGCGGGGGTGCTTCTGTTGGCTGCAGAAGTAGCAGCGGGGACCCCCAGAGTGCGCGGTGTGGCGGGCAGCGCAGGCATATTGAGCAGGAGTGGCCCCAGTCGGGGGGGTCGTTTGCGGGGTCCACGAGGGGTAGGATGGGTGTGCCGTGTGGCGAGCAGGGTAGGACTGGACATTACGAGAAGTGACCGTCATGGAGAGCGCTAAGGTCGAGCACGGCCCCTTCCAGCAGTCATTGTCGGATGGGGTCTGACGCAATCCCCGTCACGAATGCATCACGCATGAGGAGATTGGAATGTTCCGTGGCCGTGACGGCCTGACAGTCACAGTCCCGTACGAGAGGGATAAGGGGCCGCCAGAAGTCTTCAATCGATTCACCAGGTAGTTGTTCGCGAGTGGCGAGTACGTGCCTTGCGAATAGAGCGTTCGTCTTCTGAGCGTAGTTTTCTTTAAGGAGGTCCATGGCGTCTGCGTAAGTCGGGGCATCCGGGAACACGCTGGAGCTCAACCTGGAGGTAGAGAACTTGGATTTTCTGAGCTTCCATCGGCGCGGGGGTCGCTGAGTTGATATAGGCCTCAAAGCAAGCCAGCCAGTGATTAAAGTCCTTTCTGGCGTTTGGCGAGTACGGATCCAGCTGCAAGCGATCTGGTTTGATCCTGATGTCCATAATGCAGAAAATCAGACTGTAATAAATTGATGCACTATCAATTGTACTAAAGACTCGGATTGGTACAACGGAGGCTTTATTACAGTCTGATGTGTGGCCTCCGACTGCAGCTGGTAGAATGGCTGATCAGAAGTCTTGCATATTTATATGGCTCCTTGTGGGCGGAGCTAGCCGGCAGGGGCTACCGGCGTACCTGTAGTATAGGTACTACTGTACATCCCCTAATACAGGTACACACAGTTACACAGTGGATCACCAGAGTACTCTAAGTTGAAAATAAAATCGAAAAAGCTGCGGCGGGCAGCAGGTATGGACAGGAAGGGCCGAATGGTCACCTCCTGTGTCCTGGTTGAGTTCTAAAGTGGGGTTTGATCCCACAGCCTGCCCGAGGCCAGTCACCTACTTTGCTGCGAGGGTCCTTTAACCAACCGCGCGGGGACGAGGATCAGTCTGAGGACAGGCGGCATTGGGAGGACTCGGCCAGGCTGTGGCGGAGGGCGAGGGAGGGACGCGCGGGCGGGCGTTCCTGGTTTGTCGCTCCGCGCTTGCCGTTGCTGGCAGCATCCGGCGCTTGTTGGGAGGCCGATGGCTGCGGTCTTCCTGGTGATGCTGTACGAATATTCCCCGCTCTTCTACATTACCCTCATCTTCCTCTGCTTTTTCGTAACCACCGCCGTGATATTGGGATGGTAAGTGCCGGAATGAAAGGTGCTGCGTGTGAATAAAAGCCGAGGGGTGGGGGTGGTGGTGTCTGACAGGAATGAACGGGTCACTTGTCATTCTCCCTTTTTGTTTACAATGTTCCCAAACCAGGTTTGTTTGGGACATTCCTGTCATCATCCGGAATTCGGAGGAGACCGAGTCGAGGGACAGGGTGCAGAGGAAAAGAATGGTGCAGGTGAAAAACCCATTCACGCTGGAAATTATAAACTCCGCCACTGCATCGGTCACAGGTAACTAACTCTGTCCAATATATATATATATATATATATTTTAAATTTTCTACCAGTAACGCTGCAATAAACGTGGTTCAGCCCCCTTGCCCCGTCCTAGAAATATTTAACCATAATTGACAGGCTCTGGTATTCACATCCGCTTCTTTTTCTGAGCGACATATAACCTGTCAGTGAACTGTGCTCACAACACTTCCCACTTCCTACAGCATCCCCAATCAGATTGATTTGGCTGAAGCAGGCAATCTAATGTCTCCAAACGTTCTTTGTTATTGGCCGGAACGCCTACCAACACTCTGCGCGGGATTCTCCCATGCCCTGCATATGGAAGAATCGGCATTCGTGCCATTCTTTCCCGTGCCGCAGGTCCGACGCCGGCAGGCGATTCTCTGAGGAGCGGAGAATCGGCACCATTTGCGCTGACGCGTTTGGTGTGGCGCTGGTCCTGGGCCGCTGTACGCGGCCTGGCCACCGATTCTCCAGCCTTGATGGGCCAAGCGGCTGCGCGGAAACGGCAGAGACCTGCTGGTGCCGTTCACACCTGCTTGCAGCCGGTGGGAACTCTGCGTGTAGGGTCAGGGGCGGCCTGGGGGGGGGTGGTGAGGCTCCTTCACTGGGGGGGGGGGGCTCCGATGGGGTCTGGCCCACTGATCGGCGGTCCGGCATCTTCCGCCCCCGACCCTATTTTATTACGCGGACGGCCCCTGAACTCCCACGCCATGTTGTGTCGGGGCCGGCGCGTTGAAGAAATCCTCTGCGCATTCATAGGTTGGTGTGGCACAACTGCGCATGCGTGGGTTGCTGCGGCGCCACTGCGCATGCGCGCGTTGGCGCCGTCCCCAGTGTGCACCAGGAAGTGAGGCTGGAGCGGCATGAACCGCTCCAGCGCCGTCAGTGGGCCAGAATCACTAGTACTCGCGCCCGTTTCGCGCCGCCGTGAAACACGACGGTGTTCACGACGGCGCGGACACTCTGTCCCGCGATCTGAGAATCGCGCCCACTGACTATGTCCAAAAGGCGTCCAAACCCGAAACGTAGCCCCGCTTCTCCACTGATGCTGTCAGACCATAAGACATAGAAGCAAAATTAAGCCACTCAGCCCATCGAGTCTGCTCTGTCATTCAATCATGGCTAATATTTTTCTCATCTCCATTCTCTTGCCTTCTCCCCATAACCTCTGATCCCTGTTGAGTTTCGGACGTTTTCTGTTTTTGTTTCAGATTCCAGCATCCGCAGTAATTTTGCCACGCGGCGTCTATTTTGTTGCATGTTGTTTCCCTTTGGTTGGTTTTTGGTTAACGTCTCTGCCGTCCAGCAAAGCCAGCCAGGTGCAGTTTTACGGGTTGGGTTTTGGTTAACGTCTCTGCCCTGCAGCAAAGCTGGCCAGGTGCAGTTTTGCGGCATTTTTAATTTGATGGCAGCGCTGTTTGTTCAGCCAAACGTCCTTGAGGGATTAGTTCTGATCCCTGGTGCTTTAGAATTATGACCATTGTTGAACTTCAGATTGAAAATACTGTGTAAAGTCTGGAATTAGTATTTGCATAGGGCAATGAGTGGATGATAAAATCCTGGCACCATCACACCACAAACTGGCCACGAAAAGTAGGCCTAAATTTGATGATGCATTATTAGTTCTGGAAAGATCCAGCAATCTGGGGTGAAGAGGAGGAATGGCATGAAATCTGATTTTCCACAAATTGCTGGGTGATCACCGCAATTAGCTTCGACAAATTTGAAAAATTCCCATCATACTATGAAAATCTTATTGAAGTTCACTGCAAGTCATAAAATTGTTGAAATTTGGTTGCTAATGGCAAATCACTCTTGCTGCTGTTATTCATCACGTGCATTACCAGCCCTAAGGACTCTGTTACTGACTCAATTTATGATCCTGACATGACTCTCAATCTGAGGCCCAGAAATAGAACAGTTAAGTTATAGGATATCTCCTGCCCGAAGTTGGGGAAATTTTGGGGTGCATTTTTCAGCACCATGTCGGCGATCCTGCATGTGGATTTGGAGCCAGGACCCCTGACGGCCACATTCAGGGTATCGGACCTGCCGAAGTTGCAGGCTGATGTTTTAGCCTTCGCCTCGTTGATTGCTCCACATTGCAGACGGGTTCTGTTAGGGTGGAGGTCAGCTTCTCCACCCTGTGCCTCGGCGTGGCGGGGGGATCTAATGGAGTTCTTTCATCTTGAGAAGGTGAAATTTGCCCTAAGGGGGGTCAGATGAGGGGTTCCACAGGAGATGAGCTTTGTTTGTTTTACATTTCGGAGAGCTAGTTACAGTCAACTGTTGGGGGAGGGGGTTGGTGCAGGGTTCATTGTATTTGTGGGTGTAATGTTTCTGTCTTGTTTTGTAAATGTTAACATTTTGAATAAAAATACTTTTTATAAAAAAGTTATGGGATATCACTGCACTAGGTATTGTTTATAAAGACTTTTTAAAGCTTTTCATCTATATTGGCAGTATTTCTGTGCTGGTCTCTGTCAGGTTGGAAGACAGTAATTTAACAAAACTCTTTTGATGTTCAAATGCAAATTAGGTAGACTTATTTTGGAAAGTAATTTTACAATGTACTGAGTAATTTAGAAAAGGGAAAAAAGAAGCGACTTTGAATCCATGGCTGGCTTCCAAAGCTCTCCACCACTGGGGTTGTCCTTGCCTCGTGTCCTGGCCTGTTGTAGATTAATTGATAAGAGACTGTTTGCTAACAACTCCATTAATATTATATCATGTTGGTTAATAAAAGATTTAGCAAGCAAAGTAGATGGACCTTGATCTCTTAATTTAACAACTCCTGAATTTCTATGAACACCATTCCACTGATTCCTGATAGATGCCTGGAACCACAGGTTCTATACTTCTTGGGTGAAAAATGTTTGTACATTTTGAATACCTACTCAACTATTCACTCATTAACTGCTCAAGAGGCAATGCAACAATTCCTAAGTGGGCTACGATGACCCGTTCTTCTGTTTGCTCTGTTTTTGTTTTCACTTCTCCTTTCTGTCTCTTTTTCTGTAACTCTCCCTCTCAATCCACTCTCTTTAGCGCTCTCTTTCTCATTCTGTCTCTAATTTGACTCTGAATCACCCAATTTCCCTCAGTCATTTACTGTTGTTCCTTTCTGCGTTTCTTTTTTCATAATGTCTCAGATGATGCCATTGACATTCTGTGCTGTTATTGCTTCAATGTTCTAGCAACTTAAATGCAATTTGAACAGAGATACAACGTTTGGATTGGATTTGTTTATTGTCACGTGTACCGAGGTACAGTGAAAAGTACAGTTCTGCATACAGTTCAGACAGATCATTCCATACATGAATAAAAAAAAGGGCAAACATAAATACACAATGTAAACACATAGGCACAGGCATTGGGTGAAGCATACAAGAGTGTAGTTCTACTCAGTAGAGAAGATGTGTGAAGAGATCAAATCAGTCTATAAGAGAATCATTTAGGAGTCTGGTATCAGCGGGGAAGAAGCTGTTTTTGAATCTGTTAATGGGTGTTCCCAGACTTTTGTATCTCCTGTCCGATGGAAGAAGTTGAAAGAATGAATAAGCCGGGTGGGAGGAGTCTTTGATTATGCTGCCCGCTTTCCCAAGCAGCAGGAGATGTAGACAGAGTCAATGGATGGGGGGTGGGTTCATGTGATGGACTGGGCTGTGTTCACGACTCCCTGTAGTTTCTTACGGTCTTGGGCCGAGCAGTTGCCATTCCAGGCTGTGATGCAGCCGGATAGGATGTTTTCTGTGGTGCATCTATAATAGTTGGTAAGAGCCAATGTGGACATGCCAAATTTTCTTAGTTTCCTGAGAAAGTATAGGCACTGTTGTGCTTTCTTGGTCGTAGTGTCGACATGGGTGGACCAGGACAGATTGTTGGTAATGTGCACACCTCGGAATTTGAAGCTGTCAACATCTCTACCTCCGCCCCATTGATGCAGACAGGGGTACATACAATACTTTGCTTCCTGAAGTCAGTGACCAGCTCTTTAGTTTCGCTGACATTGAGGGAAAGATTGTTGTCGTTACACCACTCCACTAGGTTCTCTATCTCCCTCCTGTATTCTGACTCATCATTGTTCGAGATCCAACCCACTATGGTCGTGCCATCAGCAAATGTGTAGACGGAGTTGTAGCCAAATTTTGCCACGCAGTCGTGTATGTATAGGGAACATAGTAGGGAGCTAAGTACACAGCCTTGCAGGGCTCCAGCATTGAGGACTATCGTGGAGGAGGTGATGTTGTTTATCCTTGCTGATTGTGGCTTGTGGGTCAGAAAGTCGAGGATCCAGTTGAAGAGTGAGGAGCCAAGTCCTAGATTTTGGAGTTTTGATATGAGCTTGGCTGGGATTATGGTGTTGAAGGCGGAGCTGTAGTCAATGAATAGGAGTCTGATGTAGGAGTCCTTGTTGTCGAGATGTTCAAGGGATGAGTGTAGTGCCAGGGAGATGGCTTCTGCTGTGGACTGGTTGTGGCAGTATGCAAATTATAGTGGATCTAGGCATTCTGGGTGTGTGGAGTTGATGTGCCTCATGACCAACCTCTCAAAGAACTTCATAATGATCGATGTCAAGGCCACTAGACGATAGTCGTTGAGGCACGTTGCCTGGTTCTTCTTTGGAACTGCTCTGATGTGATCTTTTTGAAGCAGGTGGGGACCTCGGAATGGAGTAGGGAGAGGTAGAAGATGTCCGCAAACACATCTGCAAGCTGGTCCGCACAGGATCTGAGTGCAGGACCAGGGAACCCTTCAGGACCCGTCACTTTCCGAGGGTTCACTTCATAGAAGGCCGATTTGACTTTGGAAGCTGTGACGGTGGGTATGGATGTTTCTGAGGCTACTGGAGCAGTTGACAGCGGTCTGATGGTTTCCTGCTCGAACCGAGGATCGAATGCATTGAGTTCATCAGAGAGGGGTGCGCTGCTGCCGGAGATTCTACTCGGCTTCGCTTTGCAGCCCATTATGTTGTTTCAGCCTTGCCACAACTGATGAGAGTCCGTGACGTTAGTCTGTGACTCTAGCTTGCTCTGTTATTGTTTCTTAGCATTCCTGATGGCTTTGCAGAGGTCATACCTGGATTTCTTGCATAGGTCAGAGTTGCCTGCCATGAACGCCTCAGACCTGGCCTTCAGTAAGGGGTCAATCTCCTAATTAAACCATGGTTTGCGGTTGGGGAACGTACATCCCACCTTCTTTGGCACGCAGTCTTCTACACATTTGCAGATCTAGTTAACATCGTTCACCATGACATGAGTGAAATTACAGCAATTTCTGGTCCAAATTGATGGGCTACTTGGATAATTTTTGGCATGGCGATGCACCGTCCTCGTGTTGTAATGAATCTGCAGTAAAACCGAATTGATCTGAGGCTTTCTACTGAACGTGGTTTCTCATATGCTGCCTTCGTTTGGAAGTCAGTTTTGGACCTGTAGAAGTGGATCAGATTCAGTGGCGCGGTTTAACAGCCTTGTCGTGCCCGACCTGGTGATGCAGCAAGGCCGTTAAATCTTGCGAGAGGCCTCTTGTGAGATTTGCGACGCTCGAAACACCACACGAAATTGAACAAAATCTTGCGAGGCATCGTGATCTGGATCTCTCCCTCACTGGGTGAGATTCAGATTAACATATTTAAGTGAGCCATTCGGTTTATTTAAATATGTCTGCGCCAGATTTTCCCGTGGTCCAGGTTCTCTCATGTCCCGAAAGACGTGCTGTTAGGTAATTTGATCATTCTGAATTCTCCCTATGTGTACCCAAACAGGCGCCGGAAAAGTGGCGACTCGGGGATTTTCACAGTAACTTCATTGCAGTGTTAATGTAAGCATTAACGGGCAGCATGGTAGCATGGTGGTTAGCATAAATGCTTCACAGCTCCAGGGTCCCAGGTTCGATTCCCAGCTGTGTCACTGTCTGTGCGTAGTCTGCACGTCCTCCTCGTGTGTGCGTGGGTTTCCTCCGGGTGCTCCGGTTTCCTCCCACAGTCCAAAGATGTGCGGGTTAGGTGGATTTGCCATGCTAAATTGCCCGTAGTGTCCTAAAAAAGGTAAGGTTAAAGGGGGGTTGGGTTACGGGTATAGGGTGGATATGTGGGTTTGAGTAGGGTGATCATTGCTCGGCACAACATCGAGGGCCGAAGGGCCTGTTCTGTGCTGTACTGTTCTATGTTCTATAAGCCTACTTGTGACAATAAAGATTATTAAAAAATATAATTGGTGAGACCACATCTGGAGTGCAGTGTACAGTTTAGTCTTCTTACTTGAGAAATGATACAATAGCATTGAAGCAGATCAGAGTAGGGTCACTTGATTGATTCTTGGGAAGAAAGGGTTGTCTTATTTGGAAAAGTTGTACCTGTTTAAAAGAATGAGCGGTTATCTTATTGAAACACAATATCCTGAGGGGAATTGACAGGGAGGAAGTAGAGACCCTGTTGTGGAGATTATTTTTAAACCCCTAGTGCTAAAGGGTAGGAGTATATTGTTCTTTCAGAGGGTTGTCGGTCTATGAAATTCTCTTCCTCAGACAGCAGTGGGCAAAGTCCTTGAATATTTTAAGGCTGAGTTAGATGGACATGGGAAAGTGGAATTGAGGCCACAATCCGATCAGCCATAATCTTATCAAATGAAAGAACAGACTCAAGGGGCCAAATCGCCTATTCTTCTCTAAATTAATCTTTTTATGCATTATTCCTTTTTTTACAGTTCTAATCATTTTTTATATGTTGTACTTATGTATTTTGTATGGAGGGATCTGTCAGGTCTGTGCGCAGAATAATACTTTTCGCTGTACCTTGGTACAGGTGACAGATTTATCAATAAACAATTTATATGTTTGCATTTATGTACACCAATTCCATGGATAGTCTGTAAACTTCCAACATTTGCATTTTATAACTTTGGTAATGATTAATGCTTTCTTCAGCGAGTATTTGGGAAAATTGCATTGTTTGCAGTGTTTGTGGTCACATGGAAGCAGAAAAATCAGACTTAGACGTGTGGTTTAAAAACAATGGGAGGCAGACATTCCAAACCTGGCCTACTTGAAAGTAGTGAAGCTAAGAAAGTAAGACGAACTAGGACCAAGAAGCCTTTTCCCTCCAAATAACTGATAGTGAGACAGTGAGGCATAAGTATTTTAAGAGAGCTAAGAGTATATGTATGACAGAGAGAGCAAATGAAAAGATAGCAAATTGAGAGAGATGGCTGTAGTGATCTTTGTATGTGTTAATACATGTTCAGAATGTCCAATTCACCAAATTTTCACGTCTTTCGGGACTTGTGGGAGGAAACCAGAGCACCCAGAGGAAACCCACACAGACACGAGGATAACGCGCAGACTGCACACAGACAGTGACCCAAGCTGGGAATCGAACCTGGCACCCTAGAGCTGTGAAGCAGCAGTGCTACTCACTGTGCTAACATGCTTCCTGCATGATTGTGGCAAAACCTTATATATTCCATCCTGACAATAAACAACAACATTCCATTTAGCTTCCTGATCACTTCCTGTATCTAGGTACAAACCTTTCCTAATTCATGTGCCCTGGTACATGAATCACCAGGTATATGAGACACCCAGATCTCTCTCTCACTGAGCTTTGCAATCTTGCTCTATTCAAATGGTATACTATTTTTCTCTTCCTGCCAAAGTGGACAAGTTCAGGGAAGCCACGTGGCAGAGTGATTAGCACTGTTGCATCATGAGCTGAGGACCCGGGTTCGATCCCAGCCCTGGGTCACTGTCCGTGTGGTGTTTGCATGTTCTCCACGTGTTTGTGTGGGTTTCACCCCCACAACCCAAAGATGTGCAGGGTAGATGGATTGGCCGTGCTAAGTTGCCTCTTAATTGGAAAAAATGACAAAAAACAAAATGGATGAGTTCACATTTTTCCTATATTATACTCCATCTGCCAATTCTTTTCCCACTCGCTAAACAGGTCCATATCCCTTTGTAGACACCTTATGCCCTCTTCACATCTTACTTTCCTGCCTATCTTTTGTGTTATCAGTAAATTTAAAAACCATACGTTTGGTCCCTTCATCCAAATCATTTTATAGATTGTAAATCTGAGGCCTCAGCCCTGATCCTTGTGGCACTCCACTACGTATAGACGGCCCACCTGAAAATTAGCCATTTAACCTATTCTCTTTACCTTTATGCTTCCTGTTGGCTGACCAATCCAGAATCTGTGCTAATATATGGCACAGTGGTTAGCACTGCTACATCACAGCGCCAGGGCTCCAGGTTCGATTCCAGGCTTGGATGATTCTTTGTGTGGAGTTCTCCCTGTGTCTGTGTGGGTGCTCCCACAGTCCAAAGATGTGCAGATTAGGTGGAATGCACGGGGTTACGGGGATAGGGCAGCTGAGTGGGTCTGGGGTAAAGTGTTCTTTCGGAGGGTCGGTGCAGACTCGATGTGCTGAATGGATTCTATGCTACCCCCATTTTGAAAAACTCGTATTTTGTGTAGTAACCTTTGATGCCAAAGAATAAAGATTGACTAAGCTAAACCTCCTTTTTAACTTGTACAGCCTAATTTGTTGTTCAACATTTTTTCAGAATAGTTTCTGAATCTTTGTATTTAATATTCTCCTAATAGTATGGACATGAAACTCAGAAGGCCTCAGAAATGGTAGCTTTAAATTTAGTCAAGCACGGCTTGACGAATGTGATTTTAAAAAAATTTAGAGTACCCAATTCATTTTTTCTAATTAAGGGGCAATTTAGCGTGTTCAATCCATCTACTTTGCACATCTTTGGGTTGTGGGGGTAAAACCCACGCGCAAACGGGGAGAATGTGCAAACTCCACACGGACAGCGACCCAGAGCCAGGATCGAACCTGGGACCTCGGTGCCGTGAGACTGCAGTGCTCCCACTGCGCCACCGTGCTGCCCTCGACGAATGTGATGTTAAGCAGAAGAGGAGAACATCAAGAGAGTTCCCCTGTAAATAACCTGTTTGGCTTCACCCCAAGGTAAATAAATTTGGATCCTCTCCACAAACAAAGCCGATGATCTGGAGATGGAGTTGTGTCCAAAGCAAAAAAATCTTTTGGATTGAGCTTGTCGATAGGCTACCACCTCTCTACAATGTTGAACTTAATGTCATCTGACTGTATTTCCTTAAGTGAAATGAGTTCGGAAAGTCTTCATAATTCCTAGTGCTCTTGAGGCCACAGCATAAAACTAAATTCAGCATTAACTGCAATTTTGACTGACTGTAAGGATATATAACAAAAATAAGTGTTATGCGTGAGCAGTTGAAGATCCACGTCCTTTTCTCGATTAAAGTGCATTGTTAAAATTATGCAGAAGATGAATTATCAGAAATCAAACTGCTGGGAATAGAAATTCATTCATTTTCATCTTGCTGAGCATCAAAAAGCTGATCCCACAACCAGAATGAAATTGTGCATCACAGCAGTATGATTTGGTTTGCCGATTGAGCAACACTGTCAGCTTATGTGGCAGCAGTTACAAAGAGTTATTGAATTTTGTGAGATATATAACCAGATTCACATATTACACTTGTATTCTAATGCTAAAAAGATTTTGATGATTGAAAATCAATTGTGACTTTTGTCTAGGCAGTTGACCATTATAGATCAAGTTCAATCTTGTTAATGTAATTATTATAGACATTGGTGCAATTTTGGACACAGCGGGCGGGATTCTCTCAGCCTAGGGCCGGGCCGGAGGATCCCCGCGACTGGCGCAAATCACGCCATTGGCGCTGGCATGGTTGGCGCGCGCCAGACGGGGGCCACTCTACGCGACCTCCGCCCATTCTTGGCCCGTGATGGGCCGAGCATCCGTCATAAAAAACCGGAGTCCTGCTGGCGCCGTCCATACCTGCTCTCAGCTGGCGAGAACTCGGCGTGGAAGGGTCGGGGGGTGGCCTGTGGGGAGGGGAGACGGGGCATCCGACCCCAGAGGGGGGCCTCCGACCCAGTGGGGGGGGGGGGGAGCTCCGATGTGGTCTGGCCCGCAATCAGGGCCCACCAATTGGCGGGCCGGCCTCTCTGGGTGGGGGCCTCCTTTCTTCCGCGCCGGCCCCTGTAGCCCTGCGCCATGTTGCGTCGGGGATGGCAAGTTGAAGGGAGGCACTGCGCATCTGCACGTTGGCACCGGTGCCACTGCGCATGTGCCGATCCCGCGGCATCCAGTTCACGCTGGGATCAGCATATGGAGCAGCATGAACCGCTCCAGTGCCATGCTGCCTCCCTGTAGGGGCCAGAATTGCTGATCCTGAGGCCGTGTTGACACCGTCGAGAAACGCGACAGCGTCAACACTTAGCCTCAGGATGACAGAATCCCGTCCACCATGTATATTAAATACAAATCAAGCACATTAAAGTTAGTTAGGAAAAAATATAATTTTTCTTCCAATATTGGGCAAGGAATAGTTGGGTTAACAATTTGTACATGATTTAAAGGGTGATGAAAGGACAAAACAGTTGTGAAAGATCATCTTTAAAGTTAATAAAGCAACTATGTTTGGTCTTGCTGGGTGTAAACTAACATCAGGAATGGAGGAATATCAGGTGAGGACAGGGTTGGGATTATTTAAATGTGAAAAATGGCTGCTAGATATTAGAATGCAATGGATGGGGTGGTAGTAACAAAAGAACTGTATCTCTTCATGACTCATCCCTTCAGGAAAAGTGGAGAGAAAAGTAAGAGGGAAGGGCAGGAGGAAACAGGCGATACTGCAGAACCAATGTTGGATTCCAGGTCTTGCTTTTGTTGTTTGAGGTGGGGAATTGATCAAGATGATTTGTCATTGACCTATTGCGATCATCACTTATCAGTCAGCCTGTGAGAAGATCCATCTTTACCACGTTTCTTTTGTGGGCTGACAGAGAAAGAAAGCTGAATATAGTTGAGGGGAGAGGGGTGAGTGGAGGAGGGATGCTGTAGAAAGGGTTGAAATGCTATCAAAAGTTCCTCTGTGTTCACAACCTATTTTCTGAAGGTGTGGGGTAACTTGGTTGCACGTTTGCTTACTTGTTATTTGGTCAGATGATTACTTTCCAACCAGAGCACTTCTAAAAATAGTAAGTTTAACAGTTTGTCAAAGAACGTATTCATTTTTTTCATACTCATTGGAAGAGTAAATATTACATGCCAACATTGAACCTCCTGTTTTTACAGGTAACATGGATGTGGTCCATGCGTCAGTGTTCTGTACTCTATAATGAGACTTTAACAGTAAATGTTTAGACCCTGAGTCAGTTAGCCTGGAAATATATATTTTTGTTCCTTTTATTAATATTTTCAGGTCTGTGTTTTTAAAAGAATGATTTCACATTGAATTTTTTTTTACATCACTTTGTAAATTAACCTTTTTGTTACTTCTGATCGACACATACAAAACTTTGTTGTAAATTTATTTAATGAATAAATCACACCCATATTTTAAATCTACAACAGATAATTAAAACAGAAAAACAATTTAATTAACATAATATTGTCTTCAGAACTTTGCAATGCCTTTCTTTATTTTGGTTTATGTTGAGGCTTCTCTTCATCCCTTATTTCTCTCTCCAATGTCAACCTAAGTGTCTTATTTTTCTCCATCTCAGGGTTTTCTTGCATTGTACTATCTTCCTGACTTGTCCACTATTTTGTACTTTACCATCTGGTCATGGCTGCCATGCATGTTTTCTACTTATGTTCTATGTGTTAAATTTTGGGCATTTTTGAAAAATGACCATCCCATTTTCCAACTTGAATACTTGCCTCACTTTTTTCTTTTCAATATTACCGAGAAACTGTCAGCTCGCCAGCCACTTAATTCTATTATTCTTGTATGTTTTTAATAATCGAAGGTATAGCGATGCATTTTCTTGATTCTTTTATATTAAAAAGAAATTGAAAATGCATTTGCTTGTGGCCATCATTATCATATCCACTGACTGCTACACACTGGAGATAATAGTGTTAGAATATGTCAAGAATAACAAACTTTTTCACCTTCAGTGATATGTGAGATAGGAACAAGGTCCACCATATCGATTACAAAATCAAATCAGATTTTTTTGGAAAGTACTAACTTTATATATGTCTTCAAAAATTCATTTGTCTGTAAGCTTTTTAGTGTGCTTCTCAATGAGCTTGTCTATGTAATGGAAATACTTTAGATTTAATTTGTTATCTCTGAAAACTAATTCTGCATTGCCTTTGCAGGTGGAATAAGCCTCAAATCTCATTGCATAGAGAAATGTATTTTGACTATTTACTGGGGATGCAGTGTTCATAAATTTCATGAAGGATTACAAAAACATGTTTACGGCTTCAGAATAAAGGTGCCACAGAAACTAGAAGAAGCAATAGATAGAGAATATCTCCATCAAGAGACATTTCTGTATCCTTTTTTTCATTTCTGATGAACAAGTCACTGAGTCTGTTGTGTAACTGTCAGAATTGTGAATGACATTAATTTCAGATGGCATGCAGAAACAGCAACAACATAATACAATAGAATGTTCCAAGGTGCTTCACAGGAAGGAGCATTATGAAACAAAGTATGATACCAAGCCACAAGAGATATTTGGTCAGATAACCAGAAGCTTGGTCAAAGAGGTAGGTTTTAAGGAGATTCTTAAAGGAGGAAAATGAGGCAGAGGGGGAGTGTGGTATAGGACAGGTGTTCCAGAGCTTGGGCTCAAGGCCACTGATGGCACATTCACCTGTTGTGGCTCTATTAAAGTCAGGATGTAGAAGAGGCCAGAATAGGAGGCGCACATTCATCTCTAATGTTTGTGGGGCTGGAGATGGTTACGTGGATAGGGACGGGGTGGGGCCAGGGAGGGATTTGAAAACCAAGATGTGAATGTTAAAATCAAGATATTGATTGATCAGGAGCCCATGTAGGTCATTGAGCATGGGGTTATCAGGGAACGGGATATAAATTTATTGATCTCAACTTAGCACAAAAATAGGTAAGTTAGAAAAGTCTGCATGTGCTATTTCAATTTAGGAAGTCAAAAGAAATAAAAGGTATTTACTAACCTGTAAGAGCCAATTTGATTAAAAATTACTGCTTTGATTAAAAAGTATATTTTCAAGCTTGTAATATGCAACCAACCTTGCTCAACAAACTCTAACAACAGTTGTTCTCTGCTGTCATGCTTTCACAACACTGGGAAACTGGATTATGAGAATCCCAAATATTGTACATGGAACCTAATCATTTTACATGTTTGTAGATTCCAAGCGACCAATACACACTTGCTTTTCAATTAAATAATCGAGGCTTAACTCTCTTGGCTGACGTTGTGAGTTTCACATTTTGGATGGAATACAACACCATGGCAGAATGTTATGTAGCTATGAAGTAATTCATGCAGTTAAGGAATTAGTGTTAGTTTATGAGCTATATAGTACTTTGTGACCCAAATTCCCTAGTCTTCAAGCTTGAGGAAAAGGTATCGCAACAAATTGTTTGATTTAGAAAAAACTGTGGAGAAGAAAATGACGTAAGAATTTGTTTTGTAACATTACAATTTCAGAACCGGCACTACATTTTCGGAATTATTTTCTTTAACATATTGCACTAGTATTGAGAAACAAAATGATGGTGAAAAATTCTCTCAGCTGCCTAAATATTTAACAATTAAAGATTTTGGGAATCTCCCTCGAACACGATATCCACTAATAGCATTGTTGACATTAGCAGAAGAGGAAGACCAGGACATTTATGACATTGTAAGTACATTAATGAGTGTTCAAAAGAAAAAGTGTTGGGTTAAATGCCTGTTTATTTTATTTTTTTGACTGACTGCCTCACCAGCAGACAGCAACGTATCCTGGGATATGGTTCCACTGAAACAGAGGTCAATGATTAATAATTCTCTAAATTTGAGCCCGGATTTGTTCAAACCGTCACACTTTTCAGGAGATAGTGATGTGTAGCTTTTTCTTTCCCTCATTTTTACCTACTCGAGCCAATCTTTAACTGTAAATAATTGTATCTTGCTACAGCCTTGACTGAGGGAAGGTAGAAATGTCAGATTTTAAGTTTTAAATAGGAGCTTAAAGCGCAATGAAAAAAAAATACATTTTAAGCCTATATTGTGACATTATCGAAACACTTCAGTTTTATAAAGTTGGTTAAGAAAAGCATCCACCTGACTATCAGTACAAATTCAACATGTAGTTTTGACCAATTGAGGCGAGGTTGAATGACTCCCCTCTTTGCCCTCCCCACATTTGACTGCAAAAGGTATTTAATTTGAAAACTATATATTTGCCAATTCAGTAAGTACTTAACTGTTTACACACAATTATCACAAAATAACCAGTAGGATAAATTTCCTAGAGGTTTAACAATGGAAAAGGTTAGCTTTATTATACTTAAAATGATCTACACTTACCCCCACACACACAAGTGGGGATGGTTGTCCAAATTATAGTCCCTAAAAGCTAATTGGAACTCACAGCCTGTAGTTGGGTGACTTGGCTATCCTCAGACTGGATTGGATCTGAGGCCAGCCAAGTCACCCAAGCAAGTTTGCTTTCAATATTGAGACCATTTAAAACTGCAGGTGGATGATCTATTTGTTCTTCTAGAGATCCAGTTAATAATCTTTATTGTCACAAGTAGGCTTACATTAACACTGCAATGAAGTTACTGTGAGAAGCCCCTTGTCGCCACATTCCGGCACCTGTTCGGAAACACAGAGGGAGAATTCAGAATATCCAATTCACCTAACAGCATGTCTTTTGGGACTTGTGGGAGGAAACCGGAGCACCCAGGAGAAACCCACGCAGACCCAGGGAGAACGTGCAGACTTCACACAGACGGTGACCCAAGCAGGAATCAAACCTGGGACCCTGGAGCTATGAAGAAACAGTGCTACCCACTGTGCTACCGTGCTGTGGAGTTGAATTCTTTCTTTATAATCTCTGTCAAATGCATAAGGAGAGAGAGTCAAACAATATCAGAAAGGGACCAAATGCTTGCAAGTTGGAGGAAGAGAGAATGGAAGGAAGGATCTCTCTTAGCTTCGCAGCTGCTTGTCTTCAATTCTGTTGAGAAAACATGGGCTAAAAACATACAAAAGATTGGCATGTCATGTGACCACCCACTCTGACCAGTTATTCAAACATTGTGTATTCTAATTGTAACTTGATTAGGTCAGGTCTGGGAATTCCCGCTCTTAGCCAGAGTTCCATTTTCCAAGAGATTAAGCTTGATGATTTGTCTCTCTTTTTTTAAATTTAAGGTACCCAATATTTTTCCCCAATTAAGGGGCAATTTAGCGTGGCCAATCCACCTACCTGCACATCTTTTGGGTTGTGGGGGTAAGACCCACACAGACACTGGGAGAATGTGCAAACTCCACATGGGCAGTGACCCAGGGCCAGGATTGAAATTGGATCCTCGGTGCCGTGAGGCAGCAATGCTAACCACTGTGCCGCCCCTTGATGGTTTGTCTCTACCTTGTTGAGTATCTGGACATTGTGCCAATGGAATAGGAAATATGGTTCATTCAAATTCCTCTGAGGTCATGTCTTTGGGTTTTTATAGATATGTCATCTCAATGAGGTTAGAATGTGGAATGTGCAGTAATGTAAATTGGGTCGCTAGCTTGGCTATGAGTTCAAGTCACTTTCACTGTCTTTTTTAAAAAAGTCTATTTTTAAAATTTGTGTTTCCAGTTGGGGGATTAAAAATAATTATTTGGTCGCGTGATCTGCGTGAGGTGGCTCCCGCTGAAACCCTGGGGCGGGATTCTCCGACCCCCCGCCGGGTCGGAGAATCACCGGGGTGGGTGTGAATCCCGCCGGCTGCCGAATTCCCCGGCGCCGGGGTTTTGGCGGGAGCGTGAGGTCCCCCACGGTGGCCTGGCCCACGATCGGGGCCCACCGATCCACAGGCGGGCCTGTGCCGTGGGGGCATGCTTTCCCTCCACACCGGCTGCTGTCAACCTCCGCCATGGCCGGTGTGGAGAAGAACCCCGCTGCGCATGCGCTGGGATGACACCAGCACACGCTGGCGCTCCCGCGTATGCGCCAACTCGTGCCGGCCGGCGGAGGCCCTTCAGCGCTGGTTGCCGTTTTGCCAAGCCCTTCCGCGCCGACTGGCACGGCGCCAAACACTCTGCCTTCAGGGCAGCCCGAACCCGGAGTGGTCCACCCTGCAGGTTGGCAGAGAATCCCACCCCTGACCTTTTTCCCGGTGCCATGGGTCTTCAACTTCTCGGAGAAATTTTGGAAATTGGCTTGGTAGAGTTCCCTCACCTGGAAGGCAAATGTAGAAAAGAATTGGCCTGAATCTTGACAACAGACTCTGAAGCCTCCCTCGAATCATGGCGAACCACCCACTAACGGCTAAAGCACGCACACAAACTTTGGTGGTCGAGCTCAAAGTCGTATTAACAAAGCTTGTCTGCGAATCTTAAAAGATCAATTGAGGAGGCCATGGCTCCCATTCGTTTAGCTTTTGAAACCACCAGCAAGACCGTCTAAGCTCATGGAGCCACAATCAAGGGAATGGAGACTGCAATGTCTGACCATGGTGATAGGATCACCTTCTTGGAGACTGACCTTACTTCTATAATTGAAGATAACAGAACATTAAAAGCTAAGCTGAATGACCTGAAGAACAGATCTAGAAGACCCCATTTTATGGTTTTACCAGAGGGGCTTGAAGGCTGCACACCTACTTAGTATTTCTCAGACCTGTTCCACAAGATGGCGGATGAGGTTGTACTTCCATCTCCCCCAGAAGTAGACCGGGCCCACTGTTCACTTCGATACTTCAACCTAATTTCTCAGACCTGTTCCACAAGATGGCGGGTGAGGTTGTACTTCCATCTCCCCCAGAAGTAGACCGGGCCCACTGTTCACTTCGATACTTCAACCTAAGCCTCGCTCTGGAGATCCTCCTTCTGTAGTGATCGCCAGATTCCACAGTTGAAAAGAGGATTTGGTACTTTAATGGGCAAGAGAGCACTGACATTTTATGTGGGAAGGCCACTGTGTCAGATTGTACCAGGGAGTGGTGACCTAGTCAAGAAAAGAACTGCTTTTAATGGAGTGAAATCCACCCTGTATAAGAGTGGAGTCTTGAGTTTGTGATGATTCATCCAGCTCGCCTTCGTCTAACATTCCAAGGCATCAGACTTTTTCTGACTCGCTGGGAGATGCTGACTCTTTGTCCAGAAGAACAATTTGTGCATTGTTTGAACTGTTCTGTGGCTCATTGTATGCGTACTTTTCATTTTGTTTCATGTCTGTTTGCTTGGGTGTACTTTTGTTGACTGATTGATTTGAGTTATTGTCACATGTACCAAAGTACAGTAAAAAGTTGTTACTGCGGCCAAGGGAACATACACAGTACGTACATAGTAGACAAAAGAATAATCAACCGAGAACATTGACAAATGGTACATCGACAAACAGTGATTGGTTACAGTGCGGAACAAGGGGCCAAACAAAGCAAATACATGAGCAAGAGCAGCATAGGGCGCAGTGAATGGTGTTCTTACGGGGAATAGATCAGTCCGAGAGGGAGTCGTTGAGGAGTCTTGTAGCTGTGGGGAAGAAGCTGTTCCTCTGTTTGGATGTGCGGGTCTTCAGACTTCTGTACCTTCTGCCTGATGGAAGGGTCTGGAAGAAGGCAATGCCTGGGTGGGAGGGTATCTGATAATACTGTCTGCCTTTCTGAGGCAGCAGGAGGTGTATACAGAATCAATGTGGGAGTGGCAAGCTTGTGTGATGCATTGGGCTGAGTTCACCACACTCTGCAGTTTCTTGTGATCTTGGACCGAGCAGTTGAAAATGAAAATGAAAATTGCTTATTGTCGCGAGTAGGCTTCAATGAAGTTACTGTTAAAAGCCCCGAGTCGCCACATTCCGCCGCCTGTCCGGGGAGGCTAGTACGGGAATCGAACCGTGCTGCTGGCCTGCTTGGTCTGCTTTAAAAGCCAGCGATTTAGCCCAGTGAGCTAAACCAAATGAGCAGTTGCCATACCAGACTATGATGCAGCCGGATAGGGTGCTCTCTATCACATATCTGTAGAAGTCTGTGACAGTTGATGCAGACATGCCAAATTTATTTAGCTTCTGTAGGATTGCACTTATGAGGAATTCTGCTGTTTGTTCCTTACATTAACCTATTTTTATCAATTGCTGTGGCAAGTCACCAGTGTGGTTCTCTAAGATATAAATATGTTTTTACTCTCCATTTGGGAGTCTCCCTGCTAACAAGGTGTGTTAGTTAACTGGAGTGGTATTAAAGGGTCCTCTGCAGCTCATAACAAGAGTTTCAAAAATTAGCTTAGCGTTTGTGTTTAGTTGTGTTTTGCTATTTGTAGACTATTGTTTGCCCCTGTTTCATTTGCTTTAGGGTGTGGTCATGCTCAACTGCAATGGTACCTTTTGGGTTGGGGGTTGGGGGTGGTGTGGGTTATAGTTTTACTTTGCTGATGGTGTCTGCTGGTCTCTCTGCCGAGTCACCTGACTTGGCTTGGAGGCCATCTTGAGTGGATCTTCTTGCTTTGTCTTATCAGTGCCCCTTGTTTAATATCTCTCTTTGGGAAGGACTGACTCAGTGGTGGTTGGAGACCACTAATCCGACTGATTACTGTGGTGAATGTATTGTAGTAGCCATTCACCATGTATGTAACTGTACCACGCTGTTGCCCATGAGGGCTCCACCTATGGCCCATTGTAAGGTATCACCTGTGATGTATCATATTGGTGCCTTTGTGGCTCTGCCCCTGACTCCTCCCCTTGAAGGGAGGTATAAAGAGCAGTAGCTCTGTAGGCGGCTCTCAGTAGCAGAGCAGTCGCAGGCAGGCACTGTTCTAGTCGATTAAAGCCACAGTTTACATTTACACTCTGTTTCGTATGAATTAATGGTCGCATCAATTACCTGGAACATTAGGATTTTTGCCCTGTAAAACGGTTGAGAGCATTCACGCTTCTTAAGAGACTAAAGTCTGATATTATACTTTTGCAAGAAACCCATTTATGTATTAAGGATCAGACCAGGCTACGCAAAGGATGGGTTGGGCACATTTTCCATTCTAGTTTCAATAACAGGGCCAGGGACACGGCAATTTTAATTAATAAGAGTCCAATTCTCCCTATCCCAGATTATGGCTGACCCCAATGGTCGATATATAATTGTTTGTGGTTCCATATTGTGTACCGCAGTAGTTTCATCAATGTCTATGCCCCTAACTGGGATGAGACAAATTTCATCAACTCTTTGTTCGTTTCCATCCCCAATCTCGACTCTCAACATGTTGTTTTAGGAGGTGATCTGAATTTTAGGAGGTGATCAGAACTGTCTTCTGGACTCTAAATTGGATCGCTCTAAACCCAAATATTTTGTCCCATTGAGGGTGGTCAGGGCTTTGTCTTTCATGGCTCAGGGGGTGGGGGGGGGGGGGGGGGGGGGGGGGGGCAGGTAGACCCCCTGGTGTTTTTTGCATCTGAATGACGGGGATTTCTTTTTTTTTCTCTCCTGTTCACCATGTGTACTCCTGCATTGACTTTTTCATTTTAGATGGGGTTCTCCTCACATTGACTGAGTACTCAGCAATTGTAATCTCAGACCACGCCCCACACTTTGTTGATCTGTTGCTGGAATCCAGCTGCACCCGATGCCCACCCTGGAGAATAGATACTACTTTGCTGTCTAATTTTTAAAAAAAAATACATTTTGCAAGCGTCTGTCCACCTCTATTGTCGAATACATTAAATTAAATAGGTCAAACTCAATCTCCCCTTCCATGTTGTGGGAGGCTCTTAAGGCCGTCCTTAAGGTGGTGGGGGGGGGGGGGGGGGGGGGGGGGTGTTATTTGTTATAGCACGCTAAAGATGAAGAAGTTAGAACAACAGAGCTTGGTGGAATCCATTTCAGAGATAAATCAACAGTACTCACCCGATCCCACTCCAGATCTATATGCAAGTTGCAGACTCCGTTTGACCACCATTAACGCTGTATGTCAGATACAGCGCTCCAGAGGTACTTTTTACAAGTATGGAGAGAAGGCCAGTCGTCTTCTAGTGACCTCTCGTGCAATTTCCCCCAGATACTCAACCCCGGCGGCAACCTCGCTTCTGCCCGTCTCCAGGTCGATACAGTTTTAAAATCCTATTATTGTGACCTGTATGAATCTGAGTCAATCATGTCGGACAAGTCAACCATATCTGATTTCCCAGCTGTCAAAACAATCAACAGTTGTAAACTGGGAACTTCCGGTGGTGGTCATGGAGTGAGTGGTCGCACATTTGGTGGCTCCCGCTTGAGATGGATTTTTTTGTCCTTCCCCACCAGATTTGAGGGGTGTTTGATGGCAAAAGGTACATGAGTACTGAGGGAATGTAATACTCCTCTGGTGGGACCAGTTTATGGCTTAGTGGACGAGGAGTGTAACGAGCAAAAGGCAGCAGCTTGACTGAGAGATTAATAGAGATTCGACACAGGAGAAAGATGGCAGAGAGTGGGGTGGTCAGCGCTGCCCGCCCAGTGGTCTACGGAGCAGCTGGTGAACTTTCTGAACAACAAGTTCCAGCAGCAAAGAACGGAGGCCTCAGAGGACCTGAATAAGGTGGTGGAGCCGCCTAGGGTGGCAATTGAAAATGTGGAGCAGAGGCAGGAGGCATAGAGCCTGGCAATCCAGAAGATGGACGAGACAGTAGGGGAACATGAGGATCGATTGGCCTCGCTGGAGGCAGAGATGGGATGGTGAAGAACAGTCAAAAAATGCTGAGGGAGAAGTTGGAGGATCTTGAAAACCACTCCAGGAGGCAAAATCTCCAAATTGTGGGGATGCCCGAGGGTATTGAAGGAGTGAAAGCCGGAAAGTATATGGCAAACATGCTGGAGTAGCAGATGGGAGAGGGGGTCTATGACCGTCGTCTCGAGGTGGACCGAGCGCACAGGGCTGAGGAGGAGGCCGCAAGCAGGGGAACCGCCAAGGGCGATGGTGGTGAGGCTGCTTGACAAAGAGAAGATTGAGGTGAGCGAGGCAGAAAAAGAAGTGAACCTGGGAGGAGAACGAGTTGCATATTTTTCAGGACCTGGGAGCGGAGCTGGCCAAGCGGAGCGCCAGTTTCAATCGGATAAGGCTGCCCTCTACAAGAAGGTGTTTAAGTTTGGGATTCTGTACCCCGCTTGGCTGTGGGTCACACACCAAAACCAATAATTTTATTTTGACTAGCCGGAGGAGGTGAAGGACTTTGAGAGACTATAGACTGGGAGGAGTGTAAGGACATTGAACTTTGGTGTTGTGCTGTGTATAGAATGTGGGCACACAGGGTGGGTGGATTGGCGAAGATTATGGCAATGAGATCGGAGAGGGTGAGTGTGCCTTTTGTTTTTTCTTGTATGTTTATTGTTTGGGGGGATGGGATTTGAAGAGTGGATTGGAGGGAGGTGAGGGGTAGCCAGAGGTCCTGTGTGGGGGCCACCATGCTAGCTGGTTGGGCTAGTTAACAGGAGTGTAGTGGGGGTTGGTTCTTTGGTTATCGGGTGTGAGTTGGGGAGGGAGGGATGCTGACGTGGGTGCGGTTGGTGTGGCACAGTTGGTCAGGGAGGGATGGCGGCTGACATCTTGGGGTGGGCCTGGAACAGTGTGAGATGCGGACCGGGGGTGGGAGCTAACTAAAGAAGGGTTGGTTGCGTGTTTTCGCACACTTGAGTTTGAAGGCAGACGCTCTGTTTCTTCAGGAGACACACCCGAAGCTGGGAGATCAGACGAGGCTGAGGAAGGGATGGGTGGGGCAGGTGTTCCACTCTGGGTTGGGCATGTTGATCAGCACCGCCACTCTCTCGTCTTCAAGAAGATGGCCTTCGACGTTGGCAGTCATGTAGCTGACCCTGGGAGCAGATACGTGACAAGTTATTGGGAAGCTAGAGGGAACGGCTGCAGTTCTGGCGCTCTGGTTCGAGCCATGCCTTCCAAGCATAATTTCTGAGGACCAAACAGGCTTTAGTAAAGGGCCGTCAATTGTCAGCGAATATACATTGCCTTTTAAATGTTATACTTACCCCTCACCTACACCCGAGCCAGAGTTGATAGTTTCTCTTGATGCAGATAAAGCATTCAACATTTGAAAGGGACTATTTGTTTGAGATTCTTGGAAGATTTGTATTTGGCTATAAATCTGTTTCTTAGATATTTGTTATACAATATCCCTACCACCACGGTTCACACGGATACTTTATATTCAGACTACTTCCCCCTGAATGCACTAGGCAGAGATAGCCACTCTCTCTCTACTTTTTTTCACCCTGGCAATATGGCTGCTCTCTGTAGCCTTGAGGGCTTCCAATCAATGGAAGGGTGTGAATCCAGAAGGGGTGGAATATAAGGTATCTCTTTCTGCAGATGACCTACTTTTATACATGACCCAACTCCCTCCATCGATGGCATAATGAAGACACTTAATACCTTAGGCTCCTTCTCTGGCTATAAATTAAATCTAGGCAAGAGTGAATGTTTTCCGGTTAATTCCCCTGGAAGACGAGCCCATTTAGGCATGTTGCCCTTCTGCCTCTAGTACAAGTTTTCGTTACTTCCTGGTCAGGGTGGTCCACAACTTGGCTTCACTCCACAAATTGAATTATTCCAGCCTAATAAGCCTAGAATTATTCAAGCTTTTGTAACCTGTTCGTGGAAGGTAGATTTGCTACCTTCAGAGGGTTAGTGGAAAAATTTCAGGTGCCCAACTCCAGTCTTTTTCGCTACTTTCAAGTTCGCTATTTCACCCGTACACCTTTCCTTTCCCCTGGCTCCACCTTCCTCCTTGCTAGAGAGGATTCTGTCCTCGGCTCAGCTGGGAAGGGAATCTACCTCAGTCTTATATTGCCACATTCGCTGGTCTGATCCCTCCCACTGAACGGAGTGACGGTAAAATGGGAGAGTGAACTGGGCCCCATGCTCACTAGCGAGACTTGGAGAGAGGCCCTTTATAGAGTCAACTCCACATCCTCATGTGCCCAGTTCAGCAGAATTCAGTTCAAGGTGTTACAGAGGACAGTTGTGACCAAGGCAAAGAGGAGTGTTTTTTTCCCGAATATTGAGAACAGATGTAACTGTTATGTTACTGGAAAGAATGCTAGAAGTCCTGTAGTTGAAGGAAGGTTTATTGTGCTACATAACTTAAATGATTGCGTGAGTGCTTACTTACAGAACTGCACTTGTAAAGGTTACACTTCTCTATGCTCTGCAACTAGGCCTGACCACACTAGCAGCCCTGAGCTCACTTCCGTCCCTGTTCTCCTCACCGTCTGTTCAGCCCAAGTGAGGGGGAGGGCCTTCGGCGTCATTCTTGTACATCACCGTGCTGCCCCCTGGTGGTATTTCCATTTCCCATCAGCCCCTTCTGTACACACTCAAGTGAGGATCACTACAATAACTGCTGTTCACTTGTCCCCGCAGATCTCACACATGTTTTGGTCTTGTCTCAGAATCGCCAGCTTCTGGGCTTCCTTTTTTTAGCATCATGTCTGAGATTCTCCATTTGGAATTACTCCTATGTCTGCTGGTGGCCATATTTAAGGTTTCAGACTGACCGGCAGTCTGGGATGGAGATGGACGTTCCCGCCTTCGCCTCGCTGATAGCCTGGAGGCGATCACTGCTCAGTTGGAGGTTTTCCGCTCCGCCTAGTGCCTCTGGCTGGTTAGGGGACTCGATGTCCTTTTTGCATTTAGAGAAACTTTAATTCACCATCAGGGTTCAGTGGAGAGATTCTACCTCAGATGGAAACTGTTTATTTATTTTTTCAAAGATCTAGTCAGCTGTTAGGGATTTTAGGTTAAGAGTTTAAGTTAGCTACATTTTATTTGTTTTGTTTGTACTATTTGCATTCTTTATTTTTGTTGGTTGTTTGTTAATGTGTAAAACTTTAATATACATGCTTTAAAAAAATAATTATTAGGCAGAAAGCACTTTTTCATGACTATATTTAATTATTTTTGTTGTGTTTAAACATAATCATGGAATTTCTCTGACCCCTATATCTACAGGTTTCTATGGTAACAGTAATTCATGTTCCTGATGAGAAATACAGACTCAGCTGTCGAATCTTGTACCAGTATTTGCTGACTTCCCAAGGTCACATATATGACCTGAAGGTAGGTTTATCACAGGAGAATGAAATCAGCTATGTATTCTAACCTTTCATCCGTTATGGTTCTTGACAATGAACACTAATGCTAAAAAAAATCTTCGCTTGCATGCATAATAATAAGTAACCTTTTTTTCATCATTTAGAAACATAGAATTCCGACAGTGCAGAAGGAGGCCATTTGGCCCATCGAGTGTGCACCGACCCTCGTGAAAGAGCACTCCACCTAGGCTCACTTCCCCGCCCTATCCCCCTAACCTGCACATCTTTAGACTGTGGGAGGAAGCCGGAGCACCCAGATGGGAAACCCACGCAGCCACTGGGAGAACATGCAGACTTCACACGACAGTCACCCAAGGCCAGAATTGAATACGGGCCCTGGTGCTGTGAGGCAGCAGTACTAACTGTTCTCTCTGCTGTTTCCTGAGATTTTTTAAATCAAATTATTATGGAGTGGGGCATTATAGTTGATTCCCAAACATGGATAATAGATAGACGGGTAGGAATCAGTTGAAATAGCAATTAACAATATGCTGGTCCTTAGTGTAGTAGTTAATATTCCTGCCTGTCATGCAGGAGAACCAGAGTTCAATTTCCCAACTGGGAAAAGTTACTGACTAAAACATTTTGGTTCAGCTGTAGCTCAGTAGGTATATGCTTCCTCAAGTAAGGAGACCAAAACTGTTCACATGTGATCTCATCAATGTCCTGCACAGTTGTAGCAAGACTTTTGTACTCCATCGCTCTTGCAATAATGGCTAACATTCCACTTGCCTTCCTAATTACTCGCTGTATCTTCTTGTATGTATTTTCAGTCGTCCTTTGCTGATTTCTAAAAATGTTTCCAATCTTCTGGCGTACTACTGACTTTTGCAGCATTGTACATCTTTTCTTTCAACTTGGTATCATCCTAACTTCCTTAGATAGCCACAGAGGGGACATCCTTCTAGCAGCACTTTTCTTTCTCAATAGGAGTATTTATTTGTTGAGAGTTATGAAGTATCTCCTTAAATGTCCAATTCCAGGTTAGCCAACTCTGTCTACACACCCTCGTAATTGCCTTTACTTGAGCTTATGACACATTTCTCACCCTCAAGCAATGTGATGTCATGTTCACTCTTTCCTAGAGGATCCTTTACTATGTGGTCATTAATTAATACTGTCGGTACCACCCCAACCTCTGGACCAGAAGCTCCATGTTCAAGTCCAACACCAGGACTTGTTAGCCACTGAAGGAGCATTCGTAGCACTGTTCAACAGGCTGATAAACAGCTCCAGAATTTTTCCACCACTTTTCCACTATTGTCCAAAGGGAAAAACAGCATGTGTGTGTGTGTGTGAAATTACACTATTTAAAAGAAACATAGAACATAGAACATAGAACAGTACAGCACAGAACAGGCCCTTCGGCCCTCGATGTTGTGCCGAGCAATGATCACCCTACTTAAACCCACGTAACCCGTATACCCGTAACCCAACAATCCCCCCATTAACCTTACACTACGGGCAATTTAGCATGGCCAATCCACCTAACCCGCACATCTTTGGACTGTGGGAGGAAACCGGAGCACCCGGAGGAAACCCACGCACACACGGGGAGGACGTGCAGACTCCACACAGACAGTGACCCAGCCGGGAATCGAACCTGGGACCCTGGAGCTGTGAAGCATTGATGCTAACCACCATGCTACCGTGAGGCCCCGTCAGTAATATCCTGTTCTCTCGTTGGTTCCAGGATATATTGTTCTAAGAAACTGTCCCAAATTAACTGTATGAAGTTATCTTTGAGTTAATCTTTGACAATTTGATTTGTCCAGTCTGTCTAAATAATAAAATTTTACTGCAGTACCTTTTTTGCAGGCCTGCACTATTTCCTGATTTATGTTCTGCCCCACAGTGCAGTAACCAGTATGGGTCCTTGAGAGATTCTTTTTTTTTTAAATAATTTTTATTGGAATTGTTTACAGAAAATATAAAATATAACAACAAACAATGAAATGCAACAAAATAACCCATAACAACTGTAACACCCCCCCAGACCGCCTAAACGCATGTATCATATCCCCCCACCCCCCCCCCCCCCCACCCCAACAAAAGAACTTAAAAATAAATTTAAATTAAATAAACAAACATAGTCATCGTCCCCCCTTTTCCCTCCCCCCCCCCCCCCCCCCCCCGGGTTGCTGCTGCTACTGTCCCAGTACCCTATCGTTGAGCCAGAAAGTCGAGGAAAGGTTGCCACTGCCTAAAGAACCCTTGTACCGATCCTCTCAGGGCGAATTTGACCTTCTCTAGTTTAATAAAACCCGCCATGTCATTGATCCAGGTCTCCACGCTTGGGGGCCTCGCATCCTTCCATTGTAGCAAAATCCTTCGCCGGGCTACTAGGGACGCAAAGGCCAGAACACCGGCCTCTTTCGCCTCCTGCACTCCCGGCTCCACCCAACCCCAAAAATCGCGAGTCCCCAGCCTGGCTTGACCCTGGATCCTACCACCCTCGACACCGTCCTCGCCACCCCCTTCCAGAACTCCTCCAGTGCCGGGCATGCCCAGAACATATGGGCATGGTTCTCTGGACTCCCCGAGCACCTGACACACCTGTCTTCACCCCCAAAGAACCTACTCATCCTCGTCCCAGTCATGTGGGCCCGGTGCAGCACCTTGAATTGGATGAGGCTAAGCCGCGCACACGAGGAGGAAGAATTAACCCTCTCCAGGGCATCAGCCCATGTCCCGTCTTCGATCTGTTCCCCCAGTTCACCCTCCCACTTAGTTTTCAGCTCCTCTACTGACGCCTCCTCCACCTCCTGCATAACCGTGTAAATATCAGATATCTTCCCCTCTCTGACCCAGACCCCCGAAAGCACCCTGTCACTCACCCCCCTCGCTGGAAGCGAAGGGAATCCCTCCACCTGCCGTCTAGCAAATGCCTTTACCTGCAGATACCTGAACATGTTTCCCGGGGGGAGCCCAAATTTCTCCTCCAACTTCCCCAGGCTCGCAAACCTCCCATCAATAAACAAGTCCCTCAGCTGTCTGATGCCCGCTCTGTGCCAACCCTGAAATCCCCCATCAATGTTCCCCGGGACGAACCTATGGTTCCCCCTCAACGGAGCCTCCATCGAGCCCCCACTTCTCCCCTATGTCGCCTCCACTGCCCCCAAATCTTGAGGGTAGCCGCCACCACCGGACTCGTGGTATACATCGTGGGAGGGAGCGGCCACGGCGCCGTTACCAGGGCCCCCAGGCTTGTATCCCCACAGGACGCCCTCTCCATCCGTTTCCATGCTGCCCCCTCCCACTCCATCACCCACTTGCGCACCATCGACACATTGGCTGCCCAGTAGTACCCCGAGAGATTGGGTAATGCCAGCCCCACCCCCATCTCTACCCCGCTCCAAGAAGACCCTCTTCACCCTCGGGGTCCCATGAGCCCAAACAAAGCTCATGATGCTGCTGGTCACCCTTCTAAAAAAGGCCCAAGGGATAAAGATGGGCAAACACTGGAAGAGGAACAAGAACCTCGGGAGAACCGTCATTTTGACGGACTGCACTCTACCCGCCAGCGATAGCGGCACCATGTCCCACCTTTTAAATTCCTCCTCCATCTGCTCCACCAGCCTGGTAAAATTAAGCTTATGGAGAGTCCCCCAACTCCTGGCCACCTGCACCCCCAGATATCTGAAACTCTTCACTGCCCTCTTAAACGGGAGCCTCCCAGTTCCCTCCTCCTGATCTCCCGGGTGTACTACAAATACCTCGCTCTTGCCTAAATTTAACTTATAGCCCGAGAAGCCCCCAAATTCCGCTAACAGCTCCATCACCCCCGGCATTCCCCCTTCTGGGTCCGCCACATACAACAGCAGGTCGTCCGCATACAGCGATACCCGATGTTCCTCCCCACCCCGCACCAGACCCCTCCATCTCCCTGACTCCCTCAACGCCATAGCCAGAGGTTCAATCGCCAGTGCAAAGAGCAAGGGGGACAGGGGGCACCCCTGCCTGGTCCCACAGTAGAGCCTAAAGTACTCTGATATCCTTCCATTTGTAACTACACTCGCCATCGGAGCCGCGTAGAGCAGCCTCACCCATTTGATGAATCCCTCCCCAAATCCAAACCGCTCCAGCACCTCCCACAGGTACCCCCACTCAACTCTATCAAACACTTTCTCTGCGTCCAGCGCCACCACTATCTCCGCCTCCCCCTCCACTGCCGGCATCATGATAACGTTTAGCAGTCTCCGCACATTCGTGGTGAGCTGCCGTCCCTTGACAAATCCTGTCTGATCTTCGTGTATCACCCCTGGCACCTTGAGAGATTCTTGTATCCACTCAAAATGATTCTACATTTTGATCCTGTGAACCAAGATCATTCTCATTATGTGCTGTTCATATCCCTTATTAACAGAGCTATCCATCTTCTTATTTCTTTCTGCCCTTCCAAAATGTCTAATACCCAGGAGATTTCAGGTCCCAGGATTGCGACTTGCAACCATATATCTAATTGCTATCATATCATATTTATTTCTATTTGTGTTATCAATTAATCTGTTTGGTTACGTCTGTGTGCATTCAGATAAAGGGCCTTTAATTCTGTTTTTTTACGATTTTCCCCTACTCTGACCTGATTTGTTGGTGTATTTTATGTTGGTACACTCTGTCCCTTCCTGGTCATACTTTGGCTATGATTACCTGCATCACTACCCTGCAAAATTGCCTTGTCCTTTCTGCTTTAACTTTCTGAATCTGCCTTCACTTGAACCCTCCCCCCAACTGTTGATTTTAAAACCGTCTATACAGCCCTAGTTATATGATCACCAGTCTGAAGATGTGTGAGTAAGGTGGGGGTTACAGGGTTAGGGTGGGGGAGTGGGCCAGGATGAGGTACTCTTTCAGAGAGTCGGTGCAGACTCAGTTGGCTGAATGGCCTCCTTCTGCACTGTTGTGATTCTATGATTCTGGTCTCAGCAGTGTTCAGGTGAAGGCTGTCCCAACAGTACAGCTCCCTCATTACCTAGTACTGGTGCCAGTGCTTCACGAGTTGAAACCCATTTAGCGGACACCAATCTTTGAGCCACCCATTTAATAAGCTGATCTCATTTACCCTTTGCCAATTTGGCGCTTCATGAATTGAAATCCATTTATCAGACACCTATCTTTGAGCCACCCATTTAATAAGCTGATCTCATTTACCCTATGCCAATTTGGCGCTTCATGAATTGAAACCCATTTATCGGACACCAATCTTTGAGCCACCCATTTAATAAGCTGATCTCATTTACCCTATGCCAATTTGTTGTGGCTCAGTATCCTCAACATCTTTTTTAGTCCCTAACTGCTCATTCTCCCTCAGCAAATCTCTTAGCCCTACCCATGTTATTGATACCCATGTGAAACATTACAACTGGATCCTTCCACTTCCATTCTCCAGGAGTACTCCAGCTCCAAGGAGTTGTACTTAACCTTGGCAACTGGCAGGCAACACAGCTGTGGAGCCTTGTGGTCTCAGATTTAGAAAACTGTGTCTATCCCCCTAACTATACTGCTCCCTACCATAAATATACTCCTTTTTGCTCTCCCATCCCCCACCACTTGAATGGCTCCAACCAGTGGAGGAATTACCCCCAGTTCCCCGTGACTTCAATTTTGTCAGGGTCCCTTGATACCCACTCAGTCAACTGCTGCCTTGATGCCGAGGAAGTAATTTTCAACTCATCTCTGGAGTGCAGTTGTCCACGTTTGGACCAAGGTTGCCCTGTTGGAACCCAAGCTGAGCATCAGTAAGCAGGCTATTGCTGTGTACGTCCTGCTGGATAGCACTGTCGACGACACCTTTCATCACTTTGCTGATATCCTGCTTTGTGGAGAACATATCTGGGAATTCTTTCCACATTGTTGGGTAGGTGCTGGTGTTGTAGCTGTACTGGAACAGCTTGGCTAGAGGCCCAGTTAGTTCTGGTGCAATCTTGCTTGAACAATCATATTAAAATTTTTGAGGAGGTCACAGAGACCGTATTCATCTGAATTTTCAAAAGGCCTTTGATAAGATATGTTGGTATCTTTCCATCTACAAGTTTCTGATGGACACGCAGAAAACAATCCATTTAGGTTGTGTGTTCATTGGAAGAAACTCTGCTGGTGGCTGTGAAGGCCAATTCTTGAGAGGCAGGTTCTGCACAAGTGCCATCCCTGAAATCACCAAATAATGTTGTGGGGGGTTGTTTGTGGCATTGGAGCATGTTTCCTGGCTGCTGGACATGATGGTGGTGTACACCAGACCACAGGATGTGTCGCCATTTCCCTCTTTCACCAGCTAGTGATTCCCTGAAGTGGTCAGTGTTTGGACCACTGCTGTAATTTACATTGATGATTTAAATTTTGGATTAGAAAACACAACTTCTAATTTGCGGATGATACAGATGAGGAAGACTGCAACAGAGTACAGGAGGAGTTAGTAAAATAGTTAAATATGTAAATTGCAGAATAGGTAAGTAATTAGCAATTTGATGGCAAATTAATTTCAACACCCTAAATATGAGTAGTACATTTGGTAGGAAGAATAGGATGGTCACCTACTTGGCAGGTTGTAAATTGAGGTGGATGAGAGGAACAAGACGATCTTGGTGTACATGTACATGAATCATTAAAAGTTTTGGCACAGATAAGCAAGGCCATTAAAAACAAAATGAACCAAGCTCTAGGACTTATTTCTAAAGGGATAGAATTGAAAAGTAGGGATGTATGCTAAACCTGTTTTGAACCTTGGTTAGACCACACCGTACTGCATGCAGTTCTAGTCACTATATTATAGGAAGGGATATGGGGCAGTGGAGGGAGAGAAGATTTACAAGGATGATCTCTGAAATGAGTAGATTTCCATACCAAGAAAAGATTGACAGGCTTATTTTCTCTTGAGAAAGGAGGGTTGAGAGGTGACTGAATAGAGGTCTTTAAAATTCTGAAAGAATGGATACGGAGAGAATGTTTCCTTTAGTGGGGCAGAGCAATGTTAGAGACCATCAACACCAGATAGTCACTGAAATCCAATAGGGAATTCACTTTTTTGTGGCCTTCCCAACCAAGACCTCAGTAGAAGGTGGGAGGGTGATTTACTTTCTTGAATTTGCTAGTGTTGCTGTGAACTAGTTTCCAAGAACTAAATGACAGCAAGCCGGTGGTATATTCTCTTATTTGGCGAGGAGATATTTGGCCTCCATGGTGATTTAAGCAAAGATGCAAAGATTTGGAGCTCATTGATATGAACATCTGGAGACAAACTCCTGTTATGGTATTATGCATGATTGCTTCACCATTCTAGGCATGGTTGCATGTAAGAGATAAGACCCTTGTTCTCTGGAGTGCTCACTTTTTTCCCCCTTGCCATTTGCATCCTGCTTTCAAAAACCTCCGATAATCTCTCTTTCAATTTTACATTCGCTCTCCCATGCAAAGTTAATTTTTGTGTCCATCTTTTTGTTTCACCTCAGAAGGATTGAAATGCTTTGCTTCCAGTGAAGAGCGTTTAAGTTACTACCGTTGTTCAGCAGCTAACTTCATATTTGTCTTCATCCTGTATCTCAATATTTCCCAGCGATACAGTCTAGAAGAAAAATTCTTGATCACTTCCTCCTTCACTTTGTTTCTTCCTAAGAATTCCTCCTGCTGAAATCCTCCCAATATAAGCAGGGAGCTGAAAGTTCTATCAAAATGCCAATAAATTCAACAAGTTACGGGCGGCATGTGGCGCAGTGGATAGCATTGGGACTGCGGCACTGAGGACCCGGGTTCAAATCCCAGCCCTGGGTCACTGTCCGTGTGGAGTTTGCACATTCTCACCATGTCTGTGTGGGTTTCACCTCCACAACCCAAAGGTCTGCAGGATAGGTGGATTGGGCATGCTAACTTGCTCCTTAATTGGAAAAAATAATTGGGTACTTTAAATTTATTTTTTAAAAATTCAACAAGTTACGTTACAAATACTGTCATTTGATTACGCAGAAAAAAAATCAGTGTTTGTTATGTTCTGTTGAATTGTTTGTGACATGGCAGATACAATACCAATCTTCATTGCAATATTGAGGGAATACCGCAGTGCTAAAGGTGGCATCTTTCAGTAAGGTAATATCTGCCTGTTCAATTGGGCATAAAAGATATCATGGGAGTACTGAATACCACCAGTGTTCTTTAGCTGTCCTATATTTACTTACAAAACAACCGTACTATGTGTGATGTTCTTTGGAAGATTTATTGCAATTTTATTGTTGTAGCTCTGACTTAAAAATCCAATCCAGTGGTTAGGTTTAGTAAATAAATGAAATCTGTACCCTCCTTTGAATAACGTTTAAACTTTCTCATTTTTATTACCCAGAGACTTTTTATATCTGTTGATGAAACCAGTTTGCCTGCACAACTGTCTTCAGAAAGTGGTCTGAACAAAAAACTCCTGGAAAAATTTGGCACTACAGAAGAGGAGCTTGGCCCGCGAAAGGAAAGCAGCAAGGATTGTGTTGTGTGCCAGAATGCTCCTGTGAACTGGGTTCTGCTGCCCTGCAGACATGCCTGTTTATGCGACTGTTGTGTGAATTACTTCAAGCAATGCCCCATGTGCAGGGAGTTTGTTAGAGAATCTTTTGCCCTTGTACGAGCAGAGGAAGAAGTTGATGCAGTTAAAGATGGTGCTAATAATCAGACACTTGAAGATATCTGGGAAGACCTTAATGAGGAAAATATTCACAATGATGCAAATGAACGATTTTATCTTTAATAGAGAAAAAAAACTCAGAAAATGCAGCTTCTCCAATATTGAAGGTCTATGTGCAATCTAGAGTTTAGTCTTGATGAAGGAATTAAATAATACGTTCTGTAATTAAGTTATGCAGGTTACTTGAGGCATTATTGACATTCTGCCTAGTTTAAATTGGGGACAGTGTGTTTTCTTGTGTGTGTGAGGGAAGAAACAAATTAATTAACCTGCAGGTCATTAGTTTAAACTACTCAGCTCAAAACCACCTATACTGCTTAATCTAAGTAAATTAAAACTTCAATTATTTTTTCAACAATTCTCGCTTATTCCTGCACCTGAAATCTTGCAGCAGACGTTGTCTACAATTTTTGCAAGCTTTATTTGTATTAATATTTGATATATTCAAATCTTAAGCCTTTTACTTTTTGGAGCATTTTATTGATTTTCCTATCAATCTAGATGGATTTTAATGATTATGTACACCTATTACAACAAAGCTCATCATGGACTGGATATTAACTCTAATGACAGGAACTGATTATCATTTTTCGGGGGGCAGGGGCTGCGTGCATTGTGAGTAGTGGAAAGACATTTTTACCTTATGGATTGATCAGTCCTCACCCCCCTTTAGTTCATAGAATGGTTACAGCACAGAAAGAAGCCATTCAACCTGTCATGTTTGCGCTGGATCTCCAAAGGAGCACTCTACCCAGTGCCACTCCCTGGTCTTCTCCCTGTAGCCCTGCATTGTCTCTTAAATGCCTTGAGTGACCCTGCCTCCACCACACTCGGGCAGTAAATTCCAGATCCCAACCACTTGTTGAGTGAAAAGGTTTTTCCTCATATCTCCAATGCTTCCTTTACCAATACTTTAATCTCTAATCTCTTGCTTTTGATCCTTCACCAATAGGAACTTTGTTTACCCCTATCTACTTTGTCCAGACCCCTCATGGTTTTCGTATACCTCTATCAAATCTCCTTCCAACCTTCTCTTCTCCCAGGGGTGGCACGGTGGTTAGCACTGCTACCTAACGGCGTCGGGTTCGATCCTGGCCCTAGGTCACTGTCCATGTGGAGTTTGCACATTCTATTCGTGTCTGCGTGGGCCTTACCCCCACAACCCAAAGATGTGCAGGGTCAGTGGATTAGCCACACTAAATTGCCCCTTAATTTGAAAATATTTTTAAAACTCCTTTTTTCCAAGGAAAACAGTCCCAACCACTCAAATTCATCGATGTAAAGCAAGTTCCTCAGCCCTGGAATCATTCTTGTGAATATATTTTGCACTTTCTCAAATGCCTTCACATCTTTCCTTGAATGTGACGCCAAGAGTGAACACAATACTCCATTTGAGACCAAATCAATGTACAATACAAATTCAACATGATGTTTTGCTTTTGTATTAAATGCCATATTAATAAAGCATAGGATGCTGTATGCTTTATTAACCGTTCTCTCAATCTGTCCTGCTACCTTCAATGATGTATGTATGTATATACCCAGGTCACTCTACTCTTGTTCTCCCTTTTGGGGGGGGGGGGGAGGGGGGAGGGGGGGGGGGGGGGGGGAAGGAAGAATGGTACCCTTTATTTTATGTTGTCTCTCTGCGTTCTCCCTACCCAAATGAATCCCATCCCACTTCTCTGCATTAAATTTTGTCTGCCAATTCCCCACCCATTCCACCAATCTGTCTGTTACTTTGAAATTCTGCACTATCCTGCTCACTGTTCACAATGCTTTCAAGTTTCAGGTGATCTGCAAATATCAAAATTGTGCGCCGTACACCAAGGTCCAGGTCGTTTATATCAGGAAGAGCAAGAGTCCTGACTCCGATCCCTGGGGAAATTCCACTTAATAACCTTCCTCCCGTCCGAAAGACATCCATGAACCACTTCCTTTCACTCAGGAGCAATCACTACTGTTTCCTGTCACCCAGCCAATATTTATGTCCATATCACTACTATCCCTTTAATCCCATGAGTTAAAACTTTGCTCACAAGTCTCTTGTGTAGCACTTGATCACATACCTTTTCGAATCCATGTACACAACATCATTACCCTAATCTTTTCATACTCTCTCTTTGCTTTTCGTATTTGCTTTTGCACTTTCCCACTGGACCTCCTATATTGAACCTGATTTTCAGTTGTATTATCCACCTGACATCTGTCATAAGCATACCTCTCTACCTCTCATTAGGGGAGATCAGGATTTGTTTCCCCTACCGTTCCATTTTGTGGGAATATGCTTTGCCTGTGCCTGAACTATCTCCTCTTTAAAAGCAGTTAGTTCATTGTTCAGTTATCAATTTGCTTACTGATTTGATTCCATTTTATCTGGCTCCATTCTTACCTTTCCCCTGTTAATGATTCTTACTCCGGATTGTTCTTTGTCCTTTTCCAGACACAGTCTAAATCTTATGATACACCTCATTTCCAAGAACCAGGTCTAGCAGTACCCCTTTTCCATTCGATTGGAAACATACTGCTGTAGAAAATTCTCCTGAACACATTCTAGGAATTCTTGCCTCCCTGAACCCTTGACACCATTCCTATCCCAGACTATATTCAGATAATTAAAGTGACTATTGGTACCACTCAATAATTCTTGCACCTCTTTCTATTTTCCCTGTCATTATTTTCTCCACAGTACCTCCCAATAGCTGGTGGCGAGAACTAGTTAGTGGCTATAGACTACGCTGACCAATGTAATTGTATCTTTTGTTTTGTTCCTTGGCTCTAGTGAAATAGATTCTATCCCCGACCCTTCTAGAAAATCCTCTCCAGCATTGCAATAGTCTCCTAATCAACGCCCAACATCCCTTCCTTTGCCATTTTTCATGAACTTATTGTCTCCAGTAATATTTAACGCCAGTCCTGTCCTTGTTTGAGCCAGGTCTCTGCTACAACCACATTATATTTCCTACATGGTAATCTGCCCCTGTAGGTCACCAGTGTTATTTATTACACTCCCCGTATTCACATACGTGCACAGTTACCCTAATTTAGACTTTATTACTTTCTCACTTTCCCTGAACCGACCTAATACATTATTTCCTACTGTAGTGCTATCTGTCTTTCCTAGTATTAACCACACCTTGGTATTCCTCTTTGATATTAGCTCTGGTTCGCACAACCCTGCCAAGTTCATGTAACTCCTCCCCAACATCATTAATAAATTGTCCTGCAAGGAAATCGGCCCAATCTATGTTTATGTGTAATCTGTCCGGCCTGTAAAAGGTCTCGTCAACTCTAAAGCTGGCCCCAATGTTCCAGGAATCTAAAGCACTCCCTCCTGCACTATCTTTCCAGCCACACATTAATTTGCTTTATTCTTCTATTTCTATACTCACTTGCACGTGGAACTGGGCGTGATCCAGAGATTGCAACATTTGATGTCCTGCTTGATAATTTCCTACTTAGGGTTGAATGGTCTTCTGTACTGGAGGGATTCTAGAGATCTCAGGACCACATTTCTGCCTATGTCATTGGTAGCAATGTGGACCATGACTGCTGGCTGTTCACCCTCCCCACACAGGGTGCTCTTCAGCCGCTCAGACATGTCCTTGACCCTGGCACCAGGAAGGCAACACACCATCTTGGATTTAGTCACTTAGTTTCCCAAGGCCTGGAAAATTCAGCTAGTCATGGTTAAATTGTAAATGCTGTTTAAAAGTAAATCCACATAATATTTATATTACAGTCCCACTTTCCATTAATCACTGGATTCAGATTTTTAACGTATTAACATCCTAAACCTGCCTGATTTTTGGTATTAAAACAACGCCCCTACCATGCCACCAAATGTTTCTAGAATCTGATGTGCTCTAAAGGTTTTGAAGTAGACACTATTTCCAGAAACTAAATGTTATGCTGTACAGTGTGTATATAAAAGGTTTTTTAAATTAATTTGTATTTTGTGAACAATGATGATTGCAGTATGTGAATGATCCGTTAGTCAATATCGATGGCTAAAAATGTCGTTATTTGAAATTACATTATATAGGTCAACAATTTGATAGATAATAAATGTATGTTGTACATATTCTTTTGTTTCAAAAAAATTAAGCTATGCATTACTGTACAGTGCCTAGAATGTAATAAGATTTTCCACTGAGTCTCACTACTGAACAGTAAGCTTTCTTTTTATGAACCATTTCTACTTCTAAATTATTCCAATAATTTTAAATGCACAGCTCCAACCATCCATCTTAAAATTATGGTTATATTTAATGTACCCGTAACCCAACAAACCCCCCCCCCCTTTTTAGGACACTACGGGCAATTTAGCATGGCCAATCCACCTAACCCGCACATCTTTGGACTGTGGGAGGAAACCGGAGCACCCGGAGGAAACCCACGCACACACGGGGAGGACGTGCAGACTCCACACAGACAGTGACCCAGCCGGGAACCGAACCTGGGACCCTGGAGCTGTGAAGCATTTATGCTAACCACCATGCTACCGTAATGACACAGTATTGTACCTGCACACTGATCCTTGAGGGGTGTCAGCTTCCAGAGTAAAATTTCTAATTTTATTTGATTGTTCATAATTGGCTAAATTAAGTTTGTAGAAGTAATCAGTTTGCAGCTATACCTCTACAGATGCCATGGGTTTTTATTTTACATCTGTATTCAGGAACACTCTTGTTCATCTCCTGAAATTCAGCAAAAAAGTTCTGTAATGACAGCAAAGTAACCAGTTCCAAAAACTGCAGCTTATTTTTCAAAATGTTCATTATGTGGAATATTTTGTATGGCCTGAAGATTCGTTGCCACTTTGTTTTGGATCAGCTGTAGGACAAACTTAAACACGAGTACTAAAACCCTTCCTTCAGATATCCGAATTTGGTTGGTCACTCCTTAAACTGGACAATCCGTGTCCCATCTTCCGTTGCTCCTCACCAGAGTTTCGGCTAAAATATATTATAGTCCTCTTGCTACTGGTTCAATAGCATAGATTTCTGTGACTTCTCATCAACTAAAATGAGAACCTCCTTTTCCAAGTCTAGACCAGAAATTGAGCATATAATCCAGGTTGTCCATTTACTGCAATACTAATGGGGTGCGGCATAGTCATAAGTGTTGTGATTCATATGACACTGACACCAGCACTGAGGAAAGAGGGAGTTAAGCCATTGGGACACTCATCACCTGAACTGAGATGCACCAGTGAATCATGGGGCAGTAGGAAGGCTTTAATGTGGGGGGGGTTTGGGATCCACATCAGGGGCGGTTTGGAAAGTTAAAGAGAATGGACAAATCAATAATGCAGGATAGTAAACATAGCCAAAGGGTGACAGGAGGCAGAGCATGCAAATCTATCAATGCACCAGCAAATAAGGTCAGAGTAGGGAAATACGGTAAAGGACAGAATTAAAGGCTCTTTATGTGAATGTAACATTTGTAACAAGGTGGTTTAATTAACAGCACAAATAGAAATAAATGAGTATGATATGATAGCCATTACGGAGAAATGGTTGCAAAATGACCACAACTGGGACCTGAATAATGGAGATTTGTAAGAAACAAACTACAATAATCATGGATGTCTTCAATCTTCACAGAAATTAGACCAGTATTTTTCAGACTTCGGGATCCATGCCAGCAGAACTTTGCAACCCACGCCACGTTCACTTACCTTTAATGCAAAAGGGCAGACTGTTTGGTCCTCACAATCTCACTCCAATCAGGTTCATAGGAGGAGAGCACAATGCGCATATCAGGTGCAGGGTTCAGCCAATTCCTTTGTGCCATCTTCATCTTTGTGAGAACGAAAAATGCAACCTTACACATGTAGGTCGTCGTGAAGGGCAACCGCAACAATGGATACTCCTGGGAGGTGCTACTCCGGACTTTTGACAGCATCATGGACTTTGACGTATTTTTAATGTGCTGACACAGGTGAGGTACAGCAGCTTAGTCTTTTCATTTGGAGTCAGCTGTAAGTTAATAACTGACTCTGGGGTCTCAACCTCAAAAGGAATTTTTTATCCGCCACTTTTCTTTCAAAATCTGAAACATCTCTCAATTACCAGTATATGCCTGCATATAATGCACATGCTTTGCATCCTTATTTGCATTGGCATAATTGACAAAACCACACCTCAAGAAATCATCTTTGTACTGTTTGGTTCCCGAGTTAAGTTTCTTCTTTGTAAGCTGATAACCAGAGCTAACACTAACAATAGCACTGCTCTGTCCTGCTGTGGATTCTCCTGAGCAGCTCGCTCGAGCAGATTCAGATGTAAGATCTTGGCTAGAAGGTACATTGCTTATTTCTGCCTCTGGCTGTCTCTTCCTTGTAATAAAATGATTCATCTTCAAAGTCCTCTTGCCTTGCTTACTAGCAGCTAGAAAATGGAAGAGGCTCTCCTCCATGATTTGATACAAAAGGCACCTATGTACAGGGCCCTTGACATTAAGTGTATGTGTACGGCGCATGACCTGTTCACTGCTACCACATATGGTCAGAAGACTGCACACAGCCTCATTTCGCTCTCATTTGAAAGCCGGTAGCGGCTGCCATTCTGAATTTAAATTCCAGTAGCGGCTGTTGGGTGCTTCACCGATGATTGGGACCACTGAATGAATGCTGAGACTGATCGATCCCCGATCCTTCCACCACCCACGTATAGGTTGCGACCCACACTTTGAAAAATCCTGGATTAGACAAATCAAATTGGCAAAGGCAGAGTGGAGAATTAGTTTGTAGAGTGCATTTGTGACATTTCTTACAACGATATGTTCTGGAACCAATCAGGAAACAAGTTACTTTACCCCTGTTAATGTGTAATGAGATTAACAATCTTGTAATAAAGGATCCTGTAGGTAAGAGTGATCATTACATGGTAGAATTTTGCATTCAGTTTGGAGGTGAGAAATTTGGGACTGAAACTAATGTCCTAAGTTTAAGTAAATGCAATTAAAAGGGTATGAAGATAGGGTTGACTTAAGTAGAATTAAATAATAGGCTAAAAGAAAAGATGGCAGAGAAAAAGTGGCAGACATTTAAAGAGCTATTTTATAACTCTCAACAAAGAAATATTCCATTGAGAAAGAAACGTTATGGGAAGGATGCATCATCTTTGGCTATATAAGGAATTAAGGATGGTATCAAATTGAAAGTAAAGGGGAGTGATTCTCCGATATTGAGAGGCCAAGTGTTCGCGCCGTCGCGTTTCACAATGGCGCGAACAGGGCCCGAGCACAACCTATTCTGGCCCCCGCAGTTGGGCCAGGTCAATCCTGCGCATACGCAGTTGGGTCGCGCCATCCTATGCATGCGCGGGGAACTTCTTACGCGCGCCGGCCCCGACCCAACATGGGGTCGGTGTTCAGGGGCCGGCCGCGGCAGAAAGTAGGCCCGGGGGGGGGGGGGGGGGGGGGGGGGGGGGGGGGGGGGGGGGGGAGAGGCTGGCTCGCTGATTGGTGGGCCCCGAACGCGGGCCAGACCCCTTCAGAGGCTCCCCCGGTGAAGGAGCACCCCCCCCCCCCCCCCCCGGCTGTCCCCCAAGCCTTTGCGACGAGTAACCACCGGCAGCGACCAGGTTTGGACGGCGCCGGCGGGACTGTCATTTTTTCTTTGGCCCATCCGGGACAGAGAATCGCTGCTTGCCATTTGCGGCGATTCTCTGAGCGGCCCAGCGCAATTCTCGCGACACTGGTTTCGGGGGGGGGGGGAGAATCGCATGCGGGGGTCGGGGTGGCATGGTGTCCCTCGATTCTCCCACCTGGCGTGGGGGGGGGGGGGAAGAATACCACCCAGGATGTACAGAACTGCATAGATTAGTTGTAGCCCAGAAGATTGGAAAACATTCAGAATCCTGCAAAGGTTAAATAAAACAAAGAGGGTGAAATTGGTGTATGAGAGAAAACTAACAGGAAACATAAAAACAGCAGTAAAAGCTTTGACAAGTATATATGAAAGGAAATGAGTAGTGACAGCGAGTGTTGGTAATTTAGAGGGTGAGACTGGGGAATTAATAGTGCAAAGGGTTAACAGCCTACGAGTTCACAGCAATGTTTGTTATGTGGAAATAGAATGGGTGCAATATTTTCTAATTGCAGGGATACTGCTGAATTGAAAAGAACAATTCAAATTGAATAGAACTGTTAATTTCAGCAAACTGGTTGAAATTCAGAGAGGCTGACTGAAACTAGACAGCAGGACAGGAAGAAGTCCTTACATAGCTAAGAAAATTTGGAAATATGCTAACAATAAATCTGCTTCCAGAAGAAGATTGTGCATGAGCTCTTTCAAGAACTGTATTTTGTACATTAAGAACTGAAATGTCCCACATAGTAACGCTCACAAGAGAAGATATGTATTGACAGAGAGCACTTGGAGAAATAAGCCAGATGATACGTAGACAGGAAGAGTTCCAATGAACCAAGCAGGAAGATCTTGGTCGAAGATCACTCCTAACCAGCCTACAGTAATCTCAGATTGACTACTTGTGGTGGGGTAACTATATAACTTAATGCAAACTTTTTTATTTGCAATTCTCAATAAAGGTGTTGAATTTAGTGTGAGAATGTGTCAATAGTAATTTTGGAATGTCAAGACGTTAATTCACTGGCAATCATTATCTTCAACCTCTTTCTCAGAATTCTCTGCATCATGCTTCATTATGGAGACCCTACCTCTTTGCTTTGCGAAGTTCACTGGATAATGATACTTCAAGTCACACCTGAAACACCTATTAACTGTTCCTTTGAAGGTCCTGGGATTTATTCACCTATTATTACTGTTCCATTGCTGCCTTCTGTTGTAGAACAAAAGAACAAAGAAAGGTACAGCACAGGAACAGGCCCTTCGGCCCGCCAAGCCTGCGCTGACCATGCTGCCCGTCTAAACTAAACTCTTCTACACTTCCGGGTCCATATCCCTCTATTCCCATCCTATTTATGTATTTGTCAAGATGCCCCTTAAACATCACTATCGTCCTTGCTTCCACCACCTCCTCCGGCAGCGAGTTCCAGGCACCCACTACCCTCTGTGTAAAAAACTTACCCTGTGTATCTCCTCTAAACCATGCCCCGCGCACCTTGACACCTGGGAAAAAGTCTCTAACTATCCACTCTGTCTATGCTCCTCATAACTTTGTAGACTTCTATCAGGTCGTCCCTCAACCTCCTTTGTTCCAGTGAGAACAAACCAAGTTTATTCAACCTCTTCTCATAGCTAATGCCCTCCATACCAGGCAACATCCTGGTAAATCTTTTCTGCACCCTCTCGAAAGCCTCCACATCCTTCTGGTAGTGTGGCGATTAGAATTGATCACTATACTCCAAGTGTGGCCTAACTAAGGTTCTGTACAGCTGCAACATGACTTGCCAATTTTTATACTCAATGCCCCGGCCAATGAACAAGCATGCCGTATGTTTTCTTGACTACCTTCTCCACCTGTGTTACCCCTTTCAGTGACCTGTGGACCTGTACACCAAGATCCCTCTGACTGTCAATACTCTTGAGGGTTCTACCATTCACTGTATTCTTTCAAGAACTGTATTTTGTACATTAAGAACTGAAATGTCCCACATAGTAACGCTCACAAGAGAAGATATGTATTGACAGAGAGCACTTGGAGAAATAAGCCAGATGATACGTCCCTCAACCTCCTTTGTTCCAGTGAGAACAAACCAAGTTTATTCAACCTCTTCTCATAGCTAATGCCCTCCATACCAGGCAACATCCTGGTAAATCTTTTCTGCACCCTCTCGAAAGCCTCCACATCCTTCTGGTAGTGTGGCGATTAGAATTGATCACTATACTCCAAGTGTGGCCTAACTAAGGTTCTGTACAGCTGCAACATGACTTGCCAATTTTTATACTCAATGCCCCGGCCAATGAACAAGCATGCCGTATGTTTTCTTGACTACCTTCTCCACCTGTGTTACCCCTTTCAGTGACCTGTGGACCTGTACACCAAGATCCCTCTGACTGTCAATACTCTTGAGGGTTCTACCATTCACTGTATTCTTTCAAGAACTGTATTTTGTACATTAAGAACTGAAATGTCCCACATAGTAACGCTCACAAGAGAAGATATGTATTGACAGAGAGCACTTGGAGAAATAAGCCAGATGATACGTAGACAGGAAGAGTTCCAATGAACCAAGCAGGAAGATCTTGGTCGAAGATCACTCCTAACCAGCCTACAGTAATCTCAGATTGACTACTTGTGGTGGGGTAACTATATAACTTAATGCAAACTTTTTTATTTGCAATTCTCAATAAAGGTGTTGAATTTAGTGTGAGAATGTGACCTGTACACCAAGATCCCTCTGACTGTCAATACTCTTGAGGGTTCTACCATTCACTGTATATTCCTTATCTGTAATAGCCAGATCTTTGATTATCAATAGCAATTTCAACTCCTTCAGTTCAATTCTCAACATCTCAACATACTGGCTTTTTAAATTACAGAATAGGCACTTAATTTTCCATATATTCAGATCAATACAAATAAAATCTGTTTTTCTACAGCATATCGCCTATTGCTAAGTGAGTTTTCAAAATGGTACAGATCTCAATTTCACAAGGAACAGTTTGATATTGATTTGCTGTTTGGCAGTGCTTTATTCAGCTCCTTCGCCCCAACATAGGGCTATTCGCGAAATAAGCGATTTTCATTCCTCCGCTGTGAGTAGATGTTTTCGCAGCAAATTGTTCTCAGTCTTATTTTTCCTATTTTGATGGTTTTGAAGTATTTTGATGTTTCAAAGAATTTAATTGATTTTCTTTTGAAGCTTGCTCCCTAATTCTCCTCATAGCATGATGTTTAACTCCTATATAGCCAAGCAGCCTACACCCTTGTTAGAACAATTACTGTGTTAATATATTCTGTATTCGTACATTCACAATTTCACTGTCCTGCGGTTCAATCTATCACAGGTAGCGTTGACTTTGTGGGTTAGGCTGGCATTGTATAATTTTTATATATTTTTAAAATTGTTTTTCCATTTTTACAAATAATGCAACAAACCCTCAAAGCTGGCACAGTGCAGCATAAATGCTTCTGCATCAATGAATGCAGAAGAAGACAGGAAAACACCAAGACAGTTGGTTCAGCTTAATCATTAAACTTGGTGACTCCGTTTATACAAGTAAAAGCCCCTGTCCACACTCTGAGCTCTGGCTTTGTAACTTTGGTAAAGTAATAAAAACAAACAATGAACAAATAAGCTGGAGAATGAGGGAGAAGAGGAAAAAGCCACAAAACCATGGTAAAATGGTGCACATGTTCACATGTAGCGAGTGTTCATACAACCAAAGAAAATATGGGATAAGAATTTTGTCCCCTGTTCGGGTATACACCAAAACATCCCTCCCCGAACTCCAATTATACCAGAAGCACAGTGACACATTATAATGTCTTTATCTCCGATATGAGACAGACCTGTACTTCTGCAGGAGTTAGTCAACAATTCTTTATCTCCAAAACAAATATATATTTTTTTTAATTGCGAACTCGTCAGTTCTAAGGGGGTATCTTACATTTAACCACAAGATGCAACAAATCCCCCAAATCTAGTACAGTACAGAGTGATCATTATTCGACATATGAATATAGAAAAGACCAGCAAATATTCATACAATTTGATTCTATCATTGTCTCAGCATCTCCTTTAATACAAAAAATGAAAGGATAAAAGGATACTAGGGAATCTTAGGATAGCGGGATACTAGGATAAAGTATGGCACTATGGTGCCCGCCCTCCTCCACAGGGCAACAAAGAGAAAGCCACACAATATACAGGATCCCTTATGGGGCAAAAATCAAAACTTAACTCAGCCTCCCAAAACCTCCAAGCAATGAAAGGCTACCCCAGGAAGAGGGAAACGGCAAGGTACTGCCATCAGCCCAAGACATGGCTCAGCAGAGCACTCTTGTATTCAGGAGCCAGGAAGGCAATGATACCTACACCATACCAAGAGTTGGCACACAACAGACCTCACTTCTCGAGTCAAACCAAAAGCACCACTCAGGCCTGGCCAACACCGGAAAACTTAACCCATTTTCCATTGTGGAAACCCCATTGACAAGGACAAGACAAATCATGACAATACCCATCTATTCCGTTCTTGTACAGAGACAATTACTGAGTCGGTGTACTAAAGAACATCCAGTTCAAGATTAGTCAATTTTAATATAGTATAATTAACTGTGGGTAGGAAACTAATGCTATCAAACTGTGGCTGGCTCTGCTGCACAGGAGGGCAGGAAATAGAATGGCAGAGCTATAGTGATAGGGGACTCAATGGTAAGGGAAATAGACAGGTGATTCTGCAGACGCAAACAAGACTCCAGGATGATATGTTGCCTCCCTGGTGCATTGGTCAAGGATGTTCCGGAGCGGCTGCAGTGCATTCTGGAGGGGGAGGGGGAACAGCCATCTGTCGTGGTGCATATAGGCACCAACAATGTAGGTAAAAAACATGATGAGGTTCTACAAGCTGAATTTAGGGAGTTAGGAGTCAAAATAAGAAGTAGGACCTCAAAGATAGTAATCTCAGGGTTGCTACCAGTGCCATGAGCTAGTCAGAGTAGGAATGTCAGGATAGTTAAGATGAATATGTGGTTTGAGAGATGGTCCAAGATGGAGGGATTCAAATTCCTGGGACATTGGAACCGGTTCTGGGGAATGTGAGACCAGTACAAACTGGATGGTCTGCACCTGGGCAGGACTATAACCAATGTCCATGGGGGAGTGTTTGCTAGTGCTGTTGGGGAGGGTTTAAACTAATCTGGCAGGGGGATGGGAACCGATGCAGGAAGTCAGAGGGAACTAAAGTGGGGACAGAAACAAAAGGCTGTAAGGGGAAAAGTGAAAGGCAGAGAAACCAAAGTCAAAAATCAAAAAGGGCCACAGTACAGAGTACAGTGACTGGAGAACTCCGTGAATGGGTTCAGTAAGACTAAGGAAAATAAAACACAGGGATAGTGCACAAAACATGACCAGACAGGTGGTCTGAGAAAGTAGGGCAGAGAGCAAGGGAAGTCTAGATTAAAGTGCATTTATTTCAATGCAAGAGGCCTGATGGGCAAGACAGATGAACTCAGGGCATCGGTGGGTACATGGGACTGGGATATTATAGCCAATACTGAAACATGGCTAAGGGAGGGGCTGGGCTGGCAGCTCAATGTTTCAGGAGCAAAGTTGAGGAGAAAATATATATATATTTTTTAACAAACAATTTTATTGAGATATTTTTTTTTTTTTTAAATAATTTTTATTGAAAGAGTTTTTCCATACAAACATTTACCCCTACTAATTTTTAAATTATTTACAACACAATCCCTCTAGGTAAATGTCCCTCCCTCGCCCGCCCTCTCGCGCGCACCAGTCCCCCCCCCCCCCCCCCCCCAGGCAACCTTAACAAACAAGGCAGCCTACAGTTTCAGACATGAGCAGCGAGCAGACTTGCCCGCGTTACAGTCGTGCATGTCCCCCCACGACCCTTGCTGCCCCCCTCTCCCCTCCCCCCCCCTCCCCCTCCCCTCCCCCCCCCCCTCCCTCCCCTCCCCCCCCCTCCCCTCCCCTCCCCCCCCTCCCTCTCCCCCCCTCCCCCCCCCCGGGTTGCTGCTGCCACGACCCCGAACGTCTATCTCTGATCTAAAAAGTCAAGGAAAGGTTGCCACCGCCTGGCGAATCCCTGTACCGACCCTCTCAGGGCAAATTTGATCCTTTCTAGCTGAATATAGCTAGCCATATCGTTAATCCAAGTTTCAACGCTTGGAGGCCTCGCGTCCTTCCATTGAATTAATATCCTTCGTCGAGCCACTAGGGACGCAAAGGCCAGTATTCCGGCCTCCCTAGCCTCCTGTACCCCCGGTTCTACCCCGACCCCAAAGATCGCAAGCCCCCATCCTGGTTTGACCCTGGACCCCACCACCTTCGACACCGTCCTTGCCACCCCCTTCCAGAACCCTTCCAGCACCGGACATGCCCAGAACATATGCACATGGTTCGCTGGGCTTCCCAGACATCTGACACACCTGTCCTCACCCCCAAAGAACCGGCTCATCCTTGTCCCCGTCATGTGAGCTCTATGCAGCACCTAAAATTGAATGAGGCTCAGTCTCGCACACGAGGAGGAAGAGTTGACCTTCTCCAGTGCATCCGCGCACGTCCCGTCTTCTATCTGCTCTCCCAGCTCCCCTTCCCACTTGGCTTTCAGCTCCTCCCCTGATGCTGCTTCCGCCTCCTGCATTATCTTGTAGATGTCTGATATCTTCCCCCCTCCGACCCAGACCCCCGAGAGCACCCTATCACTCGCCCCCTTACTGGGGAGCAGGGGAAACCCCTCCACCTGCCGCCTAGCAAATGCCTTCACTTGTAAATATCTGAACATGTTTCCCGGGGGGAGCTCAAACTTCTCCTCCAGCCCTCCCAGGCTCGCAAACCTCCCCTCTATAACAGGTCCTTCAGCTGCCGTATGCCCACCCTGTACCAGCTCTGAAATCCCCCGTCGATGTTCCCCGGGATGAATCTATGGTTCCCTCTTATTGGCGCCGCCAACAGACCTCCCATTTCCCCCCTATGTCGCCTCCACTGCCCCCATATCTTGAGGGTGGCCGCCACCACCGGGCTCGTGGTGTACCTCGTGGGGGGGAGCGGCCAAGGTGCCGTTACTAGGGCCCCCAGGCTTGTGTTGCCACAGGACGCCCTCTCCATTCGTTTCCAAGCTGCCCCCTCCCCTTCCATCATCCACTTGCGCACCATTGACACATTTGCCGCCCAGTAGTACCCTGAGAGATTGGGCAGTGCCAGCCCTCCACTGTCCCTACTCCGCTCCAAAAAGACCCTCCTCACCCTTGGGGTGCCATGCGCCCACACGTAGCTCATGATGCTACTCGTCACCTTTTTGAAGAAGGCCCTCGGGAGGAAGATGGGCAAGCACTGAAATAAAAACAAGAACCTTGGGAGAACCGTCATTTTGATTGACTGCACCCTCCCCGCCAGCGACAACGGTACCATGTCCCACCTCTTAAATTCCTCCTCCATCTGTTCCACCAGCCTGGAAAAGTTCAACTTGTGGAGGGTCCCCCAGTTCCTTGCCACCTGCACCCCTAAGTACCTAAAGCTCTTTCCTGCTCGCTTGAAGGGGAGTCTCCCAATACCCTCTCCCTGGTCCCCCGGGTGTATCACAAAAACCTCGCTTTTGCCCAAATTTAGTTTGTACCCCGAAAAGTCCCCAAACTCTGCTAATAGTTCCATTATCTCCGGCATTCCCCCTTCTGGGTCTGCCACGTACAGCAGTAGATCATCCGCATACAGCGATACTCGATGTTCCTCCCCTCCCCTAGTCAGTCCTCTCCACCCCCCTGAACCCCTCAGTGCCATCGCCAACGGTTCAATCGCCAGTGCGAAAAGTAGGGGGGATAGGGGACATCCCTGCCTGGTCCCTCGGTGGAGCCCGAAATACTCCGACCTCCTCCCGTTTGTCACTACACTCGCCGTCGGGGCCGAGTAGAGCATCTTCACCCACTTAATAAACCCTTCCCCAAACCCAAACAGTTTCCAACGTCTCCCACAGGTACTCCCACTCCACCCTATCGAATGCCTTCTCCGCGTCCAGCGCTACCACTATCTCAGCCTCCCCCTCCACTGCCGGCATCATAATTACATTCAGCAGTCTCCGCACGTTCGTGTTGAGCTGCCGCCCCTTCACGAACCCCGTCTGGTCCTCATGGATTACCCCTGGCACACAATCCTCTATTCTAGCTGCCAGGATCTTTGCCAGCAACTTGGCATCCACGTTCAGAAGCGAGATAGGCCTGTAGGACCCGCACTGCACGGGGTCTTTATCCCGCTTCAATATCAGGGAGATCAGAGCCTGCGACATTGTCGGGGGCAGAACCCCCCCCTCTCGCGCCTCATTAAAGGCTCGTACCAGTACCGGTCCCACCAAGTCCACATTTTTCTTATAGAATTCCACCGGGAACCCATCTGGCCCCGGCGCCTTCCCCGCTTGCATCTGACCTATTCCCTTGACTAGCTCCTCTAGCCCTATTGGCGCCCCCAGCCCTTCTACCAGCCCCTCCTGGACCCTTGGGAACCTCAATTTGTTTAGGAAGTCCTCCATTCCCCCTCTCCTCGTCGGCGGCTCAGACCGATACAACTCCTTGTAAAAATCCCTGAAGACCCCGTTCACTTCTTGCCCCTTCTGCACTACCTTCCCGCCCCTCTCCTTCACTCCCCCAATCTCCCTAGCCGCATCTCGTTTGCGAAGCTGGTGTGCCAGCATCCTGCTCGCCTTTTCCCCATACTCATAGACCGCGCCCTGTGCCCTTCTCCACTGCGTCTCTGCCTTCCTGGTGGTCAGCAGGTCGAACTTGACCTGCAGGCTGCGCCGTTCTCCCAGCAGCCCCTCCTCTGGTGCCTCCGCATATCTCCTATCCACTTCCAATAGCTCCCCCACCAGCCTCTCCCTCTCCTGCCTCTCCCTTCTTTCTCTGTGCGCCCTTATGGAGATCAGCTCTCCCCTGATCACTGCCTTCAGGGCCTCCCAGACCATCCCCACCTGCACCTCACCCGTGTCATTCAAGTCCAGATAGCTCTCAATGCTCTTCCGGACCCTTTTACACACCTCGTCATCCGCTAACAGCCCCACATCCAGCCGCCACAGCGGGCGCTGGTCCCGCGCCTCCCCCATTTCCACATCCACCCAATGCGGTGCATGATCAGAGATCGCAATGGCCGAGTACTCAGCTTCCCGTACCCTCGGGATCAGCCCCCTGCTCAACACGAAGAAATCGATTCTGGAGTACACTCTATGGACGTGGGAGAAAAAGGAGTACTCCCTCGCCCTCGGCCTACCAAACCTCCATGGGTCTACTCCTCCCATCTGCTCCATGTACCCCCTCAGCACTTCTGCCGCTGCCGGCCTCCTATTGGTCCTTGAGCTCGATCTGTCTAGCCCGGGGTCCAGCACTGTGTTAAAGTCCCCCCCCATGATCAAGCCCCCTGCCTCCAGTCCCGGAATGAGGCCCAATAGGCGCCTCATAAAACCCGCGTCATCCCAGTTCGGGGCATATACGTTGACCATCACCACTTTCTCCCCCTGCAGCTTACCCTTCACCATCACATACCTACCCTCCTTATCCGCCACCACCTCCTCCGCCACGAACGACACCCTCTTTCCCACCAGAATCGCCACCCCCCGGTTCTTTGCGTCCAATCCAGAGTGGAACACCTGTTCCACCCACCCCCTTCTCAGGCGAACCTGGTCCACTACCTTCAAATGGGTCTCCTGTAACATTGCTACATCAGCCTTCAGTCCCTTCAGGTGTGAGAATACCCTTGATCTCTTGACCGGCCCATTCAACCCCCTCACGTTCCAAGTGATCAGCCGGGTCGCGGGACGACCCGCCCCCTTCCCCTGCCGATTAGCCATGTCCTGTTCCCTGCTCGCCCCGGGTCGACCCTCCCCTTCTGACCCGCTCCCCATGACGATGTCCCCCTCCCCCCACCTCTCCAGTCCTCCACTTCCCGTTTCTGGTCTTTTCAGCAGCAACCCGGTGTCCCTCCCTAACCCCCCTCCCCCCCCCCCAGGCTAGGACCCCTCCTAGCCGCGATGTACCCTCCATCGTACTCCCGTAAGTCAGCTGGTTCACGCTGACCCGGCTGCTCCTGCCACACTCCGACTCCCCCCGGCTCGGGGGGGGGGGGGCCTCCCCCCCCTTGCCACTCCTCCCTGGCCCCGCTCCAGCGCGGGAAAGGTCGCCATTGCTAGCCACGCCCCGCACTCCTCCCCTCCCCCCTCCTCTGCCCCGCGCGCGGGAAAACAGAGGAAAGCCCGCGCTTTCGCCCTGCCACACCCCACCCCACCATCTTCAGTTCCACCCCCGTCCCCGTCCATGCCTGTAAAAGAACCCCCCCTAGGAGCCCATATCCCCGATCTGCTCTCCCCCCCGTCCCACCTCCCCAACTTAACATTATAAATAACAGATAAATAACAAATAACAATGTACTTAACAGTCGCCCTCTACCAAACAGCATAAATAGCCATAAATAACCATGAATAACCACAATAACAATAACTAAGGGAAGTTGGCAAAGGGGGAAAAAACATCAGAAGAAAAACCACAGCAAGAGTTCAAAATCCAAACAAAGAATTCAGCTGAAAGTACCCGAGCGGCTACGGCCGCCAAGTATCCCCTGGGTCTAATTCGAGTCCAGTTTCTCTTCCTGTACAAAGGCCCACGCCTCCTCTGGGGACTCAAAATAGTGGTGTTGGTTCCTGTAGGTGACCCACAAGCGCGCTGGCTGCAGCATTCCGAACCTGATCCGTTTTGCATGTAGCACCGCCTTCGTCCGGTTGTACCGGGCCCGCCGCTTTGCCACCTCCGCACTCCAGTCCTGGTAGACCCTCACCGTCGAATTCTCCCACTTGCTGCTCCTTTCCCTCTTGGCCCACTCCAGCACTCTCTCACGATCGCTGAGTCGCTGGAACCGCACCAGCACCGCCCTCGGGGGCTCATTTGCTCTTGGCCTCCTAGCCATGACCCTGTAGGCCTCTTCCAGCTCCAGGGGCGAAGGGACGGCCCCTGCCCCCATCAGGGAGCTCAGCATTTCTGCTACATATCCCGGGAGGTCTGACCCCTCCAGGCCTTCTGCCAGGCCCAAGATCCTCAGGTTCTTCCGCCTCATTCGGGTATCCAGCTCCTCAAAACGGCTCTGCCATTTCAGGTGGAGTGCCTCGTGCACCTCTACCTTTCCCACGAGGACCGTGGCCTCCTCCTCCCTCACAGTCATCTCCTGTTGCAGCTCCCGAATCGACGCCTCTTGGGTCGCCTGGGCTCCCATCAGCCTGGTGGTCGTCGCATTCATTGACTCCAAGAGCTCCATTTTCAGCTCCGTAAAGAAGCGCAGGAGAGCGGCCTGCTGCTCCTCCGCCCATTTCCTCCATTCCTCGGGTGCGCCACCGGCCGCCATTTTGGTCTTCTTCCCCCGCTTTTTTTTGGGAGCTGCTGTTGCTTTCTTTACCACCCCACTCCGGGTACCGACCATAAAGTTGGTCTGGTTCTCTTCAGGGAGCCTTCCCCCACCGGGATTTGTCCTTACAGCGCCGTTGGGGCCCTCCAATCGGCCCGAAAACACCTTTGTAGCAGGAGCAGCCAAACGTGCGACTTAGCTGGTCATAGCCGCAACCGGAAGTCTTATTGAGATATTTTAGGCATATAGAAAAAGTGACATTGACATTGTACAGTACAAAACAAAAGAAGTCAAGACACAAATTACTAAATAAACATAGTGCAAACCACAGCTCTGTTCATGCATGGACCTGCCTCAATACCCCCTACTCTACTCTACCCTTGCCCCCCCCCCCCCCCTGCTGACGCTTACTCCTCTGCAAATAAGTCAATAAATGGCTGCCACCTTCAGGAGAACCCTAGTAGCAAACCTCTCAAGGCGAACTTGACTTTCTCGAGGCCAAGAAAGCTCGCCATGTCCGATAGCCATACCTCAGCCTTCGGGGGCTTTGAGTCCCTCCATGCTAACAGTATTCGTCGCCGGGCTACCGGGGAAGCAAAGGCCAGAACGTCGGCCTCTCTCTCTTCCTGGACTCCCGGGTCCTCCGAAACCCCAAAGATTGCCACCTCCAAGCTCATTACCACCCCAGTTTTCAATACCCGGGACATGACATCTGCGAATCCCTGCCAATACCCCCTGAGTTCAGGGCATGACCAGAGCATGTGTACATGGTTCGCCGGCCCTCCGCGCATCTAGCACACTTGTCCTCCAGCCCGAAGAATCTGCTCATCCGGGCCACCGTCATGTGGGCCCGGTGCACAACCTTAAACTGGATCAGGCTGAGCCTGGTGCATGTTGCGATCATGTTTACTCTGCTCAGGGCTTCTGCCCAAATACCATCCTCCAGCTCCCCCCCCGAGCCCCTCCTCCCACTTAAGCATCAGGTCCTCGGTCTGCATATCCTCAGCTCTCATTAGCTCCTTGTAGACGTCTGAAACTCTACCCTCTCCCACCTCTCCCCTCAAAACTACCCTGGTCTGCCTTCCCTTCGGTGGGAGACGTGGGATGGACGGTACCAGTCTGTGTACAAAATCCCTCACCTGCAAAGTATCTAAAGTCGCCAGCCCAAACTTCTCCTCCAGCTCTTTTCATGCTCGGAAAGCTCCCTTCCAGGGAGATCCCCCATCCTCACAATCCCCGCCCTCCTCCACAGTCGATACCCCCCATCCATGTTCCCCGGGGCAAATCGGTGGTTGCCGCAGATTGGGGTCCACACCGATGCTCTTACCTCCCCTGGCCCCAGATCCGAAGAGCCGCCACCACTATCGGGCTGGTGGAGTACCGTGCCAGCGGAAGCGGCAGAGGCGCCGTGACCAGGGCTGCTAAGCTAGTGCCCCTGCACGAAGCAGCCTCCATCCACTCCCAAACCAACCCCGCACCCACCATCCATTTCCTTATCATTGCTATGTTGGCCGCCCAGTAATAGTTGCTGAAGTTCGGCAACGCCAGCCCCACTTCTTCTCTGCTCCTTTCAAGCATCACCCTCTTCACCCGCGGGAACTTCCCTGCCCATACAAATCCCAGAATAATTTTATTCAGCCTCATAAAGAAGGATCGCGGGATAAAGATGGGGAGACACTGAAAAACAAACAAGAACCGCGGGAGAATCGTCATCTTAACAGTCTGCACCCTCCCCGCCAATGACAGTGGGAGCGCATCCCACCTCCGGACCTCCTCTCTCACTCGTTCCACCAGTCGGGACAGGTTGAGCTTATGCAACCTGCCCCAGCCCCGTGCCACCTGAATCCCCAAATATCGGAAACTCCCCTCCACTAGCCTGAACGGCAACCCCTTCAGCCTACTCTCCTGCCCCCTCGCCTGAATTACAAACAACTCTCTCTTAGCCATGTTCAGTTTGTATCCGGAGAATCGGCCAAATTCCCTCAGGGTTGCCATAATACCGTCCATCCCCACCATTGGGTCCGATACATATAACAGCAGATCATCCGTGTATAACGAGACTCTATGTTCCACTCCCCCCGGGACCAGGCCTTTCCAGCCCCTAGAAGCTTTCAGTACAATTGTCAGCGGCTCTATGGCCAGCGCAAACAGCAGTGGGGAGAGAGGGCAGCCCTGTCTTGTCCCACGGTGCAGTCTAAAGTAGAAAGATGTTGTCCTGTTCATCCTTACACTCGCCTCCGGGGCCTGATACAATAGCCTAACCCAGTCGATAAACCCCGCCCTGAACCGTCCTAGTACCTCCCACAGATAATCCCACTCGACCAGGTCAAAAGCCTTTACAGCACCCATGGCTACCACTATCACTTCCTCCCTACTCTCCAGGGGCATCATAATCACATTGAGCAGCCTTCTTATGTTGGCCACCAGCTGCCTCCCCTTTACAAACCCGGTTTGATCCTCCACAATTACATCCGGTACACATTCCTCAATTCTGGTCGCCAAAATCTTGGCCAGTAACTTGGCGTCTACGTTGATCAAGGTGATCGACCTGTATGACCCAGAGGCCTCCGGGTCCTTATCCCATTTCAGAATGAACGGGATGGTGGCCTGTGACATTGTGGGGGTAAACTTCCTCTGTCTCTTGCCTCGTTAAAGACCCTGACCAGCAGCGGCCCCACAAACCCGGCAAATTTTTTGTAAAACTCCACCGGATACCCGTCCGGCCCCAGGGCTTTACCCGACTGCATGACCTTCAGACCCCCAATACCTCTCTGATCCTGACCAGGGCCCCCAGTCTGTCCACCAACCCTGTCCGCACTCTTGGGAAGTCAGTCCGTCCAGGAATCGCCTCATCCCCCCCCGGTCCCCCGGGTGGTTCCGAAGTGTACAGCTTCCTATAAAAGTCCCTAAAGACCTTGTTCAGCCCTGTTGCATCACCCACTAGATTACCTTCCCCATCCACTTCCCTCCCTATTTCCCTAGCCGCTTCCCTCGTCCTCAGTTGCTGCGCAAGCATTCTACTGGCCTTCTCCCCATGCTCATAAATCACGCCTTTTACCTTTCTAAGCTGCTCTATGGCCTTGCCTGTAGTCAGCACCCCGAACTCGGACTGCAGCCTCTGTTGTTTCCTGAGTAACTCTGGCCTCGGGGATTCCGCGCAACTCGTGTCCGTCCGTAGAATTTCCTTAACCAGTCAGTCCGTCTCTGCCCTGTCCATCCTGTCCCTATACACCTGGATTGAAATCAGCTCCCCTCTCACCACTGCCTTCGGTGCCTCCCAGAGCATCGCTGCCGAGACCTCTCCAGTATCATTCACCTGCAGGTAATTCTGCATGAATTTCCTCAGCCTCTCACACACCGCCTCGTCCACAAGTAATCCAAATTCCAGCCTCCATGGTGGGCGCTGAAAGCTGTCCTTACAAAACTGCAGGTCTACCCAGTGCGGAGCATGGACCGATATGGCAATTGCCAAATATTCTGCCCCCACCATTCCGGCCAGTACGTCCCTACTCACCACAAAGTAGTCAATTCGGGAATACACCTTGTGGATGTGGGAGAAATACGAGAACTCCCTCGCCGCGGCCGGCTAAATCTCCACGGATCTGCTCCCCCCATTTGCTCCATGAACCCTCTCCGCTCCTTTGCCATCGCTGGCAACCTGCCCGTTCTTGAGCATGACCGGTCCAGGCTCGGGTCCAGGACTGTATTAAAGTCCCCGCCCAAGATCAGCTTACGCGAGTCCAAGTCGGGGATCTTCCCTTGCATCCGCCTAATAAAATCCACCTCGTCCCAATTAGGGGCATACACACTGACCAGGACTACTCTCACCTCTTCGAGCTTACCCCTCACCATAACGAACCTGCCACCCCCATCCACGACAGTGCCCTCCGCCAAAATTGTACCCTTTTATTAATCAGGATCGCAACCCCCCTTCCTTAACCTAACCTGGTCTGCCACTTTCAGGTGCGTCTCCTGCAACAAGACTATGTCCGCCTTCCGAACCCGCAGATGCGCAAACCCCGATCAGCCATCCCCTTTCCTTGGCCAGCCCCCCAGCCATGTGTCGCGCTTCCTCTGGCCCGCCTCCTGGCCGGCTCCACCCATGACCTCCTCACTGTTACCATGCCCAGTTTCCATCCCGACAGCAGAAAAACTTCCCCCCCCACCCCCCCCTCCCCCCAGCAACACTATCCTATCACCTAACCCCTACTCTAATCTAACTGTATGGACACCCCCCACCTTGGCTTCCGTTGACTAGCTGCACTCAGCTAGCCTCGGGCTCCCAGCCTCGGCACCAGCCTGTCTCCCATCCATTGTTCCCAGTCACCCCGCCCCCGACCCCACCACACCACTTCCCCAGATCAGCCCTACTTTTTTTTTATATAAATGTTTTTATTCTCCATTTTCACATTTTCCTTCCAAAATTTACACCCCACCCACAGACAGTAAACGGTAACAAATACAAAATCAATCCCCTCAACAATAACAACGATCCCATCCTCCCACCACCCCAAACAACGGCCCACCTGTCAATATATGCATCCAATAAAACAAACCTTCCAACGGTGGAAACAAAAAAAAGGAGTCCGGGACCGCCCATGGTCACCATAGAGTCCCCCCCCCCCCCCCCCCCCCAAACACACACTCAACGCCGTCCAATCTCTGAAAGAGTGCCGTACATGATACCCAAGAGTTGTAAACCCCCCCCCCCCCCCATCCACTGCCTCTTGTAAAACTCCTTCCCCCAACCTCGGTTCCTTCCCCCCCCAACTTTTCACCCCAATGCCGCACTGCACCTTGCCCTCTTCACCTGGTTGAAAGCAGCCCGCCTCCTCGCCAGCTCCACCGTAAAGTCCTGGTATACACGTATACCAGCTCCAGCCCACTGCACCACCCGCTTCTGCTTGGCCTAGCACAGGGCCTTCTCCTTCACACTGTACCTACGGAAGCACAGAGTCACTACCCTTGGCGGCTCACTCGCCTTTGGTACAGGCCTCCACGACCGATGAGCCCGATCCAGTTCATATCGGGAGGGATCCTCCCCCTCCCCCAATAGTTTCACCAGCATCACAGCAAAATACTCAGTCGGTCTCGGCCCTTCAACTCTTTTGGGCAGCCCCACAATCCTCAAATTCTGTCGCCTGGATCGGTTTTCCAGGTCTTCCATTTTTCCTCGCAGATCCTTATTAATCTCCATCACCTTCCGCATCTCCTTCCCCATTGACTAAGTTGATCACCATGCTGCAATAATGTCTCCTCCACTTCCTTCAGCGCCTCGCTTTGCTCCTGCACCTCCGCCACTGCGCTCGCCAACGCCGTCGTCACCGGGGAAATCGCCTCCTCCACCAGCAGACTCAAAACCTCCCTCATCTCCTTCCTCATTGTCTCCATGTATTTTGTAAACTGCCTTTCGAATTCCGCAGCCATTACCTTAGTTATTTCTTCAGCCGTAAGCAATGCAGCCTCGCCTGATGCTCCAGCCTCCATTTTCCTTGGTGACCCCACGGTGACCTTTCTACTCCCTGATGAACTTTCAGCTGTTTTCACAGCCATTTTCTTACTGGACCTCGACATATCCCTTCCCTGTGCTTTCTCCTGGCCTTCACCACCTTCGCTGCCCCTAGGACCGGGCGTCAATCCCCAACAATGCCGTTCCCGAATGAGAGCCCTCCAATGCGCGGCTGCCTCCCGCCCGCCGTCACCGGAAGTCAGCCGTCACCCGCCTCTTCAATGGCTTTGATGAGATTTTTTTGCAGTTGTTCCCTCTGCTGCTAGAATTCAGCTTTCATAAGTCAGCTTGAGGCCTTTAAGCTCGCCCTTCCCCCGCATCCATGCTGGAAGAGGCTTTTGTCTTTGCTGCACGTTCAGCCAAATCTTTCACTGTTTCTGCGGGTCTGGTAACCAAGAAACATACCATTCCTGGGGGAAAGCACTCCTCCAACATTCACCTCTGCCTTTTCATCAAAATTCCACCCTGTATTGATTAAAAAAAGTTCTTTTCTGTAACCTTGGGCAGGAGCTGCCTTGTGTGTGACCACTTACTCGATGGTGCACACCGGAAGCCCAGATCAACCCTACTTGAGCAAACACTCAATACAAGTCATAAACAACCCCCACAATAGAACAATTCAAGTTAAACAAGAAAAAAAAGATAAGAAATAACAGGCACTCTTCAGTCCTAGCCATACAGACGCAGAAAAAGATGGCACAAAGTTCCCCTGAAGCATCCATTTTAACTCAACCCTTTTAACTGTTTTCTTTATTAATTCCTCTCCAGCCAAACTCCAACTAAGCAAAGAGCCCAAACAGGAAACATTCAGGAAAACCACGCAAAAAGCACACAAAAACAAGAAAAAAAAAGATACATCCCAAAACGGGAGAGACACCACATATACTTAAAAGCTCTAACATGAGTCCAAACGTCCTCAGCTCAGGGCCAGCCCTTACTTTTTAACGACGTCCATCGCCTCTTCGGGTTCCTCGAAATAGTGGTGCTGACCCTTATACGTAACCCACAGTCGCGCCGGAAAAAGCAGCCCAAATGTCACCTTGTTTTTATACAGTATCTCCTTCTCCTGCCTGTAGCCTCCCCTCCTCCTGGCCACCTCCGCGCTCAAATCCTGGTAAACACGCAGGGTGGTATTGTCCCAAATACAGCTTTGTGTGCTCTTTGCCCATTGCAGCACCCGTTCCTTGTCCAGGTACCTGTGAAAGCGTACCACCATCGCTCGTGGGGACCCCCTCGTCGCGGCTGCCTCACCTGCACTCTGTGTGTCCTCTCCACCACCGGTGGGTGCGGGAACGCCTCATTCCTCAGCAACTTCTGAAACATTCCCTCCACAAATGCGGCAGCGTCTAGTCCCTCTGCCCCCTCCAGGAGGCCCACGATTCTCACGTTCTGCCGGTGCGATCTGTTGTCCAGGTGTTCCAGCCTTTCCAGAAGCACTTTTTGCTGGTCCCTCAGCCTCTGAATCTCCACATCCGCCACCGTTTGAAAGTCAGCCTGCTCCTCCAGTGACGTCTTCAACTGCTGGAGCTTCTCAGCCTGATCATCCAGCCTTTTCCCCATCCAATCAATCGACTTCTGAAGCGGCTCCAAGTTGTCACGCTTCAAAGCTAAAAAGCCCTCCTGCATAGTCTGCAGCAGCTGCTCCATTGTGGGTTGGGCTGCCGGCTCCTTGCTCTGAACACCAGCCATGCTGGTTTCTCTCACAGCCTCCACTGTGCCCTTACTCGACCACTTCTTCAGCTGTTTACGGTCCCTCCGGCTTCTTAGGTCCATACAATTTTGTATGGGTCCTGTGCCTGAGTACTATTGCTTTCCAGTTCCACGCTCAAAAGCACAAAAAAGTCAGGGGAAAAGGTCCAAAAGTCCGACCGAAATGGGAGCACCAAATGTGTGACCTACTCCTTCATAGCCGCCACCGGAACGCTGTCGAGGAGGAAATATATGAGGAGATTACAGATAGCTGCAAGAAAAATAGGGTGGTAATCCCAACATTGACTGGGACAGTCATAGCGTTAGGGGCTTGGATGGAGAGAAATTTGTTGAGTGTATTCAGGAGGAATTTCTCATTCAGTATGTGGATGGCCCGACTAGAGAGGCGGTAAAACTTGACCTCCTCTTGGGAAATAAGGAAGGGCAGGTGACCGAAGTGTTAGTGAGGGATCACTTTGGGACCAGTGACCATTGTTGCACTAGTTTTAAGATAGCTATGGAGAATATAGGTCTGGCTCAAAAGTTAAAATTCTAAATTGGGGCAAGGCCAATTTTGATGGTATTCGACAGGAACTTTCAAAAGTTGATTGGGAAAGTCTGTTAGCAGGCAAAGGGACAACTGGTAAGTGGGAGACTTTCAAAAGTGTGTTCACCAGGGTTCAGGGTAAGCACATTCCTTTTAGCATGAAGGGCAAGGCTGGTAGACGTAGGGAACCCTGGATGACTCGGGATATTGAGGCCCTGGTCAAAAAGAAGAAGGAGCCACATGGCATGCATAGGCGGCTGGGATCAAGTGGATCCCTTGAAGGGTATAGCGGTTGTCAGAGTAGAGTTAAGAGAGAAATCAGGAGGGCAAAAAGGGGACATGAGATTCCTTTGGCAGATAAGGCAAAGGAGAATTCAAAGAGCTTCTAGAAATACATAAAGGGCAAAAGAGCAACGAGGGAGAGAGTAGGGCTTCTTAAGGATCTACAAGGTCATCTATGTGTGGATTCACAAGAGATGGGCGAGATCCTAAATGAATATTTCTCATCATTATTTACTGTTGAGAAAGGCATGAATGTTAGGGAACTTGGGAAAATAAATAGTGATGTCTTGAGGAGTGTACATATTGCAGAGAAGGAGGTGCTGGAAGTCTTAAAGCGAATCAAGGTAGATAAATCCCCGGGACCTGTTTAAATGTACCGCAGGATGTTGTGGCCGGCTAGGGAGGAAATTGCAGGTCCCCTAGCAGAGATATTTTAATCGTCAACAGCCACAGGTGAGGTGCCTGAAGATTGGAGGGTAGCAAATATTGTGCCTTTGTTCAAGAAAGTCCGCAGGGAAAGCCTGAGAACTACAGACCGGTGAGCCTAAATTCTGTGATGGATAAGTTGTTAGAAGGCATTCTGAGAGACAGGATCTTCAGGCATCTAGAGAGACAATGACTGATTAGGGACAGTCAGCATGGCTTTGTGAGTGAAAAATCATGTTGCACAAATTTGATTGAGTTTTTGAAGGAGTAACCAAGAAGGTAGATGAGAGTAGTGCAGTCGATGTTGTCTACATGGACTTTAGCAAGGCCTTTGACAAAGTACCGCATGGTCGGTTACATAGAACATAGAAAAATACAGCACAGAACAGGCCCTTCGGCCCACGATGTTGTGCTGAGCCTTTGTCCTAGAGGTAGAGGCGGGAGCGGCCGGAGTCAGCATGAGTCAACTGACTTGCAGGGGTGCAATGTGGGGGAGGGGGGGGGGGGGGGAGGGGGATTAAGCGAACGCTTGACTAGGGTGGGGGGTGGGGGGGGAGGGGGTTGAGGGGGGGGCTGGGATGTTGCTTTGCTGACTGGAGGGGAATTAATTTTCGGAGTAAAGGGGAGAGTCGGGACAGGGAGCCTCCGGCTGGGGGGCTGGAGTGTGCGGGAGGCGCGGGTACATGGCTGGCCGAAAAAAGGAGATGGCTAGTCGGGGTGGGGGGGGGGGGGGGGGGGGGGGGGGTGTAATTAACCCCTAAACCAGGCTGATCACGTGGAACGTGAAGGGCCTGAATGGGCCAGTCAAGAGGGCCCGTGTGTTTTCGCACTTGAGGGGGTTAAAGGCAGATGTCGCCATGCTACAAGAAACGCATCTGAAGCTTGCTGATCAAACTAGTCTGAGGAAGGGATGTGTGGGGCAGGCCTTCCACTCAGGGTTGGATGCGAAGACCAGGTGCGCAAGCGGGTGGCATTTGAGGTGGGGGGTATTGTGGCAGATAAAGGGGGTCGATATATTATGGTGAGTGGCAAGCTGCAGGGGGCCCGGGTGGTGCTAGTGAAGTGTATGCTCCCGAATTGGGACGATGCAGGGTTCATGAAGCGGATGTTGAGTAGGATTCTGGATTTGGAGTCATGCAGTCTGGTAATGGGGGGGACTTCAACACGGTCCTGGACCCGGCACTGGATTGGTCTAGGTCTAGATCGAGTAAGAGGCCGGCAGCGGCCTAGGTCCTGAGGGGGTTCATGGACCAAATGGGGGGAGTGGACCCGTGGAGATTCGCTATGCCAAGGGCAAAGGAGTTTTCTTTCTTCTCCCATGTTCACAAGGCGTACTCACGGATTGACCTTTTCGTGGTGAGTAGGGCGCTAATCCCGAGAATGGAGGGGGTAGAGTACCCGGCCATTGCGATTTCGGACCATGCTCCGCACTGGGTGGAGTTGGGGCTGGGGGAGGAGAGAGGCCAACGCCCTCTGTGGAGACTGGACATAGGACTATTGGCAGACGAGGAGGTCTGTGGGCGGATTCAGAGGAGTCTCCAAAGCTATGTGGCGACCAACGATACTGGGGAGGTTTCAGTGAGTGTGGTCTGGGAGGCGCTGAAGGCAGTTATCAGGGGGGAGCTAATTTCAGTCAGGGCCCACAAGGAGAAGAGGGATAGGATGGAGAGGAAGAGGTTGGTGGGGGAGATACTTAGGGTGGACAGGAGGTATGCGGAATCCCCCGAGGAGGGGTTGTTAAAAAAGAGCCGGAGTCTGCAGGTGGAGTTTGACTTGCTTACCACGGGGAAGGCTGAGGCTCAGTAGAGGAAAGTACAAGGAGCGGTGTACGAGTATGGGGAGAAGGCAAGCAGGATGCTGGCGCATCAGCTGCAGAAGAGAGAGGCGGCCAGGGAAATTGGGGGAATTAGGGACGGGGGGGTAACATGGTGCTGAGTTCGGCAAGGATCAATGAGGTCTTCAAGGACTTTTATGGTAAATTGTATGAGTCAGAACCCCCTGGAAGGGGGGGCGGGGGCGGAGGGGATGAAGCAATTCTTGGACCAACTGAGGTTTCCGAAGGTGGAGGAGGGGCGGGTAGAGGGATTGGGGGCCCAGATTGAGATGGAGGTATTGGTTAAGGGTTTGGAGGGTATGCAGTCGGGCAAGGCCCCGGGACCGGACGGATATCCTGTAGAATTCTATAGGAAATTCTCAGAGCTGTTGAGCCCGCTATTGTTGAGAACCTTCAATGAGGCTAAGGAAAAGGGAACCCTTCCTCCGATGATGTCGCAGGCTCTGATCTTGCTCATCCTTAAGTGAGATAAGGACCCGTTGCAATGTGGCTCCTACAGGCCGATATCGCTCCTTAATGTAGATGCCAAACTGTTGGCCAAGATCTTAGCCACCAGAATTGAGGACTATGTCCCGGGAGTGATTAATGAGGATCAGATGAGGGGTTTGTGAAGGGCAGGCAGCTGAACACGAATGTGCGGAGGCTCCTGAATGTGATCATGATGCCCTTGGAAGGAGGGGATGCAGAAGTGGTGGCGGCAATGGACACGGAAAAAGCCTTTGATCGGGTGGTGTTGGAGTACCTGTGGGAAGTGTTAGGCAGATTTGGATTTGGCGAAGAATTTATAGGGTGGGTTAAATTGCTGTATCAGGCCCCTGTAGCGAGTGTGTCGATGAACTGGCTGCGGTCAGAGTACTTTAGGCTACATCTAGGAACGAGGCAGGGGTGCCCCCTGTCCCCCCCCCCCCCCCCCCTCCCCCCCCCGCTGTTTGCCCTTGCAATTGAGCTGCTGGCCATGGCGTTGAGGGAGTCTAGAAACTGGAGGGGGCAGGTTCGGAGGGGGGGTGGGGGGGGGGAGAGGAGGTTCGGAGGGGGGGGTGGGGGGGGGGGGAGGTTCGGAGGGGGGGTGGGGGGGGGGGAGAGGAGCATCGGGTTTCACTGTATGCGGATGACCTGCTCCTGTACATTTTGGATCTGGTGGAGGGGCTGAGGGAGGTCATGCAGATCCTGAAAGATTTTGGGGACTTTTGGGGGTATAAGTTGAATGTCGGGAAAAGCGAGCTTCTTGTGATACATGCGAGGGGCCAGGAAAAGAGACTGGGAGAGCTACTGCTCAAGGTGGTGGAGAAGAGCTTTCGCTATTTGGGCACATGGGTGGCTAAGAGTTGGGATGCCCTGCACAAGCTCAATCTAGCGCAGCTTGTGGATCAGATGGAGGAGGGCTTTAAGAGGTGGGACATGCTGCCGCTTTCCCTGGCGGGCAGGGTGCAGTCCGTGAAGATGACGGTCCTCCCCAGGTTCTTGTTCGTCTTCCAGTGCCTTCCCATCCTAATCCCCAAGTCCTTCTTCAAGCGGGTGAACAGAATTATCACGGGACTTGTGTGGGCAAACAAGACCCCGCGTGTTAAGAGACTGTTCTTAGAGCGCAGGCGGGGGGGGGGGGGGGGGGGGTTGGCGCTGCCGAATTCTGCAGCTATTACTGGGCAGCGAATACATCCATGATTCGTAAATGGGTAGCGGGGGGGGGGGGGGGGGGGGGGGGGCGTAGAAACGGTTGGAGGAGGTGTCTTGCAGGGATACTAGCTTGGGGGCATTGATAATGGCACCACTGCCGCTCCCGCCGACACGGTACACCACGAGCCCGGTGGTGATGGCGACATTGAGGATCTGGGATCGGTGGAGACGGCACAGGGGGGAGGTAGGGACCTCAATCTGGACCCCGATACGGAACAATCACAGGTTCATTCCAGGTAGAATAGACGGTGGGTTCCTAAGCTGGCACAGAGCGGGTATTAAAAGGATGGGGGACTTGTGTACTGACGGGACTTTTGCTAACCTGAAGGCGCTGGAAGAGAAATTTGGGTTGACCCCAGGGAATACCTTTAGGTACCTGCAGATCTGGGCTTTCGTGAGGAAGCAGGTGGGGGAATTTCCGTTGCTACCGGCCCAGAGGATACAGGACAGGGTGGTCTCGGGCGTGTGGGTAGGGGACGGAAAGGTATCGGACATATACCAGGAGCAGCAGGAGGCGGAGGAGGCCTCGGTGGAAGAGCTGAAGGGCAAGTGGGAGGAGAAGCTGGGTGAGGAGCTGGATGAGGGCCTGTGGGCAGACGCCCTGGGCAGGGTCAATTCCTCCTCATCTTGAGCCAGGCTTAGCTTGATTCAGTTTAAGTTGGTCCACCGGGCGCACATGACAGCAGCAAGAATGAGCAAGTTCTTTGGGATGGAGGACAGGTGTGTGAGGTATTCAGGGAGCCCAGAAAACCATGTCCATATGTTTTGGGCATGCCTGGCGCGTAAAGAATTCTGGCGAGGCTTTGCAAAGGCTATGTCCAAGGTCTTGGACACTCTGGTAAAGCTGAATCTGGGGATAGCGATATTTGGAGTGCCAGAAGATCCGGGAGCGCAGGAGTCTATTTGTGCATTCAGATTCTGTCATAGATCTTGAAGCATACTAGTTTCCAATCAATTCCATTTTCCTGTTGCAGTGATACTGCACCTAGACCATCCTTCGATGCATCTGTTGAAATCTTGGTATTTTTTGTTGGTTCGACAATTGTTAATACAGGTGTCATTAGAGCTTTATTTAGTCTTATCCATTCTTGTTCATGCTGTTCAGTCCAAGTGAAGTTGTTCACTTTCTTCAGGATATCTCTAAGGCATGCTGTCTTTGCTGAGAGATTTGGTATGAACTTTACAATGAAGTTCATCATGCCCAGTATTCTTAGTATTCCCTTTTTATCTGTAGGTTAGGGTATAAATTTGATGGCTTGTATCTTCATGTCATCAGGCTCTATTGCTTGGCTAGATAATCTGTCTCCTAGGAATGTTATTTCCTTTACACCAAACTGACATTTGACCTTATTGAGTCGTAGCCTGTCATAGTGTTCCTCTTGGGTGGAACCCCCAAATTATGATGTAATCGACGTCAACTCGAACACCCTGAATGCCTTCACCAATATGTTCCATCTCTCTGTGGAATATTTCTGACACTGATATTATGCCAAAGGGCATACGAAGAAAGCAATATCTACCAACGGAGTGTTGAACGTACAGTACTTGGTACTTTCTTCATCTAGCTTGAGCTGCCAGAATCCTTGCGAAGCATGAAATTTGCTGAAATATTTCTCACCATACATCTCACTTGTGATCGCCTCTCCTTTAGGTATCAGATAGTGTTCCCTTTTTAAATTCACATTTAAATCTTTGGGATCCATACATATTCGAAGATCATTGTTTCTTTTTTTTTACACATACCATCAAATTGACCCAATCTGTCGGCTCTTCAATCTTTTTTATAACGCCAAGATGTGTCATCCTGTCTAATTCAGCCTTTAGATGGTCACGCAATAGTGCTGGAACTCCTCTCGAAGCATGTGTCACTGGTTGAGCATCATTTTCTAATTGAATCTTGTAAGTGAAAGGTAAAACACCAAAACCCTGGAATATTTCTGGAAAAGCCTGTGAGTATTCAGTGCACAGTCAGTACTATACACTCTTTTCACCAGTCTCAGTGCTTCATACGCTTCGTCACCTAATAACGACTCACGATTGTCAGCTACTATCGAGAATTTTACTTTGTGCACTTTATCTTTTACTTGAACATCCAATTCACACATTCACAATGTGTCAATTTTCTGACCATTATAGTCTTTCAAGAAGACAGGTTTATTCAATATTCTGAGTTTTAATTGCATAGGCTTGATATCACTGATGCTTATGAGGTTTGCTTTTGCTCCTGTATCAAACTTCACAGTGATAAGTGATTGATTTATCAACAAATAAACTGTACATTTGTTCTTTATCACTGTTGCATTATCATTTTTATCACTTTTTGTTCTTGTAGGCGACATTTCAATCACAAAATGATTTTTCCTTTGCACTTTGTGCAAAGCTGGACGTTGTCTCGTTAGGTGCCTGTTTCTACATCTTTTGCATGTATGGCTGCTTCTGCCAAGTGTTTAAAATGGCTGCCGCTTCGGAGACCACATTTGATTTTTGAGTGCATCGCAACATCTATGGTGTTAACACGCTCCCGATTTTTGTGCCAACAGTTTGTGCATTCAATGTGCTGATGTTCTGCAGCTAGTTCACTTGCGTGGCAATCTTAATTACGTCTTCTAACTGAAGCTCATTCTCCCATAAAAGACATTCACACACCTTGGGCTGGATTCTCCCCTACCCGGCGTGACGGAGGGTGCCGGCGTAGGGGAGTGGCGCCAACCACTCAGGTGTCGCGCCTCCCCAAAGGTGGGGAATTCTCCCCACCTTTGGGGGCCAGCCCCGCGCCGGAGCAGTTTGCACCAGAAGACTGGCGCAAACACCCGGCGCAGTCGGAAGCGGGGCTGGCCGAAAGGCTTTCGGCGGTCGGCGCATGCGCCGGCAGTGACGTCAGCGGCAGCTGGCCGCTGACGTCACTGCCGGCGCATGCGCGATGTGGGGTTCTCCTCCGCGTCCGCCATGGCGGAGGCCGTGGCGGCGCGGAAGGAGAAAGAGTGCCCCCACGGCACTGCCCCGCGGAGTGAGCGGGGGGCCCCGATCGCGGGCCAGGCCTCCGTGGGGGCACCCCCCCGGGTCCGATCGCCCCCCGCCCCCCCAGGACCCCGGGGGCCTGCTCGCGCCGCTGAGCCCGCCGTTCCAGAGGTGGTTTAAACCTCGGCGGCGGGAGAAGGCCTCCCAGTGGCGGGACTTCGGCCCATCCGGGCCGGAGATTTGAGGTAAGTTTTAAAAAAATGAAATCCCGCCGGCGCCAGCTGTTTTCACAGGCTGCCGGCGGGATTTGCACAACGCCGGTTTATGACCGGCGGGAGAATTCAAAAACCTGCGGGAGCGGAAATAACGCCGCTTCCCGCCAATTCTCCGACCCTGCGTGGGGTCGGAGAATTTCGCCCCTTATCATCATTTACTCCAAAGACAATTTGATCCCGAATCACTGAGGATTTTAAAGTCGCTAAGTTACACGTTTGTGCTTTTAACTTGAGGTCGGTAAGAATGCCATCAAAGGACTCACCGGTCTTCTGCGTGAGCGTTCTAAATATATATCGTTCAAAAGTTTTATCCTTTTTCGGCATGCATCAAATTCATCAAATTTTTTTATGACACCATCAAAGTTTTTACTATCGTCCTCTTGTTCATATACTAAGGTGTTATAATTCTCAATTGTCTGCGGGCCTGCTACTGTTAGCAACAACGCTATCTTTCTTTCATCTGGCAGCCCCTGCAATCCTAGAGCTGCTACATACAGTGTAAACTGTTTAAATGCGTGCCAATTGTCATCAACATTAGCGGTTAGTAGAAGTTGTTCAAGAGTTTTTAAAATATCCATCTTCTTCTTGCACTGGTTTTTCTTTTTCAGAGATTTCCTTTGCTGTTCCAGATTTTCCTTGTAGCACCGTTTCACCAAATTTGAAGACTGTGTCCTTCAAATCTTCATACTTTTGATCTTTTAGTTTTTGATTCCCCACACCTGGTACCATGTTATGTTCTTGTACAGAGACAAATACTGAGTCAGCGTACCAATGAATATCTAGTTTAAGTCTAGTCAATTTTATTATAGTATAATAAACCGTGGGTAGGAAACTAATGCTATCAAACTGGAACTAATACAATGACGACTGATCACGATGGTTTCTTCTCCAGACCGCCTCCAGGCTAAAGGGTCAAGTGCTATTACTTGCCTGACACCTACTGGTCAGAGGCTATACATATTTACCCATATACTTGTTTATGCATATCACTACACCATCAACAGGGTATCTCGGGAAGGGATACAACTCCCCCCCCGCGGGCAGCATTGTGGTACCGTGGTTACCACTGCTGCCTCACGGCGCCGAAGTCCCAGGTTCGATCCCAGCCCTTTGTTACTGTCCGTGTGGAGTTTGTATATTCTCCCTGTGGTTGTGTAGATTTCACCCCCACAACCCAAAGATGTGCATTTAAGTGGATTGGCCAAGCTAAATTGGAAAAAAATGTATTGGGTACTCTAACGCTATTTAAAAAACAACTCCTCCCCCTTCCCAAAAAGATATGGGAAACCCTCTGGAATTAAATAAAACAAATCAGAGCCTGCATCAGCGCCTCTCCTACCCAGACAAAAAAAGTAAACCCCAGAAAGAGGGGAGCACCAGGATTACCCTCAAGGATTCTTAAACCATGCCAAGACCCATAACAGAACAAACTTTACTCCTCCCCAAGCAAATCAGAGGCCCCACCATCACTGAAAATTTAAATACTTTTCACCAAGAAACCCCACCGACAAGTAGAATTAGAATCATCAAGACACGCCTCAACACTTCTGGTGGCGGCCATGGAGGAGTAGGTTGTGCATTCGGTAGCTCCCGCCTGGAACGGACTCTCAGACTTTTTTCAGGAGTTTTCACGGACGTTTTGGGACAGATTGGTGAAGCGATCATTGTCAAAAAGGATTCCCTCTCTGTTGGATGGATAGCTGGACCAGGAGTGGCTGGTGAAGCGTTTAAGTCCCGACAGACAGAGGCGTGCGGAGCGGGTGCCGAGGCACAGCATGGCATCCAGTATAGATCAGGGAGTGTGGGCGCAGTGATCACAGGAACAACAGGAGTTCCTTAGGGGCTGCTTTGCTGATCTTAAAAAGGACATGCTGATCGCTTCTCGGCCTTTTGCCTAAGATTGAGCATAGATTGAGCCTTTTGGCTCAGATCTGGTAAGTCTCCTTTATGGGATTCAATTTGAATTGTTTTTTGGAGCAGGCAAAGAGCTGGATTAGGGGTTCGCCTCTGTCCACACTCTGAGCCCTGGCTGTGTAACTAAGATAAAGTAATTAAATAAAAAAAATTTTTTTTTTTTAAAAAAAGGACATGCTGGCCCCGATGAAGGGTTTGGTGAGGGCTTTATTGGCTGGGTGAAATTGCTGTACCAGGCGCCTGTAGCAAGTGTATGTGCAAACCGGCTGGGGTCAGGGTACTTCGAGCTTCACTGGGGAACTAAGCAGGGGTGTACCCTCTCTCCGTTACTATTTGCCCTAGCTATCGAACTGCTAGCTACGGCGCTGAGAGCCTCGAGGAACTGGCGGGGACTGGTTCAGTGGGAGGGGGGGGGGGGGGGGGTGGAGGAACATCGGGTCTCGCTATACGCGGATGATTTGCTCCTGTACATTTCGGACCCTGTGGAGGTACGGGGGAGGTCCCGCTGTCACAGGCAGGGAGGGTGTAGACCGTGAAAATGACAGACCTCCCCAGGTTTTTGTTTGTCTTTCAGTGCCTCCCCATCTTCATCCCTAAGGCCTTTTTTAAGCGGGTGAGTAGGATCATTTTGGGCTTTGTGCGGTCGAATAAGACCCCGCGAGTAAGGAGATTGCTGTTGGAGCGCAGTCGGGGGGGGGGGGTTTGGCACTGCCGAACTTTCGCAACTGCTACTGGGCGGCTAATATAGCTATGATTAGGAAGTGGCCGATGGGGGGGTCAGCGTGGGAGCGGCTGGAGGCGGCGTCATGTAAAGGTACTAGTCTGGGAGCTTTGATAATGGCTCCTTTGCCATTCTCGCTGACCCGTTACTCCACAAGTCCGGTGGTGGTGGCGACACTGAGGATCTGTGGATAGTGGAGGAGGTACAAGAAGGTGGAGGCAGCATCGGTCTGGACCCCGATATGCAACAATCACAGGTTTGTCCTGGGTAAGATGGATGGTGGGTTCCAGATCTGGCAGAGGGCAGGCATCAGAAGGATGGGAGATCTGTTCATAGACGGAAGCTTTCCCAGTTTGAAAACGCTAGAGGACAAATTTAATCTGCCACCAGGAAATGCCTTTAAATATCTGCAAGTACGAGCCTTCCTGAAAAAACAGGTGGTGGCCTTTCCGACGCTGCCGCCACTGAGGATACAGGACAGGGTGGTCTCCGGCACCTGGGTGGGGGAGGGGAGGGTGCCAGATATCTACCAGGAACTACAGGAGGTGGAGGAAAGCCCGGTGGAGGAGCTCAAGGGCAAGTGGGAGGAGGAGCTAGGTGAGCAGTTGGAAGCGGGTCTGTGGGCAGAGGTCCTGGGCAGGGTTAATTCCTCCTCATCATGTGCCAGGTTCGTCTAATTCAATTTAAGGTGGTTCACCGGGCACACATGACGGCAGCGAGAATGAGCAAGTTTTTTGGGGTTGAAAACAGTTGTATGAGGTGCAAGGGCAGTCCAGCAAACCATGTCCACATGTTTTGGGCATGCCTGGAGCGTAGAGAGTTCTGGCAGGGGTTCACGAGGGCAATGTCCAAGGTGCTTAACACACGGGTGGTGCCGAGTCCAGAGACAGCGATCTTTGGAGTGTCAGAAGACCCGGGAGTTCAGGGGCGAAAGAGGCCGACGTCTTGGCCTTTGCCTCCCTAGTAGCCCAGAGACGGATTTTATTAATGTGGAGGGACTCGAAGTCCCAGAGTGTAGAGACTTGGGGGTGTATGTGAGTGCTTCATTGGGATGGTGTGGGAAGACTGAGTCATGTGGGGTAATGTCTATTTAATGGTTATTGTATATTCTCTTTTTGCACTATGTTAATGCTCACTCCAGTTTGTTTTGTTATTATTGTTACTACTGTTTTATTATGATAAATTTTGCAAAACCTGAATAAAAAGATTTTTAAAAAAGACACGCCTCAACAGGATGTCTCAGGGAGAAATACAACTCTCCTCCTCCCAACAGGAACCCCAATTAAATATCAGCACCTCACTGACCAAACTAAAGAGGGAAAACCCCAGAGAGGGAGGAACACCAGAATTAGCCAACAGACGTCAGACATAATCTAGCAATGTCCACTTTCACAGAAAGGCTATCAGGAACAGAACATCATAACCTCATAAAAACCAAGGTATCATAGATTGGGTTCCTTTTATGTGTTCATCTTTTCAAGGATACATGATATGTCTGTACTTTTATTGGAGTCAAGCAAGGATTCCTTCATGCCAAAATAATAAAAGTACAAGAGAAAAACATAACATTAATAGATCTAAAAGAGTCTTCTTCCTTCATACCAAGCCACCTACATGCCACCCTGCTGTGGTGCTCCTCATCTTATCTATAAATAAAGTGAAAAAAATGTACTCCCTCAGTGTAAATGCAAGGATTACAGAACATAAAAAAACAGGTCAATACTGCACAACCCTCATGTCATACAACTATCTCAGCATGACTTTCACAGTATGATATGATGAGACCATCAATTCACGCGACACGTGGTTAGAAGTGAACAGTGGTTTTAATCGTCTTACAACAGAGCCTGCCTGTGGCAAGATGAACTCCAGATGAACTGGCAGGCAGGCTCTCAGCATCAACCTTTATACTTCCGGTTAGGGGGAGGAGCCATGGGTGGAGCCCAGTACAAACTCCCGTACACTCCCAGTGCATCTCCCCCTAGTGGCAGAGCAGCGCAACTGCTCATGTGCCGAGCTTACAGAGACATAGTACAACATGTGTAATACAGTGTGAATTACACTACTGTGATTCACCACATAACAGGATAACAGACAAATGCCTCTTTGCTCTACTTATCATAGACCCTTGCCAGGATAAGAGGCAGTAACATGCAATCAGGAATAAAATCACAAGGGAACAAAGTTAAGGATTAATGATGAACTGAAGGATAACATAACCATCCATAAAGCTTGGAAAGGCCAAAGCCATGACAGGATCGTCAAGCAACAAGCAGGATCCATCCAGATTTTCACCAAAGTCCTTACACCTCTGCCATGTTGTTGTCCTGAAGCCCTTGTTAAGAGACACCAGGCAAAAACCCATCATGTCCGGCTGCTTCCAGCCCTTCTCAACAGACACCGAGGACAAAGCAACGTAAGAACAGTGGTTGGGGTCTCCGACCGACTCCAGGCCTGGAAGACCAGATACAATGTGCTCCATTGAACGCGAAACACCCAACCTTCAAATTGAGATTGTGAAAACATGGGCAGCCAGTTCTCAAATTCAGCCGGGATTTCATCCCCGGCTCCCCTTGGGATACTAGGCGCTCGGATACTCCTTCACTGGCCCCATCTCCCTCATTCAACCAAGATGTTTGACATACCATGGCAGCAGGATTTTCAAGGACTAAACGTGACCTCCCACCAACGAAACTGCCCTATCGACTGACAGGATTCTCTTCTCCGCTTCATCCATTCTCTTTGTGATATCTCGCACTTCATCACCATGAGCACCAATAATCTGTGCTGGGGAACCGAGACCATTGTCCATAACTTCACTCTCAATGGCAGCAATCATCTCAATGCGAGCAGCATCGCTGAAGCATAGGACTGCCCACCAGCGAAACCGCCACTGTGAACTGGGCCCCAGCCAGGCCATCTTCGACTGCCTCAAGATTTAGATTTATTGTCACATGTACCGAGGTACAGTAAAAACTTTTGTTCTGTGTACAGTCCAGGCAGATTGTTCCATGAAAAACATAGGACATACTATAAATACACAATGTAAATACATAAGACATTGGGTGGAGCATACGAGTATTGTGCTACAACAGTGGAGAAGATGTGTAGAGAGATTAGTTCAGTCCATATGAGGGCCATTCAGAAGCGGCAACAGGGGGGAAGAAGTTGTTTTTGAATCTGTTGGCTTTTATACCTTCTGCCTAATGGAAGAGGTTGGAAGCGAGAAGAACCTGGGTGGGGTGGGTCTTTGATCATGCTGCCTGCTTTCCCAAGGCATCAGGAGGTATTGACAGAGCCAATGGATGGGAGGCAGGTTTGTGCGATGGACTGGGCTGTGTTCATGACTCTCTGTAATTTCTTACGGTTTTGGGGTGAGCAGTTGCCTCAATAAAGGATTTTCTTGACTTAACAGGGCTCCCATCACCAAATTTTAACCAGGATCTTCCAAGAACATAGCACAGATCATACACATCAGGATCAAATAATTATGGGTTGCGTATCAGGGAGAAAAAAGGATAAAAAGATGAGTAGCACCAGAGCTCTCAAAAAAGCAACTGATCCCATGCGTACATCACCTGGCAACCGACAGTATATAATTTATTGAATCAGATTGTTTTTGGAAAGTGAATCAAGACATCCGCCCGTGACCCACCTGCGAGTCGTGACTCTGGGTTTGAAAAACCCTGCTCTGGAGCACATTGGCTACATTATGTACGATCTGCAAAGTGGTAGATTTTTTAATCCAGTGTTTTGTGGCATTATTCATTGAACAGAGATGATTTCTTAATAGGATATATCCACGAGAAGTGTGCACCATCCGGGGTTAACGAAGGAAGTTACGATGGTATCATATTGAAAGAACCATTGAATTTTGAAAGAAAAGTCATTGTGTTGTGAAGATCAGTGGCAGGCCATAAGATTGAGAACATTTTAGAAATCATCAAAGGATGACTAAAAAAAACAGGGGGACAAATTAGAATATGAAAGTAAACAAGCAAGAAATAGAAAAACATGATATTAGCTTCTGCAAGTATATAAAACGGAAGATAGCAGTTTCTGGGGAATTAATAAAGGGAACAAGGAAATAGAGACTTTCAAGGTTTTGTACCTGTCTTCACAGTAGAAGACACGAAAAGCACCAAAGGAATAGTTGAATACCAAAGATTAAAAGGGATGAGAAAAGAATGAGGGTGGTACAGTGGTTAGCACTGCTGACTCACTGTGCCAGGGACCCGGATTCGATTCCAACTTCAGGTGCATGTCTGAGTGGAGTTTGCACTTTCTCCCCGAGTCTGCATGGGTTGTTTCCTCTGGTTGGTGTTTCCTACCACAGTCTAAAGATGTGCAGGTTAGGTGGATTGGCCATGGTAAATTGCCCCTTAGGGTGAGGTTGCAGGAATAGGCGGCGGGGGGGGGGGGGGGGGGGGGGGGGTGATCTTTCGAAGGGTTGGTGCAGACTCGATGGGCCGAATGGCCTCCTTTTGCACTGTAGGGATTCTATTCTATTCTATAAATAGTGATGTAAGGGTATATTTTATGAGTTCATGTTGCTGACAGGAAGTCCTGCAGGGGGCACTGAATGTCCAATATGGACTCCCAAAGAGTGAACGTGCAGAAATGCAGATGTTGAAATACATCAGCTGGAGCACATGAATGGCAGAACAGGAGACATATTATGCTGAGAGGCATTCAAGGCTGAAAGAGCAGACCAATAGTGGACAAAGGGCTGAATGCAAATATTGCAAAGTGGCGGCAAGGTGACACAGTGGTTAGCACGGCTGCCTCACCACGCTGGGACCCGGATTCAATTCTGACCTTAGGTGACTCTCTGTGTGGAGTTTGCACTTTCTCCCAGTGCCTGTCTGGGTTTCCATTGGGTGCTTCAGTTTCATCCCACCACCCAAAAATGTGCAGGTTAGGTGGATTAGCCATGTTAAATTGCCCCTCGGTGTCCAGGGATGTGCAGGTTAGGTGGGGTTATGGGAATAGGGCAGGGGAGAGGGCTTAGGGTGCTCATTGGTTAATGGGCCAAATGGTCTCCTTCTGCATTGTAGGGATTCTATAATTGTACATCCTACAAAGGAAGAAAATGATTGTCCAGCAAGGGGAAAACTGTGTTTTAACTGTGAGAAGCTATATGATTGTGTTTGTCTAAAACAAGCCGATACAGATGGCCACTGGAAAGGTAAAAGCAAAATACTGTGGCGGCTGGAAATTTGAAAAAACCCCCAGAAAATGCTGTGAGCCATTAAGGTTGGATGTCACATTTGGAGCATGGAATGAGAAAGGGCTGGAGTGAGTGAGTGATTTATTCCTGGAAGGGCGGTTTGCAGCCTGGAGGAATTGAATGAGAAATTTGGGTTGGCAGGCTCGGACGTGTTTCGGTACCTCCAGGTATGGAGCTTTGTGAAGAGGATGTTCTCAGATTTTCTGGTGGTGTTGGTGTCGCTATCGTTGGAGAGGATTCTCTCCTGTTTTGGGTCGGAGGAGGGCAGCACATCCGGCATGTTGAATGGATCGTAGGGGAAGAGTTGAGTTCGGTGGAAGGGACAAAAGCTAAATGGGTGGAAGAACTGAGACCAATGAAGGAGGTATGGAGTGAGGCATTGTGGATGGTGAATGCTACGTCATCGTCTGCGAGACTAAGCCTGATACAGCTCAAAGTAGTGTTTTGAGCACATCTCACTAAGACTGGGATGAGTCGGTTTTTTGAGGGGGTGGAGGATAAGTGTGAGTGCTGCTCGAGAGGGCCTGCTCACCTCACACGTGTTCTTGTCCTATTTCAAATTGGGGGGTTTTTGGCAGTCGTTGTTAACATCATGTCTGCGATCTTAAGTATTGAACTGAAGCCCTCTCGTTTGGTGGCTATATTTGGAGTTTTGGATGTGTCAGAGCTGCGGACGGGTGTGGCGGATGTCCTTGCCTTTGCCTCATTGGTGGGGCGGAGGCAGATCCTGCTGGGTTGGAGGCTAGCAATGCTGCCAAGTGCTCTGGCATGGTTAGGGGATTTGATCAAATTTCTGCACCTCGGGAATGTCAAATACACCTTGAGGGGGTTCAATTGAAGGGCTCTACCGGAGATGGGGGCCTTTTTATATTGTATTTCAGGCCACTGTTAGCTGTTAGAAGGGGCTGGGGAGGGGGATGGGTGGGGAAAGGGTATAAAAAGGTGGGGGGGGGGTGAATACGCAGGGTGGGTGTTTATTCCTTTGGCTGAAGATTGTTTTTAGATGTTCTGGTTGTTTACATTTAGTTAAGGGTTATTGATTGTATTTTTGGTAATTTTATATTAAAAAAATGTTAAAAGTGTAATAAAAATATTTTAAAAAGAGAAAATGCTGGAAAAGTGCAGTAGGTCTGGCAGCATCTGTGGAGAGAGAAAGTGTTAATGTTTCGAGTCCATATGACTTCTTCAAAATCATTGGAAAGATATCAGCTAAAGAGACTGGTGAAGCAGACTCATACAACAAGTTGGTTCCATCGCGTCTACAGGTGATAAATGGCTGTGACGGTGAGAATGATGACTGCAGAAGGAGAGCATCAAGTGAAAAAAAAGGGTCAGATAGACACTTGTGTGTCATGCAACATCATGACCTTCATAGACTTGTGCGAAGTGGCTCAACATGACGATCCAAAAATGAAGCACTCAAAAGTAAGGTTGAGGCTGTATGATGGGATGATACTCATACTGAGGACACATTAGTCTGAGAGAAAATGCTGGAAAATCTGTCAGCTTTGACAAATGCTCACCTGGACTCAAAACGTTAGCTCTTTTCTCTCCCTCCAGATGCTGTCAGACATGCTGCGATTTTCCAGCATTTTCTCTTTTGGTTTCAGAGTCCAGTATCTGCAGTAGTTTGCTTTTATACATTAGTCTGAGAACCCAATGTAATGGCAAAAATGGAAATCTGGAGTTCCAAATCATAGACGGTATGCAACAACCACTCAGCTCAGTTGGAGAAAGTCTAAAGCTCGGACTGGTAATTTTTTAATGTGCCAACAGAGATTTACAATGTGTTGCAGCCCACAAATTCATTGCCCACTGATCAGATCCTAGAGGAGTACAAAGATGTGTTTACAGAATTTGGATGTTTACCTGGTGAATATCATCTGGAAGTGATGAGAGTGTAAGACCAATTCAGCATGTCAAGAAGAGTTCCAGCTGCCCTCAAGTCAAGCCTATAAAACAAGATAGAAGAGCTGGAAAAGAAAGGAGCAGTCAAGACAGTGACATCTCCTACATAGAATCCCTACAGTGCAGGAGGCCTTTTGGCCCATCGATTCTGCACCGACCCTCTGAAAGAGTACCCTACCTCGGCACACCCCGCCCCATGCTATAAACGAACTCAAACCGCACATCTTTTGAACACTAAGGGACATTTTAGCAAGGCCAATCCACCTAACCTGCACATCTTTAGACTCTGGAGGACCCGGAAGGAACCCACACAGACACAGAGAGAAAGTGCAAACTCCACGCAGTCACCCATGAATTGAACCCGGATACCTGACGCTGTGAGGCAGCAGAACTGATCACGGTGTCACCATGATGCCCCTTGATTGAAATGCAATAATTAAAAAAAAAAAAATTTAGAGTACCCAATTCATTTTTTCCAATTAAGGGCCAATTTAGTGTGGCCAATCCACCTACCCTGCACATCTTTGGGTTGTGGGGACGAAACCCACTCAAAAATGGGGAGGATGTGCAAACTCTACATGGACAATGACCCAGAGCCAGGATCGAACCTGGGACCTCGGTGCCATGAGGCAACTGTGCTAGCCACTGTGCTGCCCTGAAATGCAATCATAACTCTATGTCCTATCTTGCTTGCTGTAGACATGTGATCTCTGCCATGTGGGATTCCCTGAATCCTACATTCAGTTCAATAAAGATACTAAACTAAAAACACAGCATTCTTTCAGCTCCCGGGTATATTTCCCCCACCTCTGAGTTTAGAGTTCTTATGCATGCCTGTTACTATGGCGTAGCAAATCTATCACAGTTACAGAAGTAGACATTACAGGGCGTTGCTCCAGCTGCTCCAGTGAAGATATGCCTTAGCCAATGGTGAAGAAGTGCTGGATGTACTTTGTACACCCATATCTCAAAACCGGCTAAACTGTGATATGCTTTTGCTATCAACTATACAAAACTATTTTAAAAATGTGTAAATGAACGATGTTTAGTTGAACAAAGACCAAATGTGCATAAAAAACTAAAATCTTACTTATAAAATGTTGTTTGCAAAAATTTGAAAATGTCGACGGTAGCACAGTGGGTAGCACCGTTGCTTCACAGCTCCAGGGTCCCCGATTCAATTCCTGGCTTGGGTCACTGTTGGTGCAGAGTCTCCTAGTGTGTGGGTAGGTTTCCTCCCACAAGTCCCGAAGGATGTGTAGGTGAAATGAAATGAAAATCGCTTATTGTCACAAGTCGGCTTCAAATGAAGTTACTGTGAAAAGCCCCTAGTCGCCACATTCCGGCACCTGTTCGGGGAGGCTGGTACAGGAATTGAACCATGCTGCTGGCCTGCTTTAAAAGCCCAGTGTGCTAAATCAGCCCCTAAGGTGAATTGGACATTCTAAATTCTCCCTCTGTATACCCGAACGGGCGCCGGAATGTGGCGACTAGGCTTTCACAGTAACTTCATTGTCACGTTAATGTAATCCTACTTGTGACAATAGGGATTATTATATTATATACTACGTTGCCGGCCATGCATTGTTTTTGTGTGTGCATTAGTAATATAGGGGTTCTTATGTTCCTTCAGAAGTGGTAACAGTTGCATTGTTTGTTTTTCATTCCCTGGGATTATACACGTCTCGTGAAGCAGCCCAGTTGGCCACTCGCTCCTGAGCAACTCCTCCAGGTGAGGTTCGCTGAGGTTACGGCCGGGGGGGGGGGGCGGGGGGCACACAGCCTCGGCCCGGGCGGCTGACCCTGGTCACGTGCTGACACACACACGCACCCCGCGCGCCCGGAACCCTTTCGGCCGCGCCCTCCACACACTCAGGTAAAACACTCGGCTGAGGCCGAGAGCCGCCCCGGCCCCGGGAAGGCGGCTTGAACCGGGAGAAACGGCCGCTGTCAACCTGACCCGGGGCCAGTTCAAACCGACATCTGCGGCGCGTGTTAGGCGAGCGCCTAGCAACGACGCTTCCTTCCCCGGGAGGCGGGGCCCGAGCTGGGCCTCTCAATGCCCGGCGGGGGGAGGTATAAATACCCCGACCCCCTCCTCCCCCCCCCCCCTCTCCGGGGGCCGCCTCTATTTCTGGCCGTGCCATGACGTAATGCTGAATGTTAATGAGCCGGGGCGGGGACTGGCCTAAAAATAAATCCAACTTGTGGCTGCGGCGGTGGCCCCGGGCTCCTCTCATGGCCCCCAGCGAGCGGCATCAGCGCTCAAGCCCGAGCCGGCCCGCGCCTGTGAAGCAGGTCGGTGTCCAGGGAGGGGGGAAGTGCGTCGGGCCGGGACCTCTGCGAACGGGTGGGGACCGCTGCGAACGGGTGGAGAGTCTCTCTCTCCGGGTCGCATTTATTAATAATCTTCACACACGCTGCGCCGCTCCTGTTATTTTTAGCCGGGCTGAGGATTGGCTTTCTGTTTGGGGATCGCCAGTGTTGGTTAGGGGCGGGTTATTATTAACGTTTGGGTTCAGAGAGGGATGTTTAGCCTCTTCCACCCCCCCCCCCCCCCCCCAATTAAATGAGCGATCCCCAGGTCTTCACCCTGCCCTTTACCACAGGCTGTGTCGGAGCTAACTTTTCCTGATGGCCCGGGGAGGGAGGGGGTTCTTCTCCCTACATTTTACAAGCACGGCTCCAATTTAAAACTGGCCTGTTTGGAGATGAAGCTGTCTCCGTTGCAGACGGACAGACACCCGCCTGGTGGAGTTGCTGTGAGTTTCCGCAGTGTTGCACGGGGCAGGGCAGCGTTCGTGCTGAACGCGGTTAAAGGTCCATCCGTAAGGGTTCATTTCTCTCAGCCTGACATGGAAAATCCCCCGCAAGGGGCACGGCGGTGGACGGACTGCTGCCGCGCACTTGAGGTTTGGGCGGACAGTTCATTCTCGGTCTGCATTGGGCCTGAGCCCAGAGGAATTGCGTGGCTCTGCATTGCTCTTGGAAACAGTCTGGCGGGTTGGCTAGCGGCTCTTTGCAGTCTGTCGAATAATGTGTCGCTTGTGGAGCATATTATCTTATCGTTTCGGGGCTATTTGTAGACTGAACGCTTAATTACAACCCCGAAGGAGTCGCTGCATTATAATTTGTAATGAGTGGCTAGTCACTGCAGGCCGAGGGAGGGGAGGGAGATCAGAGATCCTTCGCTTTGAGCGTAAAGTTTGAACTATTTATCATTCAGCGACGCTACGTTTCAACAGTCGTTTTCCTTTGATTTCTTTTCCAGTTTTGACCACGCATGGGAATGCGGGCGTTGAGGATTAAAACTGATATCGTGGGGCGAGGAGCTCAAAAATCCGAGATCTGCTAATTCTGACAGGTGATATACTTGTAGTGTCTGGTAGATTTTTGGCCCACTGTTGAATGCCTCGGAGGAAGAGGGAACGTGTCAACAGTGACGTTATTCTACAGAAAAGGAAAGAAAAAATCGCAACCCGATCCACATAAAATGTGACAACCCCTCCTTCTACATGCTTCTGAGCTTGATTTTTTTTGGAGGGAGGGGGGGTTGTCTTGTGCCGAAGAATCGCAACGATATAAACTCGCCGAGTGCTGAGCCCTTTCCTCAATCATGATGTTTCGAGATCAAGTCGGCGTTCTTGCAGGGTGGTTTAAAGGGTGGAATGAATGTGAACAAACTGTAGCTTTGTTGTCCCTGTTGAAACGAGTGAGCCGGACCCAGGCTCGTTTCCTTCAGATTTGCCTGGAGCATTCTTTGTCCGATTGCACCGAGCTTCACATTCTCGAGGGAGAGGCAAATGATCCCGGTAAGTTTAATACAACTAAATTATTTTTTATGCTGCCTTTCCGAGATTGACACGAAACTCTTACAATTTAATGATTCGGCAGACAAATGTTTAGTAACCTTTTAAATTGGCAGTTGGTGTATTTCATTGCGGTACACGAGCAACATCACCAGCGTAAGAAGTAAAACGCTTTGATGCATCTTGTTCTGCAATTTCCTGTGCAATAACCCAGTCATGTCACGTAGAGTCTGGGTATCCTGTGCTTTCTGGACAACGTGGCTTGGTTTCTTTTCCGATCTTTTCATTACACGTAGCTTTCTATTTTATCCAATACAATTACGGATCCAGTTAAATTAACTTTTAAATGTTTCTTCATTCTGTTTACGAATATCACCCGCGTCATCTTTATTTGCCTGTCAAACCAAAAATAGGGTGTTTCAGTCGCTACGGGTACAGTATTCCGATTTTAGGAAGAGTATTTTCCAGTCAAACTCGAGAGGAAATAGTGAAGGCCAAAAGTCTGAGACGACTTGTATACTCGGAATAATATGTCGATTAAATATAATACAGGACCCTGTTCAGCAAAAAACTTCGAAAATGTAATACGGAATGTCCGTTTTGAGAGAGCATATGTCATACTTGTAGCAGAATATGAGGCTGAAATATTTGAAATGAAAATCTTTGTACTATAATGTTTCACCCTGGTCTATGTAGCAGACACAATGTGGTAGGATTGACTTGTGGAATAGTGTAATCTGGAAGAGTTCCGCCCAAATAGTTGTTTAAAATTGACACAGTTGCGGCTCCAGATCAACTCTTTTTTTTCCGTAGGAATATACAAAGGGTGTATTGGGGAGAAGTAATAGACGTCTGTGTTCACCGATTGGTGGAATTCTTTAGGCTTGATTGCAGTAGGATACTGAACAGAGCCCTTAGTGTTTACTCAGAGAAAAGAATGCACAGTCCTCTTCCAGCTGTTCCATATTAGAGCACGGAGCCTACAAGACTTGGCAGCTGTCTGTACTGCCATTTGCTGACAGCCTCCAGTACTGTGCTCTGCTGCTAGGATATTTATGCATGGATTCAGCAAGCACCGAGAAAACTATTCTAGTCGATGAATTTGAGATCATATTGGGGGATGGGAAAGTGGAATTTCTATATTTCCATGTATAATATGTGATTTAAGGGACACCAATGTCAAGATTATATTGCAAAAAAACACTAATCTAATTTTAAATGAAAATTCTGTGGATGGTGGTAATTTGAAACTAAGAACAAAATTGCGGGAAAAACTCAGCTGGTCTGGCAGCATGTGTGGAGAGAGAAACCAGAGTTAACATTTTGAGTCCAATATGACTTCTTTAGAACTGATTATATCTAGTTTCATAAAATGGCAGTGGTGCACCAACAGTTGGGTATGGAGTCAAGAAATATACTTGATATGGTAAGAGTGGAAGAAGTGGGGCAGCACAATGGCGCAGTGGGTTAGCACTGCGGCATCACGGCGCTGAGGTCCCAGATTCGATCCCGGCTTTGGGTCACTGTCCGTGTGGAGTTTTCACATTTCTCCCCATGTTTGCGTGGGTTTCGCCCCCACAAAAATGCGCAAGCTAGGTGGATTGACCATGCTAAATTGCCCCTTAATTGGGGAAAAAAAATGAATAGGGTACTCTAAATTTTTTTTAAAAAGTGGAAGAAGCTCATTATTAGTAATTATCATCAGTGAAGTATCTCTTCTGTGAAATTGTTATCCTATTACTAATGCATAAATCAGTTCAGAAACATAAGACATTTAAAAAAAAAAAGTCTTGCTTGAAGCACAAATTTTAAATGGAAGTTGCATTAACTAACAGCAACTTGTTACCTTTTGTTGGTTGCATTTGGTTTACAATCTGTGCTGAGAAGTGAAACCCCACCAAGTAAACTGTTACAAATTTTAACTTTCTAGATTAGCTTCCTGTTCTATTTGCAGCATACAGTATATTTTTTATAAATGTTTTTTATTGGGCTTTTGAACCAGCGTACTATATATTGCACAATTATACCTCATAAGGAATAGGTGGTACTTTGTGCCTAGCAGTTAAACACAAACGTATGTTTGCAATTACATTTCCTAGGAGAAATTCTAATTAACTGTATTCAGAGCTGTCATAGTTTTGAGTACAGTGATTTCCGTAGAATCATAGAATTTACAGCGCAGAAGGAGGCCATTCAGCCTACCGAGTCTGCACCGGCTCTTGGACAGAGCACTCTACCTAAGCCCACACCCCAACCTATCCCCGCACCTCCACCCTATCTGTGTAACCCCATCTATCCTTTTTGGACACTAAGGGCAATTTAGCATGGCCAATCCACCTAACCTGCATATCTTTGGACTGTGGGAGGAAACCCACGCAGACATGGGGAAAACGTGGCGATTCAGCACAGAAAGTGACCCAAGCTGAGAATGGAGCCTGGGACACTGGAGCTGTGAAGCAACTGTGCTAACCACTGTGCTACCATGCTGCCCCTTCAGTTCCAAGGACAGATGTAAACGAGAAATGGGGAATAAACTATGCAATGTTATGTGCAAACTTGGAAAGCCACCAATAATCCAACTATAAACTAAGAATCTTTTAAAATCCTAAAATGGGGCAGCACGGTAGCACAAGTGAATAGCACTGTGGCTTCACAGTGCCAGGGTCCCAGGTTCGATTCCCCGCTGGGTCACTGTGTCTGTGCGGAGTCTGCACGTTCTCCCGTGTCGGCGTGGGTTTCCTCCGGTTTCCTCCCACAGTCCAAAGATGTGCAGGTTAGGTGGATTGGCCATGATAAATTGCCCTTGGTGACCAAAAAGTTTAGGAGGGTTTATTGGGTTACTGGGATATGGTGGCAGTGAGGGCTTAAGTGGGTCGGTGCAGACTCGATGGGCCGAATGGCCTCCTTCTGCACTGTATGTTCTATGTTCTATCTTCTAACCTGCCAATAGCAGAGTATAACAGTTATTTTAAAAAGCATATTGCTATTCAAATTCTGTGTTATAATAGTGTTTGGAGGAGTAACTGTGTACAGACATTGGCTCAGATAGTAATTGATGGCCTTAAGCAGCTAGGAAAAGATCTTGAGTAAAGAAACTATATTGGATCAATTCTTAGCTTCAATGTTTGCTTAGACTTGAACTGACAACATTTAAAGCTGCATAACTTTCAACTTTGTTTAGCACTGCCTAAAGATATCTTGAGTCTGAAAAATAAGCCTCCAAAACCACAAATGTGTAAATTCAATACATTGAGTTGTGTAATGAGACATTTGCCTGCTTTTGGGATACATTTAGGAACTGAGGTAAGCTTTTCGAGCCTTAATCATAGATAATGTGTACCATAATAATTTTTTTCACATCCTTTGATACCCATCCCCAACATAAATCTATCAATCTCGATCTTAAATTTCAATTCATCCAGCATCCATGGATGTCTGGAGAGAGGGAGTTCCACATTTCAATTGCCCTTTGTGTGCTTCCTGTTTTGACTCATAAATGGCCTAACTAACCTGAGTCTTCTCGTTCTGAATTCCTCCACTAAAGGAAATAGTTTATCTGTATTTGTCCAATCATTTTAAACACATTGATTACATCATCCATCAACTTATTATTACTTTGCAAACTCCCACCTTGTGTGTGAGGTTGGGGCTCATACAGCTGAAGTTGGTGTATAGCGTGCACCGTACAAAGGTGACGATGAGCCGTCTCTTTGAGGGTGTAGAAGATGTGTGTGAACGTTGTAAGGGGGGCCCCCGCAAACCATGTTCATATATTTTGGTCCTGTCCAAAGCTGGAGGATTGCTGGAAGGAGGTTTTTAGGGTAATCTCAAAAGTGGTGCACGTGAAACTGCACCCGGGCCCTCGGGAGGCCATATTAGGGGTGTCGGACCAGCCGGGGTTGGAAACCGGCGTGGAGGTAGATGTTGTAGCCTTTGCCTCGTTGATCGCCCGTTAGGGTGGAGATCAACTTCTCAACCCTGTGCCCTGGCGTGGCAGGGGGTCCTGCTGGAATTCATAACGCTTAAAGGTCAAATTTGAACTGAGGGGAAGGATGGAGGGGTTCTACAATTCATGGGGCCTCACGGTAGCATGGTGGTTAGCATCAATGCTTCACAGCTCCAGGGTCCCAGGTTCGATTCCCGGCTGGGTCACTGTCTGTGTGGAGTCTGCACGTCCTCCCCGTGTGTGCGTGGGTTTCCTCCGGGTGCTCCGGTTTCCTCCCACAGTCCAAAGATGTACGGGTTAGGTGGATTGGCCATGCTAAATTGCCCGTAGTGTAAGGTTAATGGGGGGATTGTTGGGTTACGGGTTACGTGGGTTTAAGTAGGGTGATCATTGCTCGGCACAACATCGAGGGCCGAAGGGCCTGTTCTGTGCTGTACTGTTCTATGTTCTATGTTCTATGGGTGTTATTTATTATGCACTTTTGAGACTTGGATTGGATCGGACATTAGGGGTGGCTGGGAGGGTTGTGGGGAGAGGGACTGTGTGTTAATGGTGACTATGGGTGATTCCTGATTCCTTTTTGTCATTTATTTATGTTAACATGCGGGCTAATGTCTGGGGATTGTGGGAGGATGGGATCGTTGTTTCGATATGGGGATTGACATTACATTCGTTACTGATTATTGTTTATTGTTGGGTGTACATTTGAGAGAAAATGTGAAAAAGGAGAACTAAAAAATATTTTTAAAAAATTTAAAAAAACTTTGCAAACTCAAGGGAATGCAGCAGAGTCCTCCATAACTTAATTTTTGAAATCCTGGCAAAATTTGAGTGAATCTGTGTGCATTACCTATTCAAAAAAAACTTCCCTGAGGTCCAGTGCCCAAAAATGATGCAGTACTTTATTTTTAAAATATTTTTTATTCTCCTCCCTTTTCACATTTTCTCCCAAATTTACACCCACCAACAACAGACAATAATCAGTAACAAATATGTCGATCCCATATCAATAACAACGATCCCATTCTTCCACCAAACCCCAAACATTAGCCCGCATGTTCACATAAACAAATGACAAAAAGGAATCGGGAATCACCCATAGTCACCATCAACACACACTGCACCCCTCCACATAATGTTCGATGTTATCCAGTTCTTGAAAGTGCATGATGAATAATGCCCATGAATTGTAAAACCCCTCCATCCTGCCCCTCAGTTCAAACTTAACCTTCTCAAGACGCAAGAATTCCAACAAGTCCCCCCACCATGCCAGGGCACAGGGTGGAGAGGCTGCTTTCCATCCCATCAGGATCCGCCTTCGGGCGATCAGCGAGGCGAAGACTACAATATCTGCCTCTGCACCCATTTCCAACCCTGGCTGGTCCGACACCCTGAATATGGCCACCCCGGGGCCCGGGTCCAGTTTCACGTGCACCACTTCAGAAATTACCCTAAAAAACTCCTCCTTCCAGTAATCCTCTAGCTTTGGACAGGACCAAAACATATGAACGTGATTAGCAGCCCCCCCGCAACGTTCACACACATCTTTGCCACCTTCAAAGAATCGGCTCATTCTCGCCCTCGTGAGGTGTGCTCTATATGCCGCCTTCAACTGTATCAGCCTCGAGCACGAGGTGGAGGCATTCACTCTCTGGAGCACCTCGCACCAGAACCCCCTCCTCCATATCCTCTACCAACTCTTCATCCCACTTTGCTTTGATCCCTTCCAGTGGTGCCTCCTTCTCTTCCAAAATAGCTCCGTAAACCACTGACATTACCCCCTTCTCCAGTCCCCCTGTCGTCAGCAGCTCCTCCAGCAATGTGGAAGCTGGCTCCACCGGGAAGCTCTGTATCTCCTTTCTGGCAAAATCTCGAACCTGCATGTATCTAAACATTTCCCTCCTGCTCCAGCCCATACTTCACTTCCAGCTCCTTCAGCCCTGCAAACCGACCCCTAAGAAACAAATCTTTTAGTGTCTTAATCCCCTTCTCCCCCCATTTCCGAAAATTTCCATCCCATCTCCCTGGCTCAAATCGGCATCTCCCTTGACCCTGCCCCCAACCTGAAGTGTTGGCGAAATCTCCTCTAAATTCTCAATTAAGCTATTTATTACCGGACTCCCTGAGTACTTCCCCGGGGCTATCGGGAGCGGCGCTGTTGCTAGTGCTTTCAATCCCAACCCCCTGCACAAACTCAACTGATGCAGTACTTATGTTGTTTTTTAACCAAGGCTTTCTACAACAAAAACAGTTACTTTATTTTGGGGGGGAAAGGCGGGATCAGGGTATTGAGCTCAATGATCAGCCATGATCATAAAGAATGGCGGAGCAAGCTTGAAGGGCCAAATCGCCGCCTCCTTCTGTTTTCAGTTTATTCCCTTGACATAAAATTCAATATTCCATTGACCTTTTTTTGATTACTTTTTGCATTGCTGCACTTGGCTTTTTGGATAAAATTAGCTCCATACAGGCTTACCAGCCCTTCCCAGCCAAACACCTTATGACTTTCACCTCATGAGTTGTCCTCCGAGTTACCGAGTTACTGAAGCTCCGACAACTATGAGGGGGCTTCAAAGCCTGGAACTTGAGCCATTAGATTCGGCGACAGGAACAAGAGTAGACCATTCAGACCATCAAGCCTGCTCCGCCATTTAATACGATCATGGCCGATTGAACACTTGAATGCCTTTTACACCCACTATCCCCATATCCCTTTATGTTAAAGGTATTGCTCAGATTATTGAATTGTCTTGCTTTTTATAACTATTGCATTTACTTTTAAATTGTTTATGATTGACTTGTAAAATGTAGTCAAATCTGTGGGTTCTGAAAATAAATCTCATAACTTGTATTGTTAATCTAAGCTTTGTTTGCGTACTAACCTTGCTGAGACTTGAGTGAAAATAAGAAAGCCATCATTGGGTGCACATGCTCTCATATTTTCTGCATGAGTCAAACTACTTTGTTCAATTAAGTATTCTTGAAGTATAGTCACAGTTGTAATGTAGGAAGACATGACAGACAATTTGTTCACGACTAGGTCCCATAAATAACAGCATCTTGTATAGCACCTTTGAACATAAAATGTCCGAAGACTCCTCACGGCAGCATTCTAAAACAAAATATGAGACTGAACCAGGTACAGCAATATTAGGTCAGATGACCAAAGCTTGGTTAAAGAAGTAAGTTTTAAGGAGTGTCTTAAAGGGGAAAAGTGAGATAGAGGTGCATAGGGAGAGGAATTTCAGAACTCGGGACCTAGGTAACTGGGCACTGCCACATGTGGTGGAGGGATTCAAAATGAGGGAGTCGGCCTCCGCGGCCCAGCAACATTCACTTACATTTAGTGCAACAGGGGCGCCTGCTTGGTCTTCACAATCTCACTTGAATCTCACTTTTAATGCGGCATCACAGGTCAGTTACAGCAGCATAGTCTTTTAATTTGTAATCCGCTATAGATTAATAACTGACTCGGGGGTCTCAACCTCAAAAGGAATTTTTCATCCGCCACTTCTCTTTCAAAATCTGAAACTTCGCCTTTCATTTTTTAGTACTTCCCTGCATATAAGATGTGGGATTTGCATCCTTATTTGCATTGGCAGAATTGACAAAACCATACCTCAAGAAATCAACTTGAAACTGCTTTGCTCCCGAGTTAAATTGTAGGCTGGTGGCCAGAGGCCCTGGAGCTCTGAACAGAGCTAACACTAGCACTGCACTGTCCTGTTGTGGATTCTCCTGAGCTGTTCTCCAGCAGGTCAGATGTGAGATCCTGGCTAGTAGGTACACTGCCTATTTGTGCCTCTTGACTGTCTCTTCCCTTGTAACAGAACAATCCATCATCGCAGTTCTCTTGACATGCCTGCTAGCAGCTAGAAAATGGAAGAAGCTCTTTCCCTGTGATTTGGCAGCAAAAGCACCTAGGTATAGGGTGCTTGACGTCAAGTATATGTGCAGGACGCATGATCTGTTGACTGCTGCTACTTCTGGATGGAAGACTGCACACAGCCTCATTTATTTTCATTTAAAAGGGGCATCTGCACCATTCTCAATGTAAAAGCTGATAGCAGCCACTGGGCACTTCTCCCACGATCGGGACCAGATTGTTGGTAGGGAGGGGCTACAGAGTAGCTAGCTGGACTGGGGACCAAACAAAATGTAAACATTGGCTTCAATTTGCCGTGTGTTTAATTTCTGTGAATCCAGTACTGGATATTGGATAAGCAGTCAAACAAATTAGCGACAGTAGAAGAATTCAGAGGAGATAATGGTAAGGCAAGAGCTGGGTGTCATTAATGCACTTGTATAAAGTAATGTTCTGCTTTCAAATGATATCTTCAGGGGAAAGCATGTAGATGAGAAATAGGCAAGAGTGATGTCAGGGAAAGATACTTGGTGGTGGGGGGGATGTGGGTGTGTGGGGGGTAAATGTGGGAGTGGGAAGCAAAACTACTGTAAGTGATACTCAGGCTATGATTTGATAAATAAGAATAGAACCAGGTGAGAACAGGGTGACAGTGGAAAGGTGCTGAGGAGGGTGGTGTGGTCAACTGGCCAAAGGGTGCGCAAGAAGGACAAGGAGGCATAGTTTGCCTTTATCACAGTTGTGTAGGATGTCATTTGGGACTTCAGACATATGTTTTGAATTCAATACAAATCTGCAATTGCATGTCTGATAATCACCATAAAACGCATCTGGTTCACTAACGTTCTCCAAGGAAGGAAATCTGCCATTCTTGCTAGTCTGGCCTACATGTGACTCCAGACCCACAGCAGTGCGGTTGACTGTTAACTGCCCTCATGAATGGGTAATAAATGCTTGTTTTTGTTTTCATTGGAAGAGCTCAACTTGAATTGAAACTGGAATACAAGAAATTAGTTTGTACTGGATTGATGTTGAGCTTCTTTGAAATTATATGCTGTTCTGTAAAATCGGAACAAAACTTAAAGGTTTCTAAGAAATACATCTTTATTATCTTAATCCTAGAACATAAGAGATGGAATCATGTATAGAACACACCTTTAAAAAGATGACTTTGTTAACGAATTTTGCATTGCCAAAAGTCTCATGTGTTGATTTTCTGGATAAGAGGAGATTAAACCTGTCCCTACTTTTTATTTAATGGTCAGAGTTCTAGATTTATTATCATCATCTGCTTTATAATTAGCTTCCAATGATTAGTTCTTGCATTTTCATTTAAATATAGTTCGATTCATTCATTTTCTCTTGCATCCTCTTGGAAGAACTGATTCCTTGCCAGGGACCGCAGTTCCATGGGCACTATTCCGCTCCTGTACTTTACCCAACTAGTTAAGCTTGGCAACAGCGCTTGAGCTTTGACAAAGGGTCACCTGGACTCTAAGTTAGCTCTTTTCTCCCTACAGATGCTGCCAGACATGCTGAGATTTTCCAGCATTTTCTCTTTAGTTAAGCGTGGCGATGTTGGGGCATTAAAACGAAGCATGATTGTGTTGTGAGCATAAGTCTCCAGTAGGGGTCAGCAGACAACAATCAGGCATGATAACAAATTTCTTGGACCATGAGCAATTTATATTTGAATCTCACTTCTTGTATTAAGGTGAGCAATAATGTGCTTTAATAGGTGAGGGTGAAATGCAGATCATGTGCTGTTTCAGCCTTTCTCACCTGCTAATTGTAATGTCTCTCTCCCCTTGGTTTGCGTGTTCTCTCGTGCGCGCTCTCATACAGGTTAGGTGGATTGTCATGATCAATGTGCGGGGTTACAGAGGCAGGGGAGTGGGCCTAGGTAGGGTGCTCTTTCGGAGGGTCGGTGCAGACTCAATGGGCCCAATGGCCTCCTTCTGCACTGTAGGTGTTTATGAGTACACCGTTTTGTTATTGGGAGGATGAGTGGGGTCTGAGCAGTGGGAGGGTTGGGTGATTGGGTTGGTAGGGTTAGTGCAGGCATTGCTTAGATTGAGGGTAGTCGGGGGACTCTCAGTTAGAGCTAATCCATTTCTGGTTACTTTTTGGCATTATCTATTTGTTTCTTTCTATGTTGTTAAATTTAAGAATCAGTGTCTTTATCCTTCCTCTGAGCTGATTTCTTTATCGTGGGAGGACTGGGTTCCTTCTGACTCTCCCTTGTTTGTTTGGTTTGTTTGCTTTCTCTCTGCTTGTGTCTCTCTGTTTTTTCCTCTCTTGAACTATGTCTAGTCTTTCCTATGTATTCTATGTGTCTCAGCACACATGACAATAAATAAATCCAATCCTTCCTTTTCTTCTCTGGGAGACCCTGTCAGTTTGATTGTAATCTGAACTTGTTGCTGCAGGTTCTCTTTATATTTGTCTAAATGGATTTTGGTTCTGCTGGGGCCTGGATTGGGGTTTAGTTGTGTTGTATGCATTTTCCCTTGGGACTGGGGTTTTTGTGCGTTTTCTTTTGTTTTTGTAAAGATGAACCTGCTCTTGGCTTCTACATGGGTGCAGATGGTTCTGGTATCCGAAGAGAGGAGGCTGCACCTTTGGCGCTACCGAGGGGATTGTATGTTGGTGTGCACCCGACCATGGCCCGGGAGACTTATCATGATTTTTCATGGTTATTGTAGGCCTGTGTGCGTGGTAGGGGGGGGGTCACTGTTTTGACATGATGACCTTATTCTGTCAATCCCTCAGTCTCTGGTGAGGCCATATGAGTATCTAATCCTGTTTAATGATTGTATCGAGCCAGTTGTGATGTTATTCTCCTGTTCCATTCTGTACACTCATATTAATCCTTCTTCTTCTTCCTACTCATGGGAATGTTTTTGCAACTTCATTGCGTTATTCTCCAAAATGAAAAACTTAATAAATATTTTTTTTTAAATGGGAAAAGGAAATAAATGTTGGTTCTTTCGAGGATGAGACTGCAGAATTAATAATGGTAAGCAAGGAAAATTTAGAGACTTTAAACAAGTATTTTTGATGTTTCTTCATAGTAGAAGACACAAAGAATCCTAAGAAGAGTATAAAATGAAGGGGCAAAAGAGAGGAAGGAACTTAAAAAAACACTTTTGCTCAAGGGAAAAAAGTCGTAGATAAACTGAGACCAAAGACCCTGGACCAGATGGCCTACGTCCTAGGGTGGAAAAATAAGTGACTGCAGAGATAATGGATGCATTGGTTGTAATCCTCAAATTCCCCAGATTCTGGAACAATCCCAGTGGATTGAAAAACTGCAAATGTCACATCAGTTAAGAAAGGAGAGAGACAGAAAGTAGGAAGCCATAGACCAGTTAGTGTAACATCTGTCATTGGGAAAATACTAGAATTATTAAGGAAGTAGTAGCAGAGCATTTAGAATGCAATCTGGCTGAGTCAACAATTTGAGGATTTAATAAGCAGAGTGGATAAAAGAGAATCAGTTGATGTGGTGTATTTGGATTTCCAAAAGGTGTTCAATAAAGTGCCACATAAACAGGGTACTGCACAGGGAAGAGCCCATGTTGTTTAGGATAATATATTGGTAAATCCTTTATCCATGCTAACAGGAAGCTGGACAAGGTTAAATGTGCCATTTTCAGACTAGTGAACTGTAACCAGTGGGGTGTCATAGGGATCAGTGCGGGGGGCCTCAACCAGTTACAATTTAGCTTGATTTGGATGAAGGCAATGTGTTGTAGCCAAATTTGCTGACAATACAAAGGTAGGTAGGAAAATAAGTTGAGTGAAGGACACAGTCTGCACGCAAATATTGGTTACGTGAGTGGGCAAAAACTTGGCAGATGAATTATAATATGAGAAAATGAGAGGTTGCCTGCTTTGGTGGGACCCATAGAAACATATTATTTAAATAGAAATTGCAGAATGCTGTGGCACAGAGGGATCTGGGTGTCCTCATACAAGAATCACAGTTGGTAACTGTGGCGATTGGAGGATTTTAGGAATATTGGCGTCTAAATATTGGGACAAAAGCCTGGGGGTCTGGTGTGTTTGGCTGCATTCGGCAGGTTTTTAAAAATGATTTTGTTTTGCTTCTAGTAAGTAACAGGTGCAATTGATCAGAAGAATGTGGATTGACTGGGGAGATTCATGGGCAGTTAATGTGCTTTTGCAGCCTGCAGAGACGATGTGTATTTTCATCTTGGGGAGATGAGGTCATTGCCGTGTGGAGCTCAGAGGCAGAGAGTTTGGAGAATCTTTGTATGAGCGAGGGGGGGGGGGGGCAGGCAGAGAGAGAGGGAGGAGCTGAGTTCCGATCTGCCTGACTCCTTGAGTCCACAATTATTTCTAAGTAGGATAGTTTTAAAAAAAGAGTAATATTTTAAAGAAGTGCAAACAGCGCAGTCTTCTCTGAAGACCAGGAAAAGGCTGAAACAACCTAGTTGAAACAGCTGTTTGAAGATATTTAGCCAGAGTCTGAAGGAATTCCAACAGGAGGAAAATCTGTTTTATAAAGTAAGTATTTCTCTATGCCTGCTATTTTTAAAAGTAAATTTAGAGTACCCAATTAAATTTTTTCCAATTAAGGGGCAATTTAGCGTGGCCAATCCACCTAACCTGCACACCCTTGGTTTGTTGGGGGGGGGGGGGGGGGGGGGAGAACCTATGTAGACACGGGGAGAATATGCAAACTCCACACGAGCAGTGACGTGGGGCTGGGATTGAACCATGATCCTCAATGCATAGGCAGCAGTGCTAACCACTGTGCTGCCCTATGCTAATTTTAAGGTGGATTAACAGCTGTATATTTCCTGTTCAATGGGAAATTGTATAGTTGTGTTAAGGTGTAATAAGCTGTTTATTTTGGATGTGAAGGTAAAAGTTTAATTGTATTTATAATCGGGTTTATGTTTTGAAATAGCAAGTCCTATTTTTTTTTTCATGCAATCACTCCTGGAGTGAATCATTCTTTGTGCACAATCTTAAAGTACAAAACAAAGAGAACAAACAAAGAAAATTACAGCACAGGAACAGGCCCTTTGGCCCTCCCAACCTGCGCTGATCCATATCCTTTCCAAGGATCGACTTCCCTCTGTTCCCCACCCATTCATATATCTGTCTAGATGCATCTTAAATGATGCTATCGTGCCCGCCTCTACCACCTCTGCTGGCAAAGCGTTCCAGGCACCCACCACCCTCTGTGTAAAAAAAAAAAAAAACAACTTTCCACGCACACCTCCCTTAAACTTTCCCCCTCTAACCTTGAAATCGTGACCCCATGTAATTGACACCCCCACTCTTGGAAAAAGCTTGTTGCTATCCACCCTGTCCATACCCCTCATAATTTTGTAGACCTCAATCAGGTCCCCCCTCGACCTCCATCTTTCCAATGAAAACAATCCTAATCTACTTGACCTTTCATCATAGCTAGCACCCACCATACCAGGCAACATCCTGGTGAACCTTCTCTCTAAAGCGTCCACATCCTTCTGGTAACGTGGAGACTAGAACTGCACACAGTATTCCAAATGTGGCCTAACCAAAGTTTTGTACAACTGTAACGTGACCTGCCGACTCTTGTACTCAATACCCCATCCGATGAAGGCAAGCATGCTGTATGCCTTTTTTTTTTTTTATAAATGTTTTTATTCAGTTTTCATATTTTATATTGAACAAATTACAAATTGTTAGGAGAGAAAAAGAACAAAAAAAAAAAAAAAAAAAAAAAACAACAAACAAACACGCAAAAATTAACATACATATTTACAGGTAAGCATCTTCGTAGTAGTAACTGCGCCCGCCCCCCCCCCCCCCCCCAACATGTTTATTTAGTTTGGTTTTGGGCCTTAGCTAGCCATCGAACCCCCGTACCGAACCTGTAGCCCCTCCCGCTACCTTCCCCCGACTATTCTTCCTCTTGTACATTGGCCACAAATAGGTCCCGGAACAGTTGCATGAATGGCTCCCACGTTCTGTGGAAGCCGTCGTCCGACCCTCGGATGGCAAATTTGATTTTCTCCATTTGGAGAGATTCCGAGAGGTCGGACAGCCAGTCCGCAGCTCTGGGCGGTGCTGCTGACCGCCAGCCAAACAGGATTCTACGGCGGGCGATCAGGGAGGCAAAGGCAAGGGCGTCCGCCCTCCTCCCCAGGAATAGATCTGGCTGTTCTGAAACCCCGAAGACCGCCACTATCGGGCATGGCTCCACCCTCACTCCCACCACTTTGGACATAACCTCGAAGAAGGCTGTCCAGTACTCCACGAGTCTGGGGCAAGACCAGAACATGTGGGCGTGGTTGGCCGGGCCTCTTTGGCACCGTTCACATCTGTCTTCCACCTCCGGGAAGAACCTACTCACTGTATGCCTTCTTGACCACTCTATCGACCTGCGTTGTCACCTTCAGGGTATAATGGACCTGAACTCCCAGATCTCTGTACATCAATTTTCCCCAGGACTCTTCCATGGACCATATAGTCCGCTCTTGAATTGGATCTTCCAAAATGCATCACCTTGCATTTGCCTGGATTGAACTTTATCTGCCCAACTCTCCAATCTATCTATTTTTTTTACTGTATTCTCTGACGGTCCCCCTTGCTATCTGCAACTCCACCAATCTTAGTATCATCTGCAAACTTGCTAATCAGACCACCTATACCGTTGTCCAGATCATTTATGTATATCACAAACAACAGTGGTCCGAGCACGGATCCCTGTGGAACACTACTAGTCACCTTTCACCATTTTGAGACGCTCCCTTCCACCACAACTCGGTCTCCTGTTGCCCAGCCAGTTCTTTCTCCATCTAGCTACTACACCCTGAACCCCATGCAACTTCACTTTTTCCATCAACCTTCCATGAGAAACTTTATCAAATGCCTTACTGAAGTCCATGTATATGACATCTACAGCTCTTCCCTCATCAATTAACTTTGTCACTTCCTCAAATAATTCTATTAGGTTTGTAAGACATGACCTTCCCTGCACAAAACCATGCTGCCTATCAATGTCTATTTTCTTCCAAATGTGAATAGATCCTATCCCTCAGTATCTTCTCCAACAGTTTGCCTACCACTGACGTCAAGCTCACAGGTCTATAATTCCTTGGATTATCCCTGCTACCCTTAAACAAAGGGACAACATTAGCAATTCTCCAGTCCTCTGGGACCTCACCCGTGCTCAAGGATGCTGCAAAGATATCTGTTAAGGCCCCAGCTATTTCGTCCCTCGCGTGCCTCAATAACCTGGGATAGATCCCATCCGGACCTGGGGACTTGTCCACCTTAATGCCTTTTAGAATACCCAAATCCTCCCCCTTCCTTATGCTGAGTTGACCAAGAGTATTTAAACATCCATCCCTAACCTCAACATCCGTCATGTCCCTCTCCTTGGTGAATACAGATGCAAAGTACTCATTAAGAATCTCACCCATTTCCTCTGACTCCATGCATAAATTCCCTCTTATCTTTGAGTGGGCCAATCCTTTCTCTAGTTACCCTCTTGCTCCTTATATATGAATAAAAGGCTTTGGGATTTTCCTTAACCCTGTTAGCCAAAGATATTTCATGACCCCTTTTAGCCCTCTTTATTGCGTGTTTGAGATTTGCTCTACTTACCCGATATTCCTCCAAAGCTTCATCAGTTGCCTAAATCTTGTGTATGCTTCCTTTTTCATTTTAGCTAGTCTCACAATTCCACCCGTCATTCATGGTTCCCTAATCTTGCCATTTCTATCCCTCATTTTCACAGGGACATGTCTGTCTTGCACTCTAATCAACCTTTCCTTAAAAGGCTCCCACATTTCAAATGTGGATTTACCCTTAAACAGCTGCTCCCAATCCACGCTCCCAGTCCACATTTCCTATCTCCTGCCGAATTTTGTTATACTTGGCCTTTCCCCAATTTAGCGCTCTTCCTTTAGGACCACTCTCTTCTTTGTCCATGAGTATTCTAAAACTTACGGAATTGTGATCGCTATTCCCAAAGTAATCACCGACTGAAACTTCAACCACCTGGCCGGGATCATTCCCCAATACCAGGTCCAGTATGGCCCCTTGCCGAGTTGGACTATTTACATACTGCTCTCAAAAACTCTCCTGGATGCTCTTTACAAATTCTGCTCCATCTACACCTCCAACACTACATGAGTCCCATTCAATGTTGGGGAAATTAAAATCTCCCATCACGACCACCCTATTGCTCCTGAATTTTTCTATAATCTGTCTACATATTTGTACGTCTACTTCACGCTCGCTTTTGGGAGGCCTGTAGTAAAGTCCCAACAATGTTATTGCACCCTTCCTATTTCTTAGCTCTACCCATATTGCCTCTGTGCTCGAATCCTCCATAGTGTCCTCCTTAATCACAGCTGTGATATCATCTCTGACCAGTAATGCAACTCCTCCACCCCTTTTCCCTCCCTCTCTATCCCTCCTGAAGCATCTATACCCTGGGATATTTAGTTGCCAGTCTTGCCCTTCCCTCAACCAAGTCTCAGTAATACCAATAACATCATATTCCCAGGTACTAATCCAAGCCCTAAATTCATCTGCCTTACCTGCTGCACTTTTCTCACATTAAAGCAAATGCACCTCAGACCACCTGTCCCTTTGCGTTCATCATCTCTTCCCTGCCTACTTTTCCCCTTAGCCACAATGAGTTTATTATCTAGTACCTTACTGGCTTTAGTTGCTGCCTCTTTACTGACCTCTAACTTCCTAATCTGGTTTCCATCCCATCCCTCTGCCACATTAGTTTAAAACCTCCCCAACAGTGTTAGCAAAAACACCCCCTAGGACATTGGTTCCAGTCCTGCCCAGGCGTAGACCATCCGATTTGTAATGGCCCCACCGCCCCCAGAACCGGTTCCAGTGTCCCAAAAATCTGAATCTGTTTTGGAGGGAGATGACCGCAGGGGACACCTGCACTGCCTTCCTGCTCTTTCTCTGCCTTTTGGTCACCCATTCCCTGTCTCCCTTACCAATCCTAATCCGCAGTGTGACCAACTCACTGAATATGCTATCCACGCCTCCTCAGCATCACGGATGCTCCAAAGTGAGTCCATCTGCAGCTCCAGAGCTGTCATGCGGTCTAACAGGAACTGTAGCTGGACACACGTCCCGCACATGAAGGAGTCAGGGGCATCGGCCGCGTCCCTGAATCCCACATTGAGCACGAGGAACATAACACTGGTCTGGGATCTCCTGCCGTTTTTACACTTTACCTTAACTGGTTACAAATATAATATCAAATAATGAATAAGTGAAAGGAATAAAGATTTTACTTACCAATCACAATACTTACCAACACACGAAGAGTTAAATTTCTGCCAGCTACTGCTAATTAGAGCACTTTCCTTACCAGCCAATCGGTAAGCTTTGCTGTGATGTCACTCTTCAAATTTATCCCCAAAGACCCTGTGGCCGCTGTTTAAGCAGCGAAGCAGCGAGTTTAAATACTCACCGCTCGACTCTGTAGCTCCGCCCACTCCAACAGCTGAATTCCCGCCGAAGTACGTTTCGTTATTCTGGAGAAAATTATCTAGTCAAAGCCCAAACTTTCCAAATGGACCCCAAAATGAAAGCGATTGTTTTTGATGCCTAGAGGTTTTCAAAGAGCCTAACTGTGATCATCCCTAGCTATGTATGTTAGAATATCATCTTGTTCGATTGGACATCAAGCTCCAAAGTGATATCCAATTATTATTATTTTTTATTATTGTTCCATTGGACATCATATTCCTGCTTTCATTGTTTCCCTTTTTGAGAAATGTGCTGGAGTGATGTGCTCTAACTTTGAATTTTGCTGTACAAGAAATATTTGGACTGCAAACATTATTAAGATAAATTAAACATGATTTGTACAGAAGTATTATTGCTGTCCCCAAGATTGATGTACAAGTCAAGTTTGAAGGGGAGATGGTGGCATAGTGTTAATGTCATGGAATTAATAATCCAGAGGCCCAGGTTAGCCGAGTTGTTTCTCTTCCTGCACCTACTGGTGCACAAGGCAAACTTTTATCTGTTTCCATTGTTAGTTTTTCTTGGAAGAGGTCGCTAGCCTGTCACCAGAGGCTTATAGCTTGAGGGGTGCGACTCTTCACCGATCATGGCTGACCAGTTTCTCCCACTCTTACCACCTGCCATTGGCATGTGTTGGAAGGATTTTGCAGGTTGATACTGAACCTGTTGGCTGCATTATGAATGCACCTTCCTTGTCCATCAGGTCTGGGGTAGGACTTGAACCTGGAGTCTCTGGCTCAGAGGATGGGGGAAAGCACTGCGTCGCAAGACCTTCCCACCTCTGGGTGCACTGGTTCAAATCCCACCATGGAATTTAAATTCCATTAATAATATGTGGAATTGAAAGGCAGTCTCCGTAATGGTACCATGACATTATCATTGATTATTGTAGAAATCCATTCACTAACGTCCTTCAGGGAGGGGAAGCTGCTGTCCTTACCTACATATGACTCCAGATCCACAGCAATATGGTTGACTCTTAACTGCCCTCTGAAATGGCCTAGTCAGCCATTCAGTCAGTTCAAAGGCAATTAGATGTGGACAAATGCTGGCATTGCCAGTGATGTCCATATCACATGAAAGAATGGGAAAAAAGTATTAAATGGCACATTTTTAGAATGTTTTGTAGCTGGTTGAGACTGTTGGTGGTACTTGAAATGAAATGAAAATCGCTTATTGTCACGAGTAGGCTTCAATGAAGTTACTGTGAAAAGCCCCTAGTCGCCACATTCCGGCGCCTGTCCGGGGAGGCTGGTACGGGAATCGAACTGTGCTGCTGACCTGCTTGGTCTGCTTTAAAAGCCAGCAATTTAGCCCAGTGAGCTAAACCAGCCACTTGAATCACTGACTAAAAATTATTTTGTTGCCTAATCTATTGCCATCATGTTGTATCTTGTTTTGTATTTGCGCTGGTGTTTTCCACAATCTTGTAGTATTTTTAAACACGATATTTTCTCCACAATCAAACAAACTCAATGATTGATAGAGAGGTTGGTCTGGTTAAAACCAAATGTTTTTAATATTGGCATTTTTTGCTCTCGGAAGATGCAGCTTAGTGGTGTGCGAAAAAGAAAATGTGTTGTTTATCCAGAAATCCGCTGCATGTAAATTGAATTTGGAAAAGATAATCCATTTTTGTTCTGTGATCATTTTCCTTGCCTGTATGGGGAGACGTAATTTAAGTTAATTGACATTATGCAGATTACATTGCTGTCTTGAGTTTATGTTTAGGTGATGTTTTTGAGCAAAATGACCGAAGTTTGTGCTCCAGTGCTTCTGCTATTTGAAATGGTTATTGTTTCTTCACCCAGCTGCCTTCTCCACCACCACTCTAAATAGTAAAAAGTGAAATTAGTGGTTTACAAAATGTATTGATATTTCTTCGCAAATGCTCCAGTTGATTGAGAGCTTGTAAAGTATGTCTTGTCAGCTTTCGGAGATGCGCAGCTTATCATCCTTAATATTGACGATGGAATAACAGGACATGATTTGAAACTTGCAAAGGGCATTAATTGGTGCTAAAAGGCAGAATAACTTTGGGCACTGGGTTATATGAAGATTAAGCTGTCCGGGTGGTTTATATGCTTTAATGTATTGATCATCGGTTGATTCTATGTCAACTATCATTGGGTTTAATTCCTTTTTATCTTCCAATTCCCACAATACTGTCCTTAATAATTACAGCATCCATCCAAATAAAATACCTTGAATAATTTTCACTAAAAGTTTTGATGCTACCTGCCATCTATTACCTGAAGGTGCCATGTACTCCCAGTCCTTTCTAAATGCAGGTTGTGGCCGTGTTTGAATGTTTGCAACAGTTTTTCCCATTTAAATGCTGTGTGGAAACACTGGGCTTCTTTCTGTACAGCAGTGTAGCGGAGAATAGGAACTTGGTGGAATGGTGAAATGTTGATATTCCAATTGATTGCAATCGTACCATAAATGTCTTGCAATAATATGCAGGTGTATACTTAAACAATATATGTTGTAATCAGATGGTGAGATTAAATTCTCCAGACTGATGCAGTATATAGTGAAAAGGTGATTACTTTGGGTAGATGCAAAGTCGAATCCATATGGCTGATGGAGAGGAATAGTGCAAGATTTTACACTATATATTTTGAGCTGAATCGCTTACCTCTCAAACAGCTGATGGTACCAATAAGCTTAATGTTTCATTTGGACCTAGAGAGAGACCAGAATGAAAGTGCCATAGATAGAGAGGACTGAGAATGACGATGTGGTGATAGAGAGAGAGCCTATATTTGGTAAACTCTACTCTTTTCAAAAATAAACTATTTGTATTACTTGTAAAATCAGGCGAGGAAGACATTTCAAAATTCTTTACATTCACAAAAGCAGGAAAAGGGTAAAAGGGGAAAGATTGAAAATGTTGATACATTTTGAAAACCTTTTGAAATTGGAATAGTGGAAAGTAACAGTGGACAGAGGGAGCAAGAAACATTCTGGTACAGTATGGGTGGAACAACGATGCAGTGAGCCCTTGTGGCTGGGGTAGATTATTATAGCGGATTAAAGATATGAAGATTTGAAAGTGAGGGCAGAACCAATTTAAGTAGGCTTGGAAAATGGGCGCAGCTTGAAAGGGGCAGGAATGTATTACTTGGTGTGGCTGAGGTTGCAGCCTATGCAATTTTGAATATTGTAAATTGTGGAAAAGAGTTTGAAATGAATGTCATGGTCCAGGATTTCAGAAGCGATGGGGAAAAGTAATTGGAAGAAAGTGACATTTGTAAAACAATGGATGTCATTGGAGTGATTTGCAGTTGAGCAATACATGGAGGTTATATGATTCCTGACATAGCTGAAGGCATGTGGGTGCTGAAGAGAGGAACTAAAGCATTTGGCCTCTGTTCTTTTGACACTAAATTAGAGGCATTTTTGACTATCTGGCCGTTCATGGAGAGTTCAGCAAGTTTTTGAATAAAGGAAGGAAGGAAGAAAGGGGGACAAGAGAGCGAACTTCCACTTCCATTCTTTTTTGTATGTCTCCTACATGTTCCAAAGTTGTTCTTAGTGTCATGTGAGAGTACCTTTAAGTGTGTTTATTATTGCAGTGATGTCAGAAAGTGGGTGAAGCTGGTCGGTCAGCTTTTTGCTTTTGTTTTGGGCTGCTTGCTGCAGGATGTGTTTTAGTTTTGTTTTCAGAGCTGGATAGCTGCAGTCACAGCCAGAAGGTGTATGAGTCTCTCTCTCTCTCTCTCTCTCACTCTCTCTCTCTCTCACTCTCTCTCTCTCACTCTCTCTCTCTCACTCTCTCTCTCTCACTCTCTCTCTCTCACTCTCTCTCTCTCACTCTCTCTCTCTCACTCTCTCTCTCTCACTCTCTCTCACTCTCTCTCACTCTCTCTCACTTCTCTCACTCTCTCTCACTCTCTCTCACTCTCTCTCACTCTCTCTCACTCTCTCTCACTCTCTCTCACTCTCTCTCACTCTCTCTCACTCTCTCTCACTCTCTCTCACTCTCTCTCACTCTCTCAATCACATCTAAAAACTTTAAATGGATCCTTTGGTGGTTTAAAACTAATAACTGCTCTCAGTAGTGACTTTAACCTAATGTGCTTCTATTAAAAGTTCTTCTATTAAAGTTCTTTTTAAAGTCTTATGGATGTTAAAAGGACAGCTTAAGGATTTACATAATGTTGTATTCTTTGGGGGTTGTATTTGAATTAATGGTTGCTAAGATGTTCACTGTATATTTTAAAAAGGTTAACTTGAGTTTATAGAATAAACATTGTTTTGCTTTTAAAAAATACTTTTCCATTTCTGCTGTACCACACCTGTAGAGTGGGCTGTGTGCTCCCCCTACCCAATCTATCAAAAGTTGTGGGTCAGGTGAACTCCATGATACACTTTGGGGGTCCTCTTAAACCCTGGCCCATAGCAAATGTCATTCAATTACTTTCGAAGTGCAGCCTCTTGTGTAGTAAAATACAGCACAAATCCTATAAGCATCAATGAGATTATGTTGTAAGGTACCTTGTATCTTTGGAAATGCCAGTCTCCCTGATTTATTTCTAATTGTTAGTAGCAATGTGAAAAGGAGAGCTAAATGTACAAATGTCTCTCTTTCAGTACATAGTCTCTCTATTGATGACTGCCTCCGCATGGCGACCCACAGCAGCTGGCCTCTCCCGACCTCTGGCGAAAGCTTCAGAGGAAGTCTGGGGGGGTTTGGCCACCTGTATGCAGGCCCTGGTGCTCATGAACCAAACATGAGCTGTGGAAAAATAGCCCATTGCCTGTAGATACTTCAGGAGAGACTGAGGTTAAGGGAATGAACCCAAATAAAATCTTGAATAGAGACCAAAGGTGTTCTGATGCCTAGCTCTATTGCCTTACTGGCAACTCCTGCAATCAAGCCAGTGCCAAACCTAGTTCTCTGCATTTCTTTGGACCCAAATAGGGAGGTTGAGAGGGGGTTCCTGAAGTTTGGCACCCCAGGATCTTCATAAATTTTGCTCAGGCTTGTGCTCTGCAAAGAATACCCCAGTTTTGCTGAAAGAATTGACCACCCAGATATAAACTATCGTTTCTCGTGATAAATGGCTGCTACAGCAGTAACACCAACAATGCAGCCAGTACCAGCTGAAACATGCCCTTTAAGTTGTGGTAAAATGATTGAATTTCTAAATAAAAATAGGCCATACCTCTTTATTATCTACACATCCAAACCAAGGATGTGTGAAACATTGGTGAAACATTGCACTTTGCTAATCTAATTTTTTTTATGGATGCCACTGCAAACCTAGTCTGTGCAACTAATTGGCCTGTATTGGCTTTTCCTACCTAATCTATTTTTGGATTGTGGTGTACTCAATGCAGTGGAAGTTTTTTTAACCTTGCAGTGAGCATGAATGATGCCAGAAATGACCAAAGGAAAACGCATGAAGATCGTTGTGAAGATTTGCAGGGGTATTTGGAAAAATAATTTTTTATCATTGGATTGGATTTGTTTATTGTCACGTGTACCGAGGTACAGTGAAACGTATTTTTCTGCAAGCAGCTCAACAGATCATTCAGTACGTGGAAGAAAAGGGAATTAAACAAAATTCAGGAAAATACATGAGAATACATAATAGGGCTACACAAGATATACAATGTAACTACATAAGCATTGGCATCGGTTGAAGCATACAGGGTGTAGTGTTAATGAGGTCAGTTAATAAGAGGGTCATTTAGGAGTCTGGTGATAGTGGGGGAGAAGCTGTTTTTGAGTCTGTTCGTACGTGTTCTCAGACTTCTGAATCTCCTGTCCGATGGAAGAAGTTGGAAAAGTGAGTAAGCCGGGTGGGAGGGATCCTTGATTATGCTGCCTGCTTTCCCCCGGCAACGGGAGGTGTAGATGGAGTCCATGGATGGGAGGCAGGTTCGTGTGATGGACTGGGCAGTATTCACGATTCTCTGAAGTTCCTTGTGGTCCTGGGCCGAGCAGTTGCCATACCAGGCTGTGATGCAGCCCGATAGGATGCTTTCTATAGTGCATCTGTAAAAGTTGGTAAAGGTTAATGTGGACATGCCGAATTCCCTTAGTTTCCTGAGGAAGTATAGGTGCTGTTGTGCTTTCTTGGTGATAGCGTCGACGTGAGTGGACCAGGATAGATTTTTGGTGATGTGCACCCCTAGGAATTTGAAACTGCTAACCATCTCCACCTCGGCCCCGTTGATGCTGACAGGGGTGTGTACAGTACTTTGCTTCCTGAAGTCGATGACCAGCTCTTTAGTTTTGCTGGCATTGAGGGAGAGATTGTTGTCGTTACACCACTCCACTAGGTTCTCTATCTCCCTCCTGTATTTGGACTCGTCGTTATTCGAGATCCGGCCCACTATGGTCGTATCGTCAGCAAACTTGTAGATGGAGTTGGAACCAAGTTTTGCCACGCAGTCGTGTGTGTACAGGGAGTAGAGTAGGGGGCTAAGTACGCAGCCTTGCGCGGCACCGGTATTGAGGAGTATTGTGGAGGAGGTGTTGGTGTTCATTCTTACTGACTGTGGTCTGTTGGTCAGAAAGTCAAGGATCCAGATGCAGAGTGGAGAGCCAAGTCCTAGGTTTTGGAACTTTGATATGAGCGTGGCTGGGATTATGGTGTTGAAGGCGGAGCTGTAGTCAATAAATAGGAGTCTGATGTAGGAGTCCTTGTTTTCGAGATGCTCTAGGGATGAGTGTAGGGCCAGGGAAATGGCGTCTGATGTGGACCGGTTGCGACGGTATGCGAATTGAAGTGGGTCAAGACATTCCGGGAGTATGGAGGTGATGAGCTTCATGATCAGCTTCTCGAAGCACTTCATTACAACTGACGCCAGGGCCACTGGGCGGTAGTCATTGAGGCATATTGCCTGGTTCTTTTTTGGTACCGGTATGATGGTGGTCTTCTTGAAGCAGGTGGGGACCTCGGAGTGGAGTAGGGATAGGTAAAAGATGTCTGTGAATACCTCTGCCAGCTGGTATGCGCAGGTTCTGAGTGCACGACCAGGGATCCCGTCCGGGCCCATCGCCTTCCGTGGGTTCACTTTCAGGAAGGCCGATCTGACTTCGGAAACTGTGATGGTGGGTATGGGTGAATTATGGGCTGCTGGGGCACTCGAACCTGCTCAAACCGAGCATAGAATGCATTAAGTTCATCGGGGAGGGGTGCACTGCTGCCAGAGATACTGCTCGGCTTCGCTTTGTAGCCCGTTATGTTGTTTAGTCCTTGCCACAACCGCCGAGAGTCTGTCTGTGACTCTAGCTTAGTTTGATATTCTCTCTTGGCATCTCGGATGGCTTTGCGGAGGTCGTACCTGGATTTCTTGTATAGGACAGGGTCGTTTGCCTTGAACGCCTCAGATCTGTACTTCAGTAGGTACATCATTGTGATGTACTGCACAAATGTACAGCTGACACGGTTAAAGGGCCATTACCAAGTCTGTCATTTTGAAAATAACTGAGGATTGGTGTCACATCAAGATTTTCTCATGGTTCTGTATTTACCCTCCAGGTGTTTTACTGTAGATGAGCATATTGCAATTTGTTACCTTAACACTAACAAATTCATAGAATCACTACAGTGCAGAAGGAGGCCATTCGGCCCATCGAGTCTGCACCGATCCTCTGAAAGGGTACTCTACCTAGGGTCAGGGCCCCACCCTATCTCCTTAACCCAGTAACCCCACCTAAGGGACAATTGATCATGGCCAATCCACCCAACCTGCACATCTTTGGACTGTGGAGTAAACCCACGCAGACACTGGTAGAAAGTGCAAACTCCACACACACACTCCCCTAAAGCCGGAATTGAACCCAGGTCCCTGGAGCAGTGAGGCAGCAGTGTTGATCACTGTGCCACCCTGGTGCCTCTAGACTTTGAAAGTAGAGAAAAGATTGGCAGAAAATATTGTAGATATACTAGAATAATAGAAGGTACTGAGTGGTAAGGAAAGGCTTCTAATGTTTGCCAGCAAACCTATAAGGTCAAAGTTGGAAAATGTACACATTCCCAGTGACTTGCAACGGTTTGGATGACAATTGAACCGTTGGGGCTTTTGACAGGAGCATCCCCAAGAGAGGAGACAGATTATCTTAAATAATTGTTCCATTCATGTCAAGGGGAGATTGTTGGATTTATTTTGGCTGGAGATAGTCGTTGTTTGGCACTTGTTGTGGTGTGAAGGCTACTTGTCAATTATTAGCTCAAGCCTGAATGTTGTCTAGGTCTTGTTGCTTAGGACAAGGACTGCTTCAGTATCTGAGCAGTTACAAATGGAACAGGGCACAGTGCAATCATCAATGAACATTCCCACTTCTGCATTTATGATGGAGGGAAGGTAATTGCTGAAGCAGTTGAAAATGGATTGGCCGAGGATAGTGCCCTGAGGAACTCCTGTGCCATTACTGAGAAGATTGTCCTCCAATAGTCACAACCATCCTACCTTGTGGGAGGTATGACCCTAGTCAGTGAAGTGTTTTCCCTTTTTATTCCCATTGCCTTCAATTTTGCCAGGATTTCTTAATGTCATACTCTGTCCAATACCGCCTTGATGTCGAGGGCAGTCGCTCTCCCCTCGTCTGTTGTTAAGTGGGGTCATTGAGTTGCCAAATGAACCAGAGGTATTAGTTTGAATGTGGAGTTTTGTTTTTGCGTTGGCTACTATATTTTGCTCTAGGCATAGGCTGTGAAATTACTCTTTTGTCCTTGGCTAAGGATTGCAGGAGTCCTTGGGCTTACTGCAGGCAAATTAAGAAAATATAATCCTGGTGCCCTGTGTTGGAAGTTAAATTCCCCCAGCAAAATTGTTGGCGCTGTGAGGTAACAGGGTTAACCCACTGCGCCACCGTGCTACCCTACTACTGAAATTAATGCAGTAACCAGGATGGACTCCTACCCAACCCCTCACCTGGAGGACCATATTGACGGTGAAGGAAGTGTCCTGCTATAAGCAAAAATAGAGCTGCCATAGGGATACTGGCAGGTTCAGTTAGAACCCCATACTAAAGAAGTATTGACCTTTGTCACCCGTGACAGCCTTTTCCAATGCCGAGTGATGCCAGGCTATTTCAGTAGAGTAAACCGTTACAGTCCTATCATTTGAAGGTTACCCACATTTGTAGGGAGAAAGTATGATAGCTGATGCTCTGTTGAGAATTTAACTCTGGTCAGAATTACCTAGCTACCAAGACATTTAACAGGTGAGTTCTGGCTTTGGGAGGGGTCTGAGGGTCGAGAGATTCACCCTGGTCTCTTCCTGCACTGGCGAGTAGGGCTCCTCCTGTGCAGGAGATGGGACTGAGTATGGCCTCGACCTAAAAATATTAAGAGTCCAATTCGATAGAGTGCCGGGGATGACCCCGCTAAACCCACCCGAAACGGGACCTTTCCTTCCCCCCCCCCCGTTAAATCTTGCCCCTTGTTTAAACAGATGGGTGTGGCCAGCAAGAGGAAGTGTGAGATAATTCTCTTTGGCAGTAAGAATAGAGACGCAGAATACTGTAGAAGGTGTGAAACTTTAAAATGTTTTAGAGAGACTTTTGTGTATCCACAAGGTACACAAGTTGGAATGCAAGATACTGGAAACAGTTAGGAAGGCAAATGGCATGTTGGCCTGCTTGTTAAGGGATTAGAGCACAAGAATAAGGAAATCTTATTCCAGTTATGTATCACACCTAGAATACAGCACACCAGTTTGGCCTCCATCTTGGGAAGATATATTTGCCTTAAAGGCAGCACTACCAAGGTTTTGTATATTGGTTCCTGGGCCGAGAGGGTAAATCTTTTAGAGGCTGAGTAAATTGGACCTCTTCTCTTGATTTTATAAGAATGAGAGGTGATCTTATTGAAACAGATTTTGAAGAGAGTTCCAAAGAAGAGTCAAATTGGACTTAAATGTTAACTGGCTGCCTACAGATGCTGCCAGATCCGCTGAGCTTTTTCAGCACTTTATTTAATTTGAGATCCCCACATCGAATTAACGATGCATCAGTCTGCAGCATGTGTGTGATCTCCAGCATCTGCAATAATTAATTTGCCTTTATTCAGAATGGGGGTTTATAGGGTAAACACTAAGGATATTTTACCTGGCCGCAAAATCGGAGGGCAGTCTCGGGATAAGGGGTTGATCATTTAGGACTGAGATGAGGAGGAATTTCTTCATTCAGAGAGTTGTGAATATTTGGAATTCTCTACCCCAGAGGGTTGAAGATGTTCTGCTGAATGCATTCAAGGCTGAGATTGGCAAATGTTTAGTGTCTCGGGAAATCGAAAGACATGGGGAGGTGGGCAAGTGAAGGTTGCTGAACCTGACCACATTGAATGGCGGAGCAGGCTGGAGGGGACTGTACGGTAGACCCTTTTTTTTCTTTGTGTTCGGTTTCCACCAGCAGGATGGTTAGTAAACAGATAGTGTTTCGCAACTGCATTTTATCCAGCAAGCTGTGGTCTGCAAGGCACTGCCTGGTGTAAGCAGATTCGGTAGTCCCTTTCAGAAGCAAATTGGATGTATTCTTGTAGAGGAAAGATTTGCAGGAAAGCAGGCATAGTCTTCATTGCTGCTTAATTCTAATTCTAAAAGTGGGTAATTTATGCTGCAGACACTGCCACCGTAATGCTATTTTGTTGCATTCATCCTTCCAAACCCAATACTGATTTGAACCAAACTTTGTAAAGGAGTATATGCTGCTTTAACAGTCTGAATTTCTACCTGTTGCATTTTAGTTGTACAGAATCTCCTCTGCTCTCTTTTGTTATCTTATTCCAATATAATTTAGGAACTATGTTTATTTATGTGTAACTGCAGGCAGCAGGGTAGCATGGTGGTTAGCATAAATGCTTCACAGCGGCAGGGTCCCAGGTTCGATTCCCGGCTGGGTCACTGTCTGTGTGGAGTCTGCACGTCCTCCCCCTGTGTGCGTGGGTTTCCTCCGGGTGCTCCGGTTTCCTCCCACAGTCCAAAGATGTGCGGGTTAGGTGGATTGGCCATGCTAAATTGCCCGTAGTGTCCTAATAAAAGTAAGGTTAAGGGGGAGGTTGTTGGGTTACGGGTATAGGGTGGATACGTGGGTTTGAGTAGGGTGATCATGGCTCGGCACAACATTGAGGGCCGAAGGGCCTGTTCTGTGCTGTACTGTTCTATGTTCTATGCACTGCAGTCTGTATCGAACTAACAATGCAACAGTCTGCAGCACATGATGTGATATGAGCAATACATAACGGTGAAGCTGCAACATTAAAAGTGATTATTTCGATCTCTTGTTGAGGTCTTACATTGCTTGAAGTTGACACCCAGAGTGGTATGACTCCAGCCTGGTGCAGAGCTATTAGATATATTAGACATTTAAAAACAAAATTGGTGTTTAAACTTCCAAATTTTAAGAAAAAACAGCCAATATAAACACACCCTGGGAGGTTAGCTTGAGCAAAGTACAGCTAGCATTGTAATTATGATCTGAGAACTGTTTACAGTCTAATAGCGCTCTTAAGACTTCATGTAACAAAAAAACTCTCACTTGGATTGGATTGGATTTGTTTATTGTCATGTGTACCGAGGTACAGTGAAAAGTATTTTTCTGCGAGCAGCTCAACAGATCATAAGTACATGGGAAGAAAAGGGAATAAAAGAAAATACATAATAGGGCAACACAAGATCTACAATGTAACTACATAAGCACTGGCATCGGATGAAGCATACAGGGTGTAGTGTTAATGAGGTCAGCCAATAAGAGGGTCATTTAGGAGTCTGGTGACAGTGGGGAAGAAGCTGTTTTGAGTCTGTTCGTGCGTGTTCTCAGACTTCTGTATCTCCTTCCCGATGGAAGAAGTTGGAAAAGTGAGTAAGCCGAGTGGGAGGGATCTTTGATTATGCTGCCTGCTTTCCCCAGGCAGCGGGAGGTGTAGATGTAGTCAATGGATGGGAGGCAGTTTCTTGTGATGGACTGGGTGGTATTCACGACTATCCGAAGTTTCTTGCGGTCCTGGGCCGAGCAGTTGCCATACCAGGCTGTGATGCATCTGTAAAAGTTGGTAAGGGTTAATGTGGACATGCCGAATTTCCTTAGTTTCCTGAGGAAGTATGGGCGCTGTTGTGCTTTCTTGGTGATGGTGTCGACGTGAGTGGACCAGGACAGATTTTGGAGATGTGCACCCCTAGGAATTTGAAACTGCTAACCATCTCCACCTCGGCCCCGTTGATGCTGTGACTTCAACTAATGACTTCAACAACATTAAAAGTATAATCAGTAGACTTGTATCTTCAAGGCAGTGGCCTAATTTTGAGGATTAAATGGTAGTGTTAGATTTACAGAATCATTGAATTATTAGGGCACAGAAAGAGGCCATTTAGCCCATCATGGCTGCACTGGCTCTCCAAGCGAGCATCAGGACTTAGTGCCATTCTCCTGCCCTTCTCCCTGCACATTGTTTCTTTTCAAGTAATTATCTAATGCCCTCTTGAATGTGTTGATTACCCCTGCCACTACCCAATTTCCAGGCAGAGCATTTAAACCCAAATCACTTGGTGTGAATGTTTTTTTTTTTCCTCTCTCATCACATTTGCTTCTTTTGCAAATCACTTTAAATCAATCTCTTGTTCTTGATCCTTTTGCAAGCAGGAACAGTTTTCCCCTATCTACCCTGTCTAGCCCAGTGTTTTTCAAACTTTTTTGCCCGAGACCCATTTTTACCAACCGGACATCCTTTGCGATCCACCATTTTCTCTTTAAAAGAGCGGTGAGCCTAACTTGGTCCTCACAATCTCACTGCAATCAGGCTCACAGGAGGAGAGGAGAGGCTATGCTTGTATCGGATGCAGAGTTCAACCAGTTCCTTTGTGCTGTCTTCACCTTTGTGGACATATCAGTAGTTGTGAAGGACAAAAGCAACAAAATGCTTGTTTTACTCCGCTCTGGATACTCCTCGGAGGCGCTGCTTCAGAATACTGACAGCCTCATTGACTTATGTCGTGATTTAATGTGCTATCACAGCTATGGTGCAGAAGTTCAGTTTCTTCATTTGGAGACAGCTGCGAGTTAATAATTGATTCTGGGATCTCAAACCCACTCAAAGGGATTTTTCACCCATCTCTTCTCTCTCAAAATCTGAAACTTCTCCTCTGGAAAGTAGCAACAAAAACTGTTGATCAGTGCAGCCAGATGGGACTGAATAAGGCTTGCCAGTCTATTCACAGTTCCCTTACTAATACTGTTTTTTTTAAATAAAACAGAACAATATTTATTCACGCGTGCACAATGTTTATGGTTATTCAATCACTTTCAATCATAGGTTACACTTTACCCCAATAGTTCCAAGATCTTAACTTAATTTGGCATTGACTGACTGACAAGTACTAGGCAGATACAGGCCTGTTTTCTGTAGTTCCGGCCTTGTAGTGCTCTGTTAGTTGGTTATCAATCTGGTTCTCTTCTGGCACTGGTCTTCCTTCTGTTGGTAGTGTGATGGTCTCCTTCGTCGGCTGGTGGAAGTCACCGTTGTTAGTTACTGCTGCTCAAGAGAGAGAATGAATCCGTGCAGTAACTGTTATGCTGTTTGAATTTCGTGACTCTTTTTCATACTGTTTTCTTTAATGTGTCGTAGCAGTGTGGGGAACCTGTAGTAATTTTTGCTTTGCACATTACCGAACTTTCAATGACTTGGAAAGCTTTGATTGATTCACAGTGCCGAAAGCAATCATCATCCTTTCCTTGCAATTTGAGGTTCAGTTCATTTGTATTTGAAAAGATGTCGGCAAGGTAAGACATAGTTAGCATCCAAGTTTCATCAGCATATGAATCAGCCAGAGGGGATGATTTATCGAGGAGGAAAGGGTTGATTTGATACTTCAGTTTATAAACTCTGACTAGCACTTGACGCCTTGACAGCCAATGTATCTCTGTGTGGAACGATAATTGCGAGTGCTTGGCCCCTATATTGGAACACCGAGCCTCAAAAAGCCTGGTGTTGAGTGTGTGCGTTTAATGAAACTTTTGCATTCCATTCAACACCACCAATATCGGATGGAATTCCTTTTGATGCTAATGTCTCACAGTAAATAAAACAATGATTCCAAACAATGTCCTGACCAGCAGCCTCCTTAATCCTTATTATAACTCTGCTGTTTTCCCCAGTCATGTTGGCTGCTCCATTGCTTATGATGCCTCTGCAACGAACCCAGTCGAGCCCACACTTTCCAACCACATAACTATTCAATGCTTCAAAAATCTCTGCGCCAGTTGTGTGGGTTGGTAATGTCAGGCAGCACAGAAAATCCATAAATTAATTGTGCCAAGCATAAACTAGCAAGGTTGCACGATCTGAAACATATGTACTTTCATGCAGTTGTATTGAGAATTCCTGTGCTGATTTCAAACGAGAAATAAGCAGGGCGTCTAAATTCCCAGCAATATCACAAATTCGACGAGCCACTGTTATCACTAACTGGGATGCATTTCACTTTTTCAGCTAACCTCTTATCTCAGACTGTACGAACTGTCTATTGCTGCAGGGAGAAGTGATCTCTCTGCTACAGTATGGGGCATTTTCTCTTTAGTTATATGGTAAGCTACCATGTAAGAGGCTAATTGCCCTTTGTCTCCAATGTAACACTTCTGCTGAGGACTTCAGCTGTCAATTTAACTTCTCGCTGCATCCTTTGAAAAAAAGAGGTTTGTCCTTGAACTCGAAAGAGAAAATGCTGGAAAATCTCACCAGGTCTGGCAGCATCTGTAGGGAGAGAAAAGCGCTAACGTTTCGAGTCTGATGACTTTGTCAAAGCTTTGAGAGAGAGTAATCTGACTCGAAACGTTAGCTCTTTTCTCTCCCTACAGATGCTGCCAGGCCTGCTGAGATTTACCAGCATTTTCTCTTTCGTTTCAGATTCCAGCATCCGCAGTAATTTGCTTTTGTCCTTTAACTTGCTGTGCTTAGTTTTCAAATGCCTATTGAGGGTTTTAAACTTTAGTTTGCCAGTACTTCTCTGCATATAACACACATGGGCTTTGCATCCTGATTTGAATTGGCACAATTAATAAACCGTACCTAAAAAATCATCTTTATATTGCTTTGTGCCTGATTTCAGTTTCTTTTTAATGGGCTGTTCACCAGAGGCCCTGGAGCTCACACCAGCACTGCTTTGTCCTGCTGTGGATTCTCCTGAACCACTCTCTCTTCAGCAGGTTTAGTTGTGAGATCCTGACCTGTTTGTGTCTCTGGCCCTCTTCCTTATTACAAAACAATCCATTAAAAATTTTTCAGTCCTGTTGCTAATGCAGTGGAGGAATCTCAATTGTGCCCAGAGCACGTGACCTGCACTCTGCCGTCGCTTCGAGCAGGAAGACTGCATTGAATTAAAAAAAAAAAAAAATCTTCTCCTGGGTCAGCGCGCTGATGTCAGGAGGAGGCGGTCTTTCCCACTGGGCTCCGGACCTGCGCACTGATGAGAGGGCACTCATGTGCATCACATCCGGCATTCTGAAAGCCGGTCACAGCTGACATTTTTGAAAGCCGGCTGCGGCCCTTGGACACTACTTCCTGCGATCGGAAATGCAGTGATGCATGGCCCCGGACTTTGAAAATAACTGGTCTAGCTCCCTCATGATTTTTAACATCTCTATCAAATCTGTTCTTGGTCGCCTTCTCTCTGAGGAGAATATCATCACTCCACTCCACTCCTTGTATACATTCAGCATAACCTCCTTGCTCTTGTTGATAGCACAGTGGTTAGCACTGTTGCTTCACAACGCCAGGGTCCCAGGCTCGATTCCTGGCTTGGGTCACTGTCTGTGTGGAGTCTGCAAGTTCTCCCCATATCTGTGTGGGTTTCCTCCCACAAGTCCCGAAAGATGTGCTTGTTAAGCGAATTGGACATTCTGAATTCTCCCTCTGTGTACCTGAATAGGTACCAGAGTGTGGCGACTAGGAATTTTCACAGTAACTTCATTGCAGTGTTAATGTAAGCCTACTTGTGACACTAAAAAATATTATTATTCATAATAAAGCCCAGAATACTATATGCTGTATTAACTGCTGTCTTCACCTATCCTGCCGTCTTGAATGATCTATGCACATACACACCAAAGTCCTTTAAGAATTTTACTCTATATTGACTCTCCCATGTTCTTCCTACCAAAATACATCACCTCACAATTGAACTTCATCTGCCACTTATCTGCTTATCCAGTAACTTGTCTGCCCTTTTTGAAGTTCTACACTGTCGTCTTCACAGTTTACAATCCTTCAAAGTTCTGTATCATCTGCAAATTTTGAAATTGTCTTCTGCACACCAAAATCTAGATCATTAATCTATATCAGGAAAAGCAAGGGTCCCAATACCGACCCTTGAAGCACCACTTCCTCCAGCCCGAAAAATGTCCTTTGACCTCTTTGCTTCCTATTATTCAGCTTATTTTGTATCCACGTTGTCCCTTCTTTGGCTATAACTTTTCTCACTAGTTGAGCCGCACAATATTGAATGCCTTTTGAAAGTCCACGTATACCACATCAACAGCATTATCACCATTGACCCTTTCTGTTACCACCTCAAACAAATCTAAGGTGGTTAAACACCATTTTCCTTTAGAAATTCCTGCTGGCTGTTCCTCATCGACTCACGTTTTTCCATGTGAATACTACTTCTATCCGGAATTATTGGTTCAGGAATCTTGCCCATTACTGATGTGAAACTAACTGGTCTGTAATTGCTGGGGCTATCCTTGGAAACATTTTTGAACAAGGGTGTAACATTTGCAATTTTCCAGCCTTCTGGCACCTTCCCAGAGTCTCAAAGACTGGAAGATTATGGCCAATGCCATAGTCCTCCATTCTCACTTCCTTCAATGTCCTTGAATGCATCCCATCAGTTCCTGTTCAACGCTTCCTCCTTAAATTTTGAAACCTTATAGGGACAGTGTTTCATTGTCTATTGTTATGGCCTGGGTGGCATCTACCTCCTTAGTAAAGACAAATGCAAAATATTCATTGAGCCATGCCCCCAGATGCAAGTCCCCTTTCGGTCCTTAATCAAATCTACTCCTCCATTTACCACCTTTTTACTATTTATATGCATGTCGGAGACTTTGAGATTGCCCTTTATGTTGGCTGCCTGTCTTTTCTCATAATCCCTCTTTGCTTCACTAATGTGCTTTTTACCTCTCCTCTGAACTCTCTTGGTTCTCAACTGTTTTCTACCTGATGCCTGTCATAAATGCACTTTTTCTTCCTTAATTTCTATTTCCTTTTTTTATCCGGCGTTCTGGATTTGTTTGACCTACCTTACCTTAGTCAAGATATATTCCTTTAAAAAGGAATATGAGTTTTGCAGGTGTCACATCCCTCGATGATTATTGCACTCCAGTTAACCAAACTTCACAAAGAAATGAGTGCCAATTTTAGCAGTTTGTACAAATTAACTTCAGCTCCACTGTCTGAAGTAGAAATTGCAAAAGTGTTGTGTACAATACTAGTACTGTATCAAAATAGAATGTTGCACTGATCCATAGCTTCCATCGTATTTGTTGGACTACTGTTGTCAGACAAGCTTCCACTTGCTAACAAAATCTAATAGAATATTTAACAGCAACCCAATTTAGAGTAACTTGTTGGCAGAATTGTTCTCTATTCATTTTAATTTTTTCATATGGACCAAAAGCTAGAACTGGTTTTGGGTTTGGAAGGAAATTTGAAACATATTTGTGGTATATGCCACCCGACAAATTGAAATCACAGCCTTCGTTTGCTTTCTGTTTAATAGTAATTCGGTGATTTTAACTTTTGACCTGCAATCTTATTTACTACTTTGATTAGGTTTTACCTGTATGCTATCCATGAGTTATATATTGTGTAATATAGATCTATACAACAGCAACAAATGTATTTATTAATGTAGTGCCAAGGCTTTTTGTAGAGGCATAACAGGAAATAGAGAGATGAGGTAAGAATATGTTTTAAGTCCTATAGAAAAGGAATGAGGAAATGTGTAAAAATATATATCGTTGCGACCACGTAAAATGCGGTTCGGTCTGTGAACTAAGAATTTGTGTGTATGCTGCCCCCATTTTAATTTAAGCAGTTCAATTTAAAAATAACCCAGCAGATAAGCTTTAGCCTCAAACGAGAGGTTAGTTTCTGACAAAAACTACTGCTGAAAATTACTTGGGTAATGAAGTTATTAACTAAAACGCAGAAACAAAGATTAAAATGCAGATAAAGGAAAAAAGCTGCTTAAAGGTAAGATTTCAAATCCAACTCTTGAGATATTGTTTTGGGCCAAATGCCTGGGTTCCTTCTTTCTGAAATAAAGTGGTGGGAGATTCAGTTTAGCAGCTGTGATGGCTTTTGCAGTTGTCAAGTCCGTGTTTCCCTCCTTCAGGTGGATTCAGCAGGTTTTTGGAAGAGAGGGGTTTACTGTTCCTCACTAATTCTGCGGTTCAGGCATGTGAATTGTCTGGACTCTTCAGCAGAATAACAGTTGTTATCTTAATACCTTCCTCCTTTTTTTTCCCTTCCCTTGGCCAAGGACCATCTCTGATGTTTTTCAGTTCATCCTGGGGTTCAGTATATAAAATGGTCGTCCTCAAATAGACTTTATACAGTTTCAAAACTTAAATGGCTGCTCTATTAATTTTGATAAAGCATTGTTCTTTCAGATAAAGAAGTTAATTATGCTGAGGTCCTTTCAAGTCTCTTCCGGTCTCCTATTCCCTCTGAAGTAAGAGTCTTTTGCACGTATTAGAATTCATTGGACATCTCTCAAGGGATCTTCATTTTTAATGAATTTTTGTAGCCAGCTCTAGAGATGAGTCCGGCAAGGTTTGAATAAACACTGGAAGGTGCCATATTGTCTGCCCATACTTCTATTTTGAAAAAGGCTTTTAATCTCAATATAAAGCATTGAAAGCAGAAATGTATCTTGAAAGCAGTTGTCCTTAAAATCTGTAATATCATAGTGCACATTTGTGACCATATGGTGGGGAATTGGTTTAAGGAGTATGAGAAACAGGGCCAACAATATTTTAAAAATGCAGGAATGAAAAGGTTTTTGAAGGAAAACTTGCTTGGAAGGCAATTAATTGCGCGGTGGTATTTCATGCACAGGGTATGTGCAGGACTTGTGAACTATTTACAAGGATATTGCCTAGCCATGCAAACTTTAGCAGAGGTAAAATTGGGTGGGCTGAGATAGTTTTCTTGGCAAAAGAGACTGCTGAGGAGAGACGTTTTTAAGGTGTTTAAACCTTGAGGTCAAAATCGAATGCCTAGGAAAGATTTGTTTCCTTTAGCAGAAAGGTCATTAGCCAGGGGGAATAAATTTAAAGTAATCAATAGATGGATTGCGTAGAGTTGAAGAGAAATTTATTTTCACCCAGAGGGTGCTGCCAGGTTTGGAGCCCAAAGGTGATAGAGGCCGAAATGCTCTTCGAGTAAGTACTTAGAAATGCACTTGGAAGTACTGAAAACTAAAAGGTTATAGACCAAGAGCTGGGCAGTTCTTTCTTGATGGAAAGACAGGATGGGCCAAGTCTCCTGTGGTATAAATTTCTATGATTGTAATCATGTTATTTTCCTCTTCTGTTTTTCCTTCTCATCAGTTTTGTTTCCCATGTTGCGTCATTTTGCCCTGACCTGCCATTCCCTTGTGCTTGTACATTTGTTATTTACTGTTTAAAAAGTTATTTTCAACACCTGCCTCCTTTTTTTTAAATTAAGGAAAATTGGGCTTAATATTTCTTCTTTTTTTTTTTGCAATATCATTGCCATATTGTTTCATTATATGAAACAAGCTTGAATGGGTATGACTTGGTTTAATTTAATTGGAGATAGTAGACAAGGGTCAAAACACCAATAAAGGAGGTACAAAGGCAAGTGGTTTGAAATGGGAATTAACAGAGCCAGGAGAGCTTAAATAAGAATTTACTTGAGGCAAGTGAACCAAGTGGTTAAAATTGACTGCTTTATTTCAAAAGGGACATACGCAATTGGAAGATCGTACATAGAGGAAACAAAATAATGGAAGTTTACTTTTAAAATATAGTAGCTATATAAAGTTTGAAAAAGGGGGTTGATAATTCTGGGAAATGGAACTTGAATTGTAGAAACAATAGAGTGCAATATCAAAGGGAAAAAAATCAGACTTCAGACCACATGTGTTGAAACCAGACCTGTGAACACCAGTTTGCTGCCACCCAGAGTGGAGGAGTTGTGCAAGATTTCCCCCAAGAGCATCAGTGCATTGTGTGGTAATGTTACTGGGATTTGCTATTGATTAAAAATATAATGAAGACTGGTTGCTATCAAAAGGAGGTTTAGCTCTTGTATTTAAGCCAAAAATACTATTAACTGTGTAAAGGTGGTCTTGTGTTTTAAGTGTTACTTTATTTTAACAAATGTTTAATTTCAATTGATAAAATCATCACAATTGGTCCGAAAGTTACATATCTGGTAACTCATAATAAGCAAATTGCAAAATTGTTGTGGCAGCTGATTCAAGTCTCCCTTTGGGATTTGGGCAGCCTGGCACTTGCATCTACTGTGGCATAACAAAATAATATTTAATTATTTTTTCACATGTGCAACATAATATTGGCTTTGCATTTTTAATACTGCAGCATTTCCCTGGCATGTGCAAACTAGATATCCTATTGTGAAGGAATCTGTGTCTTTTAAATTTAATTTGTCGTTTTTGAGGCAGGAACTGAAAAGGAAACATAAGTGAAACTGACCCCCTCGGTTTCCAAGGAAACAAAAACTGAGATTTGGAAACCAAATAGGGGCAGCAGGGTAGCATGGTGGTTAGCATAAATGCTTCACAGCTCCAGGGTCCCAGGTTCGATTCCCGGCTGGGTCACTGTCTGTGTGGAGTCTGCACGTCCTCCCCCTGTGTGCGTGGGTTTCCTCCGGGTGCTCCGGTTTCCCCCCACAGTCCAAAGATGTGCGGGTTAGGTGGATTGGCCATGCTAAATTGCCCGTAGTGTCCTAATAAAAGTAAGGTTAAGGGGGGGTTGTTGGGTTACGGGTATAGGGTGGATACGTGGGTTTGAGTAGGGTGATCATGGCTCGGCACAACATTGAGGGCCGAAGGGCCTGTTCTGTGCTGTACTGTTCTATGTTCTATGTATATAAAGACCTAGATCAATACAAGTTTAGGAGTCCACTGGTATATTTCAGGAAAGTTGAAGAAGGCCATGTCCAGATTAAGAAGCTGAGAATACGTTGCTGCAGCTGTTTCTATTACTGGATGATGACACTGGTGGGTCTATGCCAGGATCGGTCAACCTTTTTGCTTGGGGGGGGGGGGGGGGGGGGCTACATTTACATATTTTTCGCACAAGGGGCCGATGAGAGAATTTTAGAAAGATAAAGGTGGCACAAAAATAAACTGAATTTCAAAAAAATGTTTGAGGTTTTAACAAAAGCAACAATTGCAGAGGAAGAAGTACGTCAATGTCCTAGTAATAAATAAAGTTTAAAATAACCAGCATGTAAGAGGGTCAGTGTATCTGTGCGTGTGTATGTATTGCTAACAGTGAGTGAGAAACCTGAGACTGGACATAGGACAAACTCTCACTCCCATACACACTCGGCCACTTACCCCCAGCCCCCTCACTCCAACACCGACTCAAACATTTGCTCCCTCCGCCTCACGGGCTCAATCGTTCGCACTACAAGTGCCGGGAAACGTGCAGCTAAACATGCTCGCTGGGGGACTTTGTTCCATTTTGAAAGAATTGTGCCCCGATGATAGGATGTCTCTCCACATCTGTTGGTTTTGGAAAAAAATACACAATACCAGTTGGCTGAGTTACAAAAGAATGAAAACTTTCATACAAGGATGAAATCTCAAAAGCCTTTTATAATAGATGCAACTGTCTGGTTGTGCCGGTCATTTAGCATAGCTGTAATATTAAAAGGCAGGCTTACATGAGATGATGGGCAAATTGCATAAAAATATAACTTGAAATGTATTTGAACTTTTTTAAAGCAAATGTAATGTATAATTTGTTGTGTTCATAATATGTTCGTGGCGATGGGGCCAGTTATATTTCAGTAGTGTAACTGCTTGAATTTGTTCTTGGCCTTTGGGTGCTGCTAGATGGGTGGCAAATATTGGGTGTCAAAAATCTATGTTGGGTCCTTCTGCAATTATCCTTGTGGTCAGGAGGCTCCCAACAATGGTGTTGGGTACAGAATTACTGCATAGTAACTGTGACAGTGAAGGAATCGTGATGTATATCCAAATCGGGATTATATGTTGCATAACAGTGCACTTGTGGTTCTTGGTTGTAAATGTCATGAGGGAGATGCTTGAAGCAACCATAGTAGTGTATTCTGTAGATTGTATATTCTGCAGCCACAATGAACTGTTGATTGAGGTGAACACAGTGACGGAGGAACTGAGTAACCAAACTCCTGGATGGTGTTGAGCTTAACTGTTGCTGCTTCACGTATGCAGATAGTGAATAATTTATAGGACACCAGTCAGGAGGTGATTGCGTTGTTGCAAGGTGGAGGCTGCCTCTTGCAGGGGCACGGGTTTAGGGGCATTGTTAATGACTTCTGCAATTCTTGCCGGCCAAGTATTCCACGAGCCCGGTGGCATTGGCTGCACTGTGGGTGTGGGGACACTGGCGGTAGCACTTGGGACCTGTTTGTGAGGGGTAGCTTTTGGAGTTTTAGAGAAACTGAATGAGGGGCATGAGCTGCCCAGTGGGGGCGGGTTCCAGTACTTACAGGTATGGGATTATGTGAAGAAGCAGGTGCTGTCCTTGCCCGAGTTGCCATCCCGGAGCTACAGAATAAGGTGATCTCGAAAGCGTGTAGGTGAGGATAAGGTGTCTGAGATTTACAAAGAGCTAATGGACTGGGAAGGAGGCCCGTGGGAGAAGTGCAATAGAAGTGGGAGACGAAACTGGGGGGGGGGGGGGGGGGGGGGCTGGGCTGTGGGAGGTGACACTGAGGAGGGTGAATGCATCTTCGTTGTGTGCTAGGCTTAGCCTTATTAATTTAAGATTGTTCACAGGGTGCATATGAGAGTGGCCAGGATGAGCAGGTTCTATGAGGGAGTAGCGGACAGGTGTTGGCGGTGCACGGGGTGACCTGCGAAGCATATTCGCATGTTTTGGGCATGTCCGAAGCTAAATGGGTTCTGGCAGAGGTTCGTGGATGTAATGTCCAAGATACTGAAGGTGTAGGTGAAGGGTGAGAGAGGCTGACGTTTTGACCTGGTAACCCGGAGATGGATTTTACTGGAGTGGAGGGACTTGGTGCTCCGAAGCCGGGGGTGTGGGTGAGCGCCATGGCAGAGTTCCTGAGACTGGAGAAAATTAAGTTTGCCTTAAAGACGGCAGGTGGATGGGTTTGCCTGGAGATGGAAGCCGTTCATCTCCAGGCATTCTATTACGTTCCAGCCTCAGCCACCCCGCAGCTCGCTCATCCTCTGTAAATAACTTGGGTTGTATAAATGAAACAAACTATAAATCACTGGCCCCTGCAGGTTGCTGTTGAAGACCTGAGTTTCCACGACACTGCCCCCCCTCCCCACCCACCCGAAGTCAACAAGGATCGTCAACTAAAGTTATGGGAATAACTAAGTTTCTATAATTTAATTTGGAACACTTCTCATGTATTTGGGTCAAACATGGGCAAAAACACCACCTGCTGATCACCAGCCATCCTCACCCTCATCAGCTGATGAATCAGCACTCCTCCAATTTGAACGCCACTTGGAGGAAAAATGTTTGTTCTTACTCGTGTTGGTTTGTGTTTAGTGTATATACAAATGCCTTAATAAAATATTATTTAAGAAAAAGAAAGTTGCTCTATGAATGCAAATTGATGCATGCGCAGTCCTGGGGAACCATGTTTAGTCGTGAAATATGGGCTGACGTACACTTTTCTTAGATGTCAACTGACCTCTATATTGGCAACTATTTGTTTCTGGTTTCAAACTTCCAGTGCTGTATTTGTATGTTACAGTGGCTGTAAAATAGTTATGTGCTAGGTTTCTGGCTTTTGTAGTCTGGCCAGATTTTGGTGAAGGCCCATATAGGGCTATGAATCGAAAAACTGCATAACGGGTCTGTACAGTGAGCTGAATTGGTAAGCCTCATGTAGCTGTAAAAAGTGATTTTCCTTCGTTTCTAGTGTTGCCTTGTTTACTTTCTTCCTCATGATTATTTTGCCACCCTATCCTGAAGCTATTAGTGACATACAGAAATGCCAAAGGTTCTATAAATAGTGATGTACTGATATCAGGTTTTTGACTATACATCCCATTATTTTGTCCTCTGGGCTTCCTAACTATGGCACACTGAATCCTGCTATATTCTAGTTTGATTAAAATATGCATTGGCAATATGACAGAGCTGATATCTGTTTTACTTTGGGAAAAGTACAAACTGTCCATGAGATTTTCTTTCTTTAAGGAAGGCTGACTTCTAGTCTTCCTGGAATGGAGTTGACTAAACTGAAACAAAGTTAAGTAAAATACAATATCAGTGTTACAAATTTACAATCTCTGGGGCTGCATGATTAAGTTTAGGAATGCATTGCTAATCATGTTTCTCAGCAGTTTTTCAAAAATCACTTTGGAGTCTTAAAATACAGAGGTTCCCATTCTCAAACCTCAGCCATTTTATAGTATTCTTTAGGTCATCACTGTGGCTTGTTCATCCAGACAAGCCATTTACCATATATGTATTTCGCATTTTAGGTCTTTGTGTGGACTGATTTCAAGAGAAAAAAATGATTCCATTGCAGCCCATGAAAAGGCTAGGGTTGGTTATGAATTCCACTACAAATGTTGGAATATGTTCATGTGTGGTCTCTATGGTGGCATCTTTTCTAATTTCTAACAGTATGGTGGAGACGCAAGGTGGCAACTGAGTTTTCTGATGAAGGAATAAAATTGGATATTCAATATCATTTATGTTTTTGTTAGTATACGGGTCCTTCCTGTTCCTCTTTATTGCCATATTTTTCATTTCTTTTATTTTTGCTATGACATTTTTGATCCATAGATGTCTAATGGACTACGTAGTGACTTTAAGGCAAAGCAGTCTGCACCTTTAATTCAAGCAGGAAGATCCAGAAGGCTGTGCTGTTTTAGACTGAGTGATGACCTGGATTGATTGATTGTGGCTGGTGGCTGATGAATTAACCTAAAAGGTGGTGCTCTACCCGGTAACAGGTGGTAAATGGTTCAGAGACCTAAAGAGCTTTCGGTTTCACTTTTGGCAGCCAAGGGAGAAAAGCTGTCTTTTTCCCACTCTGTTTTCTTCAGAAATAACCATCAAATTCAACTCTGTGGAAAAGGCTGATGCAAGCAGAGACCAGAATCTGATAACTCTCTCGGCACAACAAGCTGATGTGAAGCCAAGGGCCTCCTGGGAAAACTACAAGATATTGCCAACTGCAAGGGAGATCATTATGGGCTGTAAACCCGAAACTTTAATACACACTCAGACTGTGAAGAAAGTGCACTAAAGAATTCAAACAACTCTTATCTTTTGACCTTAATCCTTGGTATTTTTACCCCTTTGTGTGTGTGCGTGTGCGCTTGCGCGTGTGGGGTCGGGTATTAGCTTGTTGTTAAGCAGCTGCATTTACGGCCTATTTCATATTTATTCTTGTTATAAATACACAGTAATGATGTTTAAACTTACCAACCTGGTGACTGTACTTATTGGACAGCCAAGGGCAAATTATTTTGGGTATTTTTGAGAATTATTGGTTAACAAGTGGGGCTGGAATTGACTGTGCACTTGCTCAGGAAGTCGTAACAGTAGGTGAATTCTGGAACTCAACCACACGTAAATTGGTTTCTCTAGGTTATTACTACAGCAATAAGTTGAATTTATACAGCATGTTTATTGTAGTAACATGTACAGGCACATCTTTAATCCAAGCCACCTAAGGAGATATTAAGGCTCATGGCCAAAAGATTGGAAGTGGGTTTTGAGGAGCAGCTTCAGAGGCAGAGAGTTTTGAGTGGGAAATCCAGATCATGAGCTTGACAGATGAAGGTGCAGCCATGAAGCACTTTAAATTGAGAATACAGCACGGTGGCACAGTGGGTTAGCCCTGATGCCTCACTGTGCCGAGGTCCGGGTTCGATCCCTGCTCTGGGACACTGCCCGTGTGGAGCTTGCACATTTTCCCCGTGTTTGCGTGGGTTTCGCCCCCACAACCCAAAGATGTGCATGGTGGGTGGATTGACCATGCTAAATTGCCCCTTAATTGGAAAAAAATTGAATTGGGTACTCTAAATTTTTTTAAAAACCCACATATTTCGAATTTAAACTTTAAAAAAATAAATAAATTGAGAATACACAAGACGCTAGAAAATTGGGGCAATGACATTGTAGGACTTGAAAAGATTGCAGAGCTGGGAGGGGTGAGGCCATAGTGGGATTTTAAAAATAAATTCTGAATAATGTTTCTTAGCCAGGAGCCAGTATCAGTTAGTTGCAACAGAAGTAATAAGAGCATGGTACTTAGTACGAGTTAAAACATAGGCAGCAGAATTTTGAATAATCTCGAAGTTTACAGAAAGTAGATTGTGGGAGGTTCGCCAAGAGTGTGTTGGAATGGTCAAGGTTAGAAGTAACAAAGGCACAGATGTGGGTTTCGGCCTAAGCTAAGGCAGTGGTGGAATTGGATGATAGGGGGTTGAAATTAATGGTCTTCGTGATGGTGTGGATATGTGGTTGGAAGCTCGTCACAGTGGAAATGATTACATTTTTTCATTACAGATTATTATTAGCACAGGGCTAAATCGCTGGCGTTGAAAGCAGACCAAGGCAGGCCAGCAGCATGGTTCAATTCCCGTACCAGCCTCTCCAAACAGGCGCTGGAATGTGGCGACTAGGGGCTTTTCACAGTAACTTCATTTGAAGCCTACTTGTGACAATAAGCGATTTTCACTTCATTTCATTATTGCCTGCCATCTGTATGGCATGAATATTACTTGCCATTAAGCCCAAGCCTGAAGTTTGAGCTTTGACCTGCTCTGTTAGCTGTGGGATCACTTAGTTTCATCTATTGCATGCTGTTTCCACTGTTTGACGCGCACATTGTACCGTGTAGCGTCACAGTTTGGCACCTAATTTTTAGCTATGCCTCGTGCTGGATCCACCATTTTAAACATTAATTCCCCACACTAGTGGCACACAGTGACAGCAATGTGTAGCATATAAAAGATGCTCTGCAGCAGGTGGGACCACTACCAGCTCAAGGTCTTCTCCAAAACAATGCATCAACTCGAGTGTAACTATATTGCCTTTATTTCACTGTACTGAGTCAAAAACCCAGCACTCCCTAACAACACTACGTATGCCTATAGCAGATGGTCTTAAGTAGTTCAAGAAAATGGCTCGTCACTAACTTTGCTCAAAGACAATTGGCTATGGACAATCTGAGGAGCGCTCGCATCCCATGAAAGAATAAAAATAAATGCCGGAAGTAGTCTTTGTGCACATACTGCTGTAATAACATTTTCAAGTACGCCCCACATTGCCATCACAACTATCTGTTTTGGCTCATGCATCTTCTTTGGCTCGTTCCGCTGTACTTAGTTGACTCTAACTTTTACATTTTATCCAATTGCACTTCGATCTTAATGCATGTCAGTTGTTTTGATTTGAACCCTCCTTTTGTTCAGCCCAAACCAAAAATGGTTGAACGGATCATTGAAAATCTTTCTGGGGACTTCCGGTTGCGGCTATGCGGAGCTAAGCTGCACGTTCGGCAGCTCCCGCTACTTAAGGACTTTTGGGCTGATTTGAGGGCCCCAAACGGCGCTGTTTCGACGAATCCCGGTGGGGGAAGGTGTCTCGAGGAGCATTCCCCATAATTTATGGTGCTCACCCGGAGTGGGGCAAAGGAAAAAGCTGCAGCAGCTCCCAAGAAAAAGCGGGGGAAGAAGGACAAAATGGCGGCCATCGGAACACTCGAGGACTGGTGGAAGTGGGCGCAGGAGCAGCAGGCCTCTCTTCTGCGCTGTTTTGCGGAGCTGAAGGCTGAGCTGCTGGACTCCCTGAATGCGACTACCAACAAGCTGCTTGGGACCCAGGCGGCCCAGAAGGCGTCCATTCGGGAGTTGCAGCAGCAGGCCGCTGAGCGGGAGGAGGAGGCCGTGGTCCTCGTGGGGAAAGTGGAGTTGCACGAGGCACTTCACAAAAAGTGGCAAGACCGCTTGGAGGAGCTGGACGTTCGCACGAGGCGAAAGAATTTGAGGATCCTGGGCCTGGCGGAGGGGCTAGAGGGGTCGGATCTCCCGCCGTATGTGACCACGATGTTGAGCTCGTTGATGGGGGCGGGGTCCTTCCATTTGCCCCTGGAGCTTGAGGGAGCTCACAAGAGTGCTGGCCAGGAGGCCTAAGGCAAATGAGCCCCTGAGGGCGGCGCTGGTGCGGTTCCATCGATTCAGCGACCGGGAGTGTGTGCTGCGCTGGGCCAAGAAAGAGAGGAGCAGCAAGTGGGAGAATTCGGTAGTGCGAATCTACCAGGACTGGAGTGCGGAGGTGGCTAAGCGGCGGGCCGGGTTCAACCGGACTAAGGCGGTGCTGCATGCCAAGCAAGTCAGATTGGAATGCTGCAGCCTGCGCGCCTGTGGGTGACATAAAAGGACTGGACCACTACTTCGATTCCCCGGAGGAGGCGTGGGCCTTTGTACAGGCGGAGAAGCTGGACTCGAACTAGGGTCTGGGGACACACTATGGCCGTTGCTGTTTTCGCTATTGCTGTTCTTCAACTTTGACGTGTGTTTTTTATGCTGGTTTTCTTTTTGCTCTGTTTCCGGGTGGGTCTGTCTGTTGGGTATGGGTGTGGGGTATGTGGGGAATGTTGGGGTTTGTATTAAATCTTCTCTTCTGTACGGAGCTGGGGGTTGGGGTGAAACTGGATTTTGGGGAGCTGCGTCAGAAGGGTGGGGTGTGGCAGTGTGAAAGCGCGGGCGTTCCTCTGGTTTCCCGCGCCGCGGGGCAGGGGGGGCGGAGCTGGCGGTGGGGGCGTGGCCTCTACTGGTTTTCTTTCCCGCGCTGAAGCGGTGCCAAGGAGGCGTGGCAAGAGGGGGATGACCCCATGCCGGGAGGGGTGGGTTTTGGCGGGAGCTGCTGGGGTCAGCAGAAGTCAGCTGACTCACGGAAGTACCATGGAGGGTGCGTCGCGGCTAGGAGGGGTCCTAGCCTGGGGGGTGGGGTGGGGGGGGGGGGGGGGGTACCGGGTTGCTGCTGGAATGGCCAGGAAGGAGCTGGTGCGGGCTGGGGGGGGGGGGGGGGGGGGGGGGTAGAGGAGAGGCGTTATCGCCATGGGGAACGGGTCGGGCGGGGCGAGCAGTCGATAAGCTATGGCTAGCCGGCGGGGCAGGGGGGCGGGTTGCCCTCTGATCTGGCTGATTACCTGGAACGCGAGGGGGCTGAATGGGTCGGTTAAGAGAACGAGGGTATTTTCTCATCTGGTGGGGTTGAAGGCGGACGTGGCTATGCTCCAGGAGACCCACTTGAAGGTGGCGGACTAGGTTTGTCTGAGGAAGGGCTGGGTGGGGCAGGTATTTAACTCTGGATTGGACGCGAAGAACCGGGGGGTGGCGAATCTGGTGGGGAAGAGGGTGGCGTTCGAGGCGGCTGAGGTGGTGTCGGACAAGGAGGGCAGATATATTATGGTGAAGCGTAGGCTGCAGGGAGAGAAGGTGGTGCTGGTTAATGTATATGCTCCGAATTGGGATGATGCTGGCTTTATGAGGCGCTTGTTGGGCCGCATTCAGGACCTGGAGGCAGGGGACCTGATCATGGGGGGAGACTTTAACACAGTGCTGGACCCCCCACTGGACCGGTCCAGTTCAAGGACGGGTAGGAGACCGGCGGTGGCCAAATTACTGAGGGGATTCATGGACCAGATGGGAGGGGTGGATCCCTGGAGGTTTGGGAGACCGAGAGCGGGGGAGTATTCCTTTTTCTCTCATGTCCATGGGGTTTATTCCCGAATAGATTTTTTTCGTCCTGAGCAGGGGATTGATCCCGAGGGTGCAGGATGCTGAGTATTTGGCCATAGCGATTTCAGACCATGCTCCGCACTGGGTTGATCTGGAGATGGGGGAGGCGCGGGACCAGCGCCCGCTCTGGCGCCTGGATGTGGGGATGCTGGCTGATGAGGTGTGTAGGAGGGTCCGGAGAAGCATCGAGGGGTATCTTGATACCAATGACACGGGGGAGGTCCGGGTGGGGATGGTCTGGGAGGCTCTGAAAGCAGTGATCCGGGGGGAGCTGATCTCCATCCGGGCCCATAGGGAAAGGAGGGAGAGGGAGAGACTGGTGGGGGAGCTCCTGGATGTGGACAGGAGATACGCGGAGGCACCGGAGGAGGCGTTGCTGGGGGAACGGCGTAGTTTGCAGGCCAAATTTGACTTGTTGACCACCAGAAAGGCAGAGACACAGTGGAGGAGGGCGCAGGGTGCGGTATATGAGTATGGGGAGAAGGCGAGCAGGATGTTGGCGCATCAGCTCTGTAGGCGAGATGCGGCTAGGGAAATTAGTGGAGTGACGGATGGGGGTGGGAATGTAGTGCAGAAGGGGACAGAAGTAAATGGGGTCTTTAGGGACTTCTACGAGGAACTGTACTGGTCGGAACCTCCGATGGGGTGAGGGGGATGGAGAGCTTCATGAACAGGCTATGTTTCCCAAGGGTTCAAGAGGAGCTGGTAGAGGGGCTGGGGGCGCCGATAGAGCTGGAGGAGCTAGTCAGGGGGATTGGACAAATGCAGTCAGGTAAGGCCCCGGGGCCGGACGGGTTCCCGGTGGAATTTTATAAAAAGTATGCGGATCTGGTGGGCCCCTTGTTGGTGCGAGCCTTCAATCAGGCATGGGGGGGCTTTGCCCCCGACAATGTTGCGGGCACTGATCTCTCTGATCCTAAAGCGGGATAAGGACCCCTTGCAGTGTGGATCATACAGGCCTATCTCGCTCCTCAATGTTGACGCCAAGTTGCTGGCGAAGATCCTGGCCACCAGGATAGAGGATTGTGTGCCGGGGTGATACACGAAGATCAGACAGGATTTGTCAAGGGACGGCAGCTCAACACTAATTTGCGGAGACTGCTAAACGTTATCATGATGCCGGCAGTGGAGGGGGAGGCGGCGATAGTGGTGGCGCTGGACGCAGAGAAAGCGTTTGATAGAGTTGAGTGGGGGTACCTGTGGAAGGGGCTGGAGCGGTTCGGATTTGGGGAGGGATTCATCAAATGGGTGAGGCTGCTCTCCGCGGTTCCGATGGCGAGTGTAGGCACAAATGGAAGGAGATCGGAGTACTTTAGGCTCTACCGTGGGACCAGGCAGGGGTGCCCCCTGTCCCCCTTGCTCTTTGCACCTGCGATTGAACCTCTGGCTATGGCGTTGAGGGAGTCCGGGAGATGGAGGGGTCTGGTGCGGGGTTGGGAAAAACATCTGGTATCGCTGTATGCGGATGACCTGCTGTTGTATGTGGCGGACCCAGAAGGGGGAATGCCGGGGGTGATGGAGCTGTTAGCGGAATTTGGGGGCTTCTCGGGCTATAAGGTCAATTTGGGCAAGCGCGAGGTATTTGTAGTACACCCGGGAGATCAGGAGGAGGGAATTGGGAGGCTCCCGTTTAAGAGGGCAGTGAAGAATTTCAGATACCTGGGGGTGCAGGTGGCCAGGAGTTGGGGGACTCTCCATAAGCTTAATTTTACCAGGCTGGTGGAGCAGATGGAGGAGGAATTTAAAAGGTGGGACAATGTGTCGATGGTGCACAAGTGGGTGATGGAGGGGGAGGGGGCAGCATGGAAACGGATGGAGAGGGCGTCTTGTGGAGATACAAGCCTGGGGGCCCTGGTAACGGCGCCGTGGCCGCTCCCTCCTACGAGGTATACCACGAGTCCGGTGGTGGCGGCTACCCTCAAGATTTGGGGGCAGTGGAGGCGACATAGGGGAGAAGTTGGGGGCTCGATGGAGGCTCCGTTAAGGGGGAACCATAGGTTCGTCCCGGGGAACATTGATGGGGGATTTCAGGGTTGGTACAGAGCGTGCATCAGACAGCTGAGGGACCTGTTTATTGATGGGAGGTTTGCGAGCCTGGGGGAGTTAGAGGAGAAATTTGGGCTCCCCCGGGAAACATGTTTAGGTATCTGCAGGTAAAGGCATTTGCTAGACGGCAGGTGGAAGGATTCCCTTCGCTTCCCGCGAGGGGGGTGAGTGACGGTGCTTTCGGGGGTCTGGGTCGGAGAGGGGAAGATATCTGGTATCTACAAGGTAATGCAGGAGGTGGAGGAGGCGTCAGTAGAGGAGCTGAAAACTAAGTGGGAGGGGAACTGGGGGGACACATCAAAGGCGGGACATAGGCTGATGCCCTGGAGAGGGTTCATTCTTCCTCCTCGTGTGCACGGTTTAGCCTCATCCAATTCAAGGTGCTGCACCGGGCCCACATGACTGGGACGAGGATGAGTAGGTTCTTTGGGGGTGAAGACAGGTGTGGTAGGTGCTCGGGGAGTCCAGCGAACCATGCCCATATGTTCTGGGCACGCCCGACACTGGAGGAGTTCTGGAAGGGGGTGGCGAGGACGGTGTCAAGGGTGGTGGGATCCAGGGTCAAGCCAGGCTGGGGACTCGCGATTTTTGGGGTTGGGGTGGAGCCGGGAGTGCAGGAGGCGAAAGAGGCTGGTGTGCTGACCTTTGCGTCCCTAGTAGCCCGGCGAAGGATTTTGCAACAATGGAAGGATGCGAGGCCCCCAAGCGTGGAGACCTGGATCAATGACATGGTGGGGTTTATTAAGCTAGAGAAGGTCAAATTCGCCCTGAGAGGATCAGTACAAGGGTTCTTTAGGCGGTGGCAACCTTTCCTCGACTTTCTGGCTCAACGATAGGGTACTGGGAAAGTAGCAGCAGCAACCCGGGGGAAAAGGGGAGGGAAAAGGGGGGGGAAGACGATGACTATGTTTGTTTATTTAATTTAAATTTATTTTTAAGTTCTCTTGTTTGGGGGGGGGGGGGGGATGTGATACATGCGTTGATACGGTTTGGGGTGGGTGTTACAGTTGTTATGGGTTATTTTGTTGCAGTTCATTGTTTGTTGTTATATTTTATATTTGCTGTAAAAAATTCCAATAAAAATTATTTTAAAAAAAAGAATCTTTCTGGGAATCTGTAAGATGCACTTACTATTGTGTTAACTTTTCTATTATTTGTTCACACAAGAAAATGATAGCTGCAGCCGAAACAAAACAAAATGATTCCAATATCATCTTAACATAGAAACCCTGCAAAATAATCAGTGGGATGTTGACTATGCCGGAGTTGAGGACAAAATAGCTTCATACTTTTTTGTTAAAGGTATGCAAAGCTATCTTAAAGCCTGTGTGATTGTTCCAATTTCAATACATTCACTCAATCAACATGAATTATGCCACCTGGATATTACCGATTTTTGTCTTGTAGAATTGGGTGGCACAGTGATTAGCACTGCTGCCGCACAGCTCCAGGGTCCCAGGTTCAATTGTAATTGGCTACTGCGTAAAATGCAGTTTCTGCTATTAATAGTGCACCCACATTTAGAAGAATGGAAATGTCGGATGTCCAGCCTTTATCTGTTGCTCTCAAAGTGTTTATGCGGTATGTGCTGCTGAATGATCTACACTGAAAAGAATGTGGCTAACCAGTGTCATTTGGGATCTTCAGAACGACTACGGAAACTTTACATTCTTCAGATGAACTTGTGGTACGCCAGCACATTCCAGAGTCATGAGTTGTAATGAATTTTTGTAGTTGATGCAGTGAGCTGTACCTCGAGTGAGGTATCAGAAAAATATTCATTATAGTCAAGATGGACATGAGTTCATTATGTGGTGATGATTTCCATTAATAGTTAAACAAGCATTTAAATTGAAAGTGAAAAATAATGCCAATTTTCATTTACATACAGAACCAGCTGAAATTATTCAGTTGAACGCAACAATTGGCTAAAACAACAATAGTACATTTCAGAGAATTTAGAAACTTTTTTTTTCAAAAATACTCTTTCTGGAACTTATTTTAGAATTAGGTCTTTGAGCACTTTTTTAAAGTTGTTATCATAGTGGAATCAAGTTATTTACATTGTAATTTTGAAGAATTAAGTTGTTGAGCAAGCTAATTCATCTATTGTATAGGTTTTAGTTGGGGGTGGGGGGGGTGGGGCGGTGGGGAGAGGACATGTTTTAAATAGCTCAAAATGTAACTTGAGTAAATTTTGTTTTGGAAGTGATTCCCTAGCAGATCCTTATTGGCTCCTTGGGCCACTTGGATTCCCAGATGGCGTTCTGAAAATAGAACCAAAGTTCAACATAACTGCTTCATATTGAAGTATGAATGTCGAACAAAATCCATTTCTTTGCATAGCGACTGTGAATCTGTGTGCAGAGTGAAGTGCAATGTTATTAGGGAACAGAATACTTTGTAGAGGGCTAAAGTTTGAAATTTGGTGTTGTGATAGAATCCAAGATTTCAAAACTTTTTTTATTTGGGTCCAAATCTACCTGAAAAGAAAATTTAGACTTCAGGTTTCTAGGAAAACTAAAACAAAAAGGTTCCTGGAGGAACTGCAACTGATTGAAACCATATATATAAAAAAAGACAGCCGTTCAAGCTTAGTTGATCCAGTGGTGCAGCATGGGCAGGCTGTAAAGGGAAGAGCTCGCAACAGGCAAATGTACAATTGCTGAGGCTGTTTGTTACTTGAAGGCATTTTGGTGAAGACTGCTGGTGGAACTCAGGTTGGTTATGTGCTGCTGTTGGTGGGGATCAGGTTAAATCCTGGAAGACGAGGTACTGGAATTGTTCCTGAGGAAGATCGAGTTTGATGAACTTTGTAGCTGAGATTGATGCCATGTATGCTGAATGGAGTGCCTAAGAAATGAGATCCATCTTTGCATCCACTGTGTAAAATGTAATTTAAAGATTTTACTGCATACAAATTGTTTGTTTATTCTGGTTTCATTTATGTTGATTTTGATTTAAATGCTACAGTAAAGGTTTTAAAAGATGAAATATTTTTTCTATTGGGGTGTTTGGGAAGTAGGTTCTTTCATGTTATTGGCCTCCACTGTGAGCGTAACAGTGCAAAGGGAGAAACGTGCTGCTTTTTATTTTCATTTTACTTCTAGTCGCTGGTGAGTGTTCTTCTGTCACTGGGCTAGAAGACTGAACTTACTATTATTTCAGTTAACTAGATACTAATTTAGCATCAAATATACAAGGAGAGAACATGGCCGGTTATGTGCTGTGATTCAACATTTGAGGGTTTTTGGGAAGCACTGTAGTTCTGGGCAATCTGGTCGGTTTCTTCAGGTTGAAAATCTTGGGTTCAGAGTTGTTGGGATATAGCCTGGTCATTTGTCGGGGGTGGCGTATGTAACTGGACATTTGTTTCAGGAGGCAGTCATACAGTTGGCCACTGGTCTGGGATGGGAGTGTGTCTGGAGATGAGCTTTCTGTGGGTGGATAAGTATCTACTTGTCGTGGTCTATCTTGGAACCAATGACATGTGTAAAACGAGGAATGCCATTCTGATGAATGTGTTTCAGGAGACCAAATTGAAATGCAGAACTTTGATAGTCTTTGGATTGCTATCTGAGTCATGTGCCAATTGTCATAGGATGAAGCAAATTGTAGAATAAAACATGTGACTCAAAGATTGATGTGGGGAAAAAGGGGTTTTGATTCATTGGGCCTGGGGCAAGAGGGAGCTGTTCCATTGCGATAGACTCCACATAAAGCAGGTTGTGATCAGAGAGTCAAATAATTAGGGCTGTCGATAGGGCCATGAACTAAGGGCGGAGAGAGATCAAGTGAAGAGAGATTTCTAAATCTAAAGAGAAGAGTTGAGGAATGGAGCAGTATACCAAGATGAGCAGTGTGGGACAAGAGGGACGGAGTTTAATGATAACAGTGCATCAGCAAATGGGGTTCACGCTAAACATAAAATTGAAGGTTTTTTTTAACTGAATTTTTGAATCATTCAGAATAGCTGAACTAGTGGCCCAAATTGAAATACATGCTTTATCTCTGCAATGGCAATTACATCTAAGAGTTACAAGGCCACCGAGTTTTGAAAATACACATTCCAGGGTACACATTTCAGAAAGGACAGACAGAATGAGAAAGGAGAAGATGTGACCTTGATAGCAAATATAACAAGAATAACAATAAGAAGTCTTACAACACCAGGTTAAAGTCCAACAGGTTTGTTTCAAACACGAGCTTTCGGAGCGCAGCTCCTTCTTCAGGTGACTGGAGAGGTATGATCCAGAAACATTTATATAGACAAAGTCAGCGATGCTGGACAATGCTTGGAATGCAAGAATTTGCAGGTAATCAAATCATTACAGATCCAGAGAGAGGGATAATCACAGGTTAAAGAGGTGTGAATTGTCTCAAGCCAGAACAGTTGGTGGAATTTTGCAAGTCCAGGCCAGATGGAGGGGAGTGGGTGTAATGCGACATGAATCCAAGATCCTGGTTGAGGCCGCACTCATGCGTGCGGAACTTAGCTATACGTTTTTGCTCGGCAATTCTGCGTTGTCGCGTGTCCTTAAGGCAGCCTTCAGGACACACGACAACGCAGAATTGCTGAGAAAAAACTTGTAGCTAAGTTCCGCACGCATGAGTGCGGCCTCAACCAGGATCTTCTCCTGCAAATTCTCGCATTCCTAGCATTGTCCGGCATCGCTGACTTTGTCTATATAAATGTTTCTGGATCATACCTCTCAAGTCACCTGAAGAAGGAGCTGCGTTCCGAAAGCTCGTGTTTGAAACAAACCTGTTGGACTTTAACCTGGTGTTGTAAGACTTCTTACTGTGCTCACCCCAGTCCAACGCCGGCATCTCCACATCAAGAATAACAATGAGAGAGGATATTGACTCAGAAGATTGGGAAGTTGACCACTACGTTGGAAGAAGGAATACCAAATGTCAGAACACACTGGTGGGAGTAGGCACCCCCCCCCCCCCCCCCCCCAAACAGCAGCAATACCATTGGACATAGCATTAATTGAGAAACAACTGGAGTTTGTAGCAAAGGCAACATGAGAAGCATGGGAGACATTAACCTTTCTACACACTAGACAAATCAAATCGGCGAGGGTAATTGGAAGATGAGTTTTAGAATGCTTTTATGACAGTTTCCTGGAACACTGTGTTGTGAACCCAACAAGGGATAAAGCTATTTTAGGCCTAATATTGTGCAATGAGATAGGGTTAATTAGTAATATCAGTAATACGATCCTCCTGTGGAGGGTGGGGGGGGGAAGGAAAGTGACCATAGTACAAATGAATTTTGTATTTAAATGTGACATACACCAGTTCCAAGCCAGAATCTTAAAGCAAATTATGTAGTTATGCGAGGAGAGTTGTTGGTTGGAGAAATAGACTAAAAGGTCTGGTGGTAAATAAACAGTGGGAAACATTTAAAGAAACAAAATGCATTGTATTAAAAAATAAAAGCTCAGCAAGAAAGATCCATCTATGGTTTACAGAGGAAATTAAGGATGGTATCAGATTGAAAGAAGCAGGTTGTAATATTGCAAATAATAATAAGCCTCAGGATCGGAGAGTTATAAAAACCAACAAAAGATAACTAAAAAGTTGATAAAATGGGGAAAAAATAGAACATGACCAAACTACTAGCCAGTTTGAAGAGAATTTTACAAGTATGTTTGAATAAAAAGTAAACATTGATCCCTTTAGAGGCCGAGACGGGAGGAATTATAATCGGGAATAAGGAAATGGAGATGTTGAACAAATATTTTCTATGTCTTTACAATAGAAGACGCACATTATTTACCAGATGTAGAAGCTAACCAGGTGGCTAATTAATATGAGAAGTAAGCAATTATCAGCCGATGTGATTAACATTTAACAAAACCCAAGGACCTGATGGCCAACATTCTATGGTTCTAAAATATGTTGCTGCAGGTACTGGGTGACCGGATTATAATTTTCCAAAATTTTAGAATAATTGGAGTAGATTGGATGCTAGCAAATGTAATCCTTCAACAAAGATGGAACAGCTGAAATAGGGAGCTGTAGGGGAGGTGGTGGTAAAGTGGTAATGTCACTGGAAGGGTTCAAAAAATCCAGTACGGCAGCTGATGGAATTTAAATTCGATGAATTAATAACTCTGGATTTAAAATCAGTGTCTGTTTTGGAAAAAAAACTTTTAGTTCTTTAGGGAAGAAAATCTTCCGTCTTTGACGCAACACTAGACCCACGGCAATGTGATTGTTTCTTAAATGTCCTTTTGAAATGGCCTAGTTAACAGTACCAAACCACTACAGAAAAGTCAAAAAATAATTAATTTGAATAAGCCATCTGGCATACTCTATGTTAAACACTAATTGGAAGAACCAGTGAGGGTGGCAATGGGGCACATAACTATATTCTGTGTCGGGGACTTCACCTCATTACTGATCTTGGCCCAAACACTGAAAAAAGAGCTGAACTCCGAGGTGAGAGTTACTGCCCTTAACGTCAAAGCATCATTTGACAGTGTGGCATCGGGAGAAAAACAAAGTCGATCGGAATCTGGGGTTGGAGGGTGGTGGCGATTTAGGTGGGGGGGGGGGGAAGAGGAGAAAGAGCCGAGGGGGAGAGCCCTCCACTGGTTGGAATCATACTTGGCATAAAGAAAGATGATTGTGGTAATTGGAGGTCAACCATCTCAGTCACAGGACATCACTGCAGCAATTCTTCAGAGTAGTGTCCCAGGTCTACCATCTTTAGCTGTTTCATAAAGGACCTTCCCTCCATCATAAGGCCTAGAAGTGGCAATGTTTACTGATGACTGCACAACATTCTGTGCTGTTTGCGACTCAGATACTGCCGTCCCTGTGCATCAAGATCTGGATAGCTCTCCAACTTTGACTGATGTGTGGTGCAAATGTTATTTGCCACTTGGGTACCAAACTATGACCATCTCCAACAAGAGAGAATATAACCAATTCCCCTTAACCACCCTCCTGTTTGCTTTGGCTTCAACTTCTCCATCATGTAGATTTTCTTTTTCCTCTTTCTAAGCTTATACTTCTGCACTCTTGCCACTTGAGTGCATTTTCTTTCATCCTCTGGAAAAATGCTAACTGTATTCCCAATATCACAGTCTTGGCCCTTAATGGGAATAATGGAAGATTAAGGATCTTAACATCAATCCTCTCGGGCACTGCTAGTAATCTGCCCCCTCAGAGATTCCCAGCCATTCACTACAATAGGTTGGAGCCAGTTTCTTAATCCAGTGTCTTATGTTGACACATGATTGTATCTTGTTGAGTAATTTAGTGAGAAGCGCCTTATTTTTCCTCTGTGATGGCGAAGAGCATCTTTTAGGGAGGATCCTTGAAGGAATCTGACGTTGGATGGCGTGGATGGGTCTGTAGTTCTCTGGCTCTGATCTTTGAAAATATGATAAGTTTCCACCTTAACCGGTCGCATGTGGTGCAGTGGTTAGTACTAGGACTGTGGCGCTGATGACCCGGGTTTGAATCCCGGCCCTGGGTCACTGTCCGTGTGGAGTTTGCACATTCTCCCCGTGTCTGTGTGAGTTTCACTCCCACAACCCAAAGATGGATTGACCATGCTAAATTGCCCCTTAATTGGAAAAGAAAAATAATTGGCTACTCTAAATTTATAAAAAAAAAAGGTTTCCACCTTAACTGCTGGCAGACTATGTCCTCTTTTTTTTTTACAAATCCGAGTTGGTGTGTAGATTTCACCTGCATGTGAAGTTTCGACTATAGTTCAGTGGGTCCCTTTCAGTTAGAAGGTTGTAGGTTCAAGTCCCACTTTCAGGACTTGCTGCATTTTTTGAGGTTCCATCTTTCATATGGGATATTAAATTAAATCAAGGCCCCACCTGTTCTCTCGGGTACATAGAACAGAACAGGCCCTTCGGCCCTCGATGTTGTGCCGAGCAATGATCACCCTACTTAAACCCACGTAACCCGTAACCCAACAATCCCCCCATTAACCTTACACTATGGGCAATTTAGCATGACCAATCCACCTAACCCGCACATCTTTGGACTGTGGGAGGAAACCGGAGCACCCGGAGGAAACCCACGCACACAGGGGGAGGACGTGCAGACTCCACACACAGTGACCCAGCCGGGAATCGAACCTGGGACCCTGGAGCTGTGAAGCATTGATGCTAACCACCATGCTACCGTGAGGCCCCTTACCTGCAAGATCTTGTATGTCGATGAGGATTGCAGTGGAATTACCCTCTATGTTCTGGCCAATATTTATCCTTCAGTCAATCGAATCAAAGAAGAACAGAGGATCTGATCTTGATCAGATTGGTCTTTGGAAGTTTGCTGTGCTCAAATTGGCTGCTGCATTTTCTATGTCATAAGTGATTTACACAATGTATTTCTTTGGTAGTGAAGCACTTTAGGATGTCCCTTGGTCATAAGAGGCAATAGAAGACTGCAAGTCTTTTCATGGGGGTAAGAATGAACTAGATGGACAGTAGGAGAGAATGATGAGAAATGTTAAGAATATCTAGTTAATGGTTTGTGTTGATTCTTTGGAGATGGTGTTTGATTTGTGGAAAATTGTTGTTGTGAAGGTGGGTGGCTGAAATGCTGGACTTTGGAGGTTGCTCGAACACCAAAGGAAATGCCAGTTCAGGAGGTTGCCCATGTTTGTTTACTGGAGTTAGATTAAGAGATGGAGGCATAAAACAGCAGGTGGGCTTACGTAGCTGGGAATGGAGATGTGATGCCTATACTGCTTGCAAAGAAGTGCCAACGAGAGAGATGTTTTATTTTGGGAGTTGTCGCTAAATGGGTTTAAAAGCATTAGTTGAAATCTGAAAGGCTATGGAGCTTAAGAAGGTTCTCTGCTTTAATTTATCTGAGTGTTTGCAGGCAGGGAAGAGACAATACTGAAAAGGTGCTACTCCTAACAGGCTGCAGGCAGTTGGGGCTCAGAAGTCCGAGAACCCATTCATAGCTCAGTGTAGCCTGGAGAACGGAGTTCAGGAAAGACCAAGGGGCAGTGCCAGCTTAGTGATTGCTAGTGGTTTGTGAAAGAGTTGGATGTGTGCCGATACTTAGAGGCAGGAATGCAGCTATGAATCATTTGGAATGCAGACTCCGGTGAGGCGATTCCACCATCAGGTGAGCAGTCATTGAGGCAGTCTGAATTGGAGTGGCTTTCGAGCGAATTCAGAGGTGAAATCTTCAAAAATTAGAAGTTAAAATTGTTTGAGGGCGATGGAGTTTTAATAAGGTTTTGTGACTTGCAGTGATCGATGACGTCTTTGGTGCGTTGCAAATCCATGGGATCTACCATTTAATATGCAGTGTGGGGTGTTCAACCGCCCGTTTTCCTCTGAAGGCAAGTTAAAGCTGGTTTAGCTCAATTGGCTGAACAGTTGGTTTATGATGTAGAGCGAGGCCAACAATGTGGGTTCAATTCTCGTACCCGGCTGAGGTTATGAAGGCAACCTCGCCCCTCCTTGCCTGAGATGTGGTAATCCTTGGGTTAAATACACCATCAGTCAGCTCTCTCCCAAAGGGGAAAGCAGCCTATGGTTATCTTGGGACTGTGGAACTTAGTACTAAACTTTTAATTCAAATTACCTCTTTGTTCTAAATATTAGCATGCAAGTTGGTTTTGCTGATTGTTTTCATTTTCTGACTTTGTATAATAAAGTTTATTGTTTGTTTAAAACTGGAATATTGTAGCTTTAAAAGAATCTGGATTGAAATGGAAAATAAATCATTAGAAAGGCTGTAGTTCCAGAGGACTGGCAGCCTGCTAATAATGTAAGGGCCCTCGATTCCCTACCATTTTTTTATTTTGCCATTATCATTTTTGATCCATGGATGTTTACTGGACATAAGTTGAACAGAGGAAGTGAGGAACTAGAAAGTTACAAAATAGACTGCTGTGCTAGCCTTTAAACAGCAGAACTCGAGACTTGGCACCCGAAAGATCAGTGTGGTTCGGTTTGATTAGTTGGCTGGTGGGCAATTAATTTAGCAAAGGGCTAAATTCGTCCCAGCAACAGGCGGTGATGGAGTCCTCGCAGAATGGGATGATTTTCCGAGAACCAAGGAAAGGACAGCTGTATTTCTGAACCTGGATGAATCTACATCCGATACCATTACAGACTGAAAGCAGAAACCTCAAACTGAAGTTTAGACTGAAGGAAGTGTGCTAGAAGGACAACCATCTGAAACAAAGAATTCTTAACCTTCGACTTTCATTATTTTTACACCCCTATTTTCCCCTCGGTCTAACATGGTGTGAGATAATATATATTTAACTAGTTGCATATTTAATTACAGTTGTTAAAAAATTGTTCAAATTTGCAAACCTGGTGACTAGTTATTGGACAGCCAAGAGCCAAAGACTTGGCTGTTTTCTAAGAATTATTTGTTTTGTGTTGTGACTCCAGGTCAAGTGGGGCTGAATTGACTGAGACTAGCCCAGTGGGTCCATAACAGTAATGACGGTGAAATTGTCATAGTTGGCCATCATTACTCCTTTGAAACCGACAGAGACTTCTCGAATGCGTGAACGTGCAGTTATATGCCAAATTCCAAAGTTGCTGTCACTGTTTCCAATATGTTATGCTGCGTCCTCGTTCCCTTCACTCTCTGACTTCAAATCCTTGAACACACCTGGAAAGAGTGAATGAAGTGTAACTAGATTTTTAACAAAGAACAAAGGAAAATTACAGTACAGCAACAGGCCCTTCGGACCTCCAAGCCCTGGTGCACTAAGTTCATAATTCCTGCTCAACAAAAAACTAATCTTTATATTAATGGAGTGTCACATTCTGTGATAAATTTACATTTTGTTTTTAAAAAATATTTTTATTAATGGCATTTTTACATATATTCAAGCCAAAGAGAAACAGCAACAACATCAACAAGCAATATACCATAACCATAACAAAACTGCCCCCCCCACCCCCAACCCACTCACTGACATTTTACTACTCCTTAAATAAATGGATGAGCAGCCTCCAGCTCTAAGGACTGCTCCTCATAACCCCTTTAGTTTTTCAAGGTGTGGAAACTACGTCTAAAAATTGCTCACCCATGTCCCCCTGCCCTAGGTTGCTCCAGAATCCAGCCACCTGAGCAATATCTGCTTCTGGGCTATCTCCCCGCCTGCACTTCCGGATCCTCCGACACTTCAATTATTGCCACCCATGAGCTTGGAACCATCTTCACCCTCAAAATCTTTGACATTCTGTCTGCAAACACTTAGCAAAACTCCCTCTGCCTCCGGCATGCCCAGAACATATGGACATTGTTCACCAGCACCCTCCTGCACACTGCCCTCCCCTCCTCCACCCCTGCAAAGAACTGGCTCATCATGGACACCCATGTGTGCCCTCAACACCATCTTGAGCTGGATGAGATTTGGTCTCGCACACGATGAGAATGATTTCACCCTCCACAATGCCTCACTCCATGCCCCCCGCCTCAAAAATCTCCCTAGCTCCTCCTCCCACCTGTGAATCTTGCTCCTCCTTCTGCTGCTCCTCCTTCTGCTGCTCCTCCTTCTGCTGCTCCTCCTTCTGCTGCTGCTCCTCCTTTGCTGCTGCTCCTCCTTTTGCTGCTGCTCCTCCTTTTGCTGCTGCTCCTCCTTTTGCTGCTGCTCCTCCTTTTGCTGCTGCTCCTCCTTTTGCTGCTGCTCCTCCTTTTGCTGCTGCTCCTCCTTTTGCTGCTGCTCCTCCTTTTGCTCCTGCTCCTCCTCCTCCTCCTCCTCCTCCTCCTGCTCCTCCTGCTCCTGCTCCTCCTCCTCCTGCTCCTCCTGCTCCTGCTCCTCCTCCTCCTGCTCCTGCTCCTCCTCCTCCTGCTCCTGCTGCTCCTTCCTCCTTCTGCTCCCTCCTCCTTCTGCTCCCTCCTCCCTCCTCCTCTTTCCCTATCCTCCTCCTCTTTCTTCTCCTCCTCTTTCTTCTCCTCTTTCTTCTCCTCCTCTTTCTTCTCCTCCTCTTTCTTCTCCTCCTCCTCCTTCTCCTCCTCCTCCTTCTCCTCCTCCTCTTTCTCCTCCTCCTCTTTCTCCTCCTCCTCCTCTTTCTCCTCCTCCTCTTTCTCCTCCTCCTCTTTCTCCTCCTCCTCTTTCTCCTCCTCCTCTTTCTCCTCTTCCTTTTCTCCTCTTTCTCCTCTTCCTTTTCCCTTCTTCCTCCTCTTCCTTCTTTTCCCCTTCCTCCTCTTCCTCCTTTTCCCCTTCCTCCTCTTCCTCCTTTTCCTCTTCCTTCCTTCTTTTCCTCTTCCTCAGACAGAATCTTATTCTGTGCACCAGGGGCCGCAGCTTCGGGAATGAGGCCAGCTCCTTTCTCACTGCAGAGTTCTTATTGGGCAGCAGAGGAGAGGTCTCGTGTAGGGGTAACCAGTTTGAGGGCATTATTGCTGGTGCCTCTCCCATTCTGGCCAAACGTGCAGGTACCAGTTCCCATTCCCCTCTGGTAATTGATGCGTAACCTCCACTTTCTCTAACTGCAAACCTCCCCCATCCGCCCCCACTCCCTAAACTTAGAATCCAACCCACCAAGGCAAACCTGTGCTTGCCGCAAATCGGTACTTCATGCCCTCAGTGCTGACAGCACCATAGGGCTTGTAGAGTACCTAGCAGGCCAGAATGAAGAGGCACCAGCAATAATGCCCTCAAACTGGTCCCCCTACACAAGGCCTCCTCCATCTACCCCCACACCAACCTTCCTCCACTACCCACTTCCTAACCATTGCAATGTTTGTTGTCCAATAAGAACTCTGCAGATTTGGCAATGCCATCCCCCCTCTCTGCCTGTACCGCTCTAAGAATGCCCTCCTAATCCAGGGAACCTTGCCCACCCACATAAACTCCCAGATCATTTTATTAACTCTCCTAAAAAAGGACTTGGGCACAAAAATTGGAAAGTTCTGGAAGACAACCCAAAACTTCTATCCATCATCTTTACTGTCAGGACCCTCCCAGCTAATCATGATGCCAAAACATTCTACCTCTTAAAGTCCCCCTTCATTCCCGCTATCAAATTCATCAAGTACAACTTGTGCAGCTGTGCCCAGCTCTACGTCACTTGCATCCCCAGATATGGAAAGCTTGCCCCGACCAACTTCCCCAGATTTTTCTACTGCTCCTGTTCGTTGATTGGGAACACCGCAGCCGCCGTTCTCAAAATTGTCAGTGGTGGGCAGCACGGTGGCACAGTGGTTAGCATTGCTGCCTACGGTGCTGAGGACCCGGGTTCGAATCCCAGCCCTGGGTCGCTGTCAGTGTGGAGTTTGCACATTCTCCCCGTGTCTGCGTGGGTTTCACCCCCACAACCCAAAAGATGTGCAGGATAGGTGGATTGGCCATTCTAAATTGCCCCTTAATTGGAAAAAATAATTGGGTACTCTAAATTTAGAAAAAAAAAATAAAAAGTTGTCAGTGGTACCTGTTGGGTACTTCTCCTGTGATCAGGATGACCGTGGGAATACCTGACCAATTGCTCTGACCCTCCTAAAACCTGCCCATGACCCACCCACAGGTCGCAACCCATGCTTTGAAAAATCCTGTGATAGATCATCATATGTAGCTATCTTTGAGGTCAGTGATTAGTGCCATTGCTTCACCACTTGCTGCAAAATCGTTCTGTTAATCCTATACATAAGGGAGAGAGAGCTTGTATGGACAACTATACTATAGATTGGCCAGCAGTAAGAAAAATAATGAAATCCCTATGAAAAGGAGAAAGTAGAAAAAAATGTCTAAAAACTAGTTTTGAATGGATTTCAAATGCGAAGATCTTCCAACCTTATTGAATTCTTTGAGCAGATGACTGAGAGTAGACAAGGGTAATGCAATAGATATAATTTATCTAGATTTCCAAAGGCCTTTATTAATGTGCCACATAATGGATTAATGAATAAGGTCAAAGAATCTGGAGTGAATAGAATAGCAGATAACTACTCTCTGCTTTCTGTCTTGCTGTTTAATGTGGCGGATAATGGAAAACAGGATCCCACAAAGGTCCCAGAGCTAGGATCACTGTTCACAATTTATATAACTGATTTAGGGAACCGGTGTAATTTCTACATTTGCAGGTGACACATTTTGGGAGGGTTAGGAGCTACAACAAATTGCAAGAGCACATAAATAAAATTGCAGAAGGGACATATTTGCAAATTAAATTCAACACTGGTGAAAATGAAGTACTGCATTTGGGTAAGAAAAATGAGGTTGTCATATAATACTTGGGAAATAATTTAAATAAGGTAGAGGAGTAAAGGAATTTGAGAGTACAAATACACAAATCGTGTAGTACACAAAGCATGTTGATGAGGTAATTATAAAAAAAAATGAAGTAAGTGCTTAGGAGAGTTATTTTTTGAGGCGAAGAACTGAAAAGTAGAATAATTATGAGATTTGTGTTGAGCTGAGGCTGGATCGCACTTGGAATACTGCGTACAATTCTGGTTACCATATTATAAAACTATATAGTGGCATTGGCGAGGGCGCAAGACTATTCATAAGGATGACACTGAACAAGTTGGCTGTCTCGCCTCTTGAAAAAAGTAAGTTGAGGGATGACCTAAATAAGATCTTTAGAATTAGGAACGGCGTTGATAGATCAGACATAGTAGGTGGAATTTAATGTAGCCTGTAATGGCAGGAAACAGGGTAGATTGGTCCTCTAAATTGCATGGCAGACTGTCCATCAGTCTGTCGACAGTGGAAAAACATCCACCTAATTAAGGCAGAAGTGGGAAGGGGCCGATGTATGCAACTTGCCTACTCGTGGCAGACTGTCAATTAGGCTCAAAGATGAGCCATTGACACCAGTTAGTCCAGTGCTCACCTGAATTTAGTCATGGCTTGGGGATTAATTGGGAGTTGCACAGCTTGCAATGCTTGTAAGGACCACTTGGATCATACGTGAGTCTGCTGGGCCTGCTTTTATGCTGTACATTCTACCAGATTCTATGTTATCAAAAAAAAAGTTGACACTGAGCGAACTGCATAAGACAATATTTGGGCAGATCACAAAACTTTGAGCAAATACAGAGGATTTAATGAACGTTTTAAAGGAGGATAAAGTGGCAGAAATGTTTGGGGGAGGCAGTTTCGGAGTTTAAGGAATTGGTAGCTGCAGGCATGACCACCAATGGTGAAGTACAAATCTCTTGAGGATTGTGGGGCTGAAGGTGATTAATGAAAGGGGAGGTGCAAGGTAATAGAGGGGTTTGCAAACAAGGAAGGGAATTTCTGTATGTGAGCATTGATTAACTGAAAATCGATGTAGGTCGGCCGAGGACAGCCAAGGGGAGAACAGGATTTAGTGTGAGTTAATAATTATCTTTCTTAGTGTCACAAGTCAGCTTACATTAACATTGCAATGAAGTTACTGTGAAAATACCCCAGTCGCCGCATTACGACGCAGGGAGAACATGCAGACTCTGCACAGACAGTGCCCCAAACTGGGAATCAAACCCAGGTCCCTGGAGCTGTGAAACAACAGTGCTAACTACTATGCTACTGTGCCACCCTTTGCCTATAGGCAACAGAGCTTTGGGTGATTAGTTTGTGAAAATTGGAAGATGGGAGGCCGGCCAAGAGTGCGTTGCAACAATCCGATGTAGAGATAATAAAGGTACAATTGAGGGTTTCCACAGCAGTTGAACTGTTGCAGGAGCGATGTGTTTGAAATGTACCTGAGATCTTCTGATGCATGGTCTAAGTGCTAAGCCAGAGCATGCCTTTACTAGTGCTTTGGTAGCATAAGAACTAGGAGTAGGCCATCTGGCCCCTCGAGCCTGCTCCTCCATTCAATAAGATCATGGCTGATCTTTTTGTAGATTCTGCCCAACCACCTGCTCATGGTAACTTTTTATTCCTCATTTCCATTACTTAAGTACTGGTCTGACTGGTTGCCAATGAGATTAAATTAATTTTTAAATAGACTAATGCTGAGGTGCTAGTTTAATGAAAATGTATAACTAGGTTTTACTTTCTAACGTAATTTTTAAGATATGGAAATCTGTACAGATACCCTGTGCACTAAATTTATAGTACCCATTCGTAAACCGATAATTCAGCACACACCCATTCCTCAAGAAGATACTCTTCCAATGTGGATTGTTTCCAAAAAAAAGTAGGGAAACTTTTTTTCAAAGTTATTATAAATACCTTGCAAAGTGCATACTGAAACCCTTGTTAGGCTGCTTGTTCAACATCCAGTCCTGGATGAGCTGCAATTTTCTCCAGTTAAACATTGGAAAGACTGACACCCTTGTTTCAAACACCGTTTCCTTGCTATGATTCTGTGTCCCTCTCTGGTCACCATCTCAAACTAAACCAGACTGTTTGTTTGAAATCTCCTCTTCCTGTTTGACACTGAGCAGAGCTTGCACTTCACATATCCACTCCCAAGACAAAGACCATGCACTTTCAACCCTGTGACACCACCTATTTCCACCCAGCTTCAGCTTATCTACTGCCGAATCTCTCATCTGTACCACCCCTATGCTTGCTGATGTACATTGGGTCCTTTCCCACTATCTGTGCCTGCTGATGTACATTGGCACCCTTTCCATGAGCATTCCCAATTTTTAAAATTCTTATCGTCGTGTTTCAAAATTTACTGTACCTAGTTCGACCCTGATCTGTCTCTAACCTCTGACAAACCTACAGGACCTTAGTGCACTATCCATATTTTGAGTTGAGCCTCCCCCCACGATTGAAAGCATGGTCTGTTTCCTTCATACCACCTTTGGAGGCCATGCTTTCAATCATCTAGGATCCAAGCTCTGGAATTGTTTCTTAGATTTCTCTGTCTCGTTATCTCTCTCTTTTTCTTGTAGATATGGCTTAAAACTTGTCTCTTCAACCAAGCTTTTGGTCGCCTATCCAAAAATCCTCCCCTTTGGGCCAAAAATCCTCTCCTTTGGTTCCATGTTAATTTTGAAGTGATCTTGTGCTTATGGATGTTTTCCAGCATTAAAAGACTTTTTCATTTCGATGAATAAATCTGAAGCCATCCTATCATTATTACTTTTTCTTCAGACTTTTTTAGGCTTTCGTTTTCATCATGTGTACAAAAATATTTTACTCTTAATATTTAAATTTTAAAATAAGTTGCTAGTGCTGCACAAGATTTGTATCAGAATGGTACAAGGAATGGAACTAATAATTACAGTCACCAAAAAAAGGCAAGATCCTGCATTTGCTGCAAACATTTGTGTTGATTTCTAAATACTTTGGTGCTGCGTTGGTTTCTTTTTCAAAGCTGTATCTCTGACTCAGTGAATAATACAGCACAGAAGGGGGCTATGTGGAGTGTTTAAATTGAGCTTTTATAGAATAAATAGAGAAAATGTTCTAAGAGGGCACGCATTTCAGTTGATTGGCATAATAACCAGAGGCAACATGAAAAAAACTATTTTTAAAGCAGGAAGCGGTTAGGATTTGAAAGACACTGCTTGACGAGAGTGGATTTTACTTCAGAGGCAAGGCTCCTTTTCAGTGAGTTCATGCTGAAATGGAAAGGATTGAATCACCTAAATTATCCCTCTAATCATGTACGCCTTTATTTTTGTAGTGGAAGAAATGGACATGGCTACACGGATGTTGGTTGGTCTTGCACTTTGTTTAGCATTGGATGAGATTTCGGCTACTTCAGTCAAATTTGCTCCTTTTGGAAACTGATGTCTGGGCCAACTCATTAGAGTGGCACATAACTGAACACAAGTTGCCTATTGGGTAAAGGTTGGGTATAAGATTTATTATCACAAATGGCAAATAAAAGCAAATGTAAAGCTTTGTACCAAATAAATTGCTGTTCCAGTGGTCAAACTAATTAAGTGTTTCTCTTTTTTTGGAGTATGGGCCTCACTCCATATGACCCCCTAATGTAATATTATTGGCTATTTGCGCTGTCAGAGGCTTCAGTTTAAATGTGGGAACTACATGTAGTCGAATCAGTAGGTAGGTATCAACCCTCCAAATTGCATTAGGTAGTTCATTAAATCTTTCTCAATATCTGCTCTGTTGAATTGACAACTATGCCTCTGCAAAGTTCTTAAAATTCTGCCCTCGATTTTTCCTGAAATTTAGCAACTTGGTAATTTTGTTTCAAATAACACAGACTTGTTCATACCTTTTTAGTTTAGGGAATTGCATTTGAGAGTTTGGGAATTCCAGCTATTTACCCAAAAGCATTACTTGCTAAAACAAATAATTTGGTGATTGTTGTCAGATGCTGGAAAGTTGACTAAAGATGGCCACAGCTGTGCCTATCAGCCTTCAGGCAGTCATGACTGATTGACTTTGTTTAAGGGCAGCAATTCCTTTTGGAATGCATTTACAGATGCTACCTGACCTGGTGAGTATCTCCAGAACTTTCTCTTTCAGATTTCCAGCATCCACAATATATTGCTTATTTGTAATCGTTTGACTCCAATAATGAAAGTTTTCCTTAAGTGTAACTCTTGGAGCACCCAAATTAATGAATCATTGGAGAAACAGTCTTCCCTGTAAATATGAAAACCAAATTAGACACATCATTGTCACTCTCAGTAGCAGATTGTAATTCCTTTTGATTCTTGTTGAATGGTTCAAATTGCAATCTGCTGAGAAATTAATCAAACTGTTCCTGAATCATTTCACCTCCGGGTTGTCAGTTAATCCAAAATTTGCTTGACTATAATTAGTATGGCATTATACCTGATTTCATACTATGAAAACATGCAGTTGAATACCGCGTTCATCAGTGCACCTAAATTCTGCTATACAAATTACATAGTGTTACGATCCCAACTGATGTTGCTACTAGACAAGTTGGATTCCAGAGTGGAACTGGCTTGATCGATCCTAACTTTTATTTTTTGTTCAGATAGGTGGAAGGTGGCTACTGCACAATCACAGGATTGTTGATGTACTTTTAACAAAATAATAAAACATTTATTAAACAAGAAAAGATGAATGATAATACACTACTCCTTCACCCCAGCAGTACTTTTACAGATATATAAACAGATTTATAAGAAAAACACAAGTTACAAAATCTTTCCTATACCCGTGAACGTTCTCAGTACCTAAACAGCCCATGAAAACCAATAGGCAAACTGTGATCACACACCCCAAGAGGCAGATACCACGCAATAAAACCTCTGCAGATTTCTCATCCAATTCCTCCTCCTCCTCCTCCCCTCACCCTCCCCCCAGATGCTTGTCACACTGCAAGTCAACTGGTCTCACTAACTTTCACAGGAGGGTTTCCAAACACTGCTCTTGAAGAACATACCTTGGAATACATGCCCTTTCTCTCGGATAACTTCACCAAGGATCCACCTCTGCTTTTTCAACCTCCTTCTGTTATTCCTCTGCCCTGGGTCACCATGTGCATTCAGGCTTCTGCACAATGTCTCAGATACCCAACCACACCAACAGAACATCACTGCTTCTCCAGCTATATTAAGGCGTCACCAATATTTTGGCCACTGTGGACTTCTGGCTTTTCTCAACCCGACTTGAAATCTGCTTCCTGCAGCTGTCTTTTGTCAGCTTTCTGTTCTGTAGGACAGATTGGATGGTAAGGGAGGTGGTTTAACTCTGTTATTTAAGGATGACATCCGAGCAATAGTAAGGGATGACATCGGTGCTATGGAGGATAAGGTTGAATCCATTTGGGTGGAAATCAGGAATAGTAGGGTGAAAAAAGTCACTGATAGGAGTAGTCTATAGGCCACCAAATAGTAACATTATGGTGGGGCAGGCAATAAACAAAGAAATAATGGATGCATGTAGAAATGGTACAGCAGTTATCATTGGGGATTTTAATCTACATGTCGATTGGTTTAACCAGGTCAGTCAAGGCAGCCTTGAGGAGGACTTCATAGAATGTATCCGCGATAGTTTCCTAGAACAATATGTAATGGAACCTACGAGGGAACAAGCGGTCCTAGATCTTGTCCTGTGTAATGAGACAGGATTGATTCATGATCTCGTAGTTAGGGATCCTTTCGGAAGGAGCGATCACAATATGGTGGAATTTAAAATACAGATGCAGGGTGAGAAGGTAAAATCAAATACTCGTGTTTTGTGCCTAAACAAAGGAGATTACAATGGGATGAGAGAAGAACTAGCTAAGGTAGACTTGGAGCAAAGACTTTATGGTGGAACAGTTGAGGAACAGTGGAGAACCTTCCAAGCAATTTTTCACAGTGCTCAGCAAAGGTTTATGCCAACAAAAAGGAAGGACGGTAGAAAGAGGGAAAATCGACCGTGGATATCTAAGGAAATAAGGGAGAGTATCAAATTGAAGGAAAAAGTATACAAAGTGGCAAAGATTAGTGGGAGACTAGAGGACTGGGAAATCTTTAGGGGGCAACAGAATGCTACTAAAAAAGCTATAAAGAAGAGTAAGATAGAGTATGAGAGTCAACTTGCTCAGAATATAAAAACAGATAGTAAAAGTTTCCACAAATATATAAAACAAAAAAGAGTGGCTAAGGTAAATATTGGTCCTTTAGAGGATGAGAAGGGAGTTTTAATAATGGGAGATGAGGAAATGGCTGAGGAACTGAATAGGTTTTTTGGGTTGGTCGTCACAGTGGAAGACACAAATAACATGCCAGTGACTCATAGAAATGAGGCTATGACAGGTGAGGACCTTGAGAGAATTGTTATCACTAAGGAGGTAGTGATGGGCAAGCTAATGGGGCTAAAGGTAGACAAGTCTCCTGGCCCTGATGGAATGCATCCCAGAGTGCTAAAAGAGATGGCTAGGGAAATTGCAAATGCACTAGTGATAATTTACCAAAATTCACTAGACTCTGGGGTGGTCCCGGCGGATTGGAAATTAGAAAACGTGACACCACTGTTTAAAAAAGGAGGTAGGCAGAAAGCGGGTAATTATAGGCCAGTGAGCTTAACTTCGGTAGTAGGGAAGATGCTGGAATCTATAATCAAGGAAGATAGCGAGGCATCGGGATAGAAATTGTCCCATTGGGCAGACGCAGCATGGGTTCATAAAGGGCACGGCGTGCCTAACTAATTTAGTGGAATTTTTTGAGGACATTACCAGTGCAGTAGATAACGGGGAGTCAATGGATGTGGTATATCTGGATTTCCAGAAAGCCTTTGACAAGGTGCCACACAAATGGTTGCTGCATAAAATAAAGTTGCATGGCATTAAGGGTAAAATAGTAGCATGGATAGAGGATTGGGGATTAATGGGTGTTTCTCTGGTTGGTAGGCAATCAGTAGCTAGTGGTGTCCCTCAGGGATCAGTGTTGGGCCCACAATTGTTCACACTTTACATAGATTTTTTTTTTAAATTTAGAGTTATTTTTTCCAATTAAGGGGCAATTTAGCGTGGCCAATTCACCTAACCTGCACATCTTTGGGTTGTGGGAGCGAACACGGGGAGAATGTGCAAACTCCACACTGACAGTGACCCAGGGCCGGGATTCGAACCCGGGTCCTCAGCGCCGTAGGCAGCAATGCTAACCACTGTGCCACCGTGCTGCCCAACAATTTACGTAGATGATTTGGAGTTGGGGACCAAGGGCAATGTGTCCAAGTTTGCAGATGACACTAAGATGAGTGGTAAAGTGAAAAGTGCAGAGGATACTGGAAGTCTGCAGAGGGATTTGGATAGGTTAAGTGAATGGGCTAGGGTCTGGCAGATGGAATACAATGTTGGCAAATGTGAGGTTATCCATTTTGGTAGGAATAATAGCAAATGGGATTATTATTTAAATGATAAAATATTAAAATGTGCTGCTGTGCAGAGAGACCTGTGTGTGCTAGTGCATGAGTCGCAAAAAGTTGGTTTACAGGAATTTTGTCCTTCATTGCTCGAGGGATGGAGTTTAAGACTAAGGAGGTTATGCTGCAATTGTATAAGGTGTTAGTGAGGCCACACCTGGAGTATTGTGTTCAGTTTTGGTCTCCTTACCTGAGAAAGGACGTACTGGCACTGGAGGGTGTGCAGAGGAGATTCACTAGGTTAATCCCAGAGCAGAAGAGGTTGGATTAGGAGGAGAGGTTGAGTAGATAGGGACTGTACTCATTGAAATTTGGAAGGATGAGGGGGGAATCTTACAGAAACATATAAAATTATGAAGGGAATAGATAGGATAGATGCGGGCAGGTTGTTTCCACTGGCGGGTGGAAGCAGAACTAGGGGGCATAACCTCAAAATAAGGGGAAGTAGATTTAGGACTGAGTTTAGGAGGAACTTATTCACCCAAAGGGTTGTGAATCTATGGAATGCCTTGCCCAGTGAAGCAGTAGAGGCTCCTTCATTAATTGTTTTCAGATAAAGATTGATAGTTTTTTGAAGAATAAAGGGATTAAGGGTTATGATGTTCAGGCTGGAAAGTGGAGCTGAGACCACAAATGATCAGCCATGATCTCATTGAATGGCAGAGCAGGCTCGAGGGCCCAGATGGCCTACTCCTGCTCCTAGTTCTTATCATATGTATTCCTATGATTTCGCAGTCCTACTGTAATAGTCCCTTCTGTCCCATTAGCTGGATTCTGGGATTTTCTTTCGCCTGGGATTGATTTTCTGCCCTTGTGCATTGTCCTCTCTCGTTCTAGCAGTTTTTGAGAGTTGATTACTCCTGGGTTACCTTCTTTCAACTAAACAAACGTCTTCTACATTTCTGTGTGGCCCCTGATTACTAAGCAACCATCTAGTTTCTTAAAAACCCTGTATTCGCTTCAATGCCGTAAGATCCTCCATCTAATGCAAGCATCTAAACCAACCTATAGACTTGCAGGGACCTTTTTAAAATTAAAACAGAACCCAAATTCTTAACCCTTTCTTAACACACACACCATACAGAGCCACAAATTAAACTTGCATTTAAAGCCATACCGTATTCCTAACACACACTTCAGAAATATAAATTGCTTAAAACTATCGTCGTTTCCGTACTATAAGTGACCGTTATATTTTTAATATAAAGATTTTTAAAATTCATTCATGGATGTGGATATCACTAGCTAGGCTAGCATTTATTGCCCACCACTAATGGCTCTTGAGAAGGTGGTGGTGGGCTAACCCGCTGCAGTCCATGTGGTGTTGGCACACCCACAGTGCTGTTAGGAAGACACAGCGACTGTGAGGAACGGCGATATATTTCCAAATCAGGATGGTGTGTGACTTGGAGGGGAGCTTCCAGGTGGGGCTGTTCCCATCTATCCAATGCCCTTGCCCTTCTAGATACTAGAGGTTGCGGGTTTGAAAGGTGTTGTTTAAGATGCCTTTGAGTTCCTGAATACATTGTACATGGTACATACTGCTGCTACTGTGTGTCGATGATGGAGGGAGTGAATGTTTGTGAATGGGGTACCAATTAAGCAGACTGCTTTGTCCAAGGTGGTGTCAAGCTTCTTGAGTGTTGTTGGGGCTGTACTTATCCAGGCAAGTGGAAAGTATTTCATCACACTCTTAACGTATGCCTTGTAGATGGTGGATAGGCTTGGGAAGTCAGAGGTGAATTACTTGCTACAGGATTTCTAACTCTGGCTTGCTCTTGTAACTGCAGTATTTGTATGGCTAGTCCAGTTCAGTTTCTGGTCAATGGTAAGCCCAGGATGTTGTTAGTGGGTGATTCAGCGATTGGTAATGCCATTGAATGTCATAAGGTAATGGTTAGATTCTCTTGTATGGAGATGGTCATTGCCTAGTGTGTGTTGATGCAAATGTTACTTGCCCAAGCCTGGCTATTGTGGAGGTATTGCTGCATTTGGATATGAAGTACTTCAGTATCTGAGGAGTTGTGAAGGGTGCAACTATCCCCACTTCTGACCTTATGGAAGGAATGTCATTGATAAAGCAACTGTTGACGATTGGACCTAGAACACTCCGAGGTGCTCCTGCAGTGACATTCTGGAACTGAGATGATTGACTTTGAATAACCACAACCATCTTCTGAATTATATCTTGAGCAATTCCATAAATGGAATCTATATCAGTAGTTTTTTTAGCATCCTTTTTGAGGGTTGTAGTTTTGTTTTGTTTGGAGCACCTTTTGGGATTGCTGTAATGCGGTACAGCAGAGTGGATGCATATTTGTAATTCTACATATTATTCTTGAATCATGCTACTTTAGCAAGTTGCTGTATAGAAATCTGACACTATTCTGGCCCAGCGAAAGGAAAAGAAGAAAATAAACCAATGCTTTTATAATGCTTCCTTTATGGAATTTGGGATGGTCTTTGGTCTTTTAATGTACCAATATGGAATACTGAAATTTTTAAGAATTCATAAATTATGTTGAATATATTTTTTTCGTGGACTTGCGGTGGTGACATGTAGGTGGAGGTCGCACGTTGGGTGGTTTCTGCTAGAGCTTGCATTTCCTGGCCCTTTTCACCCAGATTTGGGGGGAAATTTTATATGATTGATCTCTGGGACATTTGCGGCAACTAGTCCTCTTGAGAGCTCGAGTGCATTACGGAGTTTGGTGGTAGGAAAGATGGCAGGAGCAAGCTTGTCAGGTGGACCTGCGCCCATTACAGTGGACAAGCTAGCTGAGGTGATGGCGGTGGAGTTTTAGTGCCTGTTGCCAAGCATTTTGGTAGGCATTGGAAGGAGTTGATGGCCTTGCACAAGGAATTTGTGGACAATGTGCTGGAGGCTCTGGGAAAGTCGTCAACGGTGGTGTGGGAGCAAGGAGAGTTGTTGAAAGGGATAGAGGAGGCATTGTCATTGCACAGCAACCAGTTCACCTCTATGGGAGAGGAGCTGCGGAAGGTGCAGGAAAGTAATAAAGGGCTGATAACCAAAATGGAGGACCTGGAGAACAGGTCATGGTGGCAGAATCTGCAGATTGTGGGATTGCCTGAGGGGCTGGAGTGCCGGAGGCCGACTCAGTACTTTGTAGAGATGTTCGCCAAGTTCTTGGGGGAGGAAGAAGACCCCTCCCTCTGAGATGGATAGGGCTCATCAGTTGCCCTGGCCGAAGCCAAAATCAAATGAACCACCGAGGACTGAGACAATCCTCGGCTACCAGGTGAAGGAGAAAGTTTTGAGATAGGCGAAGCAGAATTGAGATGCGAGGTGGGAGGCAATGGTATTCGTAGACCAAGATCTGGGGCAACATTTAATACTGTTAAAAGCGCTCATATCCCAAAATATGTTCAACTGCATAGAGACTGTCACGCAACCTATCATCCACAGGAGAGATGCGAAGGGGCAGTGATGAGGATGTCAATTATCTGGAGTAGTTTTCGAGAACCACTTCCATCTTATGGCAACATTTTACTTCAATGTTCGCATTTGTGTTCAAGAAGTTTAAAAAAAACTTGCTTCAATTGGGATAGAAAACCGCTAATTGGTATTTATTGTTGGTTTGAGAATTCTTGCTCATTACCAGCAATAGGTTTCACCTCAAATAGAACAACAATGGTAATCATATGTTTAATTATCTAACTGATTTTATACCATTAAATCTCGTTGGAGCCCTTGGAAATTTGATAACCGTGAGAGTGGGGCCTTCGAAACGAAACATTGAGATTTGCTGCTTGAGGTTACAATTTACAACTCGTATTCAACTTTGTTATCTTTATCAAACAGCACACTTCTGGAATGGAAGTTTATCAAACAGCACACTTCTGGAATGGAAGTTATCTGTCAAGACTTTGTGCATTCTTTGTTTACAATACAGTATTTAATGGTGAAATAGGAGGAAGATGCTGTAATGTTTGATAAAAGGGCGCATTGAATACTATTTGACTGATTATAGTGTCATCCAAACAGTTGTCACCATTATCAGATGTACAAGTTGAGCCTTGGTTGGTAGTTTCAAGTTTTTGACCCAACCGGGAATGATTATTTGAGAACTCGAGTTGATTAATGTTTTTATGCTTTAACGTTTTTTGCAGCATTCATTAACCAATGGCATCAAGAATCCAAGGACAAAGTAATGATGTTGTTGCTGACTCACCTCCCATTACTGAAGCCAGGAAATATTGATGCAAAAATGGAATACATGAAACTTTTACCCAAAATCTTGGCTCATTCAATTGAGAACAATCAACATATTGAGGAGAGCAGACAGCTCTTATCCTACGCTTTGATCCATCCAGCCACCTCGCTGGAGGACAGAAACGCACTTGCCATGTGGCTCAACCATTTAGAGGATCGCACCTCTAATTATGGAAACCAGAGCAGAGGACGTCCAGATTCGATGGATTATGGGCAAACTCTTTATTATCACCAAAGACAGAACTCTGATGACAAGCTCAATGGTTGGCAGAGTCTACGTGATTCTGGGATCTGTGTGTCTGCTTCTAACTGGCCAGATAAGAACCAGGCTTGTGAGAATGGGCATTTGCCACTTTATTCTTCGACATCTGTACCTACAACAATCAACACTATTGGGACTAGCACAACCACGAGTGAGTATGAAATACAGTTGATTTTATACTTTAAGGTTTAATATTTTTTAAGCTTTGGGACAATGTTCATATATTCTAGAGATTTGCAAAACCAAAGTTCAGTTTTAGATAAATTCATTTGTTGCCAAGGGAAAATGGTTATACTTTAACTCTGTATAGTGGTTACTTCAGATATTTCTGCTATACTTTCTAAAATTCTTGTAGTAATTTAATAACTTAACCCATAAAAGATAACTTTCAGAACAGCAAACTAAAGCTGCCTTAAATTTCAGTTTATAAATTGCACAAAAGTACCATAACATTTGTTTGATTTTTAAACTCTCACTGCTGCATTTAGATTTTCTTACTTGAATTCTTGTTTTCTATGTTCCTGAGGCTACTGCATGAACGGGACATAAATGTGTCTGACATTTTTCTAGTTTCTGCCAAGAAAAAGTTGAAAGACTTGAATAGAAGATAGTAATGCATCAGAGTATAACTTGGAATTGCAGAGATCTCACATTTATGCAAAATGAGATTTCTACAGTTTGCAAGACACCTGTTCCCACAAAATAGGGCAATCTTGCATTGGATGACCTTTGTAATAATGTACCATGGTTAATTCAGAATCTGGTGTGAGGATTTATTAGATCCAAATTTTCTGTTGTCTTATCCAAAGCTTAACAAGAGAGGTGTGAATGTAAGTACTGTACTTGCCATGAAATCACTAAATATCCAGGTAATGCAAAGGTTATGTTAACACAAAATAGCAGTTCATTTGTATTATAAATAGTGTTGACAACAGCTTTGCACCAGTGCTCGACTTGAGAGTGTAAAGCGGGCACCAAGACCGAAACTGATTCCCAAATTCCGAACAGCCTTGCTCCCCAAAGCATCTTAGAATCCGGCTATAGAATCCCTACAGTGCAGAAGGAGGCCATTCGGCCCATTGAGTCTACATCAACCCTCCAAAATAGCACCCTACCAAGGCCCAATCCTCCACCCTATCCCCATGACTCCCATAACTCCACCTAACTGTTTGGCCATACTAAAGTGTCCATCTACCTAACGTGCACATCTTTGGACTGTGGGAAGAAACCGGAGCACCCGGAGGAAACCCACGCAGACACTGAGATAATGTGCAAACGCCACACCGACAGTCACCAGAGGTCAGAATTGAACCTGGGTCCCTGGCGCTGTGAGGCAGCAGTACTAAAGCTGTGCAACCATGCTGTCAATCTTGTTTTGCTCCACTTTGTTCTGGTGACACTGATCCCGCGAGCCATATTTATACTATAGCTGTCATCTTGGTGTGAAACTAATCGTTTTTGAAGTAAAACTGCATTCATGTTATTGTTGTAGTGTATGCGTGCCCTTAGGTTGTGATGTTTGCTGTTTAGGTTTTGATTTATAGGCAAATTAAGTCAGCAACATGTGAGCCCAGATCTTTGCCACCATGAGAGAAATGAGAGGGCAAATGGTAACTCTTGCCGCAGCAGTTTTAAATCTTGCTGAGATCTATGGAACAGGCTCTCTGAACCAATGGTGATGTTATCACCAATAATCCTTAAAAAGAGACATTCATGCAAAGGATCGCGATTTCAGGTTTTAAGACTTTTACCATAATAAACTAAAATCAACTGAGACTAAAATATTAATTGCCTACTACAGAAAAAGTATTCCCTTTTGACTGCCTAACATGTGTTTATACAGGAAACTGCACTTTCAGCAAAAATGTAGTCTTGTGTATAAAATCCCATGCTCCTCCTGACTTCAACAGGATCTCTTCCCGACCCACCAGTGTGAATCTTCCATTGTCCCTGAAGAAAGACCCTTAATTCAACCTACTGAGCATAATCAAGTTGTTTTCCAGTAGCAAGGTATCTCTGACACCATCTTGGTCTTTAACTCTCCTCAAGCCTCGTTTCTTCAAGCTGGGAACCTATCCTCACCAGTCCTTTTCTTCTGCTTGGCACAGCAGCACTTGCTTTTGGTCTTCTTTCCTAAACACTAGGTCTGGCTGCTACTGAGAGGCTGCAAGAACCTCTCCTGCCTTCTCCTTTGTGTTAAGGAGTTAAAATATATGTACCTTATTTTTCATAGGTTTTGACCTGGCTCCCTGTCCCCATGGAAGCCAGGTCAGATGGACTTGTCTCCAGGCAGATTTCATTGGAAGTCACATCTGCCTGTTAATTAGCAACTTTGCTTTCATTGTGTCACGTGACAGAGTTTTTGAGGAGTTTAGTAATGGACTTCAAGAGGACATAGACAGGTGGAATGGGTGGACAGGTGACAAATTAGATTTAATGCAGAGAAGTGTGAAGTGATAAATTTTGGCAGGACGAATGAGTCGAGGCAATATAAAATAAAGATACAATCCTAAAGGGGCTGCAAGAACAGAGAAACATTGGGGTAAATGTGAGTAAATTCATTCAAGATGTTAAAGATTGAGAAAGGGATTGATAAAAGGCATGTTTCATAGAATTTACAGTGCAGAAGGAGGCCATTCGGCCCATTGAGTCTGCACTGGCTCTTGGAAAGAGCACCCTACCCAAGGTCAACACCTCCACCCTAGCCCCATAACCCAGTAACCCCACCCAACACTAAGGGCAATTTATCATGGCCAATCCACCTAACCTGCACATCTTTGCCAGGAATGTGGCATCCTGGGCTTTATAAATAGAGATATAGAGAGCAAAACAAAGTTACGATGACCATTTCAAGCCACTGGTTTGGCCTCAGTGGGAGTATTTTGTCCCATTATGGGCGTAGTGCTTCAGGAAGGATGGGAAGGCCATAGATATTTTCTGTACTCTCTCTGAGAATGCTTCCAGGTTTAAGAGACATCAGTTATGCTGATAGATTGGAGGAGCTGGGGTTGTTCTCCTTGGGGGAAGAAGAGGTTTGAGAGGAGATTTGATAGTGTCACGACACCCTGGGCTAGTGCAGTCAATTCCAGCCCCACTTGATGAAGTCACAACACAGGTGGAAAAAGATTTTATGTAATATACCAAAGGTACTTTGGTGACCACAATAAACTACAGTTACAAAGTTTTATAACTTTAAAACCTAAGTAACCTTTTATTATGTACAGTATTATAATTAAACTGACAGAGAATGTAACTGACTATCTAACACCCCTTTCCCAACCGCACTTCCTAACTTCCCCCACTCTATCTAATGTACATGCACGCACACAGACAAACAACTACACACACAAACAAAGAGGCGAAAGGGTGTTGGAAAGAAAATATTAATAAAAAATAAATGGATAAAGATCTTTGATGCACTGGGATGACTTAGTCGATTTCTTTCTGAAGTTTTGACTTTTGTTTTGGTACTACTTCCTTCCAGGCTTGATGGTTTTCTCTGGCAGGATTGTCTACCTTCTCTGCAGACTCCATAATTTCACATTTACAGCAAAGATGTGCCAGGCACTCTCTGATTTTAGAACCATAGGGTTCTTTCACTTCAGCAGTGAGAGAGACAGACCATTTTTTCACTTCCATGTTTAAACACTTATGCCTAGTTCTCTCAGAAAGCATTACGCAGGAACCAATCACTGACTGTTGCCAGGCAGAACACTGTTCCTGGCCAGCCCACCAATTGCCAGTTAACCAATCGAACCAACTTTCTCCAAAACCTGTTCCTATGATTTGCCTGGTGCCGAAGAGTCTGGTCTCTCTTCTCCATCTCTCTTTTCCAAAAGCAAAACCTGGGAACACAGTGCCCTGGCAAACAGCTGTTTCAATTCAATCTTCTGCTTAAAGGCACACCCCAATTATGAGTCCAGGGGCCATAAATAATAAGATAAAATAAATGGAAACAAAGGAAATAACAGGAAGGACTGTTACAAAGCGATGCTCAAAATCATGAGGGGTCTAGACAGTAGGAAAATTTCCCATTCCCAGAAGGTTTGAAAGCCAGAGGATACCAATTTAAGGTAATTGGTAAAAACTTCTATGCAGCGTGGTTAGTATCTGGGAAGTACTGCTTGTGTGTGAGACACAGATGCTTATGTGTGATAGACGTGTGTGATAGACGCAGATTCAATTGTATCTTTCAAAAGGAAATTTGATAAGCCCACACAAATTTGCAGGACTTCTCTGAAAGGGAAGCAGAGTGGTAATAACTGGGTTGCCCAGATCTGGCACAGATGTGATGGGCTCAAGAATAAGCTTTTCATTCTCTGGTAGAATCATTGGTTACACAACCAGGGTGGTAGAATGTGTACTAGATACATCTTTGTCACCTTTTTATAGCAATTTCGATGCTCTGCTTAATAAAATGGCCAATGTCAACATTTCCAATTGAATAAATGATAAAGCTATTTTACAGTCATTAAATTCTAATAACTGACAAAAACCTGATCATAGTTAGACACATGAGTAGAATAATTTCAATGATAGCGATGCTATGTATTTCACTGATCGAACATTCCGCCATCATTATTTTACTCACTGTTCCAAAAACATCTCGATTAGCTTCATCCTACCCACCTTCAAATGATTCTTCAAAACCTACAGGCTTGATCTAACGGCTTTGTCAGTCGCAGACGCAAATCACATAATGGCCACTAAATCATGTGAGTGGCCAAAAACAAGACGTGCAGTGGCAAGATATCAATTTAAAATCTTCCCTTCACCCTGTTGGTGACCTAGTCAGTTTCAGGCTGTCCCGATATCCGTTTGTGGGGGAGGGGCTTCAATTTAACTAAATTAAAATGGCGCCCCAATATCAGAATCCCGGCGTAACAGTGTGTTTAGGCCCCACCCTGCAGCGGGCGTATGTTCCTTATCAGCACTTTGAAATTTCACAAAATGGTACTCGCCCGAGAAACGGTGGCTGTGAAGCTGCTGAGTTTCTCACCTTTTCTTGCCTGATCCAGCACTCTGTAATTTGGGGTAAATTCTTTAGTCATCTTTTCCTGTTCAATGTCTTTTTTTTTGCTCTTGATCAACTAATTCAGCACAATCCCTTTTTTTTGTCTGAATTTAGGTGCTCAGCCACTTAATGAATAAAGTTCTAAATCATGAGGCAGTTCAAAACATTAGTTTTATTTTGTCAGCGTTGTTGTCATGGCCTCTAAATTAAATAAATAAATCTTATTGTACAATTGACACCTAAAATCAAAATAAGGTTAGATTTGATTCTTGGGGCTCTCTCTGGCAGGGAGGGTGCAGATGATCAAAATGAACATACTGCCAAGGTTCCTCTACATCTATACTGACATTCATCCCCACTTCTTCCACAGCATAGATAGATGATGGTGGTGCGTGTGTGTGTCTGTTATGGGGTTCTAGACAGCCTTCTTTGAGGCAGGGTTCTGGACAGCCTTCTTTGAGGCAATGTCCAAGGTTGTGGGGGTGACGGTGAAGCCGTGCCTGAGAGTGGCAATCTTCGGGATATCAGAACAGCCAGAGCTACACATGGGAAAGATGGCGGATACACTTGCTTTCGCTTCGCGAATTGCATGCTGGAGAATCCTGCTAGGCTGGCGATCAGCAGCACCACCCACAGCTGCAGACTGGCGGGCACACCTGGTGGAATTTCTCCACCTGGTGACGATCAAGTACACCATTGGAGGGTCGGAAGAAGGCTTCCTCAAAGCATGCGGGCAATTCGTCTGCCTGTTCCAAGACCTGTTCAAGGCCAACTGCGACGAGGGATGGGGGAGAGCGGACAGAAATATACACACCACACTGAGGTACAAAAGGGAGGGGGCAGGGAGGAAATGAGGAGGAAACTCATGGAACCGCAGGAAGAAGCCTGGAGGAGGGGAAGAGAAAGGGGTCAGGAAGCCCCCCCCCCCCCCCCACCACTCGCAAGACCTGCAACAAAAAACACAGAAAAAAGGGGGAGGAGGAAAGGGCAGAACAGGAGGTTGGGGACAGAACACCCAGAGCAGAGGAGGGGGATGCCAAGGAGGGGTGGAGGATATATCAAGGAAGATTGTATGTACATAACTGTATAAACTGTGAATATCAGACGCAAAGTTTCACAATGTAAAATTGAAAATGCCAATAAAAATACTTTAAAAAATATAAAAATAAAAAAAAGATTTGATTCTTGGTTTTCCACTTTTAAAAAAAATTATGGAGGTGTTTCTATGGGTTGTGGAAAATCAGAATAAGTACCAAATTCTAAAATTAATATTGTGAAGCAGTTAAAATAGTTTTATATAGTCTTTTGTACAATTGTCATCACATTGGTCAGCTGCATTAAATTTGCTGATTATTTAAAAGATTTAGGAACTGTTAGTTTGAAGCAGTGCCTATAACTACTATGATGACAGGCATGGCATATTTAATTAGTGCCATTGGCACTGGCATTGAAATTGAAAAACAAATAGACATTGCTGCAACACTATCTGCATTAACTGAGCCAAATAATTCCCATTTGTTGATGAGCAGCTTTAACATGACAAATACATCTTTTACAGTTACTTGTCATTATAGCTTAGCATTCGTTTTGATTTCTTTTTCATGATTTGCTTTGCTTCATCTGGGAAATGTGGGAAATGTTTATAAAATGTATGTTGTGAAAGTATTGTGATTGTGTTTTTGATAAACACAGCACTGTTTTTAAGAAACCCTGAACACTATGTTTATAGTTTGAAAATGATTGTACATTGCCTCTTATTGAGGAACACTTGATGCGTTATTATCTTAACCTAATTAATTTGAGTGATCTCACTCATTTGACTTTTGTCGTTTTATGTGAGTGTCAAGAGATAGTGATTTGTCATCTCCATTCAAAAACTTTTCGAACTTGCCTACTGCAACTCTGATGCGCCATCATTTCTACAAGCATAATTCTGTCATTTGGTCTTGTTTTAAGCAAATCGTATTAGAGTTTAAAAAATCACCAAATCAACCAAAGAACGCGTCACAAATAGGAAGAAAAATTACCAGTGAAGAAGTAAAAATCTAAGTGGAAAATCGAAAATTGCCATCTTGTGGAAAGAGTGCCAGGAACCGAGGAAATATTCCAATGTGGCCTTGCCTGCTGGTTTCCCATAAAACTGAAGGCACTGGGTCTAGGATTTGTAGCATAACACAAAGTGACTATATTTGTAAAATAGTTGTAGTGTTTGAAAAGTCTTCAACAGCCTTTTCTGTCAGTGGCTTCCAAAGTCAGGGTTTAGGTTCAAGGAGTTTTTCCAAGCTAAGGCTCAGTCAGGAAATGTTAGTAGAACTCAGTTCTCAGAATAATGGCAGTAAATAGTCAAGGAAATAATTGTAAGAGAGTTCTGTCAATACTGCTTTGATATTTTTGATGGAACAAATTTGTTGAGTATGAACTCCAATCCGGTCTAAAACATTAACATTACCAGGATGGAGTTCTCCTTTCTCTACCTCTATCTTCCTCTGTTCTTCGCGTTCATGCATTATTTAATTTTATATTCTCTCTGCCTGTCCTTCCCCCACTCGCAGCTTCCCCACCCTGTGTCACCCCTATCTTTCTGGCATGTCTATTCTTGCCCTCAGCCCAACTGATGCGCAGTCAGTTGCACTGCCTAGTGCACATGTGCACAATTGGATGTGACCACTGGTGTCTTTGCTTTGGTATGTCCTTTGTCTCACTAAAGAGAATTTGGTTGCAAGAACAATAAATACTGAAAATAATAAACCGGTCAAGTGGCATTTGTGGAGAGAGAAACAGAGTTAATTTTTCAGGTCAATTACCTTTCATTGGACTTATCAGTTCTTTTATTATCTGTAGTGGCATTACCATTTTCCTTTGGACAGCTGGCACTATCTTTAGAAGCTCAGATGTGTGGCAGGAACTCTTGGAAATCTCTTTTTTTTTTGTTGCAGAGATCGCTCGCACAGTAATTTCAAAACCACTGCCCTGTTCTTTTTGAATGCTTTTATGGGAAGAGGGGATTGGATGGAGAAGCAGAATCTGTTAACTGGGCATAAGAAAGTTTGTTCTTTTCTGAGTGAAAGTGTGTGGTCGGGAGAGCTTTGGTGAAGAACCTTTCCACTTATTTACTTTACTCAATATATAGCTTTCAAGTTACTTTAAAATTTGTTTTCAATTTACATGTTTTTGCTTCATGTTGCACTGGTAGAACAGCCAACACTGTAGAATGCAGCAGATGCTCTATTTAAGTGCTGTGAGAACGGGTGCATTCCAGATATTGAGATGTCATGAAATTATGTTGGTTGGTCCATCTTTCAATTTAAATATGAAAGTTAGTCCAAATAATTACTGACTTTTGGAAATGATAATGGGGCCCTTGACTCGGAAAGAAATTCCAACAATCCTTAAAATGAAGATTATTAAAGCCAACTAGATAGAAGAAACACTTTCAGTTATACATATCTGAACTCTCAATTGTAAATGTGTCATGAGGTTAGGATGAATATTCTGCATTTTTGCTGAGAGCCAAGGTTGCTATTTTAAGTGCATTGAAATGATTATGTATTTTTAAACTCTGCATTGGGGTGCTGTAGAGTAGTTTTTAATTTAATGACCTGGCTACGCTATACCGGCAGGGATAAAATAATTTGGCCTTGATGAAATGTAACGCTGAGGCATCTTATGTCATTTTATGTTTGAGCATGGCCTGCACGAAAAAATACTGTAGAGTAAAATATAGGCTTTGTAGTCTGCAGTAATGTATTGTGAGTTTGCAGAAAATTTGAATTGTGAATTTAATTGCGAATAGTAATGTTTCCACACAAGTAATATAATGTGAAATCTGGCTTACATTGTAGGGTAATTTTTGTCGGTGGGGAGCTTCACCCACCAGAAGCAAATTCAAGAGTTCACTTCATGCAGTTTTACAACTGTCTAAAATGAAGGCCAGAAATTGTACACAATGTGTACACTAATTTATAACCCGTTCTCCCAACCTCACTCAGAACACACAGTTTAGGCATAACTATATCTGGAATAATACAATTTTAAGTGAAGGCTAACTACTTTTTATATCCTTACTCTTCCTGTTTGACAGGTCATATTTAGTACAGCTGTGGATCTAATTTTTTTTGTTGTGCAAAACATTTAGCTGAGAATGACAGGTTCCACTTGCATGTTTCCATTCGGCAGAAGAATTTGTGCAGTTTCTGGTTGTGGATGTCCATCTAAAGTTTATTTTTGAGAACAGTGATGTGTGAATGAATGTTGTCTTAATTGAACAGCAAAACCCTTAAATGAAAGCTAATAAAAGAGGCTACAACTCCCCTGCCGCTCAGAAGTTAACGATCAAACACCAGAATCACAGAATTGTTACGGCACCGAAGGAGGCCATTTGTGTCATTGCCTGCTCTCTCTCTAGCATATAACTTCATGCCACCAGCCTGCACTTTCCCCATAGCACTGCACATCCGATTCCCTCTTCAATGCTTCGATTGAACCTGTCTCTACCACATACACAGGTGGTGCATTCTAGATTCTATTCATTACACAAAAAGGTTTTTTCTCCTGTCCTATCGCTTCTTTTGCTATTTGCTTGAAATCTTGGCCCTCTTGTTCTTGATCTTTCTACCAATGGGAACAATTATTCTTTATCTCATCTGTCCAGGACCCTGAATATTTTGAATAAACCCCATCAAATCAGCTCCCAACTTATTCTTCTCCAAGGAAAACTGTCTCACCGTCATCAGTTTGAGTTCCTTTACACTGGGACCTTCCTCATAATTTTAATAAAAGCAAATTACTGCGGATGCTGGAATCTGAAATGAAAGGGAGAAAGCTGGAAAATCTCAGCAAGTCTGGCAGCATCTGTAGGGAGAAAAAAGAGCTAACATTGCGAGTCCAATGACTCTTTATCAAAGCTGACTCGCAACGTTAGCTCTTTTCTCTCCCTACAGATGCTGCCAGACTTGCTGAGATTTTCCCTTTCGTTCCTCCTAAATTTTTTATGTTCTCTCTCTCTCTCTCTCTCTCTCTCTCTCTCTCTCTCTCTCTCTCTCTCTCTCTCTCTCTCTCTCTCTCTCTCTCTCTCTCACACTTGATATCCATTAGTCGCCACATTATGGCGCCTCTTCGGGTACATTAAGGAAGAATTCAGAATGTTTAATTCACCGAACAATCGCGTCTTTCGGGACTTGTGGGAGCAAACCGGAGCACCCGGAGGAAACCCACGCAGACACGGGGAAAATGTGTCGACTCCACACAGATGGTGACCTAAGTCGGGAATCGAACCCAGGACCCTAGCACTGAAGCACCAGTGCTAACTACTGCGCTACCGTGCCACCGAATAAGTATCATCTGCCACTTGTCTGCCCATTCCACCAACCTGCCTATATCCTTTTGAGGTTCTGCATTGTCCTCCTCACAGTTCACAATGTTTCCAGGTTTCTTATCTGTAAATTTTGAAATTGTGCCCTGTACACCAAGGTCGTGGTCATCAATACATCAGAAATACAAAGGTGCCATCACTGATCCCATGGAAACTCCAGTACAAAGCTTCCTCCAATTCGAAAAACATCCACTAACCAATACTGTCTCCAGTGCAGCCAATTTTATACCCATTTTGTTCTGTGAGTTTGCTCAAGTCTTTTGTGCTCACCCTGTCAAATCAGCCAGGTTCTTGGTTGTAATACCCACCTGACATCTGTCATGAACACACTTTTTGTTCTTTTTCATGCTAATCTTTATCTCTTTGTTATCCAGGGAGCTCTTAATTTGTTTGTGCAGTCTTTCCCCTTTGTGGAAATATACCTTGTCTTGCCGAAGCCATCTCTTCTGTAAAGGCAGGCCATTGTTTAGATATTGTTTCATCTGTCAACCTTTGATTCCACTTGATCAAGGCCAGATCCATTCTCGCTGCATTGAAGTTGGCTTCCCCAGTTAATTATTCTTACTCTGGATTGTTCTTTGTCCTTTTCCATAACCAACCTAAACATGATGCAATGATCACTGTCCTCAGTGACACTTTGATCCACTTGGCCCATCTTATTCACAAGAATCTGGTCTAGCAGTGCCTCCTTTTTCATTGGACTTGAAGAATTTCTTGAACAGACTCTAGGAACTCTTGCCCATCGTACCTTTTACATTACAATGCCAGTCTATATTTGGGTAATTAGTCTCCCATTACAATTACTCGATAATTCTTGCAATGTTTCTGTAATTTCCTTGCAAATTTCTTGCTCTTCAGCTTTCCTAAAGCTGGGATTGAACCTGGGTCCTCAGTGTCGTGAGGCAGGAGTACTAATGCCTGTGCCACTGCCGCCCTTCACCAATTTAATTGGCACATTCCTCATATTCACATACATATACAGTAACTGTATTTATACATGCTTACATTCTTCCTTACACTGAGCCCACCGAATAACTTTGTCCACTCCCATCTGAATGGAACGATTCCCTTCTAGCACTGCCTAGCATTCTAACTTCATGTAACTTATTCCTCTTTCCTATGTCTATATGTTGTGTTTACCCGCTGTGAGTTTAGTTTAAATCCTCCGCAACCATACTACTGAATATCCCCGTTGGGACGTTTATCCCAGTCCAGTTGTAATCCAACCTAGCCATCTTGAATAGGTGTTTTTTTACTCCAGAACTGGTCCAATGCCACAAGAATCCAAGGTTCCCCCAACTGCACCATGTTTCAAGCCATGCATTGACCCTCACTATCTGCTTATTTCTGCTCTAGCAAGCACGTGGAGTAATCCACAGATCACTACTGTCGTAACCCCGAGGAAAACAGGTTTTCGGATGGGCATTGGGAATCTGTATGACATACTGGGCAAACACCCTGAAGTGTTACAGGAGGGCTAGAATACAAGATCAGGGATGTACTTCTGAGGCTGTATAAGGCTCTGGTCAGACCCCATTTGTGAGTAGTTTTGGGCCCAGTATCTAAGGAAGGATGTGCTGGCCTTTGAAATGGTCCAGAGGAGGTTCACAAGAACGATCCCTGGAATGAAGAGCTTGTATGAGGAACGGTTGAGGACTCTGGGTCCATTCTCATTGGCGTTTAGAAGGATGAGGGGGGATCTTATTGATGATTGAATGGCGGAGTAGGCTCGATGTGCCAAGTGGCTTAATTCTGCTCCTATGTCTTATGATCTTATGACATGGGCAGGATAAAAGGAGCTGAGGGCCGTATCTAGTTGGATCCTGATGTTCAGCTGAGGTACTTTAGGGCGAGGCCTGCCCCTACACATTGCTTGCAAAGGTTGACGTGGAGCTGCAGCACCTTAAGGACCTGGGGTTATACACCCTGTACAATTTGCAGATTGGGCTACACTTGTGGTGGCGGCAATGAAGCCTGACAAATCTGTCCTGTGTGGGGATTACAAGCTCATGGTAAACAAAGCTTCACACCTGGACCACTACCTGATGCCTGGAGTGGAGGATTGTATGCAGAGGTGTTCTTCAACCTATCTACAGGTGGAATTAGAGCCAACGACCAGAACATTTCCAACGTAAGCACCCATAAAGGATTATTTGAATACACCCGCCTTCTGTTTCAGGTCTCATCTGTCCCGGTGTAATGGAAGGTATCCTGCGGGCCAGCCGAAGGTGGCCCGTCTATCTAGATGGTGTATGCACAGTGCAGGATAAGGTTTGGGCCATAAAAGGGGCCTGAACCCCAAAGAACACCACTGAGCTCCAGTCATTCCTAGGGCTGGTAAATTATTACAGAAAGTTAATCTCAAACCTGGCCACCTTATTGGCTTCACTCCACATACTGTTGAAAAAGGACCAGAAGCGGTTCTGGGTGATGAGCAAGACAAAGCATTAACCAGGTTAACAGAGCATCTGTTGTCTACACAGCTCCTCGCCATGATGCAGCTCAGACGTTAATCCTAAAATGCGATGCCTGCTGGTATGCCATTTGGCCAGTTTTGACACACTCGGAGTGCCGAGTGGCCTAATTCTGCTTTTGGTCATAACCCCCACGAGGACTACAGAGAAACCATTGTCAATCTCTCTGTGGGGCTCTTAGGTACGAGCTTCCCAGGTAGGGGGTGGAGGCCACCCAGCTGGAGCTCATTAGACTTTCAGGTAAAGCCGGCCATTGGTTACCCCTACAGGAATTGGAATGGGAGAGACTAACTGCCATGGGGAGGGCTTAAACTAATGTGGCAGGGGGATCGGAACTAATGCAGGAAGTCGGAGGGAAGTAAAACCAGGACAGAAGCAAAAGGCAGTAAGCGGGAAAGTGTAAGGCAGAGAAGCCATAGTCAGAAATCATAAAGTGCCACAGTACAGGGTGAGGAGAGCTCAGTGAATAGGCTCAGTAATACTAAAAGGAATAAAACAGGAAGTAAAAACATAAATGGAAAGCGCAGCAGAAGGTTATTACATGACGATATGGGTTCAACGATAAGGAAAATTAGGAGAAAGGTAAAAGGAAAAATAACTTGGAGAGGTTACTGATGGAGGTGATTAAGATTCAAAATGCAGGTATAAAAGCCAATATAAGGGCGGGAAAGTGGAGCGGAGTCCACAAAAGATCAGCCATGATCTAATTGAATGGCGGAGCAGGCTCATAAGATGCTGCTTATTTCTGCTCTAGCAAGCTCATGGGACCAGATGGCCTACTTCTGCTCCTAGTTCTTATGGGTAGAGTATTGTCCATAGTTCATGGAATCCTCGTTCCACTACCATTCGCTTCCTCTATTACTAAAACCTACCTTTTGAAGTTCTACTTTTTAACTTCGTAAGCTTCTGAAAAGCTGACCGTAGAGTCCCAATGCCTGCCCTCTTATCATTGCTACCAACATGTACGACAACCTCATTCGCTCCACCCTGGCGAACGTTCTACTTTCTAATTTCCAAGCTTATTGGGCAGTTGGAGTCTGTGCTGCATCAAGAAGCTCCTGAAAATCTGACTGTAGAGCCCCAATGCCTGCCCTCTGTCATTGCGCCCAACATTTACCACAATCTCTGACTCTTTCCCTCCATCCTGGCGAATGTTCTGCCTCCTCTCTCTTGTGATGTCCCTTATGTTAGCATCCGGAGTAGACGGGCAAAACGCCATGCAGGACTCATGATGACTTACATAAATGACTGTCTTTGCTGCTGATTTTGGAATCTCTGATAACTTCATTTCTGCACTTTGCTGTTCCTACACGTACAGTGTTTGGTGCCATAGTCTGGACTGCACTCTTTCAGGGCCTCACCAGTCTCAGCAGTCTCCAATATTGAGTTTCTGTTTGAGAATGACACACTCTGAAAACTCCTGAATTTTCTGCCTCTTCCTGCTCTTCTTGACCACCCACTGCTATCCTGAACTCTCTGCATGTGGGGTCACCACCTCCTGTAATGTACGATCTAGGAGGCTCTCATTCTCCCTGAAGCGGCACAGTGATTCCAACTGCCCCATAAGCTTGGAAATTCTGAGCTTCAGCTTCGACACTGACATTGTGCGACCATAATTCTACAAATGTGTAACAATCAACGGAAAATTGAATTGAAATTTATTGAACGAAATCAGCGTAGCAGATAGCTGAAGTATGACCGCACTGTTAACTTTATATTAATTGGGTTTTTAATTGTATTCAAGTGGAGGACATTAATTGGGGGGCTCATTTTGCCCATATACATAAGAATAGATTAAAAGAAGTGTTGTTGGTCTCTGTAAATCAAAGCTTGTAAGTTTTAATGTCTATCCTTCACCTGGCTATCTGAGTTTTCCATTGTATGTCGCATTATAGTCATGCAGATGTAATGACCTGCAGAGAGTGATTGCATCCAAACGTATTGCTTGCAAGACCGAGGGTGATAAATGAACAACATTTGCGAAGGACGTGTTCTAGTTATTATCGTCACTGCTGTCAACACATTCTGTTGTCTTGTTAAATAACAATTCTAATGGTTTTGGTTTCTGGTCCCCATTTTTCTTTAGCATAACAGCATTAATGCACTGATATCGGTTGTAATTTTGGGGCTAAATATATTACAGCAGTAGTCTGAATGCTTTAAACTGCAGATTTGGGGTGATTTGGATGTGTCTTGGCTCAAAGATGGAGAGTACCATCTGATTAAAATATGCACCATTCTTCTTCCATTGCATGTTTAAGCTGTGCATTTAGAAATGGAACGGATTTTTAGCTTTTTTTGATTACTCCCCTGAAGTGCATGAGAGATTTTGTCAAGGAAGGAAATAGTGTATTATCATCTTTATTAGTGTTACCAGTAGGCTTACTCTAACACTGCAATTAAGTTACTGTGAAAATCCTCTAGTCACCACATTCCAGCGCCTCTTCGGGTACACTGAGGGAGAATTTAGAATGCCCAATTCGCCAACAAGCACGTCTTTCGGGATTTGTGGGAGGAAACCGGAGCGCCCGGAGGAAACCCACGCAGACACTGGGAGAATGTGCAGAGTCTGCACAGACAGTGACCCAAGCGGGAATTGAACCCAGGTCCCTGGCACTGTGAAGCAACATTGCTAACCACTGTGCTACCGTACCGCCCACAATCACTTGTAAAGACTTGGTTGTTGCTATATCTATGCCAGTAAAATAAATAATTTGCTAAATTGTTGTTCAGTGTGTACAATTAACTAAGACAAATAACTGCTCTGAACGAATTGTATGTATGTAGAAGAATATGGCTTTAGACTTGGATCGACATGGAGTGGAATTCTTCCAAACAGCCTGTAGGCAGGTTTGGTGGCAGGTGGATGTTGTGAATCTGGTTGGAGCCAAAATGTCAGAAACCTGGTGCTGTAAAATCGCATTGCGAATCTCCCAATGGTGGGTTGCTCTTCCTGCTGGTTCATGGTGCAAATGCCACTTGCATTCATTTGCATCTCATGAATTCTTATTAAAAGCTGCACACTGGTGTTCTGTCCAGCCTTTCACAAGGCGGTCCTCAGTTGGCTGGAGCCTTTGGCCACCACCTTCTGCTGAGGGCTGCACTGCACCAATGTGCTGTTCACCACTCTGCCAGGGGTGACGGGCTCCTGCCTTCATCTCCATGCCAAGCTAGTCTTCATGGGCAACACTGTGCTGCTGGCCCCATGGACCATCATGTGTCAGCCTGGGGTTGGGAGTACTGGGATCTCCTTGCCTCAGGACCACACAGCAGTGTTTATCTGAACAGGGCAGTTTTGATTTGTTTATTCATTCCTGAAATGTCGCTGGCTGGGCCATCCCAAATTGCCCATGAACTGATTGGCTTGCTAGGCTATTTCAGCGGGCATTTCCAAGGAAACCACATTGCTTTGGATCTATAGGCACGTAGGCCAGATTAGGGAAGGACGGCAGATTTCTTTCCCTAAAGGACACTAGTGAACCAGATGTGTTTTTACAACTATCATGGTCTTCATGGTCATTTGACTCTTAATTCCAGATTTTTCTGTTGAATTCAAATTTCACGATCTGCTGTTAGTGGGGTTTGTGCCCAGATCATTATCCTGAGTCGCTAACAGGCTAATGCTGCCACCGCACCAAAGACCAAAGTTTGACCCAAAGTGAGTATGCAGTGAAGGGGATATGGCTTAACAAAGACATAGGGGGGCATTGTGGAGGGTGGGCTATGCGGGGGAGGCAAGTGGTGTGAATGCTCACGATAGCATGCAGAGGTGCAAGGAAATGGATGATGAAGATTAACAATGGAAGGCAGAAGGAAGACCAAGGGGAGGAAAGCTGGACCCCAACAAGGCTGCATGAAATGCTCTCAAACAAGAGGGTTAAAGGGATACCATATCGTTTATTGGAAGAGCAGACACAAAGATTACAAATGCAGTGAATGGAGGCCCAAGTGGGGCATGGGCACCTAGCAGGTGATGTGCTTGGGGTAGAATAGTGGAATCAAGGACAAGCGTCCTCTTGAGGCTGCTGGCCTTTTCCCTCTGGGTTGCTGAAATCCTGCACTGTCTGGCTGGACAGTGATATAAGTATGCTGGACTGGTATTTGAATATGGTTTAGGGCCTTTGAACCCATCTGCTGAGGGCAGAGGGTTGATTCAGCTGCCAGCACCCTGGGAGAGTTGGAGGGAAACTTGCTTGTGCATAGTTAGGAGGTTCCAAGCACAAAATCTGGCAGAGGATCCTGCTATTCTGGCCGGTGGGACAGGTGTCGCCAGAGCCACTTGCCACCACAGTCTCAAAATGGGAGAATAAGGCGGCACGTGGCATAGTGGTTAGCACTGGGACTGCGGCACTGAGGACCTGGGTTTGAATCCCGGCCCTGGGGCACTGTCCCTGTGGAGTTTGCACATTCTTCCCATGTCTGCGTGAGTTTCACCCCCACAACCCAAAGATGTCCAGGTTAAGTGAATTGGCCACGCTAAATTGTTCCTTAATTGGGAAAAAAAAAATTGGGTACTCTAAATTTATTTTTTAAAAATGGGAGAATTCCGCCCATTATTTTCGCATTCAGTGCACCTATAAGCCCACGGCAAAGTACATGCTTCTCAAGCTCTTTCCACCCTGTGTGCAGCATGTTGTGGATTTTAGGGGGGAATATTAGTGAATTATATGGGAAAGGAAACCACTGACAGACTTATAGTATCATGTGTGTAACCAAGCAAATTATGATCTTGAGACCACAAAAATGTGGATCCCAGCATTAGGTTGTTGCAGGATTAAAACTTCATGCAAGTCATTTTTGATAAAGGCAAACGCATGTATATGTTTAAAACTGACACAATGGTAGGCTTACGATATTAAACTTTGACACTTAATTGCTTTCAATGAATAACTATTCTGTTATAATATGTTTTCTAGTTCTCTCAGGCCAGACACACCACAGTCCTCTGAAGCGTTCAGTATCTCTTACCCCACCAATCAATGTGCCAAATCAGCCTCTAGGTCATGGATGGATGTCCCATGAAGACCTGCGAGCAAGGGGACCTCAGTGTATCCCATCAGACCATGCTCCTCTCTCCCCACAGAGCAGTGTTGCTTCCTCGGGTAGCGGTGGGAGTGAGCATCTTGAAGATCAAGCAGTGACACGTAATACATTCCAAGAAGAGGGCAGTGGCATGAAAGGTGGGTAACTGTTGTTAGAATGGTGTTGATTAAAGAAGAATATATAATTCCAAAAAGGAGTGAAGAAATGGAGGGAGTTAACATTGCTGATGTATTGTGGTCACCAATACCACAGTGGATTTTTGTAGTAAGATTTTTCACTGTAATGCTAACTTAGTTTAAAAACCTCCTAGGATTCCATAACTCTGGAATCTGCCACCAAATTTCATGTTACATGACAATATGATTGTATCTACAGCTCAATTAAAATTGGGGGAAAGATTTGGGAGGAAAACAATCAAGGGTGAATCGGTGATAACTTGCGCAGCTAAGCCTTAAGTTTTCATTTCATAGATTCATAGAACATACAGTGCAGAAGGAGGCCATTCGGCCCATCGAGTCTGCACCAACCCACTTAAGCCCTCACTTCCACCCTATCCCCGTAACCCAATAACCCCTCCTAACCTTTTTTGGACACTAAGGGTAATTTGGCATGGCCAGTCCACCTAACCTGCACGTCTTCGGACTGTGGGAGGAAACCAGAGCACCCGGAGGAAACCCACGCAGACACGGGGAGAAAGTGCAGACTCGCACAGACAGTGACCCAGCAGGGAATCGAACCTGGAACCCTGGCACTGTGAAGCCACAGTGCTAGTCACTTGTGCTACCGTGCTTTTGCTAGTACTGTAGTGATAGTTTGATTCTTCAACATGTGATAAGTGATATTGTGGATTTGTATGCTTCTATTCTGCTTTACTGGATTAAAGGCAAAAAAGGCACTTGTCTTGGTCAAAAGTGTTCAAATAGTGGCAGTAATAATTCAAGTAATATATGGAACAGAGCAAAGAAGAAGCATTCTTTCAGATAACCAGTCAAAAATATACTGCTCTCATTAGATAGCAGGTGTAAAACATCTGGAATGCTACCCTAAAGGCATTCAATCCAGAAAAGCAAGTGCCATTAGTAATAATATAGCAATACTTTATATTTATAGTAGGTGCTTTATTTTTATGGAGAGGTGGGGAAAATGAAATTTTCTTTACATAAAATTGAAAAAAAATTCTCTGTAACATGGTGTTGCATGTGTTAAAGATTTCCATTAAAAATTAATCTTGAACGTGTTTGCATTAGCCCCCAGGTGGACATTGAATAAAGATCTGTCTTTGACTCGAAGTATACTGTGAACGTTGCTGATAAACACGAGAACAATTTTATGTTCATCTTCCTGGTTATTAGTTAATGGCTGTTCTGCCCTTTCAGAAAGAATAATAGCTGTTTAAATTTAATCTCTGATGTGGATCTAGTGTCACTGGTAATTTTAGCTGTTACTTGGCTACAAATAAAATGTTAGGATCTGTTGAATGCTGATTCTAAGCTATGCATGCTGTGTTGCATTTTGGTGTCTTTTAAGAGAGCAACCAACACTTTAGGTGCCGACGCAATTTGTTTTGTGGCCAAAGTAGAAGCCAAATTGAGTTTGTTTTTATTCAGCTTACCAATCTGGTGCATATCTCGACTCGTGGCACTAACCATTCAGAAGTCAAATGACTTGCTCCTCGTATTCAACTGCAGAGGCTGTTTGTTGTCCGTGGCCTCTCAGCAAGTTGTTGTGACTGTGTACTGCTTTCTTGCCCGACTCAGGATATTGACCACCCAGGACAAGTAAATTCAGATGACTGTTATGTGATGACATGTGCCCAGTTCAAATAACAGTCACCCCACAATATTTAATTGATGAAACAGCCGAATGCTCAAGAAATCTCAAATCTCTCCGCTTTGTATCAGCTGAGAGTCAAACTACCCAAACAATATAAAATTTAGAATAGACAAAACGATCTTAAAATGTTGGAGGATAACATCGAAAGAGCCTGATGGAGAGAAACCAACACCTGAGTGACCACGATGTTTTTTTCAGAACATTGGATCGTACATGTCCAGAAGTGCATGCTGTTGATTTGTCTACATTGGACACCTTCATTCATTGCAGCCACCTTTCAGAAATTTTGGTTATTCCATTGAAATACCTAGTGCCAAAATGTTTCAGCAAATAAGATTTGCACTCTGAACTGAATGTTTCAGTTGGAAACTAGAATAATTCGGGCTCATTCAGAAAATAAATCTTGTGTGCAGCGACTTTAATTTTTCTTTCAAGATTGCTTGTAAATACTAAAAATACATGTACGATTGGAGAGTTGTGACACAAAAGTTCTCCAGAAAGGAACAGTATGTATTGAGGTTTAGAATGTCTATACTTGGGATCTTTGCTGTCTTTATATGACAACCCTGATTTCTACTACCACCAGCTAATGTACACATTCGATTTGGTCACTGGATAATAAACTGTGAACTATTTATTTTGCAATTGTGAAAGTCACGCAGGAGCACTGTTGCTGACGTATTGAAGGAAAGTAGGGATGAGGTTTGTGGGACTTTTTCCATCTTGTGTTTAAAGAAAAATGATGGTGGTCCAGATTTTAGATTTGGAGATCTAAAGCTAATACTCGGATTGCTTGAATTGTAAATGATGTTGCAAAGCCCAACATCAGAAGCTGATTTCTACGTAATTGATGGTGCTCAACTGAGAAAGCAAAAACAAATAAATCAATAACTTAATCAAACAAATTGTGTCGGCAGCTAAAATCATGGCTGCTCTCTTAAAGACCCCAAAATGCAATGCAACTTACATAGCTTAGAATCAGCTTTCAACAGATCCTAACCTTTTATTTGTAGCCAAGAATCAGCTGAATCAAATGGGTTACAACCTCGACAGTAAGACAGACTGATGAGAAGTTGATATGAAGTGTGCATTGTGAAATGTTTTTGGTGAAAATAGATTATTATATTTGGATGCTTAGTTCATAATGTACCTGGAAAATGCATCACATACAATGAATAAGTGCAATAATTGTTCTACTGTGTGAGGAGGAGAGTAGAAAGTGGATACACAATCCCACATGTCTATATTCTGGCACACTCTTGCAGTTGAAATAGTACTGGCAAATATCCACCAGGATGCAAAAAATGGTTAACTAACCCTGATGTGAAAGCTAAAGTTTTAGTATCAATTCTGTGATTCCTTGGAATTCTCCATCTAGTGACTATTATCCTGGAGGTCAGTGGGTCTCCTCGGGATCGATACCCCAGACAATGTATTTTTGGAACCGGGTCATCCTGTGTGGTAAATTTGTTATTCCTATCCTGATTTCCTGCAGTTCTTAAGGCATTAATGAAGATGTGTGCCTTGCTGAAACACTTTGGAACGATTTTCTATGTTTGATGGTGTCATAATGAGCAAAACGATGGTGGCCACCACCACCGTCTCACTCTGCCCCTCCCTTCCCACTTTCCAAACCTGGTTCAATTCTGGAATCTATGGGTAGATTTGTCACCGGATATTAGGGCTCTTTTCCCTTGACGGCAGAAATCTGGAAAATGATGCCCAACTGGTGGTAGTAAGTCCACCCATTGTCTATTTTTGTAGTCTTAAGGAATGAGTAAGAATTGTGTTTTCTGTTGCATTTGTTCATCACCTCACCCTCTCTCTCTGTGTCTCTCTCTCTCTCTCTCTCGCCTCTCTTGCGATGATAATACTTTTTGTCAGTTCAGCCCGTTCGGATTGGTCAGTTTCAGGAGCACGTGTTGGTAGGTTTATTTGGTGGGTGATCTGAAGTGCATGACATGTGGCTGTGAGCAGTTGAGGACAGTGGGATGGAGGGATTGGAGGAGAACATAAACACCTACGGTAATGAGCCTAACCTCGACGTTTGTGTGGCTGAAGACTGTTTCCATAAGAGATGGGATTGAGTTTATTATTTTTTTTTTAATAAACAATTTTATTGAGGTAGTTTTTGGCTTTATAAACAGTTACAGACATCATCAGAAAGAAAGCAAAAAAAAGGCAAAAATGTGCAAACATCCATGTACTTTCAATACTTCAATCATAACATATTGCACAAGCCCGCTCCTCTCCCACCGGTACTACCTGCCATATTTTCCCTCCTACTCTACTCTACACCCCCACCCCCTGCTGACGCTCACTCTCCCGCAAAGAAGTCAATAAATGGTTGCCACCTCCGGGCGAACCCCTGCACAGATCCCCTCAAGGCGAACTTAATTTTCTCCATACCCAGGAAACTTGACATGTCCGCAAGCCACAACTCCGTCTTCGGGGGCTTTGAGTCCCTCCACGCCAATAGTATTCGTCGCCGGGCTATCAGGGAAGCAAAGGCCAAAACATCGGCCTCTTTCTCCCCCTGGGCCCCCGGGTCCTCCGAAACCCCAAAAATTGCCACCCCTGGACTCATCACCACCCTTGTTTTTAGTACCCGGGACATGACCCCCGCAAATCCCTCCCAGTATCCCCTCAGCTTAGGGCACGCCCAAAACATGTACACGTGGTCCGCTGGTCCTCCCGCGCACCTAGCGCATTTGTCCTCTATCCCGAAGAATTTGCTCATCCGAGCCACCGTCATATGGGCCCGGTGAACGACCTTAAATTGAATCAGCCCGAGCCTAGCACATGTCGCGGTCGAATTTACCCTACTCAGGGCCTCTGCCCACAGCCCATCCTCCATTTCCCCGCCTAGCTCCTCCTCCCATTTAAGTTTCAGTTCCTCTGTCTGGGACCCTTCCTCCCTCATGAGCACCTTATATATACCCGAGACTCTACCCTCCCCTTCTTCCCTCCTAGAGACTATTCTGTCGAGGGTCCCCATTGGTGGGAGGCGTGGGAAAGATGGGACCTGTCTACGAACAAAGTCCCGCAACTGTAGGTATCTAAAATCATTTCCCCTTACCAACCCAAATTTCTCCTCCAAGCTCCTCAGACTCGCAAAGCTCCCTTCCAGGAACATATCACCCACCCTTCCCGCCCCCGCCCGCCGCCATACTCTGAACCCCCCATCTATACTCCCGGGGGCAAACCGATGGTTGTCGCAGATTGGCGCCCAGACAGACGCCCCCATCTCCCCCACATGCCTCCTCCACTGGCCCCATATCCGCAGGGTCGCCACCACTACCGGGCTGGTGGTGTACCTGGCCGGCGGCAGCGGTAGTGGAGCCGTGACCAGGGCTGCCAAGTTGGAGCCCCTGCACGAAGCCGCCGCCACCCGCTCCCAAGTAGACCCCGTACCCACCATCCACTTCCTTATCATAGCGATGTTGGCCGCCCAGTAATAATTAATCAGACTCGGCAAAGCCAGCCCTCCCTCGCTGCGGTTCCTCTCCAACATTGCCTTCTTCACCCGCGGGGATTTTCCCGCCCAGACAAAGCTCATGATCAGCCCGTTAACTCTTTTGAAGAAGGACTGTGGGATAAAGATCGGGAGGCACTGAAAAATAAACAAAAATCGAGGGAGGATTGTCATCTTTACAGTCTGCACCCTCCCTGCCAGGGACAGCGGGAGTGCATCCCATCTCCAAAACTTCCCTTCATTTGCTCCACCACCCTGGCCAAATTTAACTTATGCAGCCTGCCCCAGTCTCATGCCACCTGGATTCCCAAATACCGGAAATTTTCCTCAACCAGCCTAAACGGTAGCCCTCTCAATCTGTTCTCCTGGCCCCTTGCCTGGACCACAAACATTTCACTCTTGACCGTATTTAATTTGTATCCTGAGAACTGGCCGAACTTCCTCAGCATTCCCAGTATAGTTCCCATCCCGGCCACTGGGTCTGACACATAGGTGAGCAGGTCGTCTGCATAAAGAGAAACCCTATGTTCAACCCCGCCCCTCACCATCCCCTTCCAACCCTCTGCGGCTCTCAGCGCAATCGCCAGCGGCTCTATGGCCAGCGCAAACAGCAGCGGGGAGAGGGGGCAGCCCTGTCTGGTCCCTCGGTGAAACCTAAAATACTCCGACACTTCTCTGTTGGTCCTGACGCTGGCCCTCGGGGCCTGATATAATAATTTGATCCAGTCCACCAATCCCTCCCCGAACCCAAACCGTCCGAGCACCTCCCATAGATAGTCCCACTCCACCCGGTCAAAGGCCTTCTCGGCGTCCATTGCCACCACTGCCTCCACCTCCCTACTCACTGGGGGCATCATTATCACATTAAGTAATCTTCCCAGGTTGGCCGCCAGCTGCCTACCTTTCACAAAACCCGTTTGATCCTCCCCAATCACCTCCGGTACACAGTCCTCCATTCTACCAGCCAGTACCTTTGCCAGGAGCTTGGCGTCTACGTTAATCAGGGAGATTGGCCTGTAGGACCCGCATGCCTCCGGGTCTTTACCCCGCTTCAGTATCAGTGATATGGTGGCTTGTGACATTGTCGGCGGCAGGGTCCCTCTGTCCCTTGCCTCATTAAAAACCCTCGCCAAGACTGGGCCCACCAGCTCAGAGAACTTCCTATAAAACTCTACTGGGTATCCATCCGGCCCTGGGGACTTCCCCGACTGCATGGCCTTAAGGCCCCCCAATACCTCCTCTACTCTAATCGGGGCCCCCAGCTCTTCCACTCGCCCCCCACCTACTGTTGGGAATGTTAACCCGTCCAGAAACCTTTTCATCCCCTCCGGTTCTTCCGGCGGCTCCGAAATATACAGCTTACGATAGAAGTCCCGGAATACCTTATTCAATTCTGCCGGGTCCTCCACTTTGCGCCCCCCCCCCCCCCCCCCGTCTCTTACTCTACCTATTTCCCAGGCCGCCTCCCTCCTCCTGAGTTGCTGCGCTAACAGTCTGCTAGCCTTTTCCCCATGCTCGTACACCACTCGCCTCGCCTTCCTAAGCTGTTCCACAGCCCTGCTCGTGGATAGAGCCCCCAGTTCCGCCTGTAGTCTCTGCCTCTCCCTGAGTAAAACCTCCCCCGGGGACTCCGCGTGCTCTTCATCTATCCGACCCATTTCCCTGACCAATCTATCCATCTCTGCCCGGTCTGCCTTGGCTCTGTGGGCCCCAATTGAAATCAGCTCCCTCCCCCGCACTACTGCCTTTAGCGCCTCCCACAGGGTCGCCGCTGAGACCTCCCCCGTGTCATTCACCTGCAGGTAAATTTGCATACATCTCCGAAGCCTCTCACAGATCCCCTCCTCCGACAGCAGTCCCACATCTAGCCTCCATTGCGGGCATTGATAGCTCGCTCCCCCGAACTGCAGGTCCACCCAATGCGGGGCATGGTCTGAAATGGTAATTGCTGAGTATTCCGTGTTCTTTACCTCCCCCATACAGTCCCTGCTTAGTACAAAGAAATCTATCCTGGAATATAGTTTATGGACGTGCAAGTAAAACGAGTAGCCCCTTCCTGTTGGCTGTCTATCTCTCCAGGGGTCCACTGCCCCCATTTGCTCCATAAACCCTTTCCGCTCCCTTGCCATTGCTGAGAGTCTACCCGTTCTGGGACACGACCGATCCAAAGTAGGGTCAAGGACCATGTTAAAGTCCCCTCCCATTATTAGCCTGCGAGAATCCAGGTCCGGGACCTTCCCCAGCACTCTTTTAATGAAGTCCACGTCATCCCAGTTCGGGGCATATATATTCACCAGCACCACTCTTCTCCCCTCCAGTCTGCCCCATACCATCAGGTATCTGCCCCCCCCTGTCTGCGGATATACCCTCTGCCTCAAATTGCACGCGCTTGTTGATCACGATTGCCACCCCTCTGGACTTCGAGTCCAAGTCCGAGTGGAAGACCTGGCTAATCCAGCCCTTCCGTAGCCTGGTCTGGTCAGACACTTTCAGATGTGTCTCCTGCAACATAATTATGTCCGCCCTCAGGGCCCGCAAGTGCGCGAACACCCGCGCCCTCTTAACCGGCCCATTCAGTCCCTTGACGTTCCAGGTGATCAGCCTGGTCGGGGGGCACCCGCCCCTCCCACCCCGCCGGTCAGCCATAGCCTTTCTCGGGCCGGCCCCTGGCCCGTGCGTCGCGCCATTCCTGGCCCGCCCTCTGGCTGCCTCCACCCTCGACCTCCTTTCCCGTGCCTTTTTCAAGTCCCTCCCCCGTCAGCAGAACAACCCCCCCCCCCCCTAAACCCCATCCCCCGATACCCCCACCCCTGCCATCTACTGGCAGTAACCCCCCCCCCCCCCCCACCTGACTCCCTTGACTAGCCAATCTGCTAGCCCGGTGACTCAACACTCCGGCGCCTTCCTGTCTCAGTCCCATTGTTTCCCCATCCTCCTCCCCGGCGCCCCATCCCCCTCTCCCACCCACTAGGGCAAGCCGGCTCCAGTGTCTTCTGCGAGCTGCACAAAAAGTACAAACCAGCCCAAACAGGAAAACAAAAACAGAAAAAAGAGTAAAAGCACAAAAATAAACCCAAAAAAACAAAACCTCCCCCCCTAAGAAACAAGAAAGATCCCAACAAAAAAAAATCCGGGGGAAAGGGGGGGTTAAACCCCCAAACCAATGTCCATGAACAAAGTTGAGAGTCCCAAATGTTCCGCTTGGCCCCTTTGGCCCAGCAAACCGTTGAGCAGCAGTCCAGGCACATTCGGCGTTCCTTCCCACAGTAATCCTCTGGCCCTAATTCGCGTCCTTTGGGCCTCCTTTCGGGACCAGCCCCAGGTCCCTCACAAAATCCATCGCTTCTTCGGGCTCGGAGAAGTAGTGGTGTTGACCCTGGTGCGTGACCCATAGACGAGCTGGGAACAGCAGACCAAACTTCACGTGCTTCTTGAACAGCACCTCCTTGACATTCTTAAAGGCTGCTCGCCGCCGAGCCACCACCTGGCTTAGGTCCTGATAAATGCGAGAACACTGTGTTGTTCCACGTGCTGCTCCTGGCGCTCTTTGCCCACTGCAGCACCCGCTCCTTGTCCACGAACCTGTGGAACCTAATCACCATCGGGCGGGGGGGGTCCGCCCAGCCGCCCCTGCCTTGCCTGCACTCTGTGTGCCCCCTCCTTTCCGGCGGTCGTGGAAAGGCTTCGGCCCCCATCAGCTGCTTCAGCAGGTCTGCTACAAACGCTGCAGCATCAGCTCCCTCAGCCCCCTCCGGGAGGCCGACCATCCTCAGATTATTCCTGCGGACTCTATTCTCCAGCTCCTCCACTCTGTCCAGCAGTCTTCTCTGCCGCTCTTTCAGGCCGTCAACTTCTATCGCTGCAACTGTCTGCGCATCCGCCTGCTCCTCCACCGCCTCTCCCAGCGCCTTAACTTTAACATCCTGCGCGTCCAGCCTCTGGTTCAGCTGATCCACCGCTTTCTGGATTGGGTCCAGGCTGTCCCGCTTCAGCGCTTCAAAACTGGACTTCATTACCTGGAGCATGTTATCCAGCGCCTGCTGGATTGCTGAGTCCAGGGTCCAAGTGTCTGCCATCTTAGGTCCCAGGTAAGTTTCTTCAGGTCCTTGTCTCTGTCCCTTTTTCTCCTTTTTCTGCCTTCTGGACTCTCGCTGTTCCATATGCCGCAGCCCGCTCCTCAGCGCCTTCGCTGCCGCTTTCCTTCGCCCAGCTCCTTAAATTTTACCTTCTGGGCCTCTGAAGTGGGTCCAAGTTGTCCTGCTTCAGCAACTCCAAAACTTCTTTTCTTCTCCTGGAGGAAGGAAGGTCCGTGGGTCCGCCATCTTACTTTCCAGGTCCGTTTCCTCTGCTCCTTGCCTCCGTCTCTCTTTCTCTCTTCCCCTACCTGCTGGCCTCCCACGCTTCCATTGCTGTCAGCCCGCTCTCCAGCCCTTTCCCGGCAGCCTTTTTGCCGCCCCCGAGGTCCCGCTATCGCGGGGAATCGGCTCCAAAGTCCCGCCGGTGTGAGAGCCCACCGAATGTGCGGCTCACTCAGGCATCGCCGCCACCGGAAGTCCGGGATTGAGTTTATTTTAACAACACTTTTATCTCTTTAGTTTTGATGAAGAGTCAAACAGACTCAAAATATCAACTTGTTTTCTCTCCCCACAGCTGCTTACAGACCTGAGTTTTTCAGGCATTGTCTGTTCTTCAGATTCTACCATCCATAGTACCTTGCTTAATTTCTTTAATGTTTTATTTGCTGTCAGAACCTCTTTAACTGTACCTCATGGCATGAAATTCCAATATGTCACAACTGGCATTGTGTCTTGTCTGGTGCATAACTGTTCAATCAAACTTCTTAACTGCTCTGCTTCTATTTTTGATGCAAGAACATTTTTTCAGCAGGGACCTGTCCTGATTTATGGGGATACAATAAACACTTTAGTTTGTTTATTTGATGCCATTCCCGATCTATCTGCTTATCCTCTAACCCTGTATATTTAAAAGTCCCTGAAGCCTGATTTCCAGTTTAAAATTTCCCTTTTATCTTGCCTATAACAAATTGCTCAAATTCTCCAAAAGTTGCCCTTAGGAAATCATCAACATGCATCTTAAAGGTGCCTGCGAGTTTCTCCATGTGATATGAATAGAGAATTGCTGGGTCTGCTTTCAGCTCCATGCAACCTACTTTTTAAGTTGGACTTAACCGAGAAATATCATGCCCTTCATGCAACATTCAGTTAATTTCCACAGGTTCCTTTTACACCGGTTTCCTTCTACAGCGCCCACTTTTTTCAGAAACCCTTTTAAATTAAAAAGTAAATAAATTAGAGTAGTCAATTATTGTCTTTCCAATTAAGGAGCAATTTAGCATGGCCAATCCACCTACCCTGCACATCTTTGGGCTTTGGGTTGTGGGGTGAGACCTACACAGACACTGGGAGAATGTGCAAACTCCACATGGACAGTGACCCGGGGCTGGGATTGAACCCAGGGCTTCAGCGCCGTGAGGCTAACCACTGCGCCACCGTGCCGCCTTCATCACCCACTTTAGATGGACTTAAAAAACACTTCTCTTGGAAATTTTTCACCCTGCAAAAACTGTGGCATTTATTGCTCTATATTCCCAAGAATATGTGGTTAAGGGAGCTGATAAAATCTTCAAGATCATCTTTCTTGCAATTGGTGAGTCTATTGTAGCATCTTGATGCCCATGTCTCTTTTTGAAATCCAGAGCAAGTAGACTCGCTTTAACTTTATATACCCATCGGGAAGTATTTTTTCTGTACCTATCCACCTATGTGACGAGGCTGGCTGTCCCCTATCTGGCACTTCATTGCATCATATTATTTCCAACTATCAAACTCTTCGGCATCTCGTACTGATTTATCTTCTACTTTGTTGGCAGCAAAATCTTCCAATCATAACTTTTACCTCTAGTGATATGCCTAGTTTGTTCTCTAGCTGCTGTTCTGGTCAAACTACAACCTATATTGTCCTAAGTTTGTTCTGGACTACTCTCCCAGAGTAATTGTTTCCCAGGACCAGTCACTTCCAGATCTGCTAATGGAACTCGCACAGCAGTTTCTAGTGTTCTTAGTTGTATGCCATTTTGCCTGTCCATCAATCCCTTACCATCATCTTAAGCGCTTAGCCATTGTTTGAATTTGTGGATGGCTTTCCCTGTTCTCCCTATAATAGTTGCATTCCCTCCATGGACCCTTCTGGCATGTATGTTATTCTAATACCAACATTTGGCAGTTGTCCTTTCAAAATTATCCTATCCTGTGCATGAGTATTACCTTGTTTATCAACATCCATCCCCATATCTACTGTACTCTGCTCCTCATAACTGTCAAACATATGATTGCGTAAAATTGAGGTTTCTTCAGTATTTTTCTAATTGTTCAGTTTTTACTAATTGCTCAGGTTTATAATTAATCTCCATTAACCTAGATGAATGGTCCCTTTAGTTACCATGTTAGAAAATTACTGACGGACTTCTGGTTGCGGCGATGTGGAGCTAAGCCGCATGTTCAGTGGCTCCTGCTTTTTTTCCGTCTTTTGGGCTCTTTAAGGGGCCCGTAGCGGCGCTGGCTGGACTTTTCCCGGTGGGGGAACACATCTGCTGCGATCATCTGCCGGTGGATGGACTGGACCAGGAGCGGGGCGGTCAAAAAATCAGCTTTGGAGCAGTGGGAGGAAAAACAAGATGGCGGCGGGTGGGGAACCGGCAGCGTGGCAGCAGTGGGCGCAGGAGTAGCAGGAGCTGTTTCAGCGCTGCTTCAGAGAGCTGAAAGCTGAGCTCTTGGAACTGCTTAAGGCCTCACTGGGCAAGCTCATGGCGACTCAGGGGGCAGAGATCCGCGAAGTGCGGCAGAAGGCCTCTGAGAACGAGGATGAAATCCTAGGCCTGGCAGTGAAGGTGAAGTTGCACGAGGCGCTTCACAAGAAATGGCAAGCGAGGATGGAGGAAATGGAGAACAGCTCCCGGTGGAAGAACTTGCGGATCCTGGGACTCCCGGAGGGGCTGGAAGGTTCGGACTTGGGGGCCTATGTGGCCTTGATGCTGAACTCGCTAATGGGTGCTGGGTCCTTCCAAGGGCCCTTGGAGCTGGTGGGTGCCCACCGAGTGTTGCTGAGGAAGCCCAGGCCGAACGAGTCGCCAAAGGCGGTGCTGGTCCGTTTTCATCGCTTCGTCCACCGTGAGTGTGTGCTGAGATGGGCGAAGAAGGAGAGGAGCAGCAGGTAGGAGAATGTAGAGATCCGGATTTATCACGACTGGAGTGCGGAGGTGGCAAAGAGAACATAGAACATAGAACATAGAACAGTACAGCACAGAACAGGCCCTTCGGCCCTCGATGTTGTGCCGAGCAATGATCACCCTTATACCCGAAACCCAACAATCCCCCCATTAACCTTACACTACGGGCAATTTAGCATGGCCAATCCACCTAACCCGCACATCTTTGGACTGTGGGAGGAAACCGGAGCACCCGGAGGAAACCCACGCACACACGGGGAGGACGTGCAGACTCCACACAGACAGTGACCCAGCCGGGAATTGAACCTGGGACCCTGGAGCTGTGAAGCATTGATGCTAACCACCATGCTACAGGGCTGGTTTTAACCGGACGAAGGCGGTGCTCCACAAGAAAGGGGTGAAGTTCAGCCTGCTACAGCCTGCACGCCTCTGGGTCACTTATAAAGACCGCCAACTCTACTTTGACTCCCTGGAAGATGCCTGAACCTTTGTCCAGGCAGAGAAGCTGGACTCTAACTGAGGACTGGGGGGGCTGAGGACTGATGTGTACTGTCTGGAGGCATTGTCCTCCCTGGTACCTTTCTTTTTTCCCTTTTTGTTGGTTCCTTTTTGTTTTTTCGCTTCTTGGGCTTTTTAATTATTTACTCTGGTGCCTTGGGTGTTTTTTTTTTCACTGGTGGAGGGTTGGGGAGCTGTATCGCGAGCCCATTGGGTCGCGTGCCCCTCTCTTTACTGCGTTTTGGGTCATGGGGGCAGGATTCCGGCTGGAAGCGCGGGCTTTTTTCCCCGCGCTGGAGGTGGAGTGGGAGGAGCCGGCACCAGGCGGGGGTGAGTGGCGGTTGTGTTGCACCAAGGGGGGGTCGTCGTCGGGTGGCGGGAGCAGCCGGGGTCAGCAGGAGTCGGCTCATTTACGGAAGTGTGATGGAAGGGATAACACAGCTAGGGGGGGCCCTAGCTAGCTAGGTCGGGGGGGGGGAGGATTAGGGGGGAGGCACCAAGTTGCTGCTGAAGGGGAACTGTTGGAGATGGGGGGGGGGGTTGGGAAGGGGATCTGCCACCGTGAGGAACGGGCCTCGGGGTACTGCGGGCACGTGGTGGGCCGAGGGAAAGCTATGGCTGACCGGCGCAGGGGGGGGGGGAAGACCTCTTTCTTCCCCCCCCCCCTGGGATTCGGCTGGTCACATGGAAGGTAAGGGGGCTGAATGGACTGGTGAAGCGGACCCGGGTGATGGCGCACTTGAAAGGGCTAGGGGCGGACGTAGCTATACTCCAGGAGACGCACCTTAAGGTGGCGCATCAGGTGAGGCTGCGAAGAAGGTGGGTTGGACAAGTGTTTCACTTGGGATTAGATGCGAGGAACCGGGGGGTGGCGATTTTGGCTGGAAAGAGCTTGTCGTTTGTGGCGTCGAGTGTGGTGGCGGATAGCAGTGGCAGATATGTAATGGTGAGTGGTAGACTCCAAGGGGAGCGGGTGGTACTGGTCAATGTGTACGCCCCTAATTGGGACGATGCAGGCTTCATGCGGTGCATGCTGAGCCAGATCCCAGACCTGGAGTCGGGGGGTTTGATTTTGGGCGGAGATTTTGATACAGCACTGGACCCGGCTATGGATCGGGTAAGAGGCCGCCGGCGGCTACAGCACTGAGGGGGTTCATGGACCAGATGGGAGGGGTGGACCCTTGGAGGTTTTTGAGGCAGGGAGTTCTCATTTTTCTCCCATGTCCACGAGGCTTATTCCCAGATCGACTTTTTTGTCTTCAGCAGGGCGCTAATTCAGAGGGTGGTAGGGGCAGAGTACTCGGCGAGAGCCATATCAGACCACGCTCTGCATTCGGTGGACTTGGAGCTGGGGAAGGGGAAGGATCAATGCCTGCTGTGGAGGTTAGATGTGGGGCTTTTGTCGGAGGAGGAAGTATGTGGGAGGGTCCATAGGTGCATAGAGGGGTATTTGGAAGCTAATGCTAATGGGGAGGTGCATGTGGGGAGGTCTGGGAGGCGTTGAAGACGGTGGTTAGAGGGGAGCTGATATCTATCAAGGCACACGGGGAGAGGGGGGAGAAAGCTGAGAGGGAGAGGTTGGTGGAAGAAATGATAAGGGTGGACAGGAGGTATGCGGATGTCCTGGAAGAGGGGCTTTTGAGGAAGCGTCGTAGTCTCCAAGTTTGACATATTGACCACCCGGAAGGCGGAGGCGCAGTGGAGGAGGGCGCAGGGGGTGGTATACGGGTATGGGGAGAAGGCAAGTCGGATGCTGTCCCACCAGCTCCGGAAGCGGGAGGCAGCAAGAGAGATAGGGGGAGTTAGAGAGGTAGGAGGGAATCTGGTGTGGAGTGCAAGGGGCATTAATGGGGTGTTCAGGTCCTTTTATGAGGAGCTGTACCGGTCGGTGCCCCCTGGGGAGGAGGGTGGGATGGACCGCTTTTTGGATAAGGTGGAGTTCCTGAGAGTGGGGGAGGAGCAGGTGGAGGGTCTGGGGGCCCCAATCGAGTTGGAGGAGCTGAGCGGGGCGTTGGGGAGTATGCAGCCAGGGAAGGCACCGGTGCCTGACGGGTTCTCGGTGGAGTTTTAGAACAAGTTCTCAGACCTGCTGGGCCCACTGTTGGTGAGGACCCTGAATGAGGTAAGGGAGGGGGGTGCTTTGCCCCCGACTATGTCTAGAGCACTAATTTCTCTGATTCTGACGCGGGATAAGGACCCCCTCCAGTGTGGGACTTGCAGGCCGATCTCGCTCCTCAACGTGGACGCGAAGTTGCTGGCCAAAATACTGGCCAGGAGGGTGGAGGATGTTGTCCCGCAGGTCATTCACGAGGACCAAACTGGTTTTGTGAAGGGGAGGCAGCTGAATGTCAACGTGCGGCGGCTTCTTAATGTCATAATGATGTCGGCGGTGGACGGGGAGGCTGAAATAGTGGCATCGATGGATGCGGAGAAAGCTTTTGATAGGGTGGAGTGGAGTTACCTGTGGGAGGTGTTGAGGAGATTTGGGTTTGGTGAGGAGTTCATTAGTTGGGCGAGGCTGCTGTACAGTGCTCCGGTGGTGAGCGTGGTGACGAATGGGAGGAGGTCGGAGGACTTTCAGCTGTCCCGGGGGACGAGGCAGGGGTGCCACTTGCTGCTCTTTGCGTTAGCGATTGAACCACTGGCCATGGCACTGAGGGAATCGAGGAACTGGAGGGGGATTGTGTGAGCACTGGCTGTCGTTGTACGCGGACGATTTACTGCTGTACATTGCGGATCCGGGGGGGTGGGGATGCCAGAGGGATCCTGGGGGGGTTCGGTGACTTCTCTGGCTATAAGCTCAACGTGGGGAAGAGTGAATTGTTTATGGTGCACATGGGGGACCAGGAGAAAGAGATGGGAGAGCTTCCGTTGAAGACGGCAGAGGGGAGCTTCAGATATTTGGGAGTCCAGATAGCCAGGAGCTGGGGGGCCCTGCATCAGTTAACCTTTACGAGGCTGGTGGAGCAGATGGAGAAGGAGTTTAGGAGGTGGGATGTGTTGCCACTCTCCCTAGTGGGCAGGGTCCAGTCGGTTAGATGACGGTGCTCCCGAGGTTTTTGTTTCTCTTCCAGTGTTTACCCATCATGGTTCTGAAGGCTTTCTTTAGGAGGGTTAATAAGAGCATTTTGGGGTTCGTGTGGGCGCAGACCTCGAGAATGAGGAGGGTATTCTTGGAGGGAGGTGAATTGGCTGGCGTTGCCCAACCTGTGTGGGTATTACTGGGCCGCGAATGTGGCAATGATTCGTAGGTGGGTGATGGAGGGGGAGGGAGCCGCATGGAAGAGGATGGAGGCAGCGTCCTGTGTGGGCACACGTTTGGAGGCACTGGTGACGGCCCCGCTGCCACTCCCCCCGGCAAGGTACTCTACGAGTCCAGTAGTGGTAGCTACCCTCAAAATCTGGGGTCAGTGGAGATGGCATAGGGGGGAGGTGAAGGCCTCAGTGTGGTCTCCGATACAGGGGAACCACCGGTTTGTACCAGGGAGGATAGATGGAGGGTTTTTGAGCTGGCATAGGGCAGGTATCAGGCAGATGGGGGACCTCTTCCTCGACGGGAAGTTTGCGACCTAGAGGAGTTGGAGGGGAAGTGGGGTCTCCCCCCAGGGAATACCTTTAGGTACATGCAGATTCAGGCGTTTGTTAGGCAGCAGAGTCTCCGCTATTGCCTCCAAGTGGGGTTCAGGATAGGGTGCTCTCGGGGACGTGGGTTGGTGAGGGTAGGATTTCTGCAATTTATCAGGTGATGCAAGAGGGAGAAAAGGCCTCGGTGGAGGAGCTGAAAGCGAAGTGGGAGGAGGAGCTGGGAGAGGCGATTGACGAGGGGACGTGGGCAGACGCCCTGGGGCGGGTGAATTCTTCCTCTTCTTGCGCACGGCTTAGTTTAATTCAGCTAAAGGTGCTGCACAGGGCGCATATGACTGGGACCAGGCTGAGCCGGCTCTTTGGGGGTGAGGACAGATGTGGGAGGTGTTCGGGTAGCCCGGCGAATCTCGCCCATACGTTTTGGGCTTGTCCGGTGCTGGAGGGTTTTTGGAAGGGGGTGGCGGTGACCTTGTCCAGCGTGGTTGGTTCCAGGGTGGATCCGGGCTGGGGGCTCGCTATTTTTGGGGTGGCATCGGAGCCGGGAGTGCAGGAGGCGGGAGAGGCCGGTATTCTGGCCTTTGTGTCCCTAGTAGCCTGCCGCAGGATCCTTTTTTCAACCAGAGCCAAATCTGTTTAATAAAGCAAGAATTATTCTATGCCCTGCTAATTGTAAAATTGGATTAAGAAAGGTGTGTTTCTTATTGTTTAATGGGAAATATATAGTCGTGTTAAGGGGTAATTGTGAGGTTTTCTTATCAGGTGTGAAGTTAACAATTTAATGTTTGTATTCATAAAGTTTTGTTTTAGAAATACCAAAGTCCTTTTTTTTAATGCAATCACTCCACATAATAATAAAATAAACTAAAATATTGGGGTTTCGGTCCAGTATTCTAACCATTGTTGGGGCCCGGTCTGAGTTCATAATAGTAGTCGCTTCCTTTAATATCGTTTGAATGCAACCCATCAAGTCGGGCAATTTATCGTCTTTTAGCCCCATTAGTTTCCCTAGAACTTGGTGATTGTTAATGTAATAATTACTTCCCATCATACCATACCACTTGGACCGTTTCATTCTTTTTGACCCCCCTTTTTGCAGTATAACGAAATCCCCAGGATTAAAGTTTATCTCTGGTCTCATACAATGGCATACGACTCACTAAATTTTCTCTGAGACTTCTGCCGTTATAAATGCTTTTCTCCCTGCATGTAGGGCATTCAAATGTGCAGGAGAGATGGAGCTAATTGTAGTTTTCTCCAAGGTTGAGATTGATCACACATAACAAAGTATTTTTGGATTACTCCCATAGACCAACTGATTCAGACTATCGCCCCCAACCATTTAAAACAGGTTGTTCAGATAGTCCGATCACGCCAGGGCAGATGTTAGCTTACAATTTGGTTGGTCACTTAAGATCTTGGGGAGCATTTGATCAATCACTATGATTTATTTCACAAATTCCATTACTGAAAGGATTTTGTTGTAGTGTTCATTACTACAATGTTCATACATACACACGTCTGTAAATCCATCATTGACATTGGTGGGGAAATTTGTCAAATTAGGAATTTAGCTGGTACCCCCAGTCTGGTTGTCCTCAATTTTTTCATAATTCCATCCATAATCACACTTTTGTCTTTACCTTATCTTATTGTAGACAAAGGGAATCTTGTTGCTGTATCAATTAAATTTAAAATGTAAATGTTTCCATCCTTGTCCCACACCTTTAAATCCATAGCTAATACTTCATTGGATCCTCATGCTAATTGGGAGGCTGTGATGGTTTCCTCCAATACTTTCAGCATATCATATTTTTCACTAATCCTTTCAATAAACAATCTTTTCAATATGCTTTGCGCATGCATCATCTACTATGCCTGCATCATTTAGTAGGATTGTTAATTTGTTACAAGAAGAATGAGCAAATTGTCTAAGACTAATTGTATTTTTCTTTCTCATTTTCCTCTCATTTGTTCTCATTAACACTTTAATATTCTGATTAGACATGCTACATTTGGTAGAGGGGTGCAATTTTGTTCTGGTTGGCTAATTTGCAAATCTACTTACTTTTCAAATTGCTTTATCTTGTTTCCTATCTAATTTCATTTATCCTTTTTTTCATACTCCATTTGTACTAATAGAGTAGCTTACCTCCGCTATCCTACATGGAATCGGCACTCTTTTCAGTGACTTTAACATGTTGTAATTCCAAAATCTGAAGCAAGTAACACTTTCATATTCCTTGACCGTAATTCAGTCCTACATACTGAATGAATCCAAATACAATTTCAAGTAATCCATGCAAACATTGTCCAACACAACATGAATTAATGAATGTAATTAGTACACTGCTCATCGGACTGAAGTTTCTTGTGACCAATGCAATTCAATATCATCATCTTCCCCTTCTGAACCTTCCATATTGTGCTTTGCCTCAAAAGCCTTGATCTGGTTTGGACAATTTACTGAATAATGATATTTTGAATCGCATTCAAAAGAAACTGTTAGTTCCCTGCGCATTGCTGGGATTCATTCTTGTGTTATTACTACTCTATTTCTGTTGTCTGCCCGATTTGCCAAAAAAGTCCCTGCCCTCATTTCTTTTGTTTGTGATTCCTCTGTTGTATTGACACCTGCACCCCAGGTCTGAAGTGTCCAAATATCATATGCATTGAATCCCCATCTTGTGTGGCACACAACGAATGTCCCATTTGTGCCATGAAGGCCGCTGGAAATGACTTTTCCGAGGATTGTTTTTAAGCCTCCGATATCTGCTCCAAATGTGTCTCTCTTTCTCAGAATACAACGGGAAAGTAAGCACTGAACCAGGAGTTTCCAAATAGAGAGTGCGATTTAATGGAGAAATTTCTAAGTGTCTTTTTGGGTGGGTTTGGTGGGGTGTTTTCTGCCGGCTCTTTGGGTGAGATCCACACAGTCATTTGTTTGGTCCTAGGGTTTTTCCCCCGATCTAGCCCGCACTTGGAAAGTTTATCAGCAGTGAGGAGTTGAACTCTGGTGAGACCGGCATCTCGAAATCGAGCCATCATTTTGAAAGGGTGCCTTGATCTCTCTCGAAGTGAGATTGAGGGTCTTACACACACCCCACCTACAGGCAGTGTCGCCTCCTGGGAAACCCTCTCTGGTGCCATTACACCTGGTCCATGTTTGTGTGGGCCAGTGCTAAAATGGCACCTGCATGACCCCTCGCTGGGAAGCTGGTTAGTTCCCGGGATGCCTTTAGTTTGGGCTTGCATCTTGCTAATGAGGTGCAGATTGGTCAGGTCACGTTTGGGGCAGGATCTGGAACCTGCCACCAGGGGCAGCTGGTTTGATTGTCATCCGATTATTGCCCGCATCGAGTGCAACGCGGCCGTTAAATCATGCTCAGAATTTCTGCAATCTTGTATACAATTTCTTACATTCGATAATGTATTCTTCCATGGACTAATTATCCATCTTTCTAAATTGATCAAAGGCTGACCATGCCTTGTATGCACCTAATAGATCACCATTCTTTTAAACTTGAGTCAAATCTTCTTCAGTGCCCAATGATAAGCCTCTTGCTCTGAAAATACTTTGCACCTGATCCTGCTTTAATTAGGAAGCGACAGTGCCAAGGTCATATCTTGTTTTCTCTTCAGTAAGGACGCAACCCACGTCCATCTATCTACTTTGTTTTTCCATTAGTCATAAGATTCGGAGAACATCAGTGGAAAATCATGTCCTGACACTTTACACTTAGTTTTAGCTATTCTTTTAAAAAAAAAAAAAAAATCTGATTACAATCTTATGCCTATAATATTTCTTCCTATTTTCCAGTCTTCATCCTTAGGCAATCCTCTGCAATCATGTCAAATGGATCCAAGCCATATTTAAAAAGTGCAAAGCAGGACACAGATTTCTTCCTTGTCAGTAGGCTTATTCACAGATAAGCAGCACTGCAGGCCTCTGCCTCCCAACTATTGACCTGCCCCTTAAAGGGCCATGGTTCAGTGTTCTCAGTTCTTAATCAAATAGTGCATCTTTAACAACATAATCAACCAAGCATTAACATTAGTCTCTTCATTTAAATAGAGGACAGTGCCCTGATATGAGATCATGGAATAGTATAGCACAGAAGAAGAGCATTTGATCCATCAAATTTCTAGCTTGTTTCCCTCCCCCACTCTTTCTCCATATCCTT